>NC_141685.1:754428597-755028597 GCF_964263255.1 Lissotriton vulgaris | reverse complement strand
TGCGCAGTGCAGATTTAGCTGCTGGACAGTACGCCGCCCACCACTGGCGTTCCAATTTCTTACAGCCCAGTTTTACCTCTTTTGAGGACAGAGAATACCAGGGTTGCGAGGAGGAAAGCCGGTGAGGCCTGGAGGACGCAGGTTTGCAGGAGGATTCAACCCCCTCGGTAACCCAGGCACTAAAGCTGTCAACCGCCCCCTTCAGGTTGACTGCGGAGGCCGCCTGTGAGTGAGTGAGGGCCTCTGTAAGCGCAGGAATATTAATCGTACGGTAGGGAGGGCCAGAAGTCAAAGACCGAGAACTGAAGGGTTTTCCAATGTCCCAGGAGAATGATATCAAGAAATGATCGTACCATGTGACCGGAAGTGGATCCGCAACCTCTAGTTCAAAATTAGAGCACACCAGGTCGATCAGGTGGCCCCCCTCATGTGTAGGTTTAGGACCCACTGAGTTAGCTGAGTCAGGGCCAAAAGGTCCAGCAAAGCCGCAGGGCCCGGAGCCTCCGGGGTGTCTAAGTGAATTTTAAAATCGCCCAGGAGGAGAAATTTGGAAAATGCAAGATGCGAGGGGCAATAGCATCCCCCAGGGAATTAAAAAAAGCACCTGGCGGGACTGGAGGGCGGTAGACCAATGTTCCCCCCCAGCGTAAAATGTGGAGATAAAGTGAAGGAGAAATCAAGGGCCTCACCCTCCACCAAATCCATGGAAGTTTCACACAAGAAGGCCCGGGCTTCCCTAAAGCCACGGCCGTACCCCCCCCCCCTCCACCTTAAACGGTCAGCACGTGCTAGATGGTACCCATGAGGAAATGCAAGCAAGACCACCGGTTCCCACGACTCCCTTAGCCATGTTTCCGTAATGAATAACATGTCCAGCTTGTTGTCAATAATTAACTCAAAAATGTTAGCAGCATGTCTAACCATTGATCGCGCATTAATAAGGGTAGCCACAACCCCCCACTCCCTGGCACCCTGAGAGCCCAAACCCAGTAGTTCTGTGTCAAAACCTAAAACACAAGTGGCACACCTACTGGAAATGGTTGCCGGATCCAATGCTACTAGAGCATCGCGGCCAAAGACACGCCGGGCCGCCATAATGGCAGGCTCTGGTGCGGCAGCGTGGCTGGCCTGGGCGCCTCCGGGGCGTGGACGGGCACAGACGGGCTTGCCTTTGGCGTGCCTTTGGCACGCCGGCGGCACGCCTGCTGCGCGCCCGTGGGAGCATGTGCAATTTATAGGACTTCCCTCTCCCAGCTCCCCCAGCTAGAGTGCTAACTCTCTTCCAACCGGGATCCGGGACTCCCAAGATGGCGCCCTGCCCTCCACTCACACGGCACTCGAAGCAGTGGTGGACCAGGGCAGGGACAGCGCACCTCCCTTGATGTCAGCTCGGGTGAGTGCGTGCCAAATCTCAGGGGACCCAACAGAAAAAAAGCAAACAATGCAGAGCAATGTAAAAACACAAAGTTTTTAAAACATTAAAAGGAAGCAGTTCCTCTCAAGAACAACTTCAGGTAGCATCTAAATAAGCGAGCCAAAAATTATTATTTTCATGAGCAGCCTCAGTTCTAAACGGTTCGAGCCTGGACTGCCACCACCCGCTCTCGCCTCAGCGAACCCTGCACTGCCTGTCAATTTATAGGACTTCCCTTCCCCAGCTAGAGCGCTAACTCTCGTCCAACCGGGATCCGGGACTCCCAAGATGGCGCCCTGCCCTCCACTCAAACGGCACTGGAAGCCGCGGTGGACCGAGGCAGGGACAGCGCACCTCGCTTGATGTCAGCTCGGGTGAGTGCGTGCCAAAGGTCAGGGGACCCAACAGAAAAAAAGCAAACAATGCAGAGCAATGTAAAAACACGAAGTTTTTAAAACATTAAAAGGAAGCAGATCCTCTCAAGAACAACTTCAGGTAGCATCTAAATAAGCGAGCCAAAAATGATTATTTTCATGAGCAGCCTGAGTTCTAAACGATTCAAGCCGGGACTGCCACCACCCACTTTCGCCGCCACCACCCGCTCATCAGCATCCATTCTCAATGAGGTCCCACCGAATCGGATGTGCTGTTGTGGAAAAGATCAGAGGGGCAGCACCTGAATATTTGGCCCAGCAGCACTGCACATTCGTTCACTTGGTTTGGCATGTTGGTATCTGTGCACCGGAGGTCTTTGGAGCCAAAAGGTTTCTATGTCCCAGGTTTCATCAAAATTTAGGAGGGCTACACTTTGACAGCAGCCAAGTGTCAAGAATCTTGAAGACTGATTTTTGGGGTCTAGGCTCACTCCAGAAACAGATGCCAACAGCCATGCGCAGTGCAGATTTAGCTGCTGGACAGTACGCCGCCCACCACTGGCGTTCCAATTTCTTACAGCCCAGTTTTACCTCTTTTGAGGACAGAGAATACCAGGGTTGCGAGGAGGAAAGCCGGTGAGGCCTGGAGGACGCAGGTTTGCAGGAGGATTCAACCCCCTCGGTAACCCAGGCAGTAAAGCTGTCAACCGCCCCCTTCAGGTTGACTGCGGAGGCCGCCTGTGAGTGAGTGAGGGCCTCTGTAAGCGCAGGAATATTAATCGTACGGTAGGGAGGGCCAGAAGTCAAAGACCGAGAACTGAAGGGTTTTCCAATGTCCCAGGAGAATGATATCAAGAAATGATCGTACCATGTGACCGGAAGTGGATCCGCAACCTCTAGTTCAAAATTAGAGCACACCAGGTCGATCAGGTGGCCCCCCTCATGTGTAGGTTTAGGACCCACTGAGTTAGCTGAGTCAGGGCCAAAAGGTCCAGCAGAGCCGCAGGGCCCGGAGCCTCCGGGGTGTCTAAGTGAATTTTAAAATCGCCCAGGAGGAGAAATTTGGAAAATGCAAGATGCGAGGGGCAATAGCATCCCCCAGGGACTTAAAAAAAGCACCTGGCGGGACTGGAGGGCGGTAGACCAATGTTCCCCCCCAGCGTAAAATGAGGAGATAAAGTGAAGGAGAAATCAAGGGCCTCACCCTCCACCAAATCCATGGAGGTTTCACACAAGAAGGCCCGGGCTTCCCTAAAGCCACGGCCGTACCCCCCCCTCCACCTTAAACGGTCAGCACGTGCTAGATGGTACCCATGAGGAATTGCAAGCTCGACCACCGGTTCCCACGACTCCCTTAGCCATGTTTCCGTAATAAATACCATGTCCAGCTTGTTGTCAATAATTAACTCAAAAATGTTAGCAGCATGTCTAACCATTGATCGCGCATTAATAAGGGTAGCCACAACCCCCCACTCCCTGGCACCCTGAGAGCCCAAACCCAGTAGTTCTGTGTCAAAACCTAAAACACAAGTGGCACACCTACTGGAAATGGTTGCCGGGTCCAATGCTACTAGAGCATCGCGGCCAAAGACACGCCGGGCCGCCATAATGGCAGGCTCTGGTGCGGCAGCGTGGCTGGCCTGGGCGCCTCCGGGGCGTGGACGGGCACAGACGGGCTTGCCTTTGGCACGCCGGCGGCACGCCTGCTGCGCGCCCGTGGGAGCATGTGCAATTTATAGGACTTCCCTCCCCCAGCTCCCCCAGCTAGAGTGCTAACTCTCGTCCAACCGGGATCCGGGACTCCCAATATGGCGCCCTGCCCTCCACTCAAACGGCACTCGAAGCTGTGGTGGACCAGGGCAGGGACAGCGCACCTCCCTTGATGTCAGCTCGGGTGAGTGCGTGCCAAATCTCAGGGGACCCAACAGAAAAAAAGCAAACAATGCAGAGCAATGTAAAAACACAAAGTTTTTAAAACATTAAAAGGAAGCAGTTCCTCTCAAGAACAACTTCAGGTAGCATCTAAATAAGCGAGCCAAAAATTATTATTTTCATGAGCAGCCTCAGTTCTAAACGGTTCGAGCCGGGACTGCCACCACCCGCTCTCGCCTCAGCGAACCCTGCACTGCCTGTCATATTATAGGACTTCCCTCCCCCAGCTAGAGCGCTAACTCTCGTCCAACCGGGATCCGGGACTCCCAAGATGGCGCCCTGCCCTCCACTCAAACGGCACTGGAAGCCGCGGTGGACCGAGGCAGGGACAGCGCACCTCGCTTGATGTCAGCTCGGGTGAGTGCGTGCCAAAGGTCAGGGGACCCAACAGAAAAAAAGCAAACAATGCAGAGCAATGTAAAAACACAAAGTTTTTAAAACATTAAAAGGAAGCAGATCCTCTCAAGAACAACTTCAGGTAGCATCTAAATAAGCGAGCCAAAAATGATTATTTTCATGAGCAGCCTGAGTTCTAAACGATTCAAGCCGGGACTGCCACCACCCACTTTCGCCGCCACCACCCGCTCATCAGCATCCATTCTCAAAGAGGTCCCACCGAATCGGATGTGCTGTTGTGGAAAAGATCAGAGGGGCAGCACCTGAATATTTGGCCCAGCAGCACTGCACATTCATTCACTTGGTTTGGCATGTTGGTATCTGTGCACCGGAGGTCTTTGGAGCCAAAAGGTTTCTATGTCCCAGGTTTCATCAAAATTTAGGAGGGCTACACTTTGACAGCAGCCAAGTGTCAAGAATCTTGAAGACTGATTTTTGGGGTCTAGGCTCACTCCAGAAACAGATGCCAACAGCAGGGTCCAGAGCAGGTCCACTTGGAACTGGTTACTCGGGCAGCTGCAGATAGGGCATTTGTTGCTTGTTGTGTCCCTGTAGCCTGGCCAGAAGGTCATCTTTATAACCCTTGGAGTACACTTCTTTGTCCTCGATACATGAAGGAGAGATGTTCCAGTCTTCTAGGCTCTTCTCAGGTCACAGAAAGCTGTAAGGAGGAGGCTTTTATGTGTTGTGGTGGTGTACTCGACCTGCATTAGTAGCTTTGTAGGAGATGGCTCAATTAACAGATCTGGTTTTCCATATGCATGGGATGCGTAAAAGTAGGAATGCGGACAAGCGGAGATGTCTGAAAAGTTTGTGAAAGCATACAACGTTGGAAAGGTTTTGAGAAAAAAAACTTTTTTATACTTTACACCTGCCTCATGGAGGCATATATTTTTTTTTACGAAAGTCTTGTTTACTATTACTTGTAGTTAGGGCTTTGCATCAATGCAAGGGTGATTGCTTAGGAACCTCCATGCTCCACCCAGGGGACACCCTCCTGATGGAAAGAAGCGCAAAGTCGTGCAAGATGCTACTTGGCATTACCTTAGGGCTACTTTCCAGGGCAATTCAGGAGTTGTGCTGGATAGTGAAAAGTTTAACAAGACTTTGCACCAGTTTGCATCACAGTTTGTGATACTGCTCCGGCAAACAGTCTTGATAATCTGCTTGTTAGTATATTGATAACTCACCATTGCAAACACATTATTACCCAAACATAAATACAGGACCGGAATGTCCAATGCTGTTGAAAACATTCTTACACATTTTAATCGTTTCTGAAAAGCACTGATAGATTCTTCATTTCAGAAAATACACACAACACTCGTCAACTCTATATAGGTGAGTACTCTTGCAGACCATTCCATGTTTAAAAGAGACCGGCTTGAAGTCAAGAACAAGATATGCTAAAAATGACAAAGGCTAAGTTCACATAGGTCTCTAGTGGAAAAGATACAAACCCTCATCATTGTTTATCCTATAAGGTAATTATGTCCAAAGTGATAATTATGTTTGACTCTAACTAGAGATTTAGCTCTTTGTTCCAGTGGCTGCTGGTGATTAAAGGAAGAGGGGGGGGGGGCACATACACACATGCACACTCGCTCACACCATTGCATTCTCATCACACGCACATGCACACACAATCCCATTCACACCACACACTCACAAATATACATTCATGAATACACACACATGCACCAAAAACAAAACGTACCTGCTGCAGCGTCTTGAGGTGGGAAACCACAGTGAATTAGGAAGGGTTGGGTTGGTAGGATATCCAATGAGAGGAGGCGTCAGTTCCTCACTCGTCACAGAGTGGAATGGGGTCAGTGAGGCTGCTGACTGCATCACACTCTGTGACTAGGTGCCACTGATAGACACTCGGCCTGGGCACTTCATCGCTTAAAACTGAAGCTCCCAGGTCCAAAGTGATCAGTGGCGCTCCCCCTCATCGTGAAGGGGAGGTCCTAAAGGTGATTTGCCATGCCCACCGGGCTGGGACACCTCCAGCCTGGCAAAGTTCAGCTCAGGTGGCAGGAGCCTGCGCTTTTAGAGCATGTATGGAGTCTGGCTGCCTGAGCTGACCAAGAAGAGTGTTTGCCTGATAGCCACTCTTCGTGTTGGAAAAAAGGTATGGGGGGCGTGTCCCTCCACCCTTAAGGATAGGTCAATGCTGCTTGGTATTCTATGCGTCGATGTTAAGAAAACCTATAAATTCATACACATCTTAACAGCTTATTGTCCCTTTTTTGTTTTACTTCAGAGTGAAAAGCAACAGGGTACTTTTCATCACATCATCTGATTACACAAATATGTTTCAGTATTCTTAACTTTACATAGTGTTTTGTGTTCCTTACATATATCAAGCCACAGGCCATTGCAGTGTGTAGATGACAAGCAAACACCAGCAAATATAGGATTTAGTCACAAAAATTCTGTCATTCTATCTCTTAATTACCTTACACCGACTCTTGACCTGAGCAACAAATGACATTTCCTGTCTCCCAGAACCAAGTATTTTCTTTGCAATGCGTGTCACAAAGGTCTTAAACAGCTGATCTCTGAACTCCCAGCATCTCAGAAACGTTGCATCAGCTGTCTGAGTGTAGACGTTTTATAAAAATTATCACACTAGAATCCTGACAATATTTCCTTAATATTTGAGTCAGTCTTCAACTTTAGTTTCTATACTAGCTAAATAATCCCAGATGTTTACATTCCTACTCAACTTGAATCCTGATTTTTCTATTCTTATATATGCATATGGTATTTCTATAGCACGAACCTAGCCAAAAGGCATCCGTATTAGGTAGATCCACTCCTTTTCTTGCTGCGGTCTTTTTATGTCATACAGTAAATCAGGCGTTTCATAACAAAGTTGATCATACTTTAATATGATCTGCCTGTGGAATCCTAACCTTTAGTACATTGGCAATAATGGACTCAACCATTGGCTGTAATAGACTCATGATGGGGGACGTGATGAATAAATAAAAACTACTGAAAAGCACCACCCACCTTCGAAGGTGCCCTCCAACCAAACCATCCACCCAAGCAGGGCAGCCAACAGCACCAAGGGGCCACAACAAAAGGAGAACTTTGCCCCTCTGAAAAAATACAAACTGACATAACAAAGCAATGATGCAATGCAAATGAGAGGGGTTGCTGTTGGGGAACCCAGTGTGAAGTAGACAAGCGCATGTGACAGAAAATATAAGGAAGCACTTGCATGTTCATCACTGGTTATGAATAGTGATTAGAAATAATATTTATAGGCACTCGCTAAGTTTTGCGAAGTTCACAAATGTTGGGACTTTGGAAAGTTTATGATGTATCCAAGTTCACCTTCACCCATGCCTCATGCAAAGTTTTTCTGCACTTTGCGAGATACTTTCACTGTGTAGCAAGATCATTTTCACTCAAATCAAACTCAGTCAAGTGGGAAAATATATTCAAACTTACTTTTTTGCAGAGCTTTTCTATGCACGATGGAAAGTGTTTACAGAATTTTGTCACATTTGACCTTTTGCTCAATTTGCTATGCACAATCACAAACTTTTGAAGAATTTGTGTCTGATATTCACCTTTTGCATTGGAATAGGGCTTTGAAAAGATCCTCAGCATGTACTCATTGTAGTTTCCTCCTCACCCTGGGTGCCCACCAATGACTACCCCACACACGCAGCTTAGTATTACCCATCTTCATTCTTCTTTGTGTATCAGGAGCCAAAAGGGTTCCGTCATTGCTAACCCACAAGTCACTACACTCATATTTGTTCATATTTCCACTGTGTGCTGGCATGCTCTCAGGCAGCTTGTAGAGTTCTCCCAGGGTTGTCCTCACACCATTGCTCCTCACATCACTGTAACATGCAGTGTCGTAGCTACATCTTTCGCCACCAGTGGCCATCCATGCATTTGCTGAGTTGCGACTGCCGCAGGTAAGAGCGGGTTGGGGTCTGCTACCCCCAAAACTCATGCCGCCCGGGGTGGACTCAGGATCCCTCTTGCTACACCACTGGAAACATGTATCTGTAATTTGTGTCGGCGTGCTCTCTAAAGCTTGGAAAGAATTCCTAGGAAGGTAATCACATGAACTCTACATATATTTTTACTGTGTGTTAGCATGCTCTAAGGAGATGTGAAAAGGATTCCCACGTTAGTAATCACATGATTGCAACACATGTTCCCAGTTTGTATTAGCAGGCTCTCAGGGAGCTTGGAAAGGATTCCCAGCGATGTACTTGCATGATCTCAACAATGTTTCTCTTGTGTGTTAGCATGCAGTCAGGGGGTTTGGAATGCATTTTCAAGGATCTACTCACATGACCTCAAATTATATTTTTTACTGTTTCAGCATGATCTAAATAGGCGTGGAAAGGATTCCCACATTTGTCACACATGTTCCCATTTTATGTGACCTTGCTCTCAGGGACTCTTGTAAAGAATTCACAATATGGTATTCGCACACGCTCACCACATATATGTATACTGTGTGCTAGCATGATATCAGGGGGCTTAGAGAGGATTCCCAGTGATGTACTCACATGATCTCAACGATGTTTCTCTTGGGTGTTATCATGCTGTCAGGGTATTTGGAATGCATTTTCTGGGATGTACTCACATGACCTCAACATATAGTTTCTGTGTGCATTAGCATTCTCTCAGGGAGTTTGGAAAGGATTATGAGGAATGTACTCACATGCCCCCAGATATCTTTGGGTATTAGCATGTTCTCAGGGGGCTTGGATATGATTCCCAGGGATGCACTCACATGATAGCAATAATGTTTCATGTTGTGGTAGCATGCTGTCAAGGGGGTTGGAATGTATTCCCAGGG
The DNA here is from genome assembly GCF_964263255.1 of Lissotriton vulgaris. NCBI lineage: Eukaryota > Metazoa > Chordata > Amphibia > Caudata > Salamandridae > Lissotriton > Lissotriton vulgaris. The sequence continues at coordinate 755,019,638 of NC_141685.1, read as the reverse complement.
ACGCACCCACATGACATGGGGGAATAGAAAGGATTTCCATGTGATGCAGCCACATGACCTCAACATATATTTATACTGTGTATTAGCATGCTGCCAGGGCCTTGGAATGGATTCACAAGATGTACTCATAAGACTTCATCATATATTTTTACTGTGCATTAGCATACTCTCAAGGGGCCTTCAATCGATTCCCAGGGATGTACTCATATGATTGCTACAGTTTCCATTTTGTGACAGAATGCTCTCAGACAGTTTGGAGGATCAGTGGTAAATTAATGATATTGTGGTGGTACTCACTCATTCAGCGTGGCAGAAAGATCTCGCCCCGCAGTATTGCACTTGATACGAACTGACAAAAAACACAAAAAGATATAACAGTTCAAAAGGCACTTTTGAGTTTCAGTGAGTAAACCATGCACATTTAGCGCTAATCACATTTTTTCCCAAAAATTAAATGGTTTGTGCTAATGAAAATGGAACTCTGGCTAACATGACAATTTTGGGCCTTAGACTCCATCTTGTTTGTGGCGTTTGCAGTGTGACATGAATAAACTCATATTTCCCAGTCTCAGTAGAATATTGCTTGAACATACTTCATGGGCAAGAACAAAGACCTTCAGAAGCTGTTCTGAGTAAAATTGTATTCATCCAAGGTTGCAACTAGCTGCAGAATGACAAATAATGTAACACGATTTCTTCTAGTACGGGTAGTTAGTGAGAAGCTCCATATTGTAGAATTCTGAGGGATTTTCTAAATATATTTGTTTGCAACTGTTTCGTTCTGTTCAATTCTGGTTTAGCTAGTGAGAATCATGTAAAATTGAAGTGAATGTATGAAATTCATTGTTTAACACCCTACAAAAGAGTGCTCTTTTAGAATGTGATTGGAGGGCCTTTTCTTCTGACCTTTGGAGGCGAGCCCTTGCTGGGTTTCTCTCCTATTCTTTACTTTACGATTTGGTAAACCAGAACTTTACTGAGTTCTTTGATTGATCTATACTTTAGCTGAGCTTTGGAGTCTGATTTCTTGGTTAGTTGATTTTGACTATATTAATAGATTCCTGTATGACTGAATCCGAAAATAAACCTTTCAGTTTTAAAGCTTCTGTGTCTGTGATTCTCAGTGGTGGCTCCTCCGCTACCCCTGGGACCCTCCTCACCACCCGCGAGCCATGCCGGCTGCCACTGGTCATTCTTGTAGGACCAAATGAATTCCACATGCTGAATGAAATTGTCGCTCTGAATGCTTAAATAAGACACATGTTCTGTGGGAAACACCAAATCCATTAACCTATAAACACCTCTCCAGATCCATCATGTTGCACATATAGAGCAAGCTGGAATGCAACGACAGTGCCATGAGATTGGACAGATCTTCCGATCCAACCGTAGAAGGTGTCACATTGCTCTATTTCTTAATGTATGGACCTATGTATGGTACGTTTGCTACATTATAACCCAACCTCTAAATGAGAGCGTATTTAAGAAAGACCCACTATCATGAAGAAGAGATTTGTTATGCTACTCAAATGGATCTTGTAGCCATTAGGTGAAAGAACTATAGATATCAGTGCAAGGTTTTCCAACATGCCAGCAATGTAAGAAATGTGGTAGGATTACCTCGGACTCCATGAGGTGGCTGTGTCTGTGGTTTTAGGCACTGCTGCAAGTGAGGGGAGTGGGCATTACAGGAGGATTGTCGCAGTTTTACACAGCAACTTTCAGGTTGCCTGTCAAACATAGATGTCTCAAACTGAGGTGACATGGTGTGCAAAATAACGAATGACTGGAACATGGCCCGAGTTATTACGAGTGGGTGAGATTAATTCAAGCGCTCAATCCATCACCTTTTTGTATACTTTAGTGTGTCACCCTAAGTGGTATCGGTATGCCCAGATATCTGTCCCGTGCCCACTGTGTCACTGTAGCAAAGCTATACTCGGCGGATGAACCCTAACTGCGGCTAAACAGGTCCAGGGTTGCTTGTGTTCTGGTCCAGGGAGGACCTGGCTTGGCAGTTCCGGCTGGACTGCTTCCGTTGGAGTAGGGTCAAGCCTGATTGTGTATAGCTTGATCCAAACCGACGTGGCACGGTGTGCAAAATAATGATAGACTGGGATGCGGCCCAAATTGATTACCAGCGGCTGCGATGAGTTCAAGCATTCCATCCATCATTTTTTGTATACTTTAGTTAACCAAGAGGTCTTAATGCTGCCTCGAGTAATGACCAGTGCCTGAAATTAAGTCAAGCATTCCATTGATCGCTTTTTTGTATCCTTTACTCAACCAAGAGTGACACAGGCACTCTATGCTGTGTGTTATCAACTACATACATTCCAGTGTAAGTGTCAATGTGGAGGGATGGGTTGGGTGGGGGTGAGAGTGTCAAGCAAGTAGCCTCTTATCATATGCAGAATCAGGTCTGCAAGAAATGGTGATTAATGCAATGGACAAAATAAGTATGAACTACAGGCGGAGATGAGGGTCTGTTTAAGGGGCTTATGATGAGAGCATTAGAGTAAGATGACTAACAGGGATAACAACTGGGCAGCACTTTATAGCAATTGTCTAATATGAATTATCAACCTTATACTAGGGTTTAGCATATAAGACATTTTCAGGACACAGCTGTAAGCCGAGTCAATGTTCAAGCGCCCCTGTTGAAAGTTCTAAGGACCAACATTACTCATCTTGCTGTTGTGTCCTCTATTGTGGGATCTCTCTGCGACCACCTAGAGCTGCAGCCATGATATATATGTTAGGACATCATTGTACTAAAGGTTAATAAAGAGAGACAAGGAGATTGGGAAACAAATGGGTGAACAAAGCCTTCTTGGACCAGGTTCTGCAGAGGGCATTGTTGATTGTGGACAGATGGGGAAACTAAGCTTCATGGGATCTGCTTCTGCAGATGATATTATAGCTTAGGAACAACCGGGAAAAAACCATTATGGGACCTATTTCTGTAAAATGGCGTCATAGCTTGGGAACAAATGGGAAACTAAGCTTTATGGCACCTGCTTCTGCAGACCACATGGCTGTTTGTAGACCCCAGTGCTGAAAAGAACTTGAAGAGAGTCAAGAATTATTCTTACCTGGTTCTGTTTTCAAGCAGAGCTGTTGCATAAGGGGCACTAGCAGAAAGAAACAGTAGAGTTATTAGCACTGTCATTAACTCACTGGATACCTTAAATGAAGAGGAAAGACGAGGCAACAGGGGAATTGTCTACAATTACCGCACACACGTAGAATACTTTCAATCAACAGTTCTAAAACTCGGCCATTCAAACTTTGTATTACTCTTTCATTAGTTTGAAAATGTTTTAACCCAATGGACTCGAATAAAAAGAAGCGTTTGTTCAATTAACAACTATTCAGAAAATAGAGTACAGTTTCCACATTAGAATGTATGTTTACAACATATATATTGAAATGTTTCATAGACACAATAAACATTCCCTTTCAAAATACAAAATATTATTTTAGTACTTAAACTGGGAAAACTCCGTACCCCTTTCTTCACAAAGCAACATGATATTTAAATGTTCTACCTTCACTGCCCAAATTTCGATTTTTTAGAATAATGTATTCATGCAATGACTCATTTTCAAACAGTTACTTTATGACAAAAGCAAAGTAAACATTTGAACATAAATAAAAGGTCTTATGCCGGTACAGAAATCTGTGTTGTTATGTTATGTTACGTAATTGTATGTCTTGTCTTGTTAAATTATGGCTGTTTTAGCGGCAGAAAACTGCTGCTAAAGTGGCGATAATGGGCTTGATAATATGGCCTTGTGAATTCCGAGAGAAGCCCATGTTCTGGTGTGAACATGGGCTTCTATTGGAATTTTCCGGGGCATATTATCAAGCCCATTAGCCCTGCTTAATAATATTCCCCTGGGTTTCTGGTTGGCAGGCTTGCAAGCAGGAACCATCACTGTAAGCAAGATACACACTGAATTATAACCTGTGCTCACCCTCTGGTAACTTGGCACAGAGCAGTCAGACTTATTTAAAGAGGCAATGTGTAAAGTGGTTGTGCAACACACATACACACACAGTAACACACTGAAACCACCACAAAAATACTCCACACAGGTTTAGAAAAATAGATTTTATGTTTATGAGTAAAATAAAATTCAAAACTACAAACATCCAATAAGTAAAATTGGAGTTCTAAAATGTTAAAGAATAAATCAAATTATAGTGCTTAGAGTTGTAAAGCGCGAACATTTGGTCACACTATAACAGGGTGAATCCAAGGTTCCTGCTGACCGCGATAGAGGGAGGCTGGCTACAGGACTCATGCAGGTCCCACTGAAAAAGTACCTTGGATGGAGGAAGTGTCGATGTGGAAGACTCAATGCGAGGACCTGAGGAGGCGACGTGTTGTTGTCAGTCCCGTGGATGGAGGTGATGGGTTGATTGTGATCCATGAAGTCGGCGAGACTTTGGTGATGAACCCCACAGCGATGAAGGTGTTTCATTGTTGATCCATGCAGTCTGCTGTTATTGAGCTATGAAGTCCGTTGAAGCGTTGTTGTCAGGCAGCAGCTGCGTCGAAGGGAAATGAGTCAGTTCCGATCGACGCAAAGTTGTTGATGATGGGTTCTGCTGGATCAGAAAAAGGCACTTCCAAGGGCACTGGACTGGATTGGCACCACTTGGCAAGGCAGGATTGCCAAATGGGTCCAGGTGCTGTTTCAGGGTTGAATTAAGTCTTTGATGGCCCTGAGACTTCAGAACAGGGGTCAAGCCAGCAAGACCTTGGAGTCACTCTGAGATGAAGTGGCATTTTCTTCAGTAGGGCAAAGGGCAGCAGCAGCAGGCAACAGGCAGCACAGCACAGCAGAAAAGCAGTTATTCCAGAGCAGCAGTCCAACAGATTAGGAGTCCTTGTGGCAGCAAAGCAATCCTTCTATGTGGCAGAGTTGTAAGTGCGTATTTAGACACACCCAACCTTCCTGGGAGTGTGGCTGTCTGAGGGGATGCACAAAGTGTAACTGTCGCTCACCCCAGACGTATATTAGAGACAGGCTGCAGGTACACAGAGCACTAAGAGCAGAGAAGTGTCAACTTTCTAAAAGTGGCATTTCTAAAATAGTAATGTTCAATCCTACTTTACTAATGTAGATAATATATCATTACCATTCCAAAGATTTGAAACATGACACAGCTACTCCTTTTAATTAGGAATTACAGCTTAAATGTGTATTAAGTAATATCCAATGTTAACATATGAGAGTAGTAGGTCACACAGTAGTGAAAATCTAAATTAGGGCGTTTGACTGACAGGACATGCAAAACTTAAAAGTACATGTCCTACCATTTATTTACACATCACACTGCCCTATGGGCTACCTAGGATCTGCCTTATGGGTGACTTATGTGTCAAAAAAGGGGAGTTTAAGGCATTGCAAACCATTTCAAATGCCAAGTCAACGTGGCAGTATAACTGCACACGCAGGCTCTGTAGTAGCAGGCCTGAGACATGTTTAATGGGTCACTTGTGCGGATGTCACTATCAGTGCAGCAGGCCCAATAGTAGCATTTAATTTACAGGCCCTGGGAGCATTTAGTGTACTTTACTAGGGACTTATCTATACTACTATAATAAAGGAAGAACTTTCAGCTTTTGAGGCGGGTAAACTCGGAAACCACAGCGCCAATCCACACACCCGATACACCGTTGGAATCGACAGGGTGTGTAGATGGTTATAGGCTATATAAATAAAATAAAAAACCGTTATTTAAAAAATTTACAGTAAAAAATAAGAAAGTAGTCCCTCCGAAGTAGCGCCGGCCGTGACGTGCGTGCTCACGTCAGGAGCGCGGGGAGGAGCGGCGTCCAGGAACGCGACGAGGAGCGGTGGACATGGCGCAGGGGAGGAGCGGTGATGTGAGGAGCAGCGGGCAGGCCAGCGGCGGTGCGAGCAGCGGACAGGCTGGAGGAGCGGCGGCTGATGTAAGGGAGAGGTGGACATTGCACGGGGAGGAGCGGTGACGTGAGGAGCAGCGGACAGGCCAGCAGCGGTGCGAGCAGCGGACAGGCGGGAGGAGCGGCGGCTGAGATAAGGGGACCCATGTCGGGGCAGGCAGGGGTCAGGGCAGGCGGGGGTTGGGGCAGGCGAGGGTCGGGGCAGGCGGGGGTCGGGGCAGGCGGGGGACGGGCCGGGCGGGGGCCCCGGGCTGCTGGACAATGTCGGCGCGGGCGGGGGTCGGGGAAGCCTGTTGCTCCCGGACAAGGTCGGGACGGGCTGCTAGTAGGTGAATAAAATATGCCAATTGTAGATAAGCTATTGTTACCACATTTTAGGAAGTGAGCATGTGCACTTTTGCACTGGTTAGCAGTGGTAAAGTGCCCAAAGTCCTAAAGCCAACAAAACTAATACAGAAAAACAAGCACTGGCGTTGCCAATAGGTCTAGCAGTAGGAAAGTTGGAGCTATTACAATTGCAAATAACAAAGCCTTTTATTTTTGTTTTCATTTTAAAAACATAAAGGGCTTTGTCATTTACAAAACCAATAGCTCCAACTTTCCTACTGCGAGACCTATTGTGCACTGCACAGTGTGGGGGAAAGTGGCACTGCGTGTGTGTGAGTGGCTTTGAGTGAGTTGTGTTGCGTGGGTGAGTGGCGTTGCATGTGTGAGTGTTGTTGCGTGGGTGAGTGGCGTTGCGTGGGTGAGTGGCGTTGCGTGGGTGAGTTGCCTTGCGTGGGTGAGTGGCATTGCATTGGTGAGAGTGGCGTTGCGTGTGTGAGAGTGGGCTTGCGTGGGTGTGAGTGGCGTTGTGTGTCTGAAAGTGGTGCTGTGTGGGTAAAAGTGGCACTGCGTGGGTGTTAGTGGATTTGCGTGTGTGAGTGGCGTTGCGTGTGTGAGTGGCGTTGCGTGTGTGAGTGGCGTTGCGTGTGTGAGTGGCGTTGCGTGTGTGAGTGGCGTTGCGTGTGTGAGTGGCGTTGTGTGTGTGAGTGGCGTTGCGTGTGTGAGTGGTGTTGCGTGTGTGAGTGGCGTTGCGTGTGTGAGTGGCGTTGCGTGTGTGAGTGGCGTTGCATGTGTGAGTGGCGTTGCATGTGTGAGTGGCATTGCATGGGTGAGAGTGGCGTTGCGTGTGTGAGAGTGGGCTTGCGTGTGTGAGAGTGGGCTTGTGTGGGTGTGAGTGGCGTTGTGTGTCTGAAAGTGGTGCTGTGTGGGTAAAAGTGGCACTGCGTGGGTGTGAGTGGATTTGTGTGTGTGAGTGGCGTTGCGTGTGTGAGTGGCGTTGCGTGGGTGAGTGGCGTTGCATGTGTGAGTTGCGTGGGTGAGTGGCATTGCATGGGTGAGAGTGGCGTTGCGTGTGTGAGAGTGGGTTTGCGTGGGTGTGAGTGGCGTTGTGTGTCTGAAAGTGGTGCTGTGTGGGTAAAAGTGGCACTGCGTGGGTGTTAGTGGATTTGCGTGTGTGAGTGGCGTTGCGTGTGTGAGTGGCGTTGCGTGGGTGAGTGGCGTTGCGTGGGTGAGTGGCATTGCGTGGGTGAGTGGCGTTGCGTGGGTGAGTGGCGTTGCATGGGTGAGTGGCATAGCGTGGGTGAGTGGCGTTGCATGTGTGAGTGGCGTTGCATGTGTGAGTGGCATTGCATGTGTGAGTGGCGTTGCATGTGTGAGTGGCGTTGCATGTGTGAGTGGCGTTGCATGTGTGAGTGGTGTTGCATGTGCGAGTGGCGTTGCATGTGTGAGTGGCGTTGCGTGGGTGAGCGGCGTTGCGTGTGTGAGCGGCGTTGCGTGGGTGAGCGGCGTTGCGTGGGTGAGTGGCGTTGTGTGGATGAGTGGTGTTGCGTGGGTGAGTGGCATTGCGTGGGTGAGTGGCGTTGCGTGGGTGAGTGGCATTGCGTGGGTGAGTGGCGTTGCGTGGGTGAGTGGCATTGCATGTGTGAGTGGCGTTGCATGTGTGAGTGGCGTTGCATGTGTGAGTGGCGTTGCATGTGTGAGTGCCGTTGCGTGGATGAGTGGCGTTGCGTGGATGAGTGGCGTTGCGTGGATGAGTGGCGTTGCGTGGATGAGTGGCGTTGCGTGGATGAGTGGGGTTGCGTGGGTGAGTTGTGTTGCGTGTGTGAGTGGTGTTGCTTGGGTGAGTGGCGTTGCTTGGGTGAGTGTGGCATTGCGTGGGTGATAGTGGGCTTGCGTGGGTGTGAGTGGCGTTGCGTGTCTGAAAGTGGTGCTGTGTGGGTGAAAGTGGCACTGCGTGGGTGTGAGTGGCTTTGCGTGAGTGAGTGAGTGGCGTGCGTGGGTGAGTGTGGTGTTGCGTGGATGATAGTGGGCTTGCGTGGGTGTGAGTGGCGTTGCGTGTCTGTAAGTGTTGCTGTGTGGGTGAAAGTGGCACAGAGCCTTTGATGTGACCTGGCGCAGGAGAAATGCTGCTGCTGCTAATTAAATATAAAAAGTGTTTAGGAACTCACGGCTGCCGAGAGTAACAAGGCAGTGCTGGGAGGGGGGCTGCACACCAACTGAAGTGCTCTAGTTGCACGGCCTGCGGCCGGCCGTGTGAAGTGATAAGCCTTTGAAGTACACAGGCATGCTGTGACGGAGGTGTGAGAGGTCTGGCAGGGAACAGATGGCCTGGCTGTGAAGCAGGGGGCGGGGCAGCGCTGGGGAAGCCTGTGGGAGGGTGATTGATGCCTTTGATGTGGGGAGGGAGGAGAGCCTTTTGCGAGCCTGCAGGAGGAATGCTGCCAATGCGCGTGCATGTTTAATCACGTGATTCACGTGAACTTAAAGAAAACTGCGGCTGAAAGCCCGTGGTTTGAAGTGGATTTTGCCGACTTGAATTCTCCCCACTTCCCATTCCTGCGGAATGGTAAAGGCGAGACCTAAAAAGAGGAGGAAGGCAAAACCTTTGGGGTGACCCTTCAGAGAGGGCCATTTTCCAACATGACCCCCCTCCAGCCAAAAGTCAGTGAAGACTAATAAATACCTTGATAGACTTCCCTGCATAGTGCAATAGAACATGGACAATGGCCCATTAATGGAGGGGTAATTGCCAGTTCCACGCCTCTCTGAACCTGGTTGGATCCCTCTATTGGTACTCTCTGAGGTTACTGAGCTGATTCACGGGTAACCCTTCTCCTCACCTGTGAACCCCACCTGTGCATCACCTGACCTTGACTTTCTCACAGCTGCATCTTAGTAAGCAGACAGTACTACAATGGCCAACAAGGTGACATGGCCCGTTCCACTCCTTGAGTCTGACTTCTATCCCCAACCCAAGGAAAACTTTGGCCACAAGGACAACAATCACCAGAGGCCACTGACAGCTGTCAGTGTCAACAGCCAGGCCAAAATCGTTCAGGGCTCTCTAAAGTTTCTCAGAGTGGGGGGCAGTAGCCATGGGTGACGTGCACCCTTTATCCACTTTTCCTCCCACCATTTCAGGGGTGATAAATTGACGCTGGTCCTTAAACCCAGGGTCTGTAACCATAGCGGAACCTGTGCCTGGCAAGCCAGGACTTCCAAGTAGTACAACTACCCACCCAGGGGAAACACATTCTGCATGTGTTGTGCAATAGTCAACCTGGAACGGGTCTCAAGGCCTCTGTCCCTGTGACAGTGCATGAATCCCCCCCAGGCCAGAAGTGAACTCACTAGGGTCAGTCTTGAGGCGGTCTGATTTCAGAGCTGGCAACCCCTGACCCACTGGTCCTCCTATTGTGGACTAATATCACCTCCTGACCCTACCTCTGTGCCTCAGTACCATCCGCTCTGGAATGGAACCCCCAGAATACAGACTTGGTAGGACGCTTATGGCATCCACCCCATCCAGCTCTCCTGACACTGTAGGACTTCTCTCAATGGTTGGCCTCATGGTAAAGACCAGGTCCACCTGCTCCCTCTGGGATCAACCCAAGCTCTGGGGCTGGGAATAGGGCACCCTGGGTGGCTGTCCTCCCGAATCTCTCTTCCTACTCTTAGAAGGGACAAAGGACCCCATGCCTCCACCTCCAATATATTGGAACCAGCCTGGACTACTGCAAACCTTTTGCTCACTCTGTTCAGGGGAAATTGAGCCTCCCCTCCCCCACAACTCCCCATGATCCCTCCCAAATGCCTTTCCAGACACTCTGGTTCTCTCCTTTGCAAGTTCACTGGGGGCAAAGAACTTACAATTAACCAATGTGTTGGTGTAGCCCTGGAAAACAGTGACTGAACAGGTGCTCTCTGGCATTCAAATTGTACAACCCTTCAAAAGTGTTACCATATTACCCTTCCCCCAACCATACAGTGCCTTTTACACATACCCCACAAAATTCTCCCAGGACAGATGAGACAAGTTCTGAGTGCCCCTGAATTTCAACCTGCACTATTCTGTTATGAATTCAAACTTCCTGACAAGGGCCTCCTTAATGGTGGGATACCTCAATGGTACCTCCTGTCATCAGACATAGGACTCCAAATGCCAGCTCCCAAATCCTTCTCAGGTGTCCTGTGTACTTCTAGAGCTACTTCAGCTCCTTGAAGCCAGATATCAAGCCTCTGGGTATGTGGACTCTTTCGTCTGCATTGGACACAGTAGTTTTGCTGCCACTATTCTTTAACCTATATGTTAGACCCCTTGCTACCATTGCGGAGCAATCCTGACTCACCATCTATTCTTACGCTGATGATACTCAGATCATCTATTCACTCTCCACAGGTCAAAATTCCACTACATCATCCCTTCTCTCTGGTCTCAATAATATAGCTAGTTGGATGCACGACAATAAATTACAATTAAACGGGGATAAGACCGAGCTTCTCTTGTTTGGCCACAATACCACACTTTGGGGTCCCCACCATTGGCCACAGCAAATGGGTCCCCTACCTGTTCCCTCCAAGACAGCTCGCAACCTAGGCATCATATTTGATAATGAGCTGTCGATGAGGCAACATGTGATCAAGGTCTCGGCCACCTGTACTACCATTACTCTGCAATCTCCCCAGAACCTCTTCCACCTCTGCTTCTCTGCGTAGCCTACACTGGCTCCGAATTGAAAACCGCTCTAAATTCAAGGCCCTTTGTATCATCCACCGTATTAAGTCAGGTAATGCCCCTCTTTATTTAAGCACTTTAGTTCAACACTATTGTCCCCCCGCACTCTTTGTTCGTCTACCCAACATAGATATCAGGTGCCTCGTATTAGGAGAGCCAGAATGGGCGGTCGCTCATTCGCTTACTTAGCCACTTCCATGTGGAATGCCCTACCTCTTTCCTTACGTTCTGAATCCTGCTATCTAAGGTTCTGCAGAGACCTCAAGACCTGGTTATTTAACCTATAGATCCTCTATGTTCTCTAGTGATTGCCCTTTTGCTACTACCCCATCCTCCCTCTCTTGTTTAGCGCCGGGAAACCTCCGGGTAGCTGTGCACTGTATAAAATTAAATATAATAATAATAATAATAGACTCCAACAGCTGTTGCCTTCAAGTCCAGCTCCTTGAGACTCAGTTCATGAGCCAGCAAATCTGTTCTATCCTCCACAGCCCTCTCAGCCTCAGTGTTTCTCTCCTCTACAGCCAGCTGGGCCAGCCTCAGCTTCAGGACCCTCTCAACCTGTCTGTCCTTGAGCTCCTCATGGGACAGTGTTTGTGAGCAGACACTGCTTTCAGCATAGAATCCAGCAGGAAGTCTCCTTTTGGGGGATTTCCTCTCTATTTTAGAGGCTTTCCCAGCCATTTCTGTGCTCCTCTCCCTCCTGCTCAAGGTCACTGCCCTCTAGGGGCCCGGATTCTGAGGTCAGGCACAACCAGGATTCTGTATTCTCAAGAGTGCTGAGGTAGTCCTGTTCAGACTCTTCCTGTGGTGCAGATTACATTCTGCAGATGTCCTGCCAGGGCCTAAGGGTGAACTGGTAGTCAAACTTTGGTTCCCCCTGGGGATTTTCAGTCCTCTCTCTGTGCACAAATTCCTCAGTTCAGTCAGGCTGTAGCTCCCAATGTATTTGAGGTCCATCTCCATATTTGCCTGCCATTGTTTTCCTGCCCACATTCAGACCCATTTCCTTGCAGACCTCCTTCAGCTTATTCCCAGTGTAGCCTGCTAGGCAGTTAAGACCCATGGACATTCTTACATGGTATCACAAGTGCAACAACAAAAAGAGTCCCAAGTTGATAAAGGTGAAGCAGGAGTCAAATCTAGAAAAATAACCAATTGAGAGAAAACAACCAATTTAAAATGTGAAATGGTCACTATGTGTGGAGTAATAGTGTACACCAAGCCACTATATGGTACAGCACAAACACAAGTCATATCCTCACTACTGATCATGAATGATAGAAATGGGGTTTCTGGTTGGAAGAGGTATGCACCTTGTCCAATCAGGAACCACCACTCTAGTCAGTATAAGCTAGATACACACTAAAAGATAACCTGTGCTCACCCTCTAGCAATTTTGCACAAACAATCAGGCTTATCTAAAGAGGCATGGTGTAACATATGTGTGCAACACACATACACACACACACACACATAGTAGCCCAATTAAAACACAGCAAACATACTCCACACAGGGTTCAAAAATGTATTATATTTTTATGAATACATCAAAACTAAAATTACAAACATCCAATAAGTAGAATCGGAGTTATGAATTTTTAATGTTTAATTCAAAGTATAGTGCTTAGAATCATAAAGCACTAACCGGGGACATCTGGTCACACTTGACCGGGGTAGATCCAAAGTTCAGGCCAAACACAATGGGAGTCAGGCCAGCTACAGGACACATACAGGTCCTGCTAAAAAAGTTCCTTGGATGGAGGAAGTTTCGAAGTCAAAGAATCAATGTTAGGAGGCGAGGTATTGTTGCTGATCCCATGGATGGAGGTGATGCATCGATTCTGATCATCACAGTCAGTGAGACTTCATCCACAAACCCCTTGGTGATAAAGGCAATGCTTTGTTGTTGAGCCATGCAGTCTGTGGCTGTCAAGCCTCTCAATCCATTGAAACAATATCGTTGGGCAGCAGCTGCGCTGGCGTCAGAGGGAATTGCGTTGATTCCGATGGATGCAAAGTCATCAATGCGTGGGTTCTGCTGGATCAGTACATTAAAAGGAACTTCCAAGGGCTCAGGACTGTATTGGAACCACTTGGCAAGTCAGGGCTCACAAATGGCAGAGTTCCGCTGCTGTTGCAGGGTTGGAGGAATACTTTGATGGCCCTGTGACTTCAGAGCAGGGGGCAAGCCCTTGGAGTCACTCAGGGTTCATGTGAAATTCGCCCAGTCTTTTTCCAGAACAGGCAACTGGCAGCAGCAGCAGGCAACAGGCAGCACAGCATAAAAGCAGTTCTTACAGAACAGCAGCCCCACGGAGTAGCAGTCCTTGTAGCAGCACAGCAGCCCTTCTTTGTGGCAGAGTTCTTCACATGTCCAGTAGTGTACTGATTTGGTGGGGTCAGGAAGCCATTACTTATACCAAGTTGTGTCGGAAGTAGAGGTGACTTCAAAGAAGGGTCTAAAGTGCACACAGGCCCTTTCTTTCCACCCCTGGCTCCAGACTATCAGTGGGGAGTAACCAGCCCTCTGTGTGAGGATGGGACCCTGCCAATTTAGGTGTAAGTGCCAACCCTGCGCTCCCTTGCTGCCCAGGAAGAGCCATCAGAATGCAGATGAGTACTTAGACACACATAACCTTCCTGTGTTTGAGCCTGTCTAGAGGGAATGCACAAAGTGTAGCTGTAACCTACCCTTGACATGTATTGGAGATAGGCTGCAGGTGCACAGAGCATTAAGAGCAGAGAAATGTTGCCTTTCTGAAAGTGGTACAAAAGGGGGTGGTGGTGATGGACGGAGCATCTGAATCAATCAAACACTCACACCCAGGCAAAAGATCTGGGTTTAATCCATCACCGTTCTTTAGCCCACTCTGCCACCCCAGTTCAGACATGGCTATATCCAAGTCAGTCTGACCCGTTGCCTCATGGGAACAGTCCAGCCCGAACTGCCAAGCCATGTCTTCCCTGGACCGGAAACAAACTTCAGTGGACCGGTTTCTAGCATTCCAGCCGTCTTCAGCCCGGCTTGCTTGAATCCAGTGGCAAAGTGAGCAAGGGACTCACATCTGAGCATACCCTGCCACACTTATGGTGGCCAAAAGCGGAACAAAAGGGGGTGGTGATTGACGGAGCATCTGAATCAATCAAACGTCACACCCAGTCAAAAGATCTGGGTTTAATCCATCACCGTTCTTTAGCCCACTCTGCCACCCCAGTTCAGACATGGCTATATGCAAATCAGTCTGACCCTGTGCCTCATGGGAACAGTCCAGCCCGAACTGCCAAGCCATGTCTTCCCTGGACCGGAAACAAGCTTCAGAGGACCGGTTTCTGGCATTCCAGCCATCTTCCGCCCAGCTTGCTTGAATCCAGTGGCAAAGTGAGCAAGGGACTCACGTCTGAGCATACCCTGCCACACTTATGGCGACCAAAAGCGGTACAAAAGGGGGTGGTGATTGACGGAACATCTGAATCAATCAAACACTCACACCCAGTCAAAAGATCTGGGTTTATTCCATCACCGTTCTTTAGCCCACTCTGGCACCCCAGTTCAGACATGGCCATATGAAAATCAGTCTGACCCTGTGCCTCATGGGAATAGTCCAGCCCGAACTGCCAAGCCATGTCTTCCCTGGACTGGAAACAAGCTTCCGAGGACCGGTTATGGCTAATCAGCCGTCATCAGCCAGGCTAGCTTGAATCCAGTGGCAAAGTGAGCAAGGGACTCACGTCTGAGCATACCCTGCCACACTTATGGCGAACAAAGCGGTACAAAAGGGGCTCCATCACCACTCCCTTTTGTACCGCTTTATACGTATTCATAAGCACAACCATTTGATTGTTTGAATCTTCATTTATTGAGCAAGGTCGAATGTTATATCACCCTCCGTCCTAATATAATACAGTCGTCGCTGAGCAAATTGTAGAGCATTCCTAAAAAAACCTTTGAGAGCACCTTGTTTCTATGTATGTGCGATGGAGCTAAGCGTGGCCTCTGTGTCAAAGTTACACTAGTGCTTTAAAGTTAAATTGATGATGGTGTATGAAAAGAAAGCCAACAAGAGGCTAAGGGGCATTGTCTGATGTTTAGTTGCCCTGGTGCTTCATGTCCTCGCGGACGCTGAGTGCAAAGCAAGAGATTGTAACCAGGGGCAACAGGCTTAGCTCACTTGGCCTTTGACCTGACCCACTGGTGATATCTTAGCGGAGGTTGCAGAAGTGACAGTCCATAGCACATCATCTCTGGTTACATGACCCTGCCTAAAACCAGGAAACATGGGCGTATCGATCAATGGTGGAAGAGGTGCTGTGGCACCAGGGCCCAGGGTTCTCAGGGACAGACTTCACGCAACTAAGGGCTTAAGGGGGCTCACTTTCCTCAACAGCATTAGGGTCCATTGAATCCCGGATATGTCACTGCCAAGCCAGAAAAGGGGGCTGCTGGAATGTGATGAAGAGAGATATAGCGAGGAGGAGCATTAAGGGTGCAAGTGGGGAGGAAGACACATGGAATGAGGGTGCAAACGGTGCAGGGGCAGAGGAGACATTGAGGGCTCAAGGGGTGATAGGAGTTGGAGAGTGAAAAGGGGAAGGTAGGAGTGGCCAACGTGCAAGAGGAAAGGCAAACTGGTCAAATGAAGGCTCACAGGGGCAAGGGGACACAGGTGGGCTGAGTGTGCAAAGGGAAGGAATATGCAGAGGGAACAAGGATGCAAAGGTACAAGGATGGGGAGCCCGTGAGAGAGAATGACGGTTCTAAGGTTCAAGGTGAAATAGAGAACATGAGGGCGCAAGGGGAGGTAGAAGCACCCCACGATTCAGGGCACGTGCCCTTGCTGGACCCGAGTTACCCAGGAGGAAAGCATGGCAGGCGCTTCGGTTTGCTACTGGAAAACATAGAAACCCAGCCACAGCGTATTATGCCAACAGATCTCTTGAACATACAAACAGAAGAACAGAGAGCTGCTGAAAAAAACAACGGAATGACAACACCGGGCATTAAAAGCAAACACATCAACACACGCCGATGAGATCACCAAACATTTCCATTCTCCAGCACGCCATGTGGAGCCACACGTGCTCCTGTGCCCTGGTTCAGGCCTATTGGGAGCATTATGATCTGCCCATGTGGCTTTGTGTAGCACAGTCACTGTAGATCAGGCTTGGGGTCTGCCAGAGTTTCAGGGATTTGGGTTTATTCTCTTGAAGAGGGGATTTCATCTCAGAAAAAAACATCAGAAGATATAAGCATGCCCATTCTCAAATTTAGAACACCTCCCTGAACTTCGATGATTCTAATCTTAGCATAAAGTCATATTGTAAATACTGTATTGTTTTAAGCATGACTATCAGTCAAAGCAAGGTATGGGTGCAACCATGGATTCATGTTGAAGAACCTCAACAGGATTTCGCTCACATGTTGTGAGAGCAATTGTGTACTTAGGTGGGGAGCAATAATACACACTCCCACTCTTATGGAGAGTAGAAAACAGATGGTATCCGCTCTAGGATGTATTACTTTTCAAGCAGGTGAACTGCATGAGAACTATTAGCCTGCTACAAATGCTCCCAATGTTTGGCCAATTATGGCATGTGGACGCTGGAGGGTTTACTCTAATATTTTGAAATGTAAGCATACGCTATGCAAACTACTCCTACATTCTTCTACTTCATTGTATGGAAGTTTATCACATATGCTTTTGCTAAAATCTGTCAATCAATGGACAACCAGGCCATAGACCATGGGCTATAGACCACTAACCAGTACCCAATACGCACTGTGTGGAGATAGGTGAACGTGCGCTAAACATGCAGATTTGAGCTGTTTATGACAAGCGCATACCCCAATGACATGCTTCTCAAGAGACACTCACCTGCACCCCCTAGAGGCAGCGATGCGAGCATCAGGAGCCACAATAGCGCCATCCTGTGGAGCAAAGGAAAAGTCACTGTTAGCCAGACTGAAGCTGGTATAGGTGTACACAATGTAACACCAACATAGGTTACTTCTTTGAGCAATCGTGTTCAAGCCAAAAAAGATTCAGTGCCATCCATCTGAACAATTCCTGTCACAGCCAGCTATTTCTTTGGCTAAACTCAGTTAAACTCACATTGGTTTAGCTCAAACCCATTGGAAACAGAACGTGGCACTCTAACAAACTAGGAAGGTTATTAACATCGGTAGAATTGCGCATATGTAGCAAGTGTGCTTTTTTATTTCCTTGTGTTTAGTGTAGATGTAACTGCCATAATTACGCATAATTTCCTAAAAATTACTTGTAATTATGCGTAATGATGTGAGAAGCGTAATCCAGTATTTAGCGCCATTTTCTTACTTGTGTCAAAAATGGTCCAGAGGATGCATTTTGTACTAAGATAATAGCATTAAATGCTGCAGGACATGAACAGTAGTAGCCAGTAGCCACTCGCTCTCTCTTATTTCGTTGTTCCTATGCTCCTGCGGTAGGCGTTGTGCCCCAAATTACTCTTAATTACTCAAGGTGGAGAAATCACGTAATTTGGGTAATTTTGCACCACAAGAGTATCGCATAATTACTCAAATTAGTCTGATTTCTCCAGCGTAATTACAATTTCTCCCAGACCTAGTGTTTACCTAGAAGAATTGCATGTGTCATGTGAAAGGAGACCAGATTCTTCATATTTTGTGTGTCTTCCAGGATTATGCAGTATATTCAATAACATGGAGATCTGCATGGGACAATGGTCATGCACGTGATGTTTTGATGAAGTTTGATTGGCTGATGAGCTCTGTACAAGAGCAGTGTTCATGGTCAGCTGACTGCAGGAGATTGGTCATAATGAATTATGGAGGTTTCAGAACAGAAAGATGACAAGGAAGGGAACAGTATTGAGAGGAGTGATTTTACCTTCCCTATAAAAGTGTAACGGTGGTGTGCCTAAAATAAATAAAGTACATTGAGAATTACAGAACCCATAATGCACTACAAAAGTTAGGTCTTAGGTGGGCATTTGTACTAAAATAAGACATAATCCTTTGATTTTTGCCTTTTTAAAAATAAATATAGACCGGGTAACATGTTGCTTTCTGTTTGTCTTCTTTGTTTAAATCAGTATAAACCAAAGTGAGTGTTAAAATAAGCGTTGTTATTAAAATTTCCACTTATTTTTTGGTTTGTCAAAATGAATTGTAAATCAAGGTTAACAATGTTTCACACTTTTCAGTGGACTATGTGGTGTTATTTCAATTTTGCTAGATTGAATATTTTGATACTATGTGAATACATTGTTTTATTTGTGGAATGTTAAGGGCTAGATTTAAGTTGCAGTAGATAAGTCAGGTACCAAACTCTCCCTGACATCAGGAATAGAGCAGACCCTGGTCAAAACACTCCACACAATGTATGCAATTGGACTCCAGCTGTTGGGTGTCAACCATCACAAAATAAACAGAGAATTAGTGAAAAATGAACGTAGTGTAAAATAGGGAATAAATGCATTTCAGCAACTAGTTCTCATGATTTTCTCCTTGATATACAATTCAAATAGGAACTGACATCAAAGGAAAGACACATGGTTCATTTTGTTTTGGAACCTCCCATAAAGTCTTGGAAATCATGCACCTTAGCAAGGGTATTTACAGGCTTGACTGCATCTTCCTTCAGACTCATGAGGTGGGCTAAACATGTTATGAAGACCCAGGGCCGCCTTAACAGCATTATAGTCCCCCGGGACCCTGCCTACACAACCACTCACAGGAATAAGAATGTTTACCGGATAACTAGTGTTGAATTCTGGTCTGCACGTGGGCCCAATGCTCTTGGCCCTGACCAGTGTGCCCATGTCTTAAAGAATGCACCGTAAAGCCCAGTGTTGATATCTAGGGGCAGCCTTAGGCATGTGCAAGCTGAGCACCTGCACAGGGCCACCAAACCCCAGGGGCCTCCACGCCAATATATATCCTTAATATAATAATTCTCTGAGGATGTATACGTATTTGCGTGGCGGCCTGTTCCACTTCCAAACACCCTGAGCCCCCCCCCCCACTCTTCACTGGCCTCTGCGCTCTGCACCTCCCGGACCCCCTCTTCCGGGGCCCCCTACCTATGCTCCCTGCCCAGGGCCGCCATGAGCCTAGAGCCGCCCTGCAGATGTCCTTTGCCCTCTGATGGATTCTGCACTTCCACTGTTGCCTGCAATGACTTATGCATCCAACCGATCTCAATCACAAAGTCATCAGCGAGGCCCAGGTCCATGAGGGTGTCCGGCTATGCATTGGGTGTGGCCGTATGAGTGTGCAGTGCAGGCACAGTCTTCATCTGATCAGAGACAGACACTAGTTTGCCCCAAGCACAGACATGAAAGCGATGAAGATGAAGGGAAAATGTTCTCTTCCAAATGCACGATCACACAATTTGAACTGGATTAATATTATTGTCGATTTAATTATGGCTTGATTGTAGGATAGAGGTTATGATCTGAAACCAATTATATTGCACAGAGCTTTTGATTTTGATTTGTGGTATTGGAGACTAATACATTTAGTGCCAGTAGTAATATTAATATTAATATTGATCTCATTTGAAAATGTAAGGGCTGAAACATTGTACTTTTTAATAAAACTATATTTTACATGATTCTAATTAACTAACTCGAACAAGGATTATAAACATTAATCGGGAAAATAAAATAAGATATTTTTCCATCTCTGAATACATTTCTTGATATGCTGGTCCCCCACAGATTGTGTTTCCTTTCATATCAACAGTTTCCACAGAACCTAGTTGTGCATTAATGACGTTTCAAGTGTTTTATTTATATTGTGTTCTGGTCAAATTTGTTGCAAATGCACTCAATTTGAGGCTCTGTTTCACCTTAATTAGTGTGCTATTAAGTGATTGCTCCCAAAATGTTCTTTAATTTGTGTTGCGTTTTTTCTTTTACCCTTTTAAGTGACTCGTTGGATTGAAATGTAAACCACGCAGCTTATTTGACTGCTCTCTGCTGCCTGAGATTCAGAAGGGAATCAATATTGGCTGGAAGAAATCAAGCAAATGAATTTTAAATGTTGACATTTTTATTGGGAGGGTTTTGGCTAAGAAGTATCAGTGATAATCGTTTTTTAATATTGTGCAGAAGAAAGATGTTAACTGCCTGTATCCCTTAGGATTCTAGCTTTAATATTTTTTGCGGTAAATTTTAGTTAAACCCATGTTCGACTGATTGAATATTATGGTGGATATAAAAACTGTTTGGTTTATTCTAAGTTGTCCATCTAAAGCAAATCAAATTACTGATGAAGATCCATGGGCGTCTAAAGACCCTTTAGGATGAAGGGACATTCCACTGCTCCTTTACAGTGGCTGTAATTCACACATAAGTAAATAATCAAGGGAGAGACGAGGTCCTACACCCACACTCCTCGAAGGTCAATGTACAAACACACAGGGGGGGTTGTTCCTCAAGAGGGGGACGTGCAGACCCTATTACAGTGGAATCAATAATCTGGCCATACAGATAATTAAAATATCCCTTTTCACACATCAGCTATCAAGGTACATCATAACTATAGATAGTGCCATTGTTTTTAAATGTCAAAGGAACCAGCACCCCATTAAAAAATGTTCCTGGCTTCTTTGGACTTTTTTCATATAACTTTACTCACCACCCTATCCCCCTCACTTGCACTCATCAAACGGCGTATATTGATCAAAAAGATCCCCACTG
The DNA here is from genome assembly GCF_964263255.1 of Lissotriton vulgaris. Taxonomy (NCBI): domain Eukaryota; kingdom Metazoa; phylum Chordata; class Amphibia; order Caudata; family Salamandridae; genus Lissotriton; species Lissotriton vulgaris. The sequence goes on along the minus strand of NC_141685.1, from coordinate 754,998,930 downwards.
AAGAGCCCACAGGCCCGTCAGGCATTGCAGCACCGGCCTGATGAGGAGCGCCCAATGATGAAGCATGACATCCCACAGGGTGTGTAAAGGCAGTTTAATCTGACTACATGGATCCCACATGATCTGTAATTCACACATAAACATTTTAGGGAAGAGAAAAGAGCGTGAGGTGCAACAACACCGTATTGTGAACCCCAAATCAACCCTGTGAAACATCAACCACCTGTTCTTTTTTTACACATCTCCTGCAAGTAATTTTTAATGACTCCTCTCTTTCCCAAAATTACTTCCTCAACCTTCAAAATAATGAGCTTCTTGCAAAGCATGTTCTGCGAGAGTGCTGCCAATACCATTAGTGACTAGTGCCTTTTATGAATCCGGGACTTCACAATTTTTTATCCTTTGCACCATCCGGTGGAGCAATTTGTCATGGACCACTCCATTGTGTGAAGGGCAGTAAATCTAGGGCGGGATCTCTAATTTGACCATCAGGTTCACAGCCACAAGCAAAAGTAGCACTTAAGAAAATTTCCAAAAACGTTTCCTCGTGATTCGGGCTGATGAGTAGAACTCACAATTTTATGCTATTTCCATTTTTCCTTTTACTTTTTGCTTTTCTTAACTGCATTTATGTATATTTATGTTGTTTTCTACGAATATTTTAGCTATCTCTAGTATATTTGCACAATGAATTAACTACTAAATCCTGGCACTTGGATGCTTGTTGCATTTCAAAAATATAAGCAGCCACATGTGACCAGGGCCAGCTATAGCGCTGGTGGCGCCCAGTGCGACAATCAATTTTGGCGCCTACACCTCATGACCGCCTCTTTGGATTCTCTACCTACCACCGGACAAAAGTACCCCTCATTTCTCCAATCTTAAGTTATTGTTAAGCACAGCGCCCTCACCTGAGATCAGCGCCCCCTCCACAGGTCAGCCCCCAGTACTGCGGCACTGGTTCCACTGCCCAAAAGCCAGCCCTGCATGTGACACAACAGTGCTCTCATTTGACATCACTCGCATTATAGTATGAACAAATATGCACATGTGCAACTATTTTTTAAAATCACAATCTTTTGAAACTCCCTAGGCCGCCAATATACTCATATATCTATATCAAGCTACCATCTCCGTTGTTCTGTCCAAACTCGATTACGCCAATAGCCTCTACCAAATATCACCTTTAATGACTATGAAAAGACTACAATGGATTCAGAACTCGGCTGCCAGACTACTCTTGCATATCAAATTATGAGACATCTCCCCTGCCTTGAAAGCCCTGCATTGGTTACCAGTTGCCAGAAGATCCACGTTCAAGCTGCATTGTATCACCCACGAAGCGATGCATGGAATGGGGCCACTCTTCATCAGGAATAAAATCACCAAACACATTCATCATAGGAACCTCCGCTCTAGAGTGGCACCTTGCCTCAAAATCCCAAGATACGTGAAAAAACCATGGGTGGCACATTCTTCTCTGTTCAAGCAGCCAAAAAATGGAATTATTTACCCCCCCAACATAAGATCCACCGACAACCACCTTATCTTTAGAAAACTACTCAAGATTTGGCTCTTCCCCACATAAGCACTATACTCAAACAGAAATATACAGCATATCCCTCTGTATATAAGCATTTAATTGTACTATAGATCTGTACCTATATATGCATATTGCTTTGTATTAACATGTAGAATAATTATGTTAAAAAAATAATAATAAAAAAAAGATTTTAAGTACAACACTTCAAAACCGGAGTTTATCGAATGCATCTTTGATCTACTTATACTTGCTTCCTTTGTGCATCTAGATACCTTCCATGTACTTGGATATTTATTACTTTCCGCCCAAAAGTTTTTTATTAATATTATGAGGTGCACTACCCTATTTCTAACCCTATACTTCTATCAATATCTTTAATCTACATAAACTTACTTCCTTTTAGCATCTATAAACTTTACTTGTAATTATGGATCAATATATTTATTACTTTCTTCTAATTCAGCATATCCAATTCACTACACTATTTTCACCCTATACCTCTCTCAATATATCTTCTACCTCAACTCTCTGAGTCATCTCAAACCTGTTTCTACTAATCTTTCCAATGCACTAGCCTATTTCTCACCCCATATCTCTATCAATATATCCGTTATATCCACTCTCATGTATCCAAAAACGCCATGCCACTGCTATGATCCCCAGGATGGCCCATTCTAGTCTCTCCCCTACTCTTCCCCTCCTTTCACCACCTGACACCTCTTGTACTATGCTGATCCCCAGGGTGGGCCATTCTAGACTCTTCCCTCTGACTCTTTCCCTCCACATCCCTTTTGCTCATCCCAACCCTCCCACTACTGCTATGACCTCCCCCCCCAAAAAAGGTTTAAAGCCTTCACTTTTTTATCCCCCCACTATCCTTTTCAATCGAAGTAACTGACTAACATGCCCACTTCTCAAATTTCTTGTTTCACTATACTAATTCACACTAATCCTTATGGGTTCAGGAGTAGCGTACTACTTGCCGAAAAAGCACTTCAAAACCCCATTAGGGGTAACAAGCGCTATACATATATATATATGCAAACCTTTGTCCCTCTTCTATCCCTCCGCTATCCTTCTCAATCAATACAACTGATTAATGTCCAGCATTTAAATAGCTTTCATATTTCACTGTACTAATTCACCACTAATCCTTATAGGTTCCGGAGTAGCGTGCTACTCACCAAGAAAGTGCTTTAACACCCCATTAGGGGTAACAAGTGCTACATGAATGCAAACCTTTTTTCTCTCTTCTATCCCTCCGCTATCCTTCTCAATCAAAATAACTGACTAATATCCACCACTCAAATTACTTTCATATTTCACAATACTAATTCACCACTACTCCTTTATGGGTTCCGGAGTAGCGTGCTACTCGCCGAAAAAAGCACTTTAACATCCCATCAGGGGTAACAGGCGCTATATAAATGCAAACCTTTTGCCCTCTTCTATCCCTCCGCTATCCTTTTGAATCCAAATAACTGACTAACCTATCCCCGACTCAAATTACTTTCATATTTCACTATACTAACTCAACACTAATCCTTTATGGGTCCCGGAGTAGCGTGTTACTCATCGAAAAAGCGCTTTGACGGCTCTTCAGGGGTAGTAAGCGCTCTATAAAGGCAATTACAATACAGCACAATACATCACATTGACCTGGCGGCCATGATTGGCTGTTTTGGGAGTCTATCTTAAGAAGGCCTGCTTTCTACATTTTTCTAAAAAGTAGAGGAATAAAAAACCTCAATATTTCATATCTGTATTTATGTGTAAAACAAGAAAAGAAAGCCTTACTTAGTAATAACAAACAATCAATACCCTACCTCTGCTCTGCTCTTATTACCTCACTGTGACCCAGTATTACTCCCTGTATCTGTTGGACAAAAGTCTGCAGATGTGTGCATTGTTAAGGGTCACTGGTGAGAGACTGGTGGAACATGTCAATTTACGGAGGTACCGGGTGCCATATTCCAATGTATAGATGAGGTAGTTCTTCAAAGCAAAATACAGAGTTAAGCTTGTCTGTCATATCAAGATACAGACTGGAAACGATGCTACCAAGGTATGCAGTTAAATAGCTGCTCCCTACTAAAATACAAGAGTGAGGCGATACTACATATCAATGCATACGGGTGTATAACGGCGACCTGGTAATGCAAAGTAAAATGCACAGTTGAGCTGGTGAAACATACAAAGATATATAGGTAAGCTGCTGCAAAATATTAATACGCAAAGTTGAGCGGATGCTCCATGTTCACGTACAGAGGTGCTACATGTTAATTCACAGAAGTGAGCTGGTGTTACATATCTGGAAACAGAGGTGTTCTGTTTTAAGTCACTGTATATAAGTGAGCTGTGCTCCATATCTGTACCAGTGTTAAGCCGGTGCTAACATCATTGAATCAATGCTACATTTCAGGAAACACAGGTGAGCTGTGCTATATACATCAAGGGTGGAGGGGAGTTGTTCTACACAACTAAGCATAAAAGTGAGATTTTACATCTCCGGAGCAGAAGTGAGCTGGTGCCTTATATCAGGAAAGAGGTGGCCTGGTGCTCCACAGTATTTTGTAGCAGTGTGCCCTACTCTGTATCTGAAGAGGGAAGAGCTGTTGTGCGTATTACTTGAGGATGATGAGCAGTGCTACATATAATGTAAGCTGATTATGTACATTATTGTACAGAGGTGAGCTGTGTTCTGCATCACTATGCTGTTGAGCACTTCATTGTATGAAGGTGAGCTGAGCTTCCTTTAAGGGACAGAACTGAGCTGTTCATACATAACGGGAAACAATAAGATGAGCCTGCGCTATATATAGATATAAGAGGGAGTGCATGTATGTCAATGCACAGATATCAGCTGGTGCTGCATGTATGTCAATGCACAGATATCAGCCGCTGCTGCATGTATGCTAATGCACAGATATCAGCCGGTGCTGCATGTATGCCAATGCACAGATATCAGCTGGTGCTGCATGTATGTCAATGCACAGATATCAGCCGGTGCTGCATGTATGTCAATGCACAGATATCAGCCAATGCACAGACATCAGCCGGTGCTGCATGTATGTCAATGCACAGATATCAGCCGGTGCTGCATGTATGCCAATGCACAGATATCAGCTGGTGCTGCATGTATGCCAATGCACAGATATCAGCCAATGCACAGATATCAGCTGGTGCTGCATGTATGTCAATGCACAGATATCAGCCGGTGCTGCATGTATGTCAATGCACAGATATCAGCCAATGCACAGACATCAGCCGGTGCTGCATGTATGTCAATGCACAGATTTAAGCTGGTGCTACATACCTGTGGGACAGGACAGGCGCTCTTCCTACACACCCTTCTTTTGACAGGCCTTATATATCACTTCGTCTTTCCTCAGAAATGTCATGTCAGACACTGTCCTCCAATGAGCGCACTTGGCGGGCTCTCCCTGCTCTCCCGGGTTGTGACTCTGTGGGAAGAGATGTGGTTTAGTTTGCTCCTGCAGCAGAATCCGGCTTTGTTGACACAAGTCGTCCCCCTCCCGGGGCAGACTTCTAAGGTTCACCTCACCGCATTGACTATGACTTGGCAATATTCTGACTTCGACACCAACTGTACAGATTATAAAACACCATTTTAGAGAAACTATACCAGAGATATTTTCCCCTTCACATAATGCCCAGAGTTTTGTACATGAGGGGGTTTGTATTTCTGATTTATCCCAAATTATTTATGATCGGGACAACTGGGTGTGGTGTGGGGTTTCAGCGTGGTAACTGTGGTGATTTTCTTCTCCAAATCTTCTGTGTGAAGAGGCGCGACATTTAGGCCTCATCTGTGGTATTTCACCCGGATCAATAACTCCTGGCGAAGGGCAGCTCGCAATTCCGCGTAACTCCGGACGCCCCATTATATATTGTATTGTAATTGTAATTGCATTTATATAGCGCTTACTACCCCTGACGAGGCGTCGAAGCGCTTTTTCGGCGGGTAGCACGCTACTCCGGGACCCACAGAGGATTAGTTTTGAATTAGTATAGTGAAACATGCAAGTACATTTTAAGTGGTGGATAGGTTAGTCATTATTTGGATTTGGAGTGATAGCAGAAGGATAGAGTAGGACAAAGGTTAGTATTTATTTATCGCTCGCTTGTTGACGCATGCTATTCAGGGAGCCTATAAAGGATTAGTGGTGAATTAATATGGTGAAATATGATGTATTTCAGTGGTGGATATTAGAGTGTGACTTGGCGTGAGAAGGATAGCGGATGGATAAAAGGGGAAGAAAGATTGCATTCATATAGCACTTGTTACCCCTAATGGGTGTTGAAGCGCTGTTTTGGCGAGTAGCACGCCACTCCGGAACCCATAAAGGATTAGTGTTGAAAATTAGTATAGTATAAATATGAAGTAATTTGAGTAGTAGATATGTTATTCAGTTATTTGGGCAGTATATTAGTATAGTTGAATATGGAACATGGAATTTGAGAAGTGAACATGTTAGTCTGTTAATTTTGATAGAAAAAGGATAGTGGAGGGATAAAAGAGTGAAGGATTTTTTTTTTTAAAAGAGAAAAAGGGCAGCATTTCAGGCTCTAGTCCCGACCAGTCTCGAACAGGCCCAAACAGGCAACTACCCTTGTCCTCTCCACCCTTAGCCTTGACGCCCGGGCTGAGACGCCCTAAGCCTGGCCCTTTTTATAGCCCTAGTAATCAGGTGACCCCTTCAGCCAATGGGAACCCTAGCCCTAACACTATCCAATCACAACACTAGCCCTAACATCTTGAACCAATAGGAGACCAGGACCTTGCAGCCAATCTTAACCCTAATCCAAGCACCCAATCAGTTCAAAAACCGTGATCTCGACATCCAATAAAGACCTTAGTCCTACCACTAATCCCAACCCAAGTCCAAGCAGCCAATGGTACAAGTAGCCCTACTCCCTACTTCCAATAGAAAGCCTAACCCTACTCTTAGTCCCACAACTGGTCCAGCAACCAATCACACCAGAAGCACTAAATCGCTACTTCCAATTAAAGGTCTAACCGTAGCCCTAGTCCCACCCTACTCCCAACAACCAATAACATAGGAAGCCCTAGTCCCTACTTCCTATAGAAATCCGAACCCTAGCCCTAGTCTCAACCCTGCAATGATTGAATCACAGACCGAGAAACCAATCAGAACCCTCAAATACCCAGCCAATGAGGACATTAACCCTAACCCAATAGAAACACCAGATACAACCACCAATCAGTGTACACATGTGCCAACCATCAGCACACCATATAAGGTCCCAGCAACCTCAGACAAGGTTTGCTTGCCAGGGAGTTGGAAGCTGCTTGCTCCTGTTCAGAATCTCCTAGGAGACAGACAGGCTCAATCCACAACTTTGGATTTCAGCAGGTAAAGGCTTCACTAACTCGAAATCTAACAATACTGTTTGAATAAAGCTTTACTCCCCCTGCTGGCCAAAAAACGAAGTGCACAGGCCCCAGTAAATACAGTTTCAAAAGCTCACAGAAGCACCCTCTGATGTAGAAAATCCCTGTTGCTGGGGATGGGGGGGCGGCAGGGGGGGAGGGGGCAGGGGGGCTGGCCTCACTGGCTTGTGAACATAAAATGGTGGCTGGGGGTGCACTGTTTCAGCACACAGGCCTAAGCACAGAGCAAAGGAGAAATTTGGAGGGAAAACAGATTTGTCACCAAGGAATGAGAGGGACAAACTACAGAAGTTGGACTGCAAATCCCACAATTCAGCACACTAAATGAAGGCAATCATGGGCAGGGAAAACCACACATTTAAAACACAACACAGGTGATAAAATATGCAATTACAGGCAGGCTAAAACTACAATTTTTAACTGTAACAACCACAGGCATAGATAGTAAACACAGAAAGTGAAAATCGTTTTTTAAATAACTTTTTGTCTTGGGAAGAGACAGCACTAGTCTGTCTCCTTACCACTTCCTGGACTCTGCTCAAAGCAATCTGGGGCACATGTGGACCAGATCATTTCACTCCTGCAGCCAGGTTTTTCAGATGCTGCAGGCGCTCCAAGCACCAGTATTTTCTGGCCCTCTGCAGCAGCGGGTGAGGGGAGGGAGGGGGATGCAAGTGCTCCCTCCAGCCAGGCCCAAACATACCGTTAAACTCCTGCCCGACCCGCCCACCTACCTCCACCCCTGCTAACACTTTCCTGCTGTTCAGTGGAGGGAATCGGGCAGAACCACTGGGTTTCTCTGGTTCTCTGTGGTTCAGTGCTTAATTTGTAAAAAAAAGAAAAGTAAGTGCCAGGGCTCTCATCAGGTGGCCACTGCAGCTTGCATACCACATTGCCCCTGTCATGCTGCCAATTATAGTAACAACACAACTACTAACTGTCACTTTCCTGCAAGTGTGACGGTTCGGACTATTTCTGGCCCCAAAAGCTATAAGAATGGCTTGGGTGGCAGGTAATAGTCATTTGTATGTATATTGAAGTAATAATTAACTGTTGTTGTGGTCATCTCTAAATTAGCCAGACAGCACCACCCTGTAGCATACTGTCCTGCTCAAATTAAGCACTGGCTCAAATTCCATGGTGAAACCTTCCAATATCTGGGCTTTGGTATGAACATTCCAGATGGAACCAGAGAATCTGGGCCCCCTTGTCCCCCTTGTCACGGGTTTATCCCTGCCGAATTCCGGCCAACTCGTAATGTCAGGCAAGTGGCCTTAAGAGCCTTGTGGTAAAATCACTGGGACTTGTAGCGTGGGTTATCAGGATTATGAGATCTGGTGTGTAATACCTAGACACTTGGCTGCTCAAAGCTGCATCAATGTTTGGGCAGCACTCCTGGGGAAAATGGGGAATTATCAGTGAAATGAGGTGAAGTATTCCACATTCCTATTTAATTCCAATATCTCAGGGCACACCAACCCAGAATCACCGATGCACTCGGTGTCAATCAATCAATATACTTTATTCGGTTTACAAAACTATCAAAGTAGACATAAAACATTAAACAGAATACACAGTTGAATCTACACATTTGGTGAAAATATATACAACATTCATAGAGAATGAGAGAACAATATTATATTCATGTTAAATCATGACGCACACAGATTAAAATACATACATAACAAAATACAATATAGTATGAAGCAATGTTAAAATATAAGCATTCGACCCTCGTGGGGTCCAAGGGAGCTGCGGTTTCAAAAATAGTTAACCAGGAGCCCAGCACGAAAGGCTGATACATGGCTGTCACATAATGCTAGCATGCTTCATAAGGCACAGTTACAATGCAAAAAGTATCCGTTTTTAATGCCTTGTGTGCTACTAAATAGCTTTTGGTCCTTAAATTTAGGCACACGGGTTGTATCCACTTGCGCGGAACACCATGACATGCCAAGCAGATGGCGCCTGTGCCACATGCAGGACACATGCTTGGGATCACTCCATTGCTCGACTTCTCTGTGAGTGCTTCAAGTGGTAAGTTGCCCAGTCTGAAGCGAACATACACACTTTTGGCAGGGGGAGGTTGGTGGTGTCTAAAAACAATTAAAAGTGTGGGGTAATCTTAAACTACAAATATTAGTTAATTAGGTGCCTGCTCGAGACATAATGGTCGTAACAAATACTCAGCATTGCGCCTTTAAGTCTGCAACATCAACCATGCAGATGTTTCCAGATTATTCCACAATCTAGGAAATCCCAGCTTTCCAAACCAGTTGGAAGCAAACCTTAACTAAGGAACTTTCCGTGAATTCATTAAGCTCATTACTTCCTTTAGAGAGTTCCTGTAATCAGTTAACTCTGGGGTAGACCTTAATCGCATCCAGAAAACCAATGGCTTCAATGGTGCCAAAAACAAACATTATTTTGAGAGCAGAATTTAAAAAATGGTACTCGGTGAGTACTGGATGGAACTGAAATGAGAACTCTTAAAAATTATTCTCTGCTATATTTAGTTTGTGCATATCATTATAATCCCACAATTCAGCTCTGTAAAGAGCAGAATTCTGGCCCTTAGCTCTGTACATAGCCAGAGAAGGGGAGATGGAGTGAGAGTTGGTTCTAAAGGGCACACCTGATTGATTTGAACTGATATTGGATAAGTAGAAGGCTCTTGCTAAGTTGGGGGCCCCAAGTATACTTCTCGAAAAGTTTTACTCCCAAATAATCAAAGCTTTGACCCAATTCCAGCACATCAGCTCCCCGCTCACAATACAATTTCTGGTTAATCTAGCCCCAAGTGCCATGAACTTGTTTTTTGCTGCATTTTTCTATTGCATTTTGGGGACCCATTGGGGTTTTGGAGATAAGTAACGAATTGTCAGCAAAAAGTCAGATTGGAATCTCTGTGCCGTTTAGAGTGGGAGCATCGTTCGAGCAATCAAATAATTGAATGGCCACAATATTTATGTAAAGGGAGAATAGAGTGAGTGCCAGAAAACACCTCTGGCAGACACAAGGCTGTATGGAGATGCAGTCAGTGAGTTCTCCCTATCTCCTCAGCGTGCATGTGCAAAGTTATTTTCATGAGATGTGCCATGAGGTTGATCGTGTTAGCAGGAGTGCCAATTTCACCAAGGAAACACCAAATTCTGTCCAGCGGAACAAGATCAAATGCAATGCGTAGATCAACGCTGGCTACATACAAGTTCCGTCTGTGAAGCAGAACACATTTCCAGTACAAAACAGTAAATCTGTAAACCTAAAAAATTGTGGTAATTTTCATATGAAAGCCATCTTGAAGTGGAGACAACTTGTGTTGTTCATCTACCCAATGTAACAGCTTGTCATAAACCTGCCTAGCAAAGATCTTATGAAGGTTGTTTTGGGCCAATAATTTTAGGGGTTGACAGCATCTCTCTTCTTGTAGATTGGGATGATTTCAGCTCCCCTTCAAGATTCGGAAATTTCTCCACTGGCCGCAATTGCACTAGATAAGAGGTTATTATAACTGGACCAAACTTGGGGCTCAGATTTATACGAATCCCCTTGCATCTTACATAGGGCAGGTGCTTTAGCTAATTTAGGGTGACTAATGTTATCAAGAAAGTGCGATAATCTACGGCTAAAGTGATGGACATCAAGGCTCGGGAACCGGGTTAGAGTCTCAGCTCCTACGCTCAACATCCTGTGATTCTGGGCAAATCACTTTATCTCCCCGTGCCTGAGAAAAAAGAACGTGTCCTTGTGTAACGAACCTGGTACTATGTAAAGCGCTCTGATACCCGATTTCTCGGGTCTAGTTCGTGCTATAGAAAACTCCCCCCCCCCAAGAAAAAGGTAACAATGCTAACCACGTATACGATGGATGGCTGGGCTAAGGTTTCAAGGACTTGTGCCTAAGGGTGACTCGGTTGTACCAAAGGTGGCATATAATGATGAAAAGTGTGAAACCCACGTATCAGCCTGAGAATGAGAGAGAACGTGTTCTTGCCCTTCAAGCTTCCATATGAAATGATATACAAAAAATCTTTGTTATTGTGTGTCTTGATGGCACATAATAAATCTTGTCAGCTCTTATCCTCTCAGTTATTCTTAGCTTTCAGAACAGCCAATATATAATTGCTTCTTGCATTTGCAATTTCCTGGCGGGAGCATCAAAGGTGCTGCCGCCAGTAAAGACTGTTTGGTTAATTTACAACCAAGATTAAAGCAGGATTGGTTTTAACACATGGGGTCTGCTTATGTGGAACATATTTGTAGAGCAGGTCCCATAGTTTGTCAAAAAACCTTTCATGGGTTTCCAGAATAAGAATTTCACCTACAGAACCAGGCAAATATTCCGCATACTAGTGGTAAATTTAGGAAAGGGACTGTGGATTTGACAATACTTCGGGCCATGTAACCCACCTGCAGCTGTTAGCTATCAAAGGAAGAGGTACCTCCGTGTCTTGACTAGTGAAGACTGTGCTAAAGGCAATCCCGTGAAAGAATGTTGCCAAGGGATTGTGATTGCTGTCAGCATGATTGACAATTTTCATATCACCAATGAGTGGCCATAGCCTTACGTCGACAAGCGCATATTCACTAACACTTCTGTAAGTTCCCCTACTAAAAGTTGGTGCCATCTCTGATCAGAACTAGAAGGACCATTAAAGGCTATTAGGCCCCGACCCACTGCAATTGAAGCTAGCTGGAGAGCTAAGTTGGTAAAACAAATTAAATAGTTTACCAGTTAAAAGTGGTATGCTCCACTGCTCGTCTCCTGAATCAGTCAGAGCATCAATACAAGGTGAGGACTTGAAAGAAACATGAAAAATTCCTGCAACAAAGAATGTGGCTCATTTGTGATGCAATTCATTGAGCTTGTTCAGGAGTTTCAAAACGAGTGAGTCACTGTCAGTTGTCGCCAATCTTACATAGGCCTAAAATAAAACTACATGCAGCTCAGAAGGAAACTTAAGGGTTATCTCCATCAAATTGGAAGATTCAGGGGCACATGCATCAACCTATTTAGGAAGTGCAAACGGTGCGAATCGGTAAATTCGGCCGTTTGCACTTCCTAAATACGTTTTTGGGATGCTTCATGCATTTTTGTGAAAATCGCTATTTTTAGCGATTTCCAAAAATGCGATTGCTTTTAAGGAATCGCAATTTTGCGATTCCTTAAAAGCAATGCATCATTGTTTTGAAATTTGTGAATTTCAAAATAGGGGGTGCAAATTACCACGAGGTTGAACCTCGTGGTAATTTGCGAAAATGTTTAAATATGCACAAAAATGCATTTTTTAAAGTGTGATGTTACAGACACACATGTCCTCAGGACATGTGTGTGTGAAACATTCACTTAAAAATACATTACAGGGGTGCAGGGGGGGTCCATTGGACCCCCCCTGCACCCATGTAATGCATGAACAAATTGCGATTCTAAAAAAGAAAATCGCAATTTGAAAATGCCTTCCCATTGATTCCTATGGGCCTTTTGGCCCATAGGAATCAATGGGAATTGCGAAATCGCAATTTAGTATTCCCATAATATTTGCGATTCGGTAAAAATTGCGATTTTTACCGATTCTCAAATATTATGGGAAAAAAATGATGCATCCCATTTTGCAATTCCTAATTTGCGATTCCCTAAAAATCGCAAATTAGGAATTGCAAAATCAAACAATGATGCATGTGCCTTTCAATGTTTAGTGGTGATGGAGAAGGGTTTCGCAAAAATGAAACCTGCTCGGATCATGTACCCCTATAATAGGTACTAACTAATAAGTAGATGAAGATAAAAATAACAGGCACCCACATATACACAGGGGACTTGCTTTGCACATATTTTAAACTAACCCCTGATCACATTGTATTGTAATAACTGTTGTGTTTTTGAAGAAACAAAGAAATTGCATGAGTAGGCATCAAGGGTTTCAATATTTGTATGTTGCATTCTTGCTTATAAAGTAATGGTTAATGCTGCTTGCTTGCATATTTGCCAATGCTAGGTAACTTTAACTGGAAGTAGAGCATGGTCGGAGGTAAACAATGATGGTTTCATTATCACATAGTTAATAAATGTTAATTTCTATCCACTTTAGTGTGCTGAGTGAAGACGCCATTTTATTAAACTTAGCCGAAGTGGGAGGGGGGATTGCTAGGATGACATAAAGGAGTGAAGGCCAGTGCATGCATCGCCTGCCAATTACTGATCAAGAGTGTGAGACCGGAGACTGCCCAGTGAAAGAACTGTGTTTTCTTAATAAAATAATATAAATTGTTGCAAGAAGATGAACATTTTAATAAAGTTATGAACCAGACCCTGGAAAAGTTTGCGTACAAAGGAAATAGTGAATAAAATTCAGACTCATAATGGTGTGACCGTACCACCTCCCCAGCCCACTAATCAGTGTGCAAGTTAGAGCATGAATGGAAAGGGGCGACCACTCGGTCCCCCCGAACGTATGGTCGGGTGCCCCGATCCCCCCAGGGAAACCATTTTGGGCGGGAGGCGTGTCTCGGCTGGTATGCCCGAAGTGGCGTAGCCGGGGCGCGCCTTTTCCTGCCCAAGAGGGGTTGTCCTAGACACCTACACCGTTGGACACGCCCCGGAGGCGGTTGGAGGAGGGTTCACGCCCTCCCGAGGAAGAATAAAAGGAGCAACGACCAAAGGAAGCATCCTCTTGTCCCTGTGCTTGGAAGCTGCACCCCCTCGTTGCACGTGAGCCCGAGACGGAACAAGGAGCCAATTTTGAGAACGTGCAATTTTTGTGTTTCTCTTTCAGTGAGTCCGAAGCTTTGGATCCAGGACCTCGAATCGAATATCCGTGAAACGATGCCTGGCAAGAAGGTCGGAAAGAAGGTTGGGACCGAACAAATGCTTCGCATGCTGGTGAAGGACATGGCGAACATGAAGAAGCAGATGGCGGCAATGAATGGCACGGGTAGACCGAAGAAAGTCATCGGACCAGCATTGCCGGGAGTAGTCCCTGCCGGGAGAGGTAAAAGGGCCAGGAATAGGGCGGCAGGAGGGGAGCCCCCGGTGCCCGAGTCCCCTCCAGCGAGCCCAGTCAGTCCGGTGGAGGCCCCAGTTCTGATCCCGAACGCGGGACAGCCGATCCCTCTGGTAGTTACACCCGTTAGCGAGGGGGATATGCCTCCCGAACTGGCTGCCCAGTTGGCGACATGGTTGGGCAAGAACAATGAGAGTGGTGGGGCATCAGGGGACACGGCCGAAGAGGCCAGGTTAATAATGAAGCAGTTGCGGCAATCGAGAGATGCTGCGAAGGCACCTTGTCCTCTTGTTCCCCCGCAGGTTCCCTCGGAAAGGCCGGCGGCGAGCGTTGGAACGGCAGCAACAACAGATACAGCTACCGGTTCGGGTAAGCAGCCGCTACCAATGGCGGGGGTGGGATCGTTACCCTCAAGGAGGGAAAGGGTGGTTTCATTTCATTTCATTTCATTTCATTTCATTTAATTTCACGGCGAAGTCCTCTTCTTTTGGCGGGAATGGGACAGAGCCTTCCCGCCATTATTCGGCGGCGCCCTTTCGGGCAGGCGCCAACGGAGATCAGCACACAAAGAATAATGGGAACTCAGGTAAAAAAGGGATCTGTTGGAGCTTTAACAGAGGCAAGTGCACTAGGCCACAAGGGACATGCAAGTTCAGGCATGAGTGTGCGGGGTGCGGACAGTCTTCACACCCCGAGAGTTTGTGCAGAGCCAAGAATGGTGAGACAGGAGGTAGAGGAGGAGCCAAACAGGTCTAACATCGACCGAGGGGCACTGTTACCTACTCCCGTTGACATCATGGCATTGATCCCTTGGCTGAACGAATACCCTGATCATGTCTCCGTTGGGGTGTTGCGAGATGGTTTCCCATATGGTTTCCACATCCCGGCGGGGGATTTCCGGGGGGAAGCCCAGTGTAAAAATCAACTATCTGTCCAACAAAATACGGCGGTGGTACAGGCAAAGATTGCAAAGGAGGTGACCCGAGGTCGGGTTGCGGGACCGTATGTGAACCCGCCTGTTGTTAATTTTGTTTGTTCACCGTTGGGGGTAGTCCCCAAGAAGGACCCAGGTGAGTTTCGTTTAATCCATAATTTGTCGGCTCCTAGGGGTCTTTCGGTGAACGATGCGATTGACCAGGGTGTTTGTTCGGTGCGGTACGCATCCTTTGATGAGGCCGTCGCCATGTTGAATCGCCTGGAGCCCGGAGCGCTGATGGCTAAATCAGATATCGAGTCAGCGTTCCTGTTGCTCCCGGTACACCCACACGATCAGCGTCTCTTAGGTTTTATGTTTCAAGGACGCTACTACATGGATAAATGTATGCCGATGGGTTGCTCCATCTCTTGTGCGTATTTTGAGAAGTTCAGGTCTTTTTTGCAGTGGGCGTTCACCAGAGCCACGGGCTTTACGCAGGTTATGCATTACCTTGATGATTTTCTGTTTCTGGGGGCAGCCGGGGACACGGAATGTGCACAGGCTTTGAGGGAATTCTGTAATCTCATGAAACGTTTTGGCGTTCCGCTGGCACCAGGCAAGACGGTAGGGCCATCTACTTCACTTGAGTTTCTGGGAATTGAGCTCGATTCTGTAGAGGGGTGCTTCCGTTTGCCCAATGAGAAGGTAATGAAATTTAAAGCCTCACTTGAAATGTGCCTCGGCGAGAAAAAAGTAACTCTCCATCAGTTGCAACAAGCTGTGGGTCAGCTTAACTTTGCCCTTAGAGTGATACCGATGGCTCGCCCCTTTTCCCGCTCTATCGCACAAGCCATGGTGGGCCTCAAGGAAGGGCACCACCGCACACGACTGTCAGCAGAGGTTCGCCAGGATATGTGCATATGGCTGGCATTTCTGGCGGATTTCAACGGTCGCGTTGTGTGGAACAAACCGCCAGCTTCCTCCGAAGAGCTGGGGTTGTGGACCGACTCGGCAGGGAGCGTGGGCTTTGGCGCCATCTTTGGTAATCAATGGTCGGCACGAACATGGCCGGCGTGGTGGCACGATAGTAGGCTCACAGGTAACATTGGGTTTCTTGAGCTGTTCCCCATTCTGGTGGCATTGAAAACATGGCCAGAAGGGTTTCGTGATCGCACTGTGGTGTTCTGGTCTGATAATATGACCGTTGTTGAATGTATCAATAATCAGGCAGCACGCTGCAAATGGATTTTGAGATTGCTGAAAAAAAATGTCCTGCTATGTATGAGACTAAACGTCCACTTTAGGGCAAGACACGTGCCTGGGGTACTGAACCAGGCTGCTGATGCGCTCTCTCGTTCCCACATGCAGGCCTTCCGGGGTTTTCTGCCCTCAGCGGACTTGGTGGCGGCACCATTTCCCGAAGCTCTCTGGTCTCTCGGTGCCCCGGATTACAAAACCTCGTGGGAGAGAGTCTAGCACCCAGGACAAGGAAGGCATATGAAGGGGCGTTCCGTTCCTATTGGGAATTTTTGGGTTCAGCTAGGGGGGAGCATTGGGGGCAGGAGGAGTATGTCCTGAAATTTCTGGTGTCACTACATCAGGCAGGCCGATCACTGGCAACAGCCAATAGGCACAGGGCCGCCATTGCCTTCATGGCGCAGGCTCATGGCATCCAGGACCCCACATCGTCCTTTCTCGTAAGGAAGGCTCTGCGCGGGTGGCAACGCCTTGAGGGTCGTAGAGTGGATGAGAGGCACCCGATAGGTCTAGAAAGGTTGTCCCTGTTAATGTCCGTACTCCCTGCGACATGTTCATCTCAATCAGAGACAGTGCTGTTCCGGGCCGCTTTTGCATTAGCATTCCACGGGGCTATGCGGGTAAGCGAACTGGTAGCAAGGAATAAGCAGGATACGGGGGGGGGTGTGTGTCGAGAACACATTCAGATAAGGGGTGACACAATGGTAGTCACAATGGCCAGTTCCAAGACCGATCAGGGAGCCATCGGGGACAGTGTGGTAATCCAGCAGATCCCGGGGTCTCCCATGTGCCCGGTAAAATGCGTGGAAGAGTATTTAGCGCAGAGGGCGGCATCATGGGGGGGGAGCTTACTGAGGCACACCGACGCCACCCCACTGACTAGATTTCAGTTCCAGCGGGTGTTAACAATGGCAATTGCGGCAGCGGGCTTGGACCCGAGCGATTTTGGGACCCATTCCTTCCGGATAGGGGCTGCTACAGAGGCTACAGCCAGGGGTCTGAGTGTGGAAAAGGTGAAACAGTTGGGGCGTTGGTCCTCAAATTGTTATAAAAGGTATGTGCGATTGCACATGTTGTGAAGCTAATGTCATGCACTCATGCTTCTTGTCTTCTGTTTGGTTTTCAGTTTCGCGAGCAGGCTTTGCGGGGCGGACTGTGCAGTTGACCCGACACCTGGGGACCAGCGGTCAAAGATCACCGGCTGAGGGAAGAGTGGTGTGGGTCGTTGGCCACTCATACGTGAGGCGCGCCGCGGACGTATTCAAAGCAGGTGACATGATTCACGTGGCTGGGGAATACGGGTACAGGGTGACCTTCCACGGAAAGGGCGGGCTCTGTATTGACCAGTTTCAAGGTTTTATGGAGAGACTGTTAGGGCGGACAAGGTCACCGCCGTCTGTAATCATAGTGCATCTTGGGGGCAATGATTTGGTGACCATTGGTCGACGAATACTGCTCGAGTGAATCTTATCCTCAGTAAGTTGGTTGGCGAGAAGGGTAACGGGGTGCACGATTGCATGGTCACACATGATTCCTCGGAAGGTGTGGCGGGGGGCCCTCTATGTGTCGGCATTGAATCAATCGGTAAAGAAGGTTAATAACAAACTGGGTAGGTTGTTTCGTACAAGAAATTTGCATTGTGTTCCACATGGATGTATCAGGGGGGACCATATGTATCTGGAAGACGGGGTCCACTTGTCCCGGGAGGGAAATGTCTTACTCATAGGTGACTTCATAGCGTGGTTAATAAGTTTGTGCAGCCATGACCTTTAGTAGGAGTTTTTGTGGGGGGTCCGGATAGCCGGTCAACTATCCGGCCTGTGGCGGTAAGGTCATGATCGGTGAGCAGTAATTGGAAGATCCCTAGAGGTGGGGCGCCACCCATTATGGATGGGAGCGCCCGGGGGGAGGCGGCCATTGGCCCCTCACACGGGGAGGCGGTGCCCTCTAAGGATGGGGCCGCCGAAAAGGAAGGCGGTCAAGGCCCTCCCCTGGGGAGGAGGGGCTACGGGCCCCTCCTGGGAATTTCCCGGGGCCAGGACATCCGCGACGGCGGATGTGGTAAGCAGTCTGGGGTGGGAGGGGGGTCTACGCTACCTTCTAGACACCTCACACGAGTCCTCGGACGACCACCAAGATGGCGTCGAGTAAATATGGGGCCCCCGTTAAGACAAGGGAAATTGGAAGTTGGCACAGAGGTACAGTCCTCTGTGCGCCCGCCCCTCACAAGTAAGGGGGGGAGTTCTGGTATTAGGGATCTGACACCGGTTACGACCTTGCCGTTGGCCCGTAATGTTAGGATGTACAATTTGAATTTTGAGAAATGCATTTACAGGATGTTTTAGAATCGGCTAGGAGAACCTTTGTATTAGAGATATGTTAAGGTTAGCCAATAAACATCGTAATGTGTAAATGAAATTGTACATGATATGAAACTGTTATTTTAATGTTTTAATTTTGTTTCATATTTTAATAAATACGGCCGGGAGGGTAACTCCCTCTCGCCTTCCAAAAGCTCAAGAATTGTTTCCGTCTTCCCATTCTTGGGGATCGTGTTGGGAGGGGGTGATGGGTATCCCGGCCATATGGAAAGGGGCGACCACTCGGTCCCCCCGAACGTATGGTCGGGTGCCCCGATCCCCCCGGGAAACCATTTTGGGCGGGAGGCATGTCTCGGCTGGTATGCCCGAAGTGGCGTAGCCGGGGCGCACCTTTTCCCGCCCAAGAGGGGTTGTCCTAGACACCTACACCGTTGGACACGCCCCGGAGGCGGTTGGAGGAGGGTTCACGCCCTCCCGAGGAAGAATAAAAGGAGCAACGATCCAAGGAAGCATCCTCTTGTTCCTGTGCTTGGAAGCTGCACCCCCTCGTTGCACGTGAGCCCGAGACGGAACAAGGAGCCAATTTTGACCCACCCACCAGCCCCTGATGACAGCGATTTGTATTGCAATAAAGTTGATTAACGAGGATTTTATCTCTTTTCAGGTTGTTTCAAATAAAGTTTGGATTGTTTTTGATGTGACAATAAAATGGTTACTGTGTTTAGGCGAAGTATTGCAGCTGAATTGAAAGAGCAGCGATTGCATAGTTAGAAGTTTATGTTAAAATGTCCATTATAACTGTTTATTCCTTCCTCATTAGGTTAAAGAACTGTCGTATTTATTTTTGGTCGGGCGGTAAGGTCATGATCGGTGAGCAGTAATTGGAAGATCCCTAGAGGTGGGGCGCCACCCATTATGGATGGGAGCGCCCGGGGGGAGGCGGCCATTGGCCCCTCACACGGGGAGGCGGTACCCTCTAAGGATGGGGCCGCCGAAAGGGAAGGCGGTCAAGGCCCCTCCCTGGGGAGGAGGGGCTACGGGCCCCTCCTGGGAATTTCCCGGGGCCAGGACATCCGCGACGGCGGATGTGGTAAGCAGTGTGGGGTGGGAGGGGGGTCTACGCTACCTTCTAGACACCTCACACGAGTCCTCGGACGACCACCAAGATGGCGTTGAGTAAATATGGGGCCCCCGTTAAGACAAGGGAAATTGGAAGTTGGCACAGAGGTACAGTCCTCTGTGCGCCCGCCCCTCACAAGTAAGGGGGGGAGTTCTGGTATTAGGGATCTGACACCGGTTACGACCTTGCCGTTGGCCCGTAATGTTAGGATGTACAATTTGAATTTTGAGAAATGCATTTACAGGATGTTTTAGAATCGGCTAGGAGAACCTTTGTATTAGAGATATGTTAAGGTTAGCCAATAAACATCGTAATGTGTAAATGAAATTGTACATGATATGAAACTGTTATTTTAATGTTTTAATTTTGTTTCATATTTTAATAAATACGGCCGGGAGGGTAACTCCCTCCCGCCTTCCAAAAGCTCAAGAATTGTTTCCGTCTTCCCATTCTTGGGGATCGTGTTGGGAGGGGGTGATGGGTATCCCGGCCATATGCAACATTTTATGGATGGACATGTCAATTTAGACTATAGATTTAGGAACTTTAGTGGCGGGTTAGGCAGGAAGAGATATTGCTTTTGGGATGCTGCTAGAGAGAGAGGAGGGGAAGATTCACCGCTATCCATTGGTTTCCTGAGAGGCCTAGCTGATCCCATCTTATCCTGTACCTGTCCAGATTCTCCAAATCTTCCTAACGATTCCTTTGGGAATCTTGGTCATCCCTTGGGACCAGGGTGGTTTTACAAATTTTCCTTCAGTCTACTAGGTTTGTATATAGATTAGGTGTCCTTTCAATTTATGCATTTGAATTGAGCATTTTGTCTCTCCACCTATCTACTCCATCAACAATGAATAATTATGTATTTCTTTAGATGGATCTATTGTCTTTTCATCTATCTTTCTGTTAGATATTATATCTGTCTGGCATAAATCAATTTTGCTGAACCCTTATGTCTCTTACTCTATCCACTCCTTTATTGTACAATTTCATTGAGAATTTGAGTAAAGATCTATGTATTGAACGGTCTTTCCATGATATTTGGTGTTTATTTCTGTAATTGTGACCTAATGCATTATGAGCATTTACCTTGAAATCTTATATTGTATTGTATTGTATTTTGGACTTATAAAGCGCGCTTTCACCCAATGGGCATCCTGGCGCTAAGTATCCTAATCTAGCCGTGCACAGAGAATGTCTTAAATGCCTAGCTGACAGCAAACATCATTATGCAGTATCAGTGGGAAAAATCAAGGTTTTTACTTTCTTCCTAAACTGCAAGAGATCTTCTGTCTGTCTAAGGCTGTAAGGTAGTGTATTCCATATTCGTGCGGCTGCCACGCTGAAGGCTTTATCTTCCAGTTTAGTCCTCTTAAACTTAGGTACCATTATTAATTTAGCTGAGTACGAACGCAGATTTCTGTTAGGGACACACCAATTAAACTTTTGCTGCAATGGTTTAGGCTCCATCCCATTAATGGCCCTAAAGACCACACACAGTGACTTAAATTGAATTCTCTGTGTCATGGGGAGCCAGTGGAGTTCCCTAAGAGTGAGTGATGCTGATGATCTACGTGTTTCTTAAGGGCTAACTTGGCCGCCTTTGTCTGACATCTCTGCAGTCGCTCACTGAGATACTTAGGGGCCTCCAGCAACATGGCATTGCAGTAGTCCAGCCGACTCAAGATCACGCTTCTGACTACTTGTGCCCTGGTTGCGTCTAGCAGCATCGGGAGGATACAATTTATTTATTAAGCCTACTAGGAGTCTGATTTTTTTACTGATGGTTTAGTCAGACTAGTTTTATCATTGCCATAACCTATTAAACTAATAGATCCATCGATAAAGTATTTGAAGAGTTGACAAATAAATATTTAGGTAAGGAATGATATAAACAAACACTCAAAAGAAATTGACCCGGCACAATCAGGGATTTTCTGGGTTGAATGTGTATGGGCCAATGCAGTGATTTGTTGTGTTTTGATACCTGATAGTTTGATTCCTGATAGATGTTAATTATTGGCGCCGGATCAGTTTCTGGCTTTTATTATCGATTAGTTTGATGATGATTATTGAGTATATGTTTTAACACGAAGGGCCAGTGTCATGTTCTATGTTGTCTAGCACTCATGGTAGGGAGATATCCGAGGAAATCCCTAGAAGAAATCACACTGCAGAAGTACTTTGTCTGTTGAAATAATGCCTAAAAGCCACAGAGGCCTGTAGGTGTTATATTAATGGAATTTTGTATGTGAGTTGGAGTGATTGAATAGCGAAGGGCCCACTTCTTCAATTCTGGCCGTTTTTCCACGAAATTAGCAAGACTCCTTTTCACACTAAAAAGTCCTCTTGTGAAATCTTGGTTTTATACCTAGAAAAGTAATAGGTCCACCTGGAGCATGTTAGAAGAGTAAAAATAGATCTGGTTGTTATTAGGACTCTAAGTTAGAAAATCTTTGGAAAGGTGAAAACTATCTCTTTATCTAGTGGAACGAACAAAGTAGCATTGTTCTGTGTTGTTACTAACAGAAACTTCGATAAAGAAGAACTCAGAAAACATTGCCGTCCATTTTTGTATAGGTAGGGTCAGTAGCAGGAGTTATACTGATGTCACAAAGGGCTGCGCTGGCATTGGTCAAGGCAGCTGGTGTTTAGAGAGCTTATGTTGTAAAGGGAGGGTCAGTAGCAGGAGTGAATCTGATGTCAAGAAAAGGCCACGCTGACAATGGTCAGGCTGCTGGTGTGTACTGTGATTGGTTGGTTGGTGTGCGTCACTCTGGTACTGGCTGAGACTTTGCTTATATAGCGATACTCTGATTGGTTGGTTGGTGTGAGCCACGCTGGTATACGGCAAAAGATAACCAGTAGGTAAGGTGTAAAAACAGAAAAGTTATTTGTTTATTAAGATCTATTAGTGGAAGAAGCCAGAAAAATGAAGTAAGATAAACTCATTGTGACTAGAGAGAGAATTCCAATTCTGCTTCCGAAAAATACCTGCTTCTTTTATGATGTTAGAATGAGGATATCACACATGTACATGGTTTGAGAATTGGACTGAGTATACCACAGATGATGGTGTTTTGGCGTTTCCACAGTTTGGTACCTTTAATGTAAGAATTCTGCAGAATCTGAGAAACAAAATGAGTTCTTTTGTCCCGAACCCTAGATTGACTCAGTACGAAGCATTGGAAGAATGGGGGGGTAGAAGCATTTGAGAAGCAAAAATACAGACTTGGTATTAAAGGTTATAAGAGTACGATTTTTGCATATCCATTTGAGAGCAGAGATGCACAATTGAAAAGATGGAAAAGGGCAGTAGTGACAGAAGGACTGTACCCAGTTTTAACAGTTGATGAGCAGACAGGAAGCAAGTACAAAGAGAAGAGAAATCATATAGAAACCCCAAATGTAAGAGGTGACATGAATGATTCTGATGAAGATTAATTGATAGAAGTCATTATGAATAAAAAGCCTCCCCCATATGAAGAAGATGTAGAGGTAACTACACCAAGTGCCCCTCCAATGGGAATACCGTTGACTCCATACCTAACGGATAAAGCGAAAGTAATAAAAGAGAATGAAACCAAGGTGTTGAGTAAAGCCAGAACAGGTGCAGAGATTGAACCAGATACATTTGAATGCATAAGCATTGACAGTTCCAGTAACTATTGGACCAGCTCTTCTATTATTTGGAAATAAACAAAATATATCCATAGTGCATGCAATAACAGTACCTGGAAACAGCATCAAGAATAGTGCGAATGGGGATAGACAGGCTAATACGAATAATACATTGTTCGATCTCCCGATTAATGAATTAATAACTGAGGCCCCCCATTGAAATTCAGATCGATCCCAGAAGAATAGGACTAATTGATACTCCATTAGCAGGGAGTTCAACAGGGCCATCTCCAGAAGAGTTGAATAATTGGATAAAAGAAATAACAAAACCAAAACAACAATCACAGACTATAAATGGGAGCCCATTGAAAGTCGATATGGAAGAAATGATTATTGGAACAATAAGTCTAGATGGAATAGGGATCTATAATGTAGAGGAGTTGTTGTTTTTGTGCAAAAGTATTACTTGGAGAGCAAAGATTTGACACAAGAAAATATCAGAAGCTGCTAGTGAGTATGGGGTAGACACAGAGAAGTTGAAAGTTTTGCAAAAACCATACAGATTGGCTTTTACTGATAAAGACTTAGAAAGTCTTAATGCTTCAGGAAAAAGGTTACAGATAAAAGACATAATTAATATTCTGTAGACATTGGGAGATGTGGGTCGATGGAAGGTTAGGTGGTCAAAAAAAAGAAGGAAGAAGCAGCCAATAAAGATAGTCTATGTGTCCCATGAAAGAACTAAGCATGGGCGAAATTTGCGAATTCGCGATCTGCGAATTGGTGCGAAAGCAAATTCGCAAAATTTGCGAATTCATGCGAATTTGCGAATTTGCTGTTTTTGCCAGTTCGTGAGGGTTTTGTACAAGTTCGGGAACGCGAACTTACTTGTGTGGTCGCAACGGTCGCGACCATGTTGTTTCTACGTGCCTAGCCTGTTTGCGACCCTGTGGTTCATCGCGGCCACCCTCTGGTTCATCACTGCCACCCTCTGGTTTGCCACTGCCACCCTCTGGATCCTCACTGTCCCCTCTGGTTTATCACAGCACCCTCTGGTTCATCGCTGCCACCCTCTGGTTCATCACTGCCACCCTCTGGTTGATGACTGCCATCCTCTGGTTCATCCCTGCTACCCTCTGAATCATCACTGCCACCCCCTGCTTCACCAGTGCCACCCTCAGGTTCATCACTGCCACCCTCTGGTTCAAGGCTGTGGATTGGGGCAGGGAGGGCTGAATGAAACAAGACACTGCCTGGGGCACATAAGGTGTCCCATGCAAAGTCCAGTTCAAACCGGGGCTCGGGCTCTCCAGCCCCAGCTCTGGCGCGAAACTGGACAAAGGGAAAGGGGTGTAACCACCCCCTTCCTGGGTCCCACCCATAGGAGGGACCTAGCAGGAGATCCAGCCCCTAGATTTGGAATAAAGGTAGGAGCTGTGCCAATGCAAACCAGATCATCCTGACTGAAACTTTGAAATGAAACTCTGGACCCTTCGACATCCCACTTGATGTGGAAGACTGAAGATCTCCTTTGTGGTCAAGGAGTGGCCCCCCTGTGCAAGCAGGCACCATCAGCGCACCAAGACTTTCTTTGCCGTTGCTCCCGCGGGAGCTCGAATGACAGAGATCAACAAGACCCAGACTCCCAGACATCCAACAGCCCGATCCACAGTCCTGGCAAAGCTGAGACCCGTGGAGGCGAGGAGAGATGTGGGACCGACCACCTTGAAGAGTCAACAAAGTGCTTCCTGTGCAGCTCCCAAGGCACCCTCGATTCTGTGCTTTGGGGTTTGAAAAGCCCCAGCCCCAAGCAGCCTGTGCTCTAAAGATCACCCCTCCACACTCACTGAGTGCTGCGTGGGGCCCTTTTGCACTTTTCCTGCTTGCTGCATTGTCCGGTCGCTTGCCCGTTGGCTAGTGGCCTCTGTGACAACGACCCTTCAAAACTACAGTGCTGGTCTGGTTGCTCTAGACTGGCCCTAGCTCCCCTGAAAAGGAGCCATCGATCTGACCTTCCCGGTCCGATCCAGAAGACATCTTTGAGTCCTCCTTGGGTTGCATTTGCCAAGGTTTGGTGACTCCAATTTGAAAAACGACACCGCCGACAGCAAGAACCTTTGTGGGACAGCTCGTGTCCACCAGCTGGTCATCTTCAATCCTTCCTGGTCCACGTGGCAGCGGACACAAACTACTTGACAGCACCTGATCGCAACCCGACACTGCCTGGTTCCGTCCTGGTTCTATCCTGGTTACTGGCTAGTGACCTAGACTATGTCCCCTCTGCTTTCAGGTACTCTACATCTTCAATCCACCCTTGGATCCAACCGGACTCTTCTCTCCTGTCCGCTTGCAGGATCTTTACCTCCAGGCTCCATAGAACTCCACGAAGAAACCCGACGCACTTTGGCACCTATGCACCCACTTCCTGTGGGTGAGGTAACAAGATTACACTGGTGCTCCTATAGTGGTTTACACCTCAAGAGTCCTACTTTTTAGTGGCTAAGTTCTAGTCCAGTCGGAAGACTCCTAAACCTATAACTTTCTGATTTTTATGCACCATTGACTTGTATGGTAAATGCGGTTGCCTATAGACACTGCACCTGCATCCTGTGGGCCTCCTATGTGGGCCTCCTATGTCCTAACCTTCGTTAGTCCAGTGTAGGCCCAGCGATTCCCTAGGCCCTAGGCCTGTTCATTGTTCGTGACGTGGTACTTATACCACTTTCTTAATATATGGTTTGAGTGGCCACCCTGCCTATCCATAATTGTGCATCTTATTGTATGTTACACTGTGTTCTTTGTTTAACGCTTGTGCTCCTGTGCTCATAAAGAGTCAAGGGGATTGCTCTAGAAATAAATACACATATTTTATAATATATAATTTGTGTGGTGTCCTTTCATTTGGTATTTAAATGATTGCATATGGTAAAACAGCTGGCTTCACATGCCCTCTTAAGTTTAGCCTAAAACTGCTTTTGTCCATGCTACCACTAGGAAAGCTGGTCTATAAGGTTGACTTACAACCAATCACCATAAGGGTTGTTTGGACTGGTGCAAGGTGCTCACTAGAATAGTGATCATCATATACCAGGCCAACTTCTCACACACAGCACCCTCTGGTTTGCCACTGCCACCCTCTGGTTCCTCACTGCCATCCTCTGGTTCGCCACAGCCACCCTCTGGATCATCACTGCCACCCTCTGGTTTATCACAGCACCCTCTGGTTGATCACTGCCACCCTCTGGTTGATCACTGCCATCCTCTGGGTTATCCCTTTCACCCTCTGGTTCATCACTGCCACCCTCTGGTTTGCCACTGCCGCCCTCTGGATCCTCACTGTCCCCCTCTGGTTTATCACAGCACCCTCTGGTTCATCACTGCCACCCTCTGGTTGATCACTGCCATCCTCTGGTTCATCCCTGCCACCCTCTGGTTCATCACTGCCACCCTCTGGTTTGCCACTGGCACCCTCTGGATCATCACTGTCCCCCTCTGGTTTATCACAGCACCCTCTGGTTCATCACGGCCACCCTCTGGTTGATCACTGCCAACATCTGGTTCAAGGCTGCCACCCTCTGGTTCATCACTGCCATCCTCTGGTTCATCCCTGCCACCCTCTGGTTCATCACTGCCACCCTCTGGTTGATCACTGTCATTCTCTGGTTCATCCCTGCCACCCTCTGGTTTATCACTGCCACCCTCTGGTTTGCCACTGCCACCCTCTGGATCCTCACTGTCCCCCTCTGGTTTATCACAGCACCCTCTGGTTCATCCCTGCCACCCTCTGGTTCATCACTGCCACCCTCTGGTTTGCCACCGCCACCCTCTGGATCATCACTGCCCCCCTTTGATTTATCACAGCACCCTCTGGTTCATCACTGCCACCCTCTGGTTGATCACTGCCATCCTCTGGTTCATCCCTGCCACCCTCTGGTTCATCACTGCCACCCTCTAGTTTGCCACCGCCACCCTCTGAATCATCACTGCCCCCCTCTGGTTTATCACAGCACCCTCTGGTTTATCACGGCCACCCTCTGGTTGATCACTGCTACCATCTGGTTCAAGGCTGCCACCCTCTGGTTCATCACTGCCATCCTCTGGTTCATCCCTGCCACCCTCTGGTTCATCAATGCCACCCTCTGGTTGATCACTGTCATTCTCTGGTTCATCCCTGCCACCCTCTGGTTCATCACTGCCACCCTCTGGTTTGCCATTGCCACCCTCTGGATCATCACTGCCCCCCTCTGGTTTATCACTGCACCCTCTGTTTCATCACTGCCACCCTCTGGTTGATCACTGCCACCCTCTGGTTCAAGGCTGCCACCCTCTGGTTCATCGCTGCCATCCTCTGGTACATCCCTGCCACCCTCTGGTTCAATACTGCCACCCTCTGGTTGATCACTGCCATCCTCTGGTTCATCCCTGCCACCCTCTGGTTCATCACTGCCACCCTCTGGTTTGCCACTGCCACCCTCTGGATCCTCACTGTCCCCCTCTGGTTTACCACAGCGCCCTCTGGTTCATCCCTGCCAACCTCTGCTTCATCACTGCCACCCTCTGGTTTGCCAGTGCCACCCTCTGGATCATCACTGATCCCCTCTGGTTTATCACAGCACCCTCTGGTTCATCACTGCCACCCTCTGGTTGATCAATGCCATCCTCTGGTTCATCCCTGCCACCCTCTGGTTCATCACTGCCACCCTCTGGTTTGCCACTGCCACCCTCTGGATCATCACTGTCTCCCTCTGGTTTATCACAGCACCATCTGGTTCATCACTGCCACCCTCTGGTTAATCACGGCCACCCTCTGGTTCAAGGCTGCCACCCTCTGGTTCATCACTGCCATCCTCTGGCTCATCCTTGCCACCCTCTGGTTCATCACTGCCACCCTCTGGTTGATCACTGCCATCCTCTGCTTCATCCCTGCCACCCTCTGGTTCATCACTGCCACCCTCTGGTTTGCCACTGCCACCCCTCTGGTTTGCCACTGCCACCCTCTGTCCCCCTCTGGTTTATCACAGCACCCTCTGGTTCATCACTACCACCCTCTTGTTCACCACTGTAGATTATGGGGGGGAAAGCAAAGCACACCTTCCCAGCCTCAACTGAGATTAATTAATTTGGGGCTGGTTAATGTGTCACTGAATTTGTGCTTCAAGTCTGGCACCTTCTTTTCTTAGCTGTAAGACCTTCCTGTTGCAGTTATTTTTTTTACAGGAGCATTGTGCCATACGTGTAACTATTCTCTGACCCTGCTTTGAGGGTCAGAGCAGGGTCAGAGAATAGTTGAAAGTAGGCAACTGAACTCTGGAGGGGCCCCTCAGGAAGCACTACAGGGAATGGTTACAAATTAGCTTGAACTTTTGCACCTGCTAAGTGCTTTTAGTTTTCCAAAATTTGTTTTTCTGCCATTTCGCGAGATTCGCGGGACGCGAAATCGAACTTGCAATCCGCAAATACGTGCGAATTTGCTGATTTCTTTTTTTTTGCGTGTTCAGGCGTATTTTTGCTTATTCGCGGACCGCTTGCAGCGCACAGACCCCTAGGTTGCCCATGCGGTCGTGTACGTGCGCGGCCATCTTGTTTGCGTGACGTGTTTCCGTTTCCGGGCGCTCGTTGCATGCTCGCGTCGTATGCGGCGCGCGATTACGTATTCGTGGGCGTTTTTGCGTGCTCATGGGGGAAAAATCGCGCAAACTTACCCACGCGGTCCTCTATGGGCGCGGCCATCTTGTTCTTCATTCACTGCTATGGTTTTTGGCATGCTACCTTTCTATCCACCTTACATCTTTGCATTCCTATGTTTTTCTGAACTTTTTTTTGTTTTTTTTTGCTTATTATCTCTCTCTTCAATTTCCTACATCTATATTTTGTGTTTTTTAAAACTTTTTGTTACTTTATTACCTACTTTATTTCTTTCGCTCTCGGTCTTATTTTGTTTCACACCTATTCTTCTTTCCTTCTTCTTGTGCCCAGGACCATGGCTAAGGGAGGCGACAAGGGGAAGGGTCCAGCACCACGTACCCGGCTCCCTTGCGGGCGTTTGAGGGGGGAGGAAGTGCAGCCCAGGGAGATCTTCTCTGCGGGGGAGGTGGCCGCCTTGATGGTTTTTGTCCAAGTCCACCTCTCTAAGACCGTGGCAGCAGGTGGGTGGATTGCTTCCGGTTACATCCTCCGGTAGCGGTGCCAGCTGTGGGAGAAGGTGTGCCGGCACATGTATAAGGAGTCTTGGGTCCGGCGCACCTACCACCAAGTGACGCACCGGTGGAGTGACATCTTGGACCGGAGCATGACATGCTCGACCTGCTTGGTGTGGAGATCCCTGGCCTTGGTAAGTAGCTATTTAACTACTTTTTTTCCTTCTGCTCCGTTATATTGCTAATCTATTTTTTTCCTGAAGAGTACGAATGCTGCTGATTAGATTACATTGCAGGTAAATTAATGTTTAAATAGCTTCTGTCATTGCAGGTGCTCGCCTGGTTATTGGCATTGCTACTATGCTTACTTGTTTGCAACTTTTTAGTAATTTGAGAGCATTACTACGTAATGCTAGAGACAGTAGACTCAAGTCTAGTCCTTTTTTGTACTCCTGCTGCTGCCACTGTGAAGAGATAGTGGTGGATTGATACGTTGAGTATATTATTTATTACTTGTTATAGGACATTTGTTAGTGGTCTGCAATCATGATGACGGACTGTGTCTGTCAGGTGACGTCTCGTGCTGCTGAATGATGGCAGTCGTAGTAGAACCTTTTTGTTGTTGATGTAGTTAGTGAATTACATAACTTTCCTATTAGACGGTCTGGGAATCCTGTAATACTGTACTACTATCCTCCTAGTTGACCAGATCAGATGCAATTGATGTTAATTTGTTTCCCCGACATAATTTTAGATTGAGTACAAAGAAATCAAATATTTCCCAAAAAACAATCATCTATGTTGTGTTTCTTTATTTCATGATCACCTGAAACTCCCAGGGGCAAGGCGCCGGCGGCGACAGAGACTCCGGTGGCAGAAGGTGGACAGGAGCAGTCCCTTGCAGGCTCTTCTGCTGGCCCCAGTAAGTTGTTTTATTGTTATATTAATACTTATACTTCCCTAACTTTTACAGCTCCTATTCATTATAAACTGGTTCCTAATAATTCTATGGTTTACAAAATAGTTTTTGATCTTCTTCTAATGTAGACTACTTTCTACATTCTTATCCTGCCTCTACCATCACTCTCTGTGCTACTACTATTTACATTTATGAGTCGGTCTGTGTAGGTAGCTAAGCTTGCCCATTCGGCAAACGGTGTGAAACAAAACTCTGATACAGCAATAGCTCTAGGCACTGAGTGCAGTCCTCTGGGTTGCCCTTGCTGTCTATTCCAGTCTTCTTAATGTAAGTGCTTTGACAATTTCCAACAACAAAATGTCATTGTTTACACCAAGTAAAAGGTAGCAGTTGCCTTTTTGATTTGAGAGGAGCACATCCCATACTGCTAGTGTTTCAGGGACTATTCCACACACAAAGAAGTATGGACAAGATAAATAGAACATTGTTGATGATAGGTGCAGTTCGACTTTCGACATACCTCAGTCCGAACAGAAGTTGAACCCCCAATCCCCTGACCGACTATCTAGAATGTCTGACCAATGGTTTCACGAGCCAGAAGAACTGAAGAAGACTACCTCCGAGTCCAGGCCGATCTGAGTCACTGAAACATGACTGCCAAGTGCAGTAGTTCAAACCTTTCCGCTCACTCACTCACTCGTAAACAAAAACCACACCGTGTTTGTTAGTTTTAAAGTTTTATTTTCAATTAAGAAATGAAAGCATTATTTCTTTATTTTTAATAGCGTAGTATTCTGATGGATGAAGATGATGTTAAAGTTTAAACAACATTCCCATGAATGAAATTAGTATGACTCAAACGTAATAATAGTTAACAGACACATGAAATTATTAGAATAACTGTGCGGGAGCCCCCACCTTCTTTAAAGTACTTAAAGTACTGCTGGTGATGACTTAGTAGTAGTTGGTGAATCGTCTGGCAGAACGGCAATGGAAACTTCTTTCTGTAATGAGAAAAATGGTGCACGTTAAGCAAGCATTTATCAGTTGTCATAAGAAGAAGTGTAGCATTTAATGGAATAAGCATATAAAAGGTTAACACCTTCCCCAAAACCGTTACTTTTTTCAATCCCAGTAATAAAAAATGTGTTATGTAACATTTTCTTCCATTACGAGACAAAATAGGGGGTTGTGTATGGCATCTGAAAATATGACATGTTTTTCCTACACGTCACAACATCTGATTCGGCACAGATGACCACCAGTGCCGGGGCCAGCAGTGCGGAGGGGTCCACTCTGGATGCGGCGGCGCAGACAGGAGGAGCTGGGGGGGAAAGACTCAGCGGCGGCAGACGGTGGTAAGTTATTATACTCCTTACTTATTAATTTTTTTTTGAGTAGGCTCGCAAAGGAGCGTATGATGTACTGTACAGTAGTACACAGTACACTAGTATAAGTACACTGAATTGTCAAGAACATTTACTAATTTAGAACTACTTTTTGGGCTATCACGGAAAGGACAGTGAACCTTGACTTTTAATAGCATTAGCGGCGGTACTTCTCTGGTAACCAATGGCCCCCTCTATTTCACTTCAACTCAGCTGGCAAATTTTTATTGTGAAGCCAAGTCATATCAGATGTAGTTTAGGTATGTGAAGATTGAAAAGTTAAAGAAGGGTGAAACGAAGGACAAGGGAGTCTTAGGGGCAGAATTATGTTAACTGGCACATCCCCAGGGGTGCGCCAGTTAACATGCGCCACAGTGCGCCACAGCTCCGCCAGCCATGGTGCGCCGCATTTATAATGCGGCACACCATGGTGCAAAAACGGCACAGATGCGTGACGCATCTGTGCCGGAAATGTGGCGTATTGCTGGAGTTGCATCGCAAGCGCGACGCAGTTCCAGCAAGGCTCGGGGGTGCCCCATTTTAACAATGCTGCGTTAAGACCTACGCCTGCTTCCCGCAGGCGCAGGCTTTTGACGCAGCATTGGCTTAAAAGTGACTGAGTGAAATCTCATAGATTTCACTCAGCCACTTTTGCGAGGCGCACCTGCCCCGGAACGCCCACCCTGCGCCGGAACGCCCACAAGCGGCGCAGGGCTTTACAATGTGACGCATCTGCCTAGATGCGTCACTTGTAAATCATTCGTAGGGATGCGCCACGTTTACGCCGCCTTGCGTGACGCAACAGCGGCGTAAACGTGGCGCAAGGGCCTCATAAATCTGCCCCTTAATATTTATGACTGTAAAGAATGGTTTTGTTGAATGCAATTCAACATAAGAAAGAAGACGGCGATTTCCAAAATATAATGAAAAGGGTGTTAGTTGGTTGTTGACAAAAATACATTTTGGTACATTTGAGACATTAAGAAGAATCATAGACGTACTTTGGAAGCCTGGATGTTATCTTCCTATCCTCCTCGTCGATAGCAGAGGTGTATGATGTAGTAGAGCAGACGCTGAGTGGATGAAGTATGGCCAGTGGCAGTGCCACCCCTATAGAAAAGTAAGACATTCCTATCCCCACCTGCATGTACTGCTTAAAGTACTGCGAGTCTGCATCATCTTGGCCTGTGTCTGTATTTCTTGGGTGAAAGCTGAGTGAGCTGCCATTATGGCGGCTACCACAAGTTCACGTACCAGTAATTTATTTTGCAAAACAAGAGAAAAAAAGTAAAAAAGGCCTTTTTTTAGTACTCTCTGACTATGTATGTAGTAGTGAGTCCACCTATAGTGCTGCTAGTGGAATTCCTGAAACTCACAGTGTCACATGCTTACAAAGACGGCGGAAAGATACATGCCAAAATATTATACTGTGTTTGCTACTTGCTGGTGTTACTGAGTGTCAACCTTCCGTTGAATTATTTTGACTTTATGTTAAAGACTATTGGCTACAGTATTTTTCTTTCTTTATTCATAAATGCTACTCCCAAAAAGCTCACCCGTAAGGAGATGGCTGTCTGGGCCAGGGCCCGTAAGCTGGAGGCTATTTGTGCCGAGTATCGGCGGTTGTGGGCTCGGGAGCATGAGGAGACATCAACATCTACATCCTCCTCCACTGCCCCCGGGTCCACCAGCCAGAAGCCTCCAGCGAAACGGAGTCCTGGCCCGACAGCCTCCCGCCGCCGCCGCACAGCAGCAACAACATCAGCGGCCCCCCAGATCCTGGATGGTTCGTGTGCGCCGGCTATGCAGAAGAGTCGACTACCTGGAGCGGTTGGCCCAAAAACATCAGCGCCAGCTCCGGGACCTCCGCAAAAAGCAGTGGGACATGCAGCAACAGCTTGCCAAACTATGCCACCGGAGGAAGTGACTGTCCCTTGCCCCTTTTTTAAAGACTGTTGGGGGGTGGGTACTGGGTGTTTGGGAAAGGGGACTTTTGGACTTTTTGACATTGGTTGGGTTCGGGAGGGGGGGTGAGTTCGGGTAATTTATTTTATTATTGTTGTGCTGAAAACAACATGAATATATATTTTTTTAATAATTACTTTTCTTTCAAAAACACAGTATACGCGTTCATATATTATTTTGTGTGGGGGTTGGCGGTGGTTACTGGACGTTTGTTTTCTTCAAACTTACCAGCATGAATGAAACATCTAATCCTGAAATCTACCAAAATGCAAGTAACCGAGTTAGTAAATTTAGTAGCCCTACTACTGTACTTTATGTACTTTAATATTAGTACTGTCAGTCTCTGCTCTCCTCCCAACTTAGTCCTCCTAGCCCAATATTCTACTACCTCTCCAATATGCTTATCTTACCTGTGATTTGTGTTTGAGAATCGGGGTAGCCCCAGGGTTGGCTGCATTGCAAATGGTGATTAAGGTTGGTTGTTGACTTGAATCCTCGACAGATGCAATATCATTGTTGTGCTGGTAGCAGTAGTTGTACACACTGGCAGTATCACCATATGAAAAAAAGAGGAAATTAAACATTGAGTGGCCTGAGCGTTGCATTAGAAACGGTACAGAACAGTGCCCTAAATTGTAGCCTAAGCAGTGCCAACGTAAGGTAAGCATTAAGCATTTGATTGTTCACGTCGTGTAGGAGGAGGATGTTCTTATCAATCCACGATGGCGCACATGAACTTCTGGTTGCTTTGACCTTATCCTCCCCAGCAAGTGTGTGGAATTTATTGTTGTTGTCAGTCACACCTCAATGAAATACCACACAGCCCGGGGAAAGAGGGTTAGGGTTTGAAAATTGGATGGGAATGGGGGTTTTTGGGAAAGTTTGGTAGAGAGGAAAAATAACACAGCATGGACAGTCAAACAACAAATGAAGAGAAACAAATCTTTGGATTAGAAGATAGTGATAAATCTTTAAAGGGATATAAGGGAAGTGCACTACTGCATGCCAGAAGTACTAAATGGATGGTTAGGTTACTGAAAAGTAGTACTACTACTTACTGCAACTTACTAGTAACATAGAAGAAACAAGTTGACAGTACAGGGCTGTAGTCATTACGCAATTTCACTTGCCTCTCTGCCCTCAGAGAGAATAAACACTTAGAACATTAAATTAGTGTTAAACATAGCAAAGACGTATCAAATAGCTGGAGGGATGAATTTGAGGCAGAGATCAAACAAACGCACAGAGTCACACTCGTAGAAGTAAGTTCAAGTTCACAAGAATATCATTTAAAAGATAAGGAGAATTTTGGATACTGTTACTGTTTTTTGTAGTTGTCCCATTGAATTTGTGAAGTTGATGCATCCAGCCATTCCTCTTATTCACGGTACTCCTTCATTCCATTGGATGCTCCGTCGATCAATCTTGGTGACCAGACACACTGTTCACTGCCTGCCTAATGCGGATTTGCGGATCGCTAATTGTGAGCCTGAGTAGTACATCGATGGCACAGGGTAAAAGCCTGCCTGTAATTGATGATGGAAAAACACAACAGTAAGTGTTAAAGACACCTCAGAGAAAAAAATATATAAGGCACGCTGTGTAGTGCAAAAATTATACTGTCACTTTCAGAGATGACAATCCCTAAAATCTAGAACACCCCACATTACCCTCCCAAAAACGTGCAGAATACTGCTGCTACCTCGCAGAGGCCTAATTTCAAATCGGGCCAAAAGGTACTCAGAAAGTATGCCCAAAAACCCCCTTTCCCACCATGGGTTATCTTCAAACCACTTGCAATAAAAATTAGACATTCCAACAAGTGTTCCAAGACACCACCCAGTCGTAAAAATCTAGAACCCCCGCCCAAACACATGCAATACAATACTGCTAACCCTAACGAGCCCTAAGTAAAGAATAGTGGCAAACGCTTTCTGTAACTAGGCCAAATCCCCCCTTTCCCACCATGGATTTTCTTCAAACCACTTGCAACCAAAATTAGACATTCCCACGAGTGCTCTAAGACCCCAGAACTCAGTTGCAAAAATCTAGAACACCCCGAAACACATGCAATCCTGCTGCTGGATCTAACCCAGCCCTAAGTTAAAAAAAGTGCCAAAACGCTTTTCAGCATGGATTTTCTCCAAACCACTTTTATCCGGTATTAGACCTTCCCAGCAATACCCCAAGACCTGCCAACCCACCCACAAATAAGCAGAACACCCCCAAACAAGCAAAAAGCAAAAATGGAAAATCTCATACTTAGAATATTTTCGGCCTTCTTTCAATTCTGTCCAAACGCGCTGTGCAGCTAGGCCCTAACTCCCCTTTTCTACCATGGATTTCCTGAAAAACAAATGCAATCAACATTAGACTGTGCCAGCAGTGCTCCCAGACCCCAAATCCCACCCACAAACATCTGGAACCCCCCCCAAACAGCACCTCAAAGACAAGCAAGTCAGCAAAAACGCAAAACAAATTTCACCTCCGATTTTGTCCAAACCACTTTTATCCGGTATTAGACATTCCCAGCAATGGCCCAAGACCCGTCAACGCAGGCGGAAACAAGTAGAAGACCCCCAAACAGCCAAAAAGCAAAACTACAAAAATGGGGACTTAGAAATTTTCAGGCAAATTTCCAAAATCACTCCACGTGCGCTCTGCAGCTAGGCCCTAACTCCCCTTTGCCACCATGGATTTACTTCAAACCTCTTGCAATCAAAAGTAACCATACCCAGCAGTGCTCCCAGACACCAAAACCCACCCACAAACACCCGGAACCCCCCCAAACAGCACCTCAAAGACAAGCAAGTGAGCAAAAACGCAAAAAACATTTCACCTCCGATTTTGTCCAAACCACTTTTATCCAGTATTAGACATTCCCAGCAATGGCCCCAGACCCCTGCAGCCACCCGCAAAAAAGCAGAACACCCCCAAACAGGCAAAAAGCAAAAATGGGCCTACTACCTTCAATTCAGTCCAAATACGCTGTGCAGCTAGGCACTAACTCCCCTTTTCCACCATGGATTTCCTGAAAAACAAATGCAATCAACATTAGACTGTGCCAGCAGTGCTCCCAGACCTCAAAACCCACCCACAAACACCCAGAACCCCCCCCAAACAGCACCTCAAAGACAAGCAAGTCAGCAAAAACGCAAACAAATTTTCACCTCCGATTTTGTCTAACCCACTTTTATCCGGTATTAGACATTCCCAGCAATGGCCCCAGCCCCCTGCAGCCACCCGCAAAAAAAGCAGAACACCCCCAAACAGGCAAAAAGCGAAAATGGGCCTACTACCTTCAATTCAGTCCAAATACGCTGTGCAGCTATGCCCTAACTCCCCTTTTCCACCATGGATTTTCTGAAAAACAAATGCAATCAACATTAGACTGTGCCAGCAGTGATCCCAGACCCCGACCCAGCACTGCAAATCTAGAACACTCCCAAAGAAACCCCCAAAAACCTGCAATACTGGTATATTCAAAACATGGCAAATTGCGCTGTTCACAAAATACAAACAGCAATTGGTTTCAACAGAGACAGACAGCCATTGCTTTTTGTCCGCATCTTCTTCGGAAAGTGAGGGCCCACAGGACAGCCTCTCCTTTAAATTTCAGAAGTAGGTCTGTCAACAATCAGCAAGCATGTAGTCAGTCAGTTATTTCAGTCCCACTTGAGGGGAATCGTCTACGAAGACAAAGTTTATTTTTTTTCCATAATCCATCCATCTGCCTTGAGGGAAATGGATAGGGGGAGTCTGGAGGAGGAGGATAGAGAAGCATGATTGAGTTGTGAACTAGTGAACATCTGAATGCAGACTGCGGCACCTTCAAATCAATAAGGAAAATAAGATGAAGACAGTGCTGATGATGGACTTATTGTGATTAGGTGATTAGAGTTTTGTTGTGGTAAAAGTAGCAAAACAAAGAAAGACACACAGGAATAAAAGTGAATATGTATGGAAAAAAGGAAGTAATTTTCAGGCCTCGGTGTCAGGGAAGAAGAGCTCGTCCTCCAAGTCTACGAATTGAGACGGGAGTAGGTCTGGTGACCGGGAAGAAATTTCGTCGGCGTCACCAAGGTTGGTGTCCTCTTCTTCCTGCATGCATTCACGTATTTTGTGATCGGGTGGTATGAAGTGCTGATTCATCTTGATTATTGTTAACCTCTTCACATTTTTGGGCAAAAGGCACGTCCTTTTTGAAGTAACAATGGCACCAGCAGCACTGAAAACACGTTCAGAAGACACACTTGCGAGTGGGCAAGACAAATAATTTTGAGCCAGGTTGGTGATCAGTTGCCATACAGAGCTTTTCGTATACCAATATCCCAATGGGTTCTCATTATGACAGACCTCTGTTGGGTCATCCAGATAGGCCTGAACCGCCGACTCAAGGTTCTCCAGGGTTGATCCACTTTGCGTACCATCTGCGACCTTTTCATCAGTGGACCGAGCTAACCCTTGCTGAGTTAGCCAATCCCCTTCCGACAATATTTGTTTGCGGCCTGGTGCAGGTGAGGATGATGATATGGTTGCTGGTGTCATTAACAGCTTTGAGGGAAAGTGACTCCCTACGGCCACGGATTGAGAAGTGGAACTTGATGCCGGGTAGCCTGCTGATTCAGTTGTACTTGTGCTGCCTCCTTGAAGGTTCTGCCGCTCTCTTTCGAACCGAGTGGCTGACACAGCTACCCAATGTTTGTACTTTGAAACATCTGCTTCATCAAAAGGAATGAATGCTTTGCTAGCCACTGCCTTTTTATACCGTGGATCAAGAATAGTGGCACAAATGTAATGTTGTTCTGTATGTATCTTTTTAAGCCTTTCATTGTCAAGTAAGCGCCTTAATAACTTCTCCGCCAAATCATATCCTTCTCGCTTTTCACCATCATCTCGGAACGTTGAACACACCTCCTTCAGTTGGTGCTCTAGCATGCGCAACAATGGGATAGCTTTGCTCAAATAACAGTCCTCCCTGCTGGCTTCACGCGTGAAGAGCTCAAAAGGACGAAGCATATCTGTCAGGCTTGCAATTAGCTTCCATTCCTCCAACTCTAGCCTCATGTCTTTATGAGTAGAACCCAGTTTAAAGACAAACTCATGTATTACCTCCCACTGCTCAGACAGACGCTCAAGCATGTAAAAGGTTGAGTTCCAACGTGTTGCAACCTCCTGGATTAGTCCTTTGACAGGCAGTTTACGTTCATATTGAAGGCTCCTCAGCTGCTTCCGGGCCTTAAAAGAATGGCTGAAATGTGTGCAGATTTTTCGGCAGATGGTCAGTAATTTGACGACTGGCGCTTCTGTTTTCAAGAAGGCTTGCACCACGATGTTAATACTGTGCGCCAAACACGGCACTCTGAAATAGCCGCCGTGCTCCATGGCCTTAACTATATTACCGCCATTATCCGTGGAAACATAACCAACTGTGCGATTTCTTGGATGCAGCCATTCATTGACCTTCTTGTTAAACTCCTCCAAAAGGTTAGGTGCAGTGTGAGATTTCTCCATGCCAAACATGCCTACTATTGCATGTTTGCGATTTGCTTGAAAAACTTCCTCTGTGTCAACATCTTTGTGTTTTAACTGTTTTTCGACTCCTGCAAAAGAGACCCAATGTGCAGTGATGCACATATAATCAAGGGCTTGGCAACTGGTCCACATGTCTGTTGTCATGTGGATAGTGTGAACAGATCTTTTAATTTCCAACAGTTGCACACTTTTTCTGTTTGTTATAGCCAATGTTTACCAATTCTCTTAATTTTGTGCAACTTCCTCACTAAGTGTTTTGTCTAGGAACACTATTCAATATTAACTCAGGAACCTGATCTCCAACCTTTGTTTGCAGAACGGATAACATTTGCTTACAACAGATCAAAGAACTTAAAAGAATTGTTGAAGCGAAAAGAAAAGGAGTCTAATAAGATAATGTACAAAGGAATGCGCAAATGTGAGAACTGCACGCACTGCAATAATGTAATAACGGGATCGTCCTTCACACATCCTAGAACCGGACAAACTATTCAATTAAAACATTCAAGCACGTGCGATACCAAAGGAGTGATTTATGGTATTAAATGCCCTTGTGGTAAATTATATGTTGGGCAAACGGAACGTAAAGTCAAGGTAAGAATAACAGAACATAAGAGTATCATTCACAAAAGAATATGAAATCCACAGTGGCAGCACACTGGACAGAAACAGGACATAACATTTCCCAGTTACGCTTTACCATACTAGAAGTGGTTGAAGCACGCCCAGACTTGGACACACACAAAATGAGACTTAGATCAGAATATTTTTGGATAAAAAAGATGGGGAGTCTTCAGCCGGATGGGCTTAATGACAGACTGGAACTAGCATGTTTTTTATAATTTATGAGAAAGACATTTGATTTGCCCTGTTATAACCTCAGTGAATAGTGTTTACCTGGGACAATACTGAATGTCACAATATAACTCACTGGTTTGAATAGTATGCATTGTGTATCATGGTTACATTCCATTTGAACATGATCGACACTTATAACTTACAAGTTAGTGATCACAACAATATGCATTGAATATCGTGGGTACATTTCATTTCAAATATGGCCGACACATTTTGACTGTGATTCAAGTTGTTTGCCACTAGATGTTGAAACATGCTGTTTAGATAGAATGTCTAGATTTTATTTCACCTATTTCGAATTTTGACGTTCATTGACTGTGAAACCAACTTACGAGGTAGATAAAATATGATAGAATCATGTACGTAGTTTAAATAGCGGTATGAAACAGAGCATGTCTGGAAGCAATGTACACGCAATTTAGGAGTGTCATTTGATTTTATAGTCATTATATGCGCTGATTT
This sequence comes from Lissotriton vulgaris, assembly GCF_964263255.1. Classification (NCBI taxonomy): domain Eukaryota; kingdom Metazoa; phylum Chordata; class Amphibia; order Caudata; family Salamandridae; genus Lissotriton; species Lissotriton vulgaris. The sequence continues at coordinate 754,958,450 of NC_141685.1, read as the reverse complement.
ATAGACATGTAAATGCCGATATTTTGAAACTGTGGCGATCATATGACCGCGAAACCAACCAATAAGAATAGATATAAGACCAGAACTTAGTACGTGATCTTAACCTGGCAGTCATTGGAGGAAAAGAGAGGCGGTTTGAAAGACAGCATTTTTGTGAGTAACTGACACTGAGCGCTGGTCGTTCCGATTTATAACCAACTGTGAAATGTACAAATGCATCGTCACTCGTTGTACAGAGACTATGTTGGCAAAGATTTCTTTTGGCAAAGTCGAGAGTGTAACCTTTTGAGTGTCGCTGAGACAGTGTGTACATATATTACACGAAATTGGCAGTTATATTTTTTGAATCCCAGATGGATAATTACGTTTGTTTCATGTGACTTGTGATACTGGTTTATTTTGAAGTGTTTACGTTGTATATAATGATGAACATAGCTTTGGACTCAAAATTGTTTTTTGCTCTTTCCATAGAGACCCCCGACGAAGGGTCCATCTGTACCCGAAATGCATTGGGTTAATGTGAAATGCGTTAAAAATGAAATCTGCTAATATTTGGAAAAACGAGTTTAATGAGAAACTATCATTAAAAATATTGAACAGAAAGATGGTACAAGAAAAAGATTTTCATGGATTTCTTTATTGAACAATGATGATTTAAAGAATAGGACCGTTTTTGGTCCATAGAAAAGTGTGCACACCTCGAAATCGGGAGTAGTACCTCTGCTCTCATCTATGTTGGATAGTGTGAACAGCACTCTTCAGAATAGATGCGCCAATCACCTCCAGCACATCTTGATGTAGTGCTGGAACAGCAACCCTTGCAAAATAGGACCTGCTAGGAACCTTCCATTTAGGGCAGACTGTTGCCACCAATTCACGAAAACCCACCCCTTCCACGAAAGAGAAAGGGAGAAGGTCCAGCGCTAGCCTTTTAGCCAGCTTGGCGTTATACAGACGCACCGTTGGGTGGTTGCGTTCAAATGGCGGTTCCGACCAAAACATGCTGGTAATGGTGGGCTGGACCATTTTACGTGATGGTGATGATGATGATGATGCAGACTTCAAACCAGTTAGGCTCAGTGATTTAGTTTTTGGCTTTGGTGTCTGTCCCAGAATCTTAGTGTGCGTCATACATGTTGCAGGGGTAGAGGGTGTGGGCGCTACCACTGCAGTGCTGCAGTTAGAACCAAGCTTACCCCGACTAACTAATACTTTACAAATCGAACAAACGACCATGTTTTCCGCCTTTTCGCTAACAGTAAAGAAGTCCCAAACTGGGGACTGGAGATGTCTGCTGGTGGTGGAGGAGCTACTTTGACTTTCAATGCCAGATGAAGTGCCGGATGGACATGGCTGAATTTGTTTCTGTAGTTGACTTACAGCACCACTACTTGAAGTAATGGAGGTCGAGCTGGATGGAGGTCCATGCCGGCCCTTCTGACGAGAAAATATGGAAGCTGTAGGTCGTTTTGGTGTTGTAGTTAAATGCGTTGGTGGTGGTACCAGTGCCACGCCGCCCACATGATCATCCCGCTCAGCAGCCATTCGGGATAGGGTGAAAATGTTAGTCTGCTGCATGCCCGCTGGGGCTGCAGTGACGTCTGTGATGACTGGGTCGTCATGAGACTGTTCATCAGCAGCACAAGACACCACTTCTTGTTCGTCGTCATCACCACCCATCAGTCGAAGCCTTACGGGAACCTTCCTTTTAGGCTTAGCTACCTTTGTCGGCTCATGGCGTGCCTCACTCTCAGACTGCATTTGTGGGTTCCAATCAAGATCAAGGTCATCAGAATGAAGGGGGCTTGAAGAATAACTTGTAGTAGTAGTAGTAGCGCTCCTTGACCTTTTTCTTGCTGGGGATCTGGTAGCCAATGGTGGATCATCATCAGGAGGAGTGCCTTCCTCGGATGTTACCTCCACTTCAATATCAATTTCCTGATGTGCCCCTACTTCTGGAGGAACAAGCGTTGTAGGCAGTTGTGCCGCACCATGAACCTCTACTTGCACCTCTCCATGCACCTCTACTTGCGCCTCTCCTTGTGCATGTACTTGCGCCTCTCCTTGCCCATGTACTTGCGCCTCTCCTTGCCCATGTACTTGCGCCTCTCCTTGCCCATGTACTTGCGCCTCTCCTTGGCCATGTAATTGCGCTTGTACTAGTTGCACTTGTGGTTGTCTTTGCGGCTGTGGTTGTTGAACACTTGCCAGCTGAGTTACACCCGGCGTTGATTGGATGGTACTTTCTTGTGATGAGCCAACATCACTCGTCGATGGTGATTGAGAAAGTAAAGTGGCTGCCTCAGCAGCACTCATGGTCTTGGACCTAAGATGGCGTGGTGGCACTGAGCCCAATGAAGCGGAGGTGCTGCTTCCAGCTTGGTCCCCGGCAGGCACCACTGCTGCTGCAGGCGTAGTTTTTTTTCCCAAAAAAGGTGTGGGTGGGCACACCAGTCTCCTTGGTAGGTGGTGCCACTTGCTTCTTCTGCTCCTTCTTACTGGCAGTGACACTGGCAAGTTTTTTCGCTGAGGCGCTATGGCCAACTTTCTTTGGGGCCATCTTCTTGAGATGTCAGAACAACGGGCCGCAGTTGCAGGACTTGCAGAGTTGTCTTGTCTGTGGCCACACGTGACGTCACGTGACTTTGTGCTACACACACCACTGCAGGACTTCTTCCTGGCACTGGTGGTTCTCTTGTGCACCTAAAAGCAATGGAAGACAGAGGAACATCAGTTATACACCCCAAAAAGTCGAAAAACACATAAAAATCACCACAATCCCATGCCATCCATGCCCCAATGATGTTTAAATTCAAGACACCCCACAGAAAGACTAGGCCCTTGCACCACTGAGTACCCCTGGGCATAATGGATGAAAGCTAGGCAAACTGGGTGCAAGCCTGAGCACACTGCCTGCCTTCAAAATGGCCCCTTGACCCCCACCACATGGCCAGGCCGTGCCTGTACCAGCCCTCAAGATGGCCCCCACCCACATGGCCAGTCCCCAACAACACCCCAAAAAATCGAAAAACACTCAAAAATCACTACAATCCCATGCCATCCATGCCCTCAATGATGTTTAAATTCAAGACACCCCACAGAAAGACTAGGCCCATGCACCACTGAGTAGCCCTTGGGCATAAAGGTTGAAAGCAAGGCAAAGTGGGTGCAGGCCTGAGCACACTGCCTGCCTTCAAAATGGCCCCTTGACCCCCACCACATGGCCAGGCCCTGCCTGTACCAGGCCTCAAGATTGCCCCCACCCACATGGCCAGGCCCCAGCAACACCCCCAAAAATCGAAAAACACTCAAAAATCACCACAATCCCATGCCATCCATGCCCTCAATGATGTTTAAATTCAAGACACCCCAGAGAAAGACTAGGCCCATGCTCCACTGAGTACCCCTGGGCCTACTGGCTAGTGAGGCTTTACAGGCACCCAAAATTAAAACAAAAAAACAACATATAACAGTGAGGTAAAATTCCATGACATAAATAAGAATTAAGTTTAAAAAAAATCACAGAAACAGTTGTATCATGCACCCATGACTAACTCTGGGCCTACTGGATACTGTGGCTAGCTACCCACCACAATATATATTTTCTTAAAGTTGTGAAAAAAGTTTTAGAACTGGAGTTGCCTCAACTGCAATGCCCCAAACAAACAACTGCAACTTACTAGTAAAATCTCAAGTCCAAAAGTGATCCAAACTCCAAAGTCCAAAAAGTCCTCAAATACAAATAATCAATCAATCAATCAAAGCATTTATATAGCGCACTACTCACCCAGAGGGTCTCAAGGCGCTAGGGGAGGGGGGTCCGCTACTGCTCGAACAGCCAGGTCTTGAGCTGCTTCCTGAAGGCGAGGTGGTCCTGAGTCAGGCGGAGGTGGGTCGGGAGGGATTCCATGTCTTGGCGGCGAGGTAGGAGAAGGACCGTCCCCCTGTGGTGGCTCTTTGGATTCGGGGGATGGCCGCGAGGGTGTGGGCGGTCGACCGAAGCTGGCGTTTGGAGCGTAGAAGTTGAGGCGGCTGTTGAGGTATCCTGGTCCTTGGTTGAGTAGGGCTTTGTGAGCGTGGGTGAGGAGACGGAAGGTGATTCTCTTGTTGACCGGGAGCCAGTGCAGGTCTCTCAGGTTTTCGGTGATGTGGCTGTGACGGGGGATGTCGTGCTGAGGCGTTCTGGATCCGCTGAAGTCTCTTCTGGAGTTTGGCGGTGGTTCCTGCGTAGAGGGAGTTGCCGTAGTCCAGACGGCTGGTGACGAGGGCCTGGGTGACCGTCTTCCTGGTCTCGGTGGGGATCCACCGGAAGATCTTGTGTAGCATGCGCAGGATGTTGAAGCACGATGAGGAGACGGCGTTGACTTGTCTGGTCATGGAGAGGGAGGAGTCCAGGATGCAGCCACAAAGAGTAATCCTTCCAGCTCAACAGCCAAATGAAAAGTGATCAGAACATGGAGAAAGCATTGGGAGGAGCCTGCTGGACGAGGAACAGGAAGTTGGAGACTCTGGGGCACTTCCTTCCTCCCACCCCCCCCCAAATAAAATGGACTCCTGCACCGAAAAGTGCAGCCAAATGTCAATCACAGGAGTTATTCTGATCAAAATCATCATTTTCACAAGGTTTATGCTTCCTGCGGTGGATTTCTTGTGCAGAATTGCAATTTTTGCAATTTTGGGAACGCGATCTGTTCAAACCTCCCGCCGGAAGTCAGCTGCGCGCTGTTGCGGGTCTTTATGACGTACTCGCATTGTCAAACTTCCGCCGTGCAAGATGGCAAGCCGCGATGACGTAATTGCATTCGAAAAACTCTTGCGCGATCACGCAGCAAGAACGAAAATGGCGCAGCACACGCAAAACCGGGAGAAAAACAACATGGCAGGCTCAGAGTCAATGCCGCGCGCACGATATTGTATTTTTCAAGCGCGACCAAGCAAAATAATTCGCAGCTTGCAAATTTGCGGATTATTGGGTAAATTTGCGCGATCCACAAATTGCGAAATCGTCAATAATCTGCAAATTCGCCAGCGGAACGGATTTTACGCACACGCTTATTCATATTCCTTGGTCAAGACAGGATATATTGTCTTTTACAAATGATTTTCCCAGATTGAGCGAAAAACCTGTTGAATGGTACAAACAGGTTGATAGTTTTGTAAGGGTGTCAAAAGTACTGTTGAAAGATTTGGATGGTCTGTTTGACATTGTTGCTCTAGCTGATTTTTTGACAGAATGTATGATTACTATTGATTGGCCTAAAGAGAAATACCCCAGAGATCCTATAACAGGTGCACCATCAGAAGACGTAATGAGAAAATATAATCAGCTAATCACTTTCTTAAAAGGGAAAATTTCACCAAAAGAAACAGATTGGGTTAAGATTGACTGGACTACCCAGGAACCGAATGAATCAGTTCAGCACTACTATGAACGATTGCTTCAGGTATTCAAACAGTATAGTGATTTTGAAAACATAGGTGACAAGGACATGGGGCCCTTTGTATATCAATTTATGTTTGAATTAGGATATGAGATTGGCAGTATGATACAGCAGTATTTAATATGCTGGCAGAGTAAGACAGTGGATGGAATTCTTCGTTATGCTAAATACTGTAGCGATGAAATTGACAGTAAGCGTAAAAAATTGAAGGAGAAAATAATGTGGGCACAAGTGAAGGTAGCCGAGCAACAAGAGAACAGTAATAATCAAGGAAATAGACAGAATCCGAATGGGCAGAATTACAGTGGAGGTAAAGGAAGAGGTAAAATGAATAAAGAGGAAGCTATAAAAAAATATCCTTGTCATGCGTGCGGAAAGTTTGGGCATTGAAGGAATGAGTGTAGATAAAAAAAAAGAATAATGAGGGAAATCAAAATTTTATTCCACAGATGCAGAAGGAGTTGGGTATAAATCAGCAACAACAGCAGCAGATAGTTATGCAACAGTTACAGGTGCCGCAAGCTCCCCTACAAAGTAATGTGAATGATCAGATGCAAAGGTACGACGTGAACACGAATATCAAGGAGGAGACCTGCTTGGTAATATTCAAAGTGTGAGTCAGCAGTATTGGATGCAGTGTAATGGAATTGATTCGGATTCTTCTCAATGACGGTGCCTGAGGGGGGAGGAAGAGTGCGTACATGACGCCTCTTTGGAGGTAGATTAGTCAGGTCCATTTGTTGATGGAAGGGTGGAAGAGAATGATATTACATACCTAGTGGACACTGGTGCTACCCGTTCTAGTGTGAGAGCAGCAGAAATTCCAAACCTACCCCTCTCGGGAGAAATTATCCAAGTTGCAAGTGTCTCAAATTAACCTATTAGACCACCAGTTATAAATCCAATTGAAGTTTATATTGGAAACTTCAAAGACATGCATCGGTTTTTAGTATGTGACTCAAGCCCGGTGAATCTCTTGGGAAGAGAGTTGCTGTGCACAATGAAGTGCATCATCTATTGTACCCCAGATGGAATTGCATTTCAAACCCCAGACGAAGATGTGGAGTTTAAGATGATAGCAAAACAGGGAACAGAAGTGGATGAATTTTTACTTCTCACTGAAGACAATCTGCCTGATGAATTAAAAGGTAATGTAAATTTGGATGTGTGGGATTTTACAGGAAAAGAGATTGGTTTAATGAACAAGGTAGATCTGAAACAGGTAACAGTGAAGAAGGGTGATGTGTATCCAAATACACCTCAGTACAAAATGAGTTTGGATGTGATTGTAGGAATTGCACCAGTAATTAACCAAATGATTGAACAAGGAATCCTGAAAGAATTAATGAGCAGGCCTTTTAATTCACCTATCATAGGTATCATAGGTATCAAAAAGACCAAATGATAGTGTAGCATTTGCACACAATAAATAAAATCGTAGAGGCTTGCTGTCTAATAGTACCAAATCCATGCAGTGATTCTTTCCCAAATTCCCTGCGATGCAGAATGGTACACTGTGATTGATTTGTGTCAAGCATTTTTCTCCATAACTTTACACCCAGATAGCCAGTATTTGTTTGCTTTCAAGTTTGTAAACAGTGTTTTGGCATGGTGCCGAGTCCCTCAAGGTTAGACTGAAACCCCCTCAATCTTTAGCCAGGTCTTAAAAATATGTCTAGAGACTTTAATAATGCCAGGCAACTCAGTTTTTGTCCATTACATTGATTACCTATTGTTGGCATCAAAGACAAAAGAGGCATGTGTAACAGATACCATTGCTCTATTAAACCATTTAGTGGAAGGAGGACTCAAGGAGTCCCCAGCAAAATTGTAATTTTGTGAACAAGAAGTAAAATACCTTCGACATAAAATTGAGAAGGGAGTCAGAAAAGGGACCCCAGAAAGAATCTGAGTAATAAAACAGATGAAACCACCCGGAACTCAGAAGGAAATACGCATGTTTTTGGGAATGGTTGGTTATTGTCGCCAGTGGATATGTGGTTTTTCACTGATTGCTAAACCTTTACAGAAATTGAACAAAAAAGATGTAAAAGATCTGATTGTTTGGATGAGGAGGGCATGCATGCTTTCATACAATTAAGAAACAGTCTCTGTAGTGCACCTGCTCTGGGAATGCCAGAATATACTAAAGAATTTGCATTGTCCTACTGTGAGAGAGATGGGTATGCACTCTCAGTCCTAACCCAGAAACATGGAATGGCCGACGTCCAGTAGCATATTTTCTACTACTCGGGACACAGTAGCAACAACATTTCCTGGATGTTTGAAAGCAGTAGCTGCTACTTGCATGAGTCTGGAACAGAGTGAGTCGATTGTGATGGGTCATCAAGTTAAGGTGTATGTGCCACATTCTGTTGAAATCCTTTTGACATGAACAAGAACTCAGTACCTCACTTCTAGTCGACTGACAAAATAGGAAAGATTGATTTTAGGTGCTGAAAATGTGACAGTGATCAGGTGTACTACACCAAACCCAGAAAGATTGTTTCCAAATTCTCGCAGTGAGGAAGTACAGGAAGAAGTAGGCCATGATTGCCTAGATGTGACTGATTTATACACTAAACCTAGGCCTGACATTGAAGAAGATCCTTTGGAGGTTCCAGATTGTAAGATGTTTTTGAATGGGTCGTGCTTGAGGAATGGAAGAGGATAATTAAGCTCTGCCTCGGCTGTTTGCACATTAGAAGGAGTAATTGAAACATCCTGTCTGAAAGGAGTAAACTCCACCCAGATAGCTGAACTGACAGCTCTAATTAGAGCTTGTAAAAAGGCCAAGGGTCTAAAAATAACAATTCACAAGGACAGTGGGTATCGATATGGCATAGTCCATGATTTTGGCCAGCTATGGATGCAGAGGGGGGTTCATGACTTCTTCAGGTTCCCCTATACGTAATAGAAAATTAGTGAAATAATTATTGGACGCATTATAGTTGCCTACAAGAATTACGCTAGTCAAATGTGCTACCCATCAATCAGGGAATTATCTGGTAACAAAAGACAACAGATATGCGGACCAAATTGCATGATTCTGTGCTCAAAATACAATTGCTCTGAACAGGTCAACTGAAAGGCAAAATACCGAATCTCATCTTATGTCTATAACTTCTACTATGTTTGAGACTTGGGATGAAGTGCAGCAAATGCAGGAAGAGGCAGACAATTGGGAAAAAGAAAGATAGAGGCTTACAGGCTGTATAAAAAGAGCAGAAGATGACCTATGGGTATATTATGATGGAAGACCAGTTCTGCCAGACTCTTTGCTTTCCCATATGGCCAGGATGTACCATGGACATGCGCATATTGGAAGAGACACCGTGATCAGGCTCTTCAGGCAGACATGGTATAATCCAAAGTTCAGAGTCATTGCAGAAAGCCTATGCCAAAGATGCATTGTTTGCCAGCAACGGAATCCAGGGATAAAGACAGTTGTAAGTTAGGGAACAATTGGGAGAGCAGGAGGCCCATTTACCCGACTACAGCTTGATTTTATTGAGCTTCCCCCTTGCAATGGACTAAAGTATTTATTGGTCATTGTTTGTATATTCTCATGTTGGGTGAAAGCCTACCCTATGAGGAGAAATGATAGTCTCAATGTAGCCAAGATTCGGAGTTCCAGTCACTTTGGAGTGAGATAGAGGAACCCATTTTAAAAATGAGGTAATAAAACGTATTTGTGAAGCAATCAAAATAGAACAAAAGCTGCATTGTGCCTATCAACCAGAAGCATCTGGAGTGGTCAAACAGAGTAATGGCACAATAAAATCTAGGTTATTAAAGTGTGTGCATCCACATCACTGAAATGGCAGACACTTTACCCCATGTGCTAATGAGCCTAAGAAGCATTCCCGACAAAAAAACTGGATTCAGTCCCCATTAAAACCTAATGGGAAGAGCCATGAGACAGGCATATGTACCAGCAAGCAAACTGATAAATATATCTGATGATCTGGTGCTTGACTATTGCAGACGATTGGATGAACTGGTACGTTCTGTGTCTCACCAGGTTGGATATGATGCTACCACACCACATCAAAATCAATCTCATGATCTGACTACTGGCAAGTGGGCCTATGTCAAGATACATGTAAGAAAAACGAGTTTAGACCCCAGGTGGGATGGACTTTATCAAATTATCCTGGTGATGACAATGGCAGTGAAGTGTGCTGACTTGCCCAATTGGATAGATACGCTAGCGCTTTGGTCGATCTGCTGCTGAACTAAGGGAACATTTCTGGAATGTTACAGCACAATATTTTATTTCGTAGCCTGTTTTTAAATCGTTCTGCTCATTAAAATAACCATTGCCTTTAAATCTCCGCATACCCGCACGTAAAAGAATAATACACACCTGCTATCTAGAGCTGGATCTGTCGCCTGTTTGCTTCTTCCAGTGCCATCTTGGGTGAGAAGTTGCCACTCGAGGGCGCCATCTTGGGGAGCGCACTAGTGTCTGGGGGCGACACTCTTGCTGCCTATATAATCTTGGGTATTGCAAGCACATAGTTGATAGGTACGCTAGCGCTTTGGTCGATCTGCTGCTGAACTAAGGGGCCATTCCTGGAATGTTACAGCACGATATTTTATTTTCGTAGCCTGTTTTTAAATCGTTTTGCTCATTAAAATAACCATTGCCTTTAAATCTCCGCATACCCCCATGTAAAAGAATAATACACACTAGATGTCTAGAGCGGGATCCGTCCCCTGTTTGTTTCTTCCAGCGCCATCTTGGGTGAGGAGTTGCCACTCGAGGGCGCCATCTTGGGGAGCGCACTAGTGGCTGGGGGCGACACGCTTGCTGCCTACATAATCTTGGGTATTGCAAGCACATACTTGATAGATACGCTAGCGCTTTGGTCGATCTGCTGCTGAACTAAGGGGCCATTTCTGGAATATTACAGCACAATATTTTATTTTCGTAGCCTGTTTTTAAATGGTTTTGCTCATTAAAATAACCATTGCCTTTAAATCTCCGCATACCCGCACGTAAAAGAATAATACACACCTGCTATCTAGAGCTGGATCTGTCGCCTGTTTGCTTCTTCCAGTGCCATCTTGGGTGAGAAGTTGCCACTCGAGGGCGCCATCTTGGGGAGCGCACTAGTGTCTGGGGGCGACACTCTTGCTGCCTATATAATCTTGGGTATTGCAAGCACATAGTTGATAGGTACGCTAGCGCTTTGGTCGATCTGCTGCTGAACTAAGGGGCCATTCCTGGAATGTTACAGCACGATATTTTATTTTCGTAGCCTGTTTTTAAATCGTTTTGCTCATTAAAATAACCATTGCCTTTAAATCTCCGCATACCCCCATGTAAAAGAATAATACACACTAGATGTCTAGAGCGGGATCCGTCCCCTGTTTGTTTCTTCCAGCGCCATCTTGGGTGAGGAGTTGCCACTCGAGGGCGCCATCTTGGGGAGCGCACTAGTGGCTGGGGGCGACACGCTTGCTGCCTACATAATCTTGGGTATTGCAAGCACATACTTGATAGATACGCTAGCGCTTTGGTCGATCTGCTGCTGAACTAAGGGGCCATTTCTGGAATATTACAGCACAATATTTTATTTTCGTAGCCTGTTTTTAAATGGTTTTGCTCATTAAAACAACCATTGCCTTTTAAATCTCTGCATACCCGCACGTAAAAGAATAATACACACCTGCTGTCTGGAGTGGGATCTGTCGCCTGTTTACTTCTTCCAGCGCCATCTTGGGTGAGGAGTTGCCACTCGAGGGCGCCATCTTGGAAGCGCACTAGTGGATGGGGTCGACACGCTGGCTGCCTATTTTATCTTTGGCAATGCAAGCGCGCAGCGCGCGCGCAACAGGCGCAACGATGGCGCGCCAGAGGCAAGCCCGTCTGCGCCCGTCTGCACCTCGGGCGTGCCTAGTTCCAGCCATGCTATGTGTACCCGAGGAATCAGTTAATGGAAATAGGTATGAGGGCAGATCCTGCCACTGCTAATCAGAACTCCATTAAGAAAGAAGCAAGCAAGGTTAGGAATACTAGGCTAAGCTGCGGGCTGATTAATTGCCGGTCGCTGGTTAAGCACCACACAGAAATCTCTATACTGATTGAAGAAATGAATCTGGATATACTATTCTTAACTGAAACCTGGATTCAAGCAGAGTCTGTGCTGGAAATAGGACTTGCCTGCCCAAAGGGGTTTAATATTCTAAATAACCCAAGGCTAAAGGGCAGAGGAGGAGGGGTTGGAGTGATTTATAGAGAAGAACTGAATTTCGCCCCGATAAAGGTGGATGAGATTACTGGGTTAGAGCTCATGGGATTCTTGTTTCAGGAACCCAAAGGTAGCCAACTCAAGGGCCTGGTTTGCTATAGAACCCCAGGGTGCGCCACTCAGTATCAAGATGCTCTAGACACCATCACTAATCTCTCCCTTGCGGACTCCTGAATGATCATCCTTGGTGGCTTTAACTTGTGGGAGAATGCTTCTCTGGGTATCCATCTGAGAGAATTGACGCATACCTGTGCTAGTTTGAGCCTTCAACAGCTAGTCAAACTCCCGACCCATCGAGGAGGTCATATACTTGACCTGCTTTTCGCCAATGGCATGGACACGGAGGTACTGAGTATTGTACCTCAAAACTGGACAGACCATCATCTAGTCTTTTTTCAAATCTTACTTCCAGAACAGATGGGACAAGCTAAGATACCTGTGGCTCATCGGGTAGGAAGGGAATGGGCGAAGCTGGGTAAGTTAGGTGCCACATAAACCCCACCTACAAATAACCTCTTCTGTGCCTCCGCCTCAGTCGAGGTGAACTATAACACCTATCAGAACTATATAGTGGATGCTTTGGATCAGGTATTCCCGATAAAAAAAAACAGAATAAGAAATAAAATCTCAGCACCATGGTATAATGATGAATTTAGACACCTATGCCTGCTGTGTAAAAAGGCGGAAAGGAAATGGAGGAAGGGATATTCAGAGGGGGACAGGCTAGAGCTGAGGGCAGCACAGATTGTGTATAAGCAATGGATTCTAATTGTAAGGCCCATTTCTATGGCAACTCTATCTCACATGCCTCTAATGTAACTAGAGAACTTTTTAGGATAGTCAGAGGCCACCACTTCATTGCTCAGACATGTTGGAGCTAACCTATCAGCTCCAACATGTCTGAGCAATAAAGTGGTGGCCTCCCAGGAACTATGCAATGATATTGCCTAGCATTTCCTGGATAAAGTGGGGAAGATTTTTAGCTCACTCGGGGTGCATATCACCGACACCCAGATCCCTATCTCACAGAAGATGGAGGGAGCCCGAGTCAGTCACACACCCTTGATAGTTTTCAGGCTCTCTCTGACCTCGCCTTTAACGATGTGGGGCAAAGTATATCTTCAGGGCCCCCTTCTGACCCTCTGCCACAGAAAATATGGAAAACCTATGGCCACGCAACTCTCCCCTGGCTTAGACAGATATGCAACCAGTCTCTGGAAGAGGGCACCATCCCGGGGGAATGGAAGCAGGCGGTGGTGACACCACTGATTAAAAAACCCTCCTTTGACCCCACTAACTCGGTCAATTTTCGCCCAATCTCTCTGCTCCCTTTTCCTATTAAAATCTTGGAAAGGGCTATTAGCAGGTCCTTATCCGACTTTTTGGAGGAACATCAGCTGCTGGATAAGGATCAGTTTGGGTTTCGGCCGGGGCATGGGACGGAGTCTGCTCTCTCGACTATGATGGACAACTTACGAATGCGGGCCGACAATGGGAATGGCGCAGTGTTGATACTTCTCGATAGGTCGGCCACGTTCGCTACTGTATGCCACCCAATCCTCTTAGAGAGACTGGAAAGGATGGGGGTTAGGGGAAGGGCCTTGCAATGGCTATGCTTTTATCTGACAGGAAGAGAACAGACAGTCTCCATGGCACCATTTACCTCCTGCAAGTCATCGGTCACTCATGGGGTGCCCCAGGGATATGCCATCAGCCCTATTCTTTTTAACGCTTACCTGCAGCCGCTATTTCCTATTATCAAATTGTTCGGGGTTGACTTGGTCAACTATGCGGATGATATGCAGCTGTCATTCTCCTTGGAAGGAGAACAGGCAGTCTCCTTGGAGTACTTCCAGGAGTGCATGCGCCAGACTGCAGATTGGCTGCGGAAGAACTCTTTGCAGTTCAATGGTGGAAAAACCGAGGTGCTCTATTGCTCTCCTGCAAGGTCGTCCACATACTCCCCATTGGAGTTTAGACTCACTCCGTAGGAGGATCCACTGACTCCGGCCAATACGGTGCGGAATCTGGGGGTCCTAATAGACAAGAACCTCCAGATGGAGTCGCAGGCAACTAAGACAGCTGATGTCTGCTTTGGCTTGCTACACCTGCTAGGCCGAATACTTCCCATCCTACCAAGAGACTTACGCCCTTTGGTAGTGAGCTGCACAGTGTTGAGCAGACTGGACTACTGCAACTCCCTATATTTAGGAGCACCCCAGTACATCTTTCAGGGGCTGCAAAGAGTCCAGTCTGCAGCGGCAAAACTGGTGCTGAGTTTGCCACGCCATTCGTCCTCTACTTCCGCTTTGAGACAGCTTCACTGGCTACCAATCAGGGAAAGGGTTCTTTTCAAGTCACTCTGCCAGGTGTTCAGAGCCTCACATGAGATGGGCCCAATTCCATTACAGGAAATATTTTCCTGGTACCTTCCTCAGAGACAGCTCCGGTCCTCGGGCACCGGTTTGCTGGCAGTTACAAAATGTAAATGCTCTTGGATGGGGGGGCTTTCAGCATGGTAGGGGCACAGTTACGGAACAAGCTGCCACAAAGTATCAGACAGAGTGTTTCACTAACCAAATTCAGGAAGAGCCTGAAAACGTGGCTATTTCCGAAACTCTGATCCACACGCTCCATCCTTCTGTTCACCACCAAGCTGACCAAGTGTTTTGATATCTGAAGCGCCAGGTTACCCGCAGGGTGGCAGTAGCGCTATACAAGCATTGATACAATACAATGCAATTCACGCGAGACGTCCCAAAAGAACACTAGATCTACTCAAAAGATCGAGTGGGCCACTACAGAAGAATCAAAATCAAAGGTCAGTGACTGAAGTGGGTGAAGCTGATGAATCTAGAGCGACAGATTCTAACAAACCAACAAATGGTGAGCAACCAAGCACAAGTCGAGCTGGGTGGATAGGAAATTCTGGGGTTCAAAAGACTGTCGTAGAACAATAAGAAAGAGAATTCATTGATGATTCAGAGGAAAGCGAACATCCAAATGAACTGGAAACTGGTGTAAATATAACAGAACAAGAAGCAAGGGAACTTAAAGCAGAACCAGAGACAAGGGAAAATATACCTGAGCCAGAGGAAAGTGAACTTTCATCCGAATCTGAAACAGGTGAAAATATATTTGTGCCTAAAGAAAGCAAATTTACACTTGAAAGGGAAGTTATAGAAGAACAAGAAGAACAAGGAGAAACAATAGAAAAAGGAGAGCCCCAGTCAGAAGAAAGGACAAACAAAAGAACTTGTGAACTAGATGAAGAAGATGCAAGGGAAGAGCAAGCAAAGAAACCAAGAAACGGTGATAATTGGCCAAAGGGAGTAAAAAGAATAAAATGCACTCTTGAAAAGAGAAGACTAAGAAAAAGACCAGAAAAAAGTAATGAGATCTCCAGTCAAACAGGTCAAGAAAGGGCAGGAAAAAGACTAGTACAAAAAATATGAAGAGTAAGAATTCCAAGTAGAAAGTACAGCTCACCTGAATGGACGTTCGTAATATTGGAAGAACTTGAGGATTTAAATCAAAGTGAAGAAAAAGTCTAAACTGATATTGAGCTCCTTAAAGGACTGTGACAAAATAAGGTGCAAAACTGGTGATTCGAATGAATTAAGGTTTCAAACACAAAACAAAGAAGAAAAATAAAGAAAGGGGGTAATGAAGAAGGCCTAAAAGTGTAGGATTACACTACTATTGTTCATTTTCTCCTTTTTCTCTCTCTTTTTATAGTCAAAAGTATAGAGATATAGACAGATTTTTCATATATATATATATACACATATATATATATATATATATATATATATATATATATATATAT
Organism: Lissotriton vulgaris; assembly: GCF_964263255.1. Lineage (NCBI taxonomy): Eukaryota > Metazoa > Chordata > Amphibia > Caudata > Salamandridae > Lissotriton > Lissotriton vulgaris. The sequence continues at coordinate 754,942,920 of NC_141685.1, read as the reverse complement.
ATATATATATATATATATATATATATATATATATATATATATATATATATATATATATATATATATATATATATATATATATATATATATATATATATATTCGATCACCTCCTGGAAGTCCTGAGCTGCAGAAAAAACCAGAGTCGAAGCCCCAATAACGTGCAGATGGGTTTATTAGGCACAAGGAATACTACCCAACGCGTTTCGAAGTCAGCCGACTTCTTGCTCACGGGTCCAGGTCTGTTCCATTACCATTCCATTTAAAGTGATACATTCACATAATTGTTGCGTGCATGTGAATAATTGACATAGACAAAATACTCACAATGTTACAAAGTTGCGAGTTTCAACCCAGTGGTTTGTTACATTATTGCCGCGATAATTATTGCAGAGGTAATTATTTCAGGACACCATAATCTCACATGTTAAATCACATGTTATGTGCATCAATTTACATTTTGAAAACTCAGTTTTTTCGAATGGTTCAAATGCTGGTTGTTATTTACCAAAATTATTAAACGGAAAATGAAAAAGTCACAAAATTCTGCCCCAGTGGGCATGATGCTCAAGAAATTATTATGCCCCAGTGGGCATATATCTTCATGTTTTTCGGTAAGTGTCCTCACCCTGCAAAGCAAAGAAACAACATTGATATTCTTACTTGTGATGGTCTAGGTTATGTCTAGTCACATTTATTAAAAACATTAAAATCCATTGAAATGGAGAAATTGCTGCGGCGGCTGTCAAATTTAACATCTCCATAAAACATTGCTAGCTGTATAGGTGGATTGCCAACTCTTCACCCACATTGTGACCTTTAGGCTGTAAAGTGTCGTACTGAATGATATATTTAGACTCCAATTTACGGAGTTCCAGGCATCTGTTTCCTCCCCTTTCTCTCTTTTCAATGCAGTCAATTACAGTAAATTCTAACAGATCAGGGTTTTGTTTGTGTTCTGTAGAAAAATGTCTTGCCATTGGGTACTGTTGATTTAAGTTCTTAATTGCCCTCAGGTGTTCAAGTATTCTCATTTTTGCTGGCTTGATGGTACACCCAATATAAAATGTGTTACAAGGGCAACGAAGCGCATAAATCGCAAAGTCAGTGTTACAATGAAGGTGTTTATTGATTTTATGCGGTTCGTGATCCGATGACAGTTTGAGTGTTGTACATTTGTGGCTATGCCTACAGGCCTTACATTTTCGACAAGGAAAAAAACCTTGAATCATGTTGGTTTTCTTGGGTTCCTTGACTAGAGTAGAGGTTAGACAGTCTTTCAATGATTTTGCCTTCTTATAGGTTATTGCAGGTTTTTCTGTTAGGATTTCTTTTATATCATTGTCTAATCTCAGTACGTCCCAGTATTTGGTAAGACTGCGCCGAACCTGCCATGCTTGGCTGTCATATGTAGTGATAAACCTAATTTGTTCTTTACTCTTGTCCTCTGTTTTGGGGGAAAGTAGATCTTTTCTGCTAAGTGAGTCAACTCGATCCTCTGCTTGTTTTATTACGGATCGACTATATCCCCTTTCAAGAAATCTTTTAACCATACAATTTTTTTCTCGTGTATAACCTTCTGGGGTGCTACAGTTGCGCTTGGCTCTAATGAGCTCTCCTACCGGAATACTTATGATCAGGTTAGGAGGATGGCAACTCTGGGCATGTAACAGGCTGTTCCCTGCTGTGGATTTACGGAACAGTGTACTGCATAGACCTTCATCTTTCACTTCTAATCTCACATCAAGGAACTCAAGTTCTTTTTGACTCATTGTACTGGTAAAGGTTAGGTTTAGAGAATTGTCATTAAGGATCAATACAAATTCTTCTGCTTCCTCCAGTGTGCCATCCCAGACACAGAAAATGTCGTCAATATAGCGCGACCAGAGGACGACGTGGGCACTAAAGTGGGAGATGTTATATACCACTAGCTCCTCCCACCAGCCTAGGTACAATCCCGCCAGGCTGGGGGCAAAGCAAGTACCCATCGCCGTCCCCCTGATCTGTCTATATAATTGTTTGTTAAAAATGAAAAAGTTGTTTTGGAGACAAATTTGCATCATATCCAAGAGCATGTCAGTATGCATAAGATGGGAAACTGACCTGTTCTTGAGAAAATATTTGCTAGCGTCTATACCTAGGTTCTGTGGAATGCTAGTATATAGGCTTGACACATCAAGGCCAATAAGCCAATACCCCTGCTTCCATTGTAAGTTGTCAATAATTCGTAGAAAGTCAGAGGTATCCCGTACATATGAGGGCAGTGCGTGCACAAATGGCTGTAAAAAATAATCGATGTATGTGGAAGTGTTTTCCAACAGGCTCCCTATTGAAGAAACAATAGGCCTGCCAGGGGGCACATTAACATCTTTGTGTAGCTTGGGTAACAGGTATATATATATATATATATATATATATATATATATATATATATATATATATATATATATATATATATATATATATATATATATATATATATATATATATATATATATATATATATATATATATATATATATATATATATATTACCTACTGGCGGTCGCCAGTAGGTAGTTATAGATAGGATTGCTTTCCGTAGGGAATCCGCAACATTCTATTGGGAATAACTTTGGCGCCGGTTGAGGAATCTCCCTGAAAATGTCCTGAAATTTGCCTTGCTGCGCTCCGCTCCTTCCCTTAAAGTTTGGGGGGGATTCGTCAAGCGGGGGCCGAGATAAAAGGGGGGTCCCAAAACGTGTTTTCCCCATGTTAATTTCCATAGGGCGGTTGGCCTCAATTTTAGACCGAACGTCTGAATGGATTTCCACCAAACTTGGCAAAATTGTAGGGACTGGTAGCGCGATGTGCCTTTGCTATGTCTCAAGATATGTGCTCCAGGGGATTTTGTGTAATTTAGGTTCCAAAAAATATATATATCTATAAGCGGCCCCGGTACCCGCACCGGAACGCGCTCCAGCGCGCTACGCGAGTTCGCGAGCGGAAAGCTGTTTGGCTCTTGGGTGTCTGTCAACATTCCAAACAGTCCGGAGCGGCCGCCATCTTGTGTCTCGGTAGGATCGAGACACAAGAGGTGGCAAAAACAAAGGGGGAAATGTCCAAAACGGGGCAGGGTAGACCCCCCTGATCCTCTAGATTTGATGTGGGGGCCATAAAAGGGCCCCACGGGGCAAAAAAATATATATATTTTTTTTCCGATTTCCGCGGGGGGAGAGCCTGGTACGCGCACCGGGGAGCGTACCGGGGAGCGTCCCATAGGGAAAAAAACAATTACAGATTTTTTTTTAAATGTAGCATTTTTTTATAAATTGGAGGTAGTTCTAAAAAGAACTGTTTTTTTATTCTTTTTGTTGTTTTACATTTTTTTATTGTTTTTGAACATTTTGTACTTTTTTTTGCTTTTATGAACAATTTTATATTTTTGGGGGAATTTTTAAGGGGACAAACAAAAAACAGGGAATTGTAAACGGCTCAACTGGAACAAAAAAAATCAGGAAAAAATTAAGGTTTCTTTGGGCACTTGTGGTTGTCACCAGCACGGTTGATGAATTTAACACTTTGCTCACCATAGCAAATTGTACGCCCACAAAATATGCAAACAACTTTGAAATTTCCAAACTGGGTTTGGATGTTTGGGACCATCTCCCTTGTCTCTGGTCCTGATGGAGTGGGTGGGTACTTTGGGAGGTGCTGGGGAAAGATTGGGGAGGGTTTCTGGTCAGTTCTCTGACCTCTGCCACACTATAGTTGTTAGGGTGCCGGCGTTGCATGTGGCGAATCATGGTGTTGTTGCCAAAAGAATATTTTTTGGCAGGGTTCCCCCTGGAAAGTACAGTGCCACAGATCAAACAAGTAACCTTTGGCGCATTTACTTTTTTTTGGCCCTTTGGGATTTAAAAAAATTCCCACACAATGTGCTCCTATGGCTTGTAGGGGGTAGTATCTTCTGGCAGGTAGCGCCGCCTCTCCTCCTCCTCCTCCTCTTCTTCATCTCCACCACTGTGGTGTTGTGGTGGTCCTCTTGGTGGTGGTGGCTGAGATGCTCCTGCTCCTGAACCAATGAAAAGTGTTATTTTCAGGTCACATGACCAGGGCATTCATCATTCGGAAACCAAAACTGTCCTGAACCAATAAAAAGTGTTATTTTTAGGTCACATGACCCGACGCGCTTACGTTACGCGCCCGGGGCGCTTATGTAGCGCGATCGTATGCGCTCGGGTGCTTCCGGGTGCGCTTACGCCGCGCGTATCACGCGGACGTGGCTACGCGAAACGTCACGATGATGCTTTCGTTTGCGGCAATAGCGCTAATGGGACGCTCACCGGTACGCGCACTAGGGCGCGCCGCAAGACTGCGCTTACTGGTGCGCTCACCGGTACGCGCACTGGGAGCGCTTAAGGGCAAAAATATATATATATATATATATATACATATAAAAAATAGTATTACATAAATATACAATATAGGATTCATTATAAAAAATATTATATTTGATAGCAATAGAAATGTTCTATTAAAAAAACTTTGAAATTCACTGAAAAAAACAGGTTTGAGGCCCCATATATAGTTAGGAATTAGCATTTTCAATACCTATAATATTCACTGAAAAAAACATAGGTTTCACACCAGTTATAGTTAGGAATTAGCATTTAAAAAACCTATTAAATTCACTGAAAAAACCATAGGTTTCACACCAGTTATAGTTAGCTGGAAATTTTACTGACATAAAACCATTGAAATTCCCACGTTATAGTTAGTTGGACTCACTCTAACTTGCGCGCCTGCAATGCACTGCTGATGACGTCACATATTACATCACTCATGACATGGTCAGTGACATCACTCATGACATCACTGATGACACCATCCTTGTGACAGAGTGACAGACCTCCTTTCAGTGTAATGTAACCCTTGAAACACATATTCAAAATTAGAAACTAACATTTTCAAAAAAATGGAGATACCCATACCAGTTACAACAACCAATTCAGTAATTCCACCATCTATATACACATCCACTCATTCAGCAACAGTTCTATATAGTCACTCATACATATACTCACTTATCATATGTAGTTATACACAGATACATCTTGTTACACACTGACAGTCATCCAAAAGTTACTCACACACATACTTACACATCCAAATAAACTGTTGAACATCCATTTATTTGCATATACAACTATACACACACTAGCATATTACTTCTAAGGAAACTTACACATACTTACTCTCTTAAACAATCACTTATAGAAACACATCCTTAATTAAACAGGAACTCTTTCAATCTCTCACTCTCACATATACTCACTTATATACATCAATACTCACATATACTAGATTAAAACATATGTAGTTACTCATAAAGACACTAGTGAGACAGTCATTCACTCACTAACACACACATATACACACTCATCCACCCATACAGTCCTGCAAATATGCTGTCTTCAAAACACATACAAACAGTGAGTTAGTCATTGATGCATCTATGTGCTAAGTAACACCCCCACCAAACCATACAGACACTCATACTGATACTAAAAACAACATCTAATAACACATATATACACACATGTGGCTACTCACCAACCCATGCAGCCACTATACACAAAGTGAAACACTGATACAAACATTTAAATATTTAAACAATACTCGCTAATATATGTATTCACTAAAATACACTTAATAAGCCAGTTAACCAATCAAATTTTTTTTTAAACATCCATTAAGACACTTATTTAAACATTTATTCTTCCATTGACCTTTAGATATACATATATAGAACATATTTATTTTTCAGAAAGACACACATTCACTGGATGGTGTCATCAGTGATGTCATGAGTGATGTCACTGACCATGTCATGAGTGATGTAATATGTGACGTCATCAGCAGTGCATTGCAGGCTCGCAAGTTATAGTGAGTCCAACTAACTATAACATTGGAATTTCAATGGTTTTATGTCAGTAAAATTTCCAGCTAACTATAACTGGTGTGAAACCTATGGTTTTTTCAGTGAATATATATATATATATATATATGTTCTGCGTGCCGTGCGAGCAGCGTGGAGAAGCAGGAGGAGAAAAATATATATATATGTATGTATGTGTAGGTATGTGATCAAGGGCTGAACAGCCCGAAACGCGTCGTCGTGAGAGGTGATTAATAAAGTTCTTTTTGCCTGAAAATCTGCTGCAGAGGCCTGAGTCTCCTTCCTCGCCAGGCGCTTGCTGGAGGTGGTCGGGGTAATCTTTGGATATATATATATATATATATATATATATATATATATATATATATATATATATATATATATACCTTTTCACTGTCCTTGTAGTACGACCGGGACTCCTTCGGCGTCGGTGCAATTCGGGGCACAAGGTCGCCCTGCACAATCGCCCCCACCTCGCACTCTCCAGTACGTGATGCACTCTCCGCAATAATTGCCGCCAGCCAGAGATGTAGCTTTGAAGACTTTATTTCACATCAAGCCGAACTTTCAAAAACCCAACGCGTTTCGGCGACACACTCGCCTTGGTCACGGGTAATGTTCTGTTTGTCATGCCGACATAAAATAAAGATAGAAAAGTGCTCAAACAATGTGTGGTGTATAAACATCAACATAGGACTATACAACATAGAGGTATGTGTCGGCCATCTTAACATGGTAAATATTGTGTACATCGTTTTGTATTGCGCTTTTTGCATACAAATATCCTTTCTCCTCGGGCGTTATCTTATTCCATCACCCTTATTCACAATCCTAATGCGTTTCATATTTCTATTATGAAAATTATATTGTTATTGCGTCTGAAAAGAAACATTCAATATCATGTTTATAATCAATTTGGATCATTAAACATTAGTAAAATGACAATGGTATTCTATCCCCAGTGGGGGATTTCACCAGCAGTTGAATATCATTAAACCTGTTTAAGGTCACATTTAATCACAAAAGAGCTCATAGAAGATAGTGTCCAATCCCAAGTGGGAAATTATATAATTCATCAATGGAACCGAAAGAGACCAAAACAATTATTTCATCCATATCCATGGATCTCAATCCCGAGTGGGTAACTCATAATACTTTGAGTTTACAAATCATGCTCATTGTATCTGTTTGTTCATTATCGGCAAATGGATCTGACTTCTACGAGTATGGGGGAATACCATGATTTCCTGACACATTTTGCAGTTCTTGTATCTGCATCTGAAAGAAAATCAAAACGCATATTGGTGGCTCATCCTATGTTATGCAATTCCCAGTTGACAATTTTTGTTTAGTGAATTAAAATTAAGATTTACAGTTAAAATTGTAGGAAGCAAAACGAGGGAAGCAAAGAGACATTCAATTCAGCTACGTCAATCTACATTGCAATCCCCTGCATGATTTTGACAGTAATGACATTATTATTGACCACAAACTTCCATAATTACATTTCAATACACATAGATTCGCTACATATCAAGTTCATTACTCTCCCAGGAACCAATTCATCTCCTCTTCGGAGTTCAACTCTCCTGGAATTTTAGTGTCGAGCTCCAAAATGAGTTTCGATTTCATTTGTCGCAACTTACGGATTCTATCCCCACCTCTGCTGGATTGGGGGACCCTGTCAATCACAAAGAAGCGTAATAAATTACGATTGCAATTGTGCAACTCCTCGAAGTGGCGGGCTATTGGAGACAATTTATCTTTATTGGCAATCGCACGCATGTGCTCCAATATTCTTTTCTTAGCCGGGAACATTGTGCTCCCAACATACTTCTTTTCACAGGGACACATTAGTACGTAGGCACAATAGTCAGATAGACACGTTAGATGTTTTTCAATCTTTCTCTCAGTGTTTGATAGTGGGTAATGTACGGTTTTTACATTGGAATTATACTTGCGTGCTTTGCATTTCATGCAAACATAGAAACCTTGGATCTCCTTAAAAGTAGATTTCCTTAGAACAACCTCATTCCTGCAGAGACTGTCCTTCAGGGAATTACTTTTCCTGTAAGTTACACTGGGTGAGTTCTTTATAAACTCTGTTATAGTTGGTTCAGTATGCAGAATTTTCCAATGCCTATTAAGGCATCTTCGTATGTCACCTGATTTAGAGTTGAAAATGGAGATATATCTAATGTTGTTATCTTCAGGCTCTTTCTTTTTGGGGACTAGCAGATCTATTTGCCTCTGACTAGATGCTTTAAGGCATGCATCATTTATACATTTTGGACCATATCCCCTTTCGATGAAACGTTGTTTCATCACTTGGCATTCCTTCTCATACTCCAAATCATTACTACAATTTCTTCGCGCCCGAAGAAATTCCCCATAGGGAATACTGTAAATTAAAGATTTCAGATGGCTGCTCTCTGCATGTAGTAGAGTGTTTCCGGCCGTATCTTTACAGTGTAAACTAGATATTAACCTATTGTTGACTACGTTTATCTCAAGTACCAAGAACACCGCTTTTTCTTTACAAATTGTGCCATCAAACCGCAAGTTTACATTATTATCACTTAGAAAGTCAATGAACGCACTCGCTTGTTCATGGTTCCTCTCCAAATGACAAGCAAGTCATCTATGTAACGAAACCATGAACCCACATGATTTCGATAGTTGTCATAGCGAATGGGCACTTGCCGCTCCCACCACCCCATAAAGAGGTTGGCGTAACTTAGAGCAAAGCAAGTGCCCATCGCAGTCCCCTGTTTCTGTCTAAAGAACAATTCATTAAAAATAAAAAAAATGTTTTCCAGACAGAATTGAATCATCTGCAGGAGCATTTGATTGTGGTTCAAAAATGAGATGGAGCTAAACTTCAGATGATATTCACACGCTTGTAATCCATCAGCATGTTTAATAGATGTATATAGACTATTCACATCCAATGTTATTAAAAGAAAATCTTCTTCTCATGCAATCTCTTTGATTTTATTGAGATAGTCACGGCTATCCTTTAAGTAAGAGAAAGTCAATATACTGAGATGTTTTTTCTAGTAGGGAACCCATGGAAGAGACGATAGGTCTTCCTCGTGGTTGTCCAGAGTTCTTATGCAATTTAGGCAAGAGATATAAGACTGCCACTTTAGGTGTACGGTTAAGCATGAACGAGTATTCTTCCCATTCTAACAGTTTACATGAATGCAATTCTTTCAGCATTTGGTGATATTTCATAGTGGATTCTTGAATATCATTGTTGGTTGTTTGTTCGTAACAGTTAATATCAGATAGCTGCCGCATTCCCTCTTTTACATAGTCAGTCACATTTTGAACAACCACATTTCCCCCTTTGTCAGATTGATGGATAGTAATACTCTGATCCATCTGCAAATTTTTCACAGCCATTCTCTGTTGTTTCGATAAATTATCCTGATTCCATTTCCTTTTGTTTCTCACCATATTTAAGTCTTTAGTCATTAGATCTTCAAAACTGTCAATCCCACATGGGGGCAAGGTTGTATTAAAAATCGATTTAGGTTTGAAATCGTTTGGACAGTTCAAATTCACATTGAAACCCAAAGCACCCGCATCTAATGGTGTAGAATCTACATCCTCAAATTCAAGTTCTTTTAATACAATCAAGGCCTCTACTTCATTTACCGATTCTAATGCTGGCGCACTGTTTTTTACTGTTGGTATCGTACCCTTAGCTTTAAGTTTGTGCCACTTTGGAAGCCTTAATTTGCGGATAAACTTGTAAAGGTCTATTCTTTCCTGAGGATAAGAAAAGTCAGTGGTGGGGCAGAAAGAGAGCCCAAAGCTTAAAACATCAAATTCAACATCAGTGAGTAATTTATTTGAAAGATTTACCACGTTTTTCGTGTTCCTCATTTTCCTCATTGTTTCTTTTTTCCTCTTGTTTCCACTCCTGGTGCTGGGCTTATGATTTTTCCACCAGCCGCCCCTCCTGATTTGTTTGAGGTTGTTGGCGTTGTTCCTGTTTGCCTTCCTCTTCCTCTGCCGTGTCCTGTGAATCCCCTTCCTCGCCCCCGGCCACGGTCTATTTGCCAGTTTTGGGAATTCTGGCTCTGATTCATTATACGGAATTCCTTCCAAAAATTGGCAGTGTATTGGGATCCTTTTCTGGTAACAGAGTTCCATCATCTGAAATATCACTCTCACTTATCTCACTCTCCGCTCCTCCCATCGTTGCATTGCCTGTGGCCATTTTTTTGCCAACATTGTCGTATTTCTTACTGAACGTGAAGATCCTGCCAGATTGGTAATCTATTTTATCTCTTAGAAATTTTCTTTCTTTCTTCATGATGATCTCTTCTTCATATTTAGCAATTCTCTTAGATATCTCCTCCATTTTAGTTTTGTAGATATCTCCGCTTTCTTCTTTCTCAATTTCGTCTTTTAGATCAGCAATCAATTTCAATACTGATGCGCGTTCCTTCCATACAAACTTTATGAGTATTGAGAGCATGCGATTAGAGCATTCCATCAAGTTTGCAGCCCATTCATTTGTCAGTTCCGGGTCTTGGTCTTCATATGATGGGGCAATCAGGATTCTCAGACCTCTGGGTACTCGTTGTTCTTCTTGGTACTTTTCCAGAGTTATTGCCTCCCACCATTTGGATAATTCTTTGCGCATCAATTTCTCTAATTTCGTATACTTCTGTTGTAATGAACACGAGGCAGTGGTTTTGTCTTCACTTACAGTGATTTGTTCCGTGTTTTTTGAAAACATAGTTGTGGCTCTCAGCCTCCTCCGTGCTTCCATATCCTGCTCCATAGTTGGCTTATATAGATGTAATTCTTAGATATGCTTAATAAGCTTCCTCCTTTGCCACATCCATCTGTATACTCCACCGGAGTATACCACGGCGATATTGCGGCCCCTACTGAGACTCTCACTGTTATTTTCGTTCAAGACTTATCCGGGAACGCTGCTGCATAAAGGTGCTTTTAAATGTTAGTAGGAAAAAATGCAGCCGAAAATCTTATTTCATTTTCGATATACAACAAGAGCAATACCATCGTAAAAGTTACCAAGAGAGCTGAAAAAAGTATTGGGTTGCCCTTGGTCTTTACAATCTGTTCCGTTACAAACGTGCTCTCTCCTTACTTCCCGGCAAACCGTTTCCAGCTTCTCCTATCGAAACAACGATGTTTGTATCATCAAAGTCGCGGCAAGCACAACCATTCCAAAATGCTCTTCGATACAGCGGTCAACCGGTCTTTTTGAAATTTACACCTTTTCACTGTCCTTGTAGTACGAGCGGGACTCCTTTGGCGTATGTATGTATGTATATATATATATATATACACGGAAAATGGCAAAAGCATAAGTGACTGGACTTCCAATATCTAGTTTAAAACGTCGTTGTAATAAAGCTTGCTAATGTAGTGTCATAATACTAACGCTTAAACATTTTTAAAAAAACTGGTGCAGACCCATCATCACTTGCAAGCTATCGCCCCATTTCCCTCCTCCCTTTCCTAGGCAAAAAAATTCTGGAGCATCATATCACCCGAATACTCAGTGGCTTTGTGGAGGAGAATGGCTGTCTAGCCTCCCGCCAGGCTGGTTTTCGCCCGGCGCACTCCACGGAGACCGTAGTCCTCTCTGTGATGGACAACCTCAGAGAGGGCATGGATGCCAACCATCCCCAGGCTCTGGTTCTCTTGATTTATCCGCTGCCTTCGACACGGTGGACCATTCTATCCTTCTTTCCCATGTCGAGGCAGCTGGCATCCTTTCTGAGGGATCGCACTGAGGCCGTCCATCTGGCCAAATTTTCTGCTCCCTCTCAAATAGTTCACTGCGGAATCCCACAAGGATCTTCTTTGTCCCCCTTGTTGTTTAATTTGTACATTTCCCCCCCTTATTTTTGCACTTCAGCAGATGGATGTTACTATCTACAACTATGCTGATGATCGTCAACTGGTTTTTAATTTATCCTCCTCTCCAGAATCCACTCATAATTTTCATTCTGTTATGCTCTTCATTAGGGACTGGATGATCTTCAACCATCTGAAACTCAACCCCGACAAAACCGAGTTGGTCTTGACGGGTGGCTCCTCCAGTCCCTGGAATTCTTTGTTTTGGCCTTCTTCCCTGGGTTCCCCTCCCACCCTCTCCCTTTCGGTCAAAACCTTAGGGATTAAACTTAATGCTCACCTCACCTTGCACTCTCAGATTAGTTCAGTTGTCTCCTCGTGTTTCCTCACTCTCCGCACTATTCGAAAGGTGTCATGTTTTTTTTCCTTTTGTGCCCTCAAACTCATTCTGTCTGCGATGGTGATCTCCTGTGTAGACTACGGCAACGTCTTGTATACCGGTGTCCCCGCATACAATCTTCAGAGACTTCAACTGGTGCAGAACCAGGCAGCCCGACTTACTTACATCTTGTCCAAGTCTCATCATGTCACCCCGCTGCTCAAAGCTCTGCACTGGTTGCCTATCCGGGAACGTGCCCTGTTTAAGATGGGTTTCATCAGCTTCCAGGCCAGGGCGGGGACAGCCCCTGGCTTTATTTCTTCTGAGATCAAGGCCTATCGTACTAGCAGAGAGTTGCGTTCTTCTTCACAATCTCTTTTGGTTGTCCCTCGTTTCAAGAAGAAGAGGTTAGGAGGCGTTAAATTCTCCACACTCGCGCCTACCTTCTGGAACACTCTTCCCCCACTCCTCAGGTCCTCTCCCCACTATCCAGAGTTTCGGAAAGCTCTGAAAACATTTCTCTTTGCCCAAGCCTTCCCACACCAGTAGTTCGTCCTTCCCACTGTCGCATGGTCCGCATCCCTAGCGCCAAGAAACCACCTGGTGGATGTGCACTTTATAAATATTTTAATTTCAATTTACTTATGTGGATGTTATTAACGGTTCTTGTACCTATTCTAATGGTAACACACAAAAGAAACAATACTAATGATGTAACAATTGAAAGGATGAATGATGTCACTAATCAAACCCCAGATACTAAAATAGAACCTATTGATGGAAGCCTACTCCATCAGGACAAATCAGTTAATGATTTCTCATTAAATGTTTTCACTAAGTTATTGTATCAGTATGTGGAAACACTGAATTTAAGTGATTGTTATGTGTGCATGCAGTTACCTTCATCTGTCTCTGAGGGGGTGACCTATCCCCACCTACCATTAACATATGGTGTGTCTTGTAGTGTACTTACTAGTTTGTTCTATGCATCAGGAAAACTCGAGTATCACTATTCTAATATAGACTTAGTATTTTCAGAAATTTCTGTAATTAAAGAATTGAATAAAGTGCTGAGTGCCAAGAATGTACAATATATGGGAGAGTTCTTCCATATTACTAAAACTTTAGATATAGAAAATGCTTTCAGGAATAACCTAACTTGTAGATTGAGGATTGAAGAGGATGTATTCTTAGAAATGGTAGTAATCCGAAGAGAAACCTTTAAAAAGAAAGCTGATGAACAAAAGTCCTGAATACCTCTGTGGGATTTTAGAGAAGGAAATTATGAGTAAGGCAAGGGCTATGCTGCAATGTCAATGGACTGGTCACAGAAAGGAAAGATGTGTCTGTTTAGAACTAAAACTAATTATAATAACTACTTTATAGGTTCTAGTGAATGTGAGCATACCTTCCAGATTACTGGAGGTTGGGGGTTGAAAGGTGGGACAGATACTGTATTTCCAGGGGTTTACTATGCGTGTGGCAAGAAAGCATACTATACTAGGTTGCCTGCACATTGGTACGGGAGTTGCAACTTTGCTATAGTCTTTCCTAAAGTTTACCATGTGGACCGAAGTAAACACCAAATGAATAAAGGAGAGCTTGGACTAACACAGAGGGGCCAATTCCGATTCGGTAAACCAATCGTACGACCAAATCGAATCCATAGCCCTTTCTGTCCGACTCGTAAATTCCATCCGAATCGCGTAGTACGATTCGTTTGAAAAATATATGACCGAATCGTTGCGAACCGGACAAAAAGCAAGGGAAAATCCATATGACACGAATCCTCACAGTGAACTGTACGAATCGTAAACATGCTGTAAGACCCGACAAGTACGTTCCGGACCATGGAATGAGAACGCGATTCATGCGGAAAACGTTGGTTTTGAGCGATTCGCACGGAGAGCCACACAATCACATACGCACCGTACCCCTGCAATCATGGGGTGAAAACACCGTACCCCTGCAATAATGGGGTTTACGTACCGTACCCCTGCAATCATGGGGTGTATGCACCGTACCCCCGCAATCATGGGGTGTAAGTACTGTACTCCTATGCACCGTACCCCTACGCCCCATACCCCTACACACTGTACCCCTGCAATCATGGGGTGTACGCACCGTACCCGGGGGGGTCCGTTTCGTACGCGGTTTGAGTCAAAATCTGCTTTTCCGGACGTTTTGAGCTCCCGTAGAAAAAGAGTTGTACGAAGTCTTGACGAGACAAATCGTACTTGCTGAGTTGGAAAATGCTGCTTCGATCCGTACGGACGGCGCGTACTGCGTGTTCCGAATGCGATTTGTATGGATTTTGAAGTCCTATGGTCTTTCGTACGATTCGTACGGAGATCTGCTTTGGATCCCAATCGTACTTCATCATACGTACGAGTCCAATTCGTACAGGAAATATGCTCCGTACGGCTATTTGTAAGGGATTTTACTGAATCAGAATCGGACCCATAATAAAAGAGCAAGTTTCTCAGAAATAGTAGGTGATATTTTTGGTGCACTAATACCATCAGTTGGAGTCATTTTGAATTTTAAAAAAAATTGAAAATTGTCCACAGTAGTTCACCGGTTATCTACAGATACTGTTGGGGGTTCTTGTTGAATGACACAGAAATGGTTGCAATTAGATCAATGATTTTTCAAAATCGACTTGCCTTTGATATCTTATTGGCAAAGGAGGGTGGAGTCTGTGGGATGTTAAAAGTTCAACATTGTTGCACATATATCCCTGACAAGAGTAAAGGTATCGAAGGATACATAAAGAATATCACAAACTTACATACAGACTTGACCCAACGGGATGTTGATGGTGTGTGGGAGAAACTTAGAAAGGGTTTCTCTTCAGTGTGTAAATGGATTCTACCTTTGGAAGTAGTTAGGCAAAATAATAATCCTGATTGTTTCTCCAGCTATAGTAGTATTAATGATAATAACAACATATAAATGTTGTAAGTGCAAGAGTAGAAAAAGAGAAGTGATAAAATCAGGGAATGAGCGAAGAACAAGAAAAAGAGAGAAGTGATCGAGTCAGCAGAGATAAAAGGAGAATACTATGATTTAAGGAAAGATTTAAATGAGGGTGCCATAATAAGAAGAAAGAATACAGAATTTAAAAAAAAAATTGGAAATGAAAGATGGCACTTGGTATGGTAGATATTTTATTATGGCTTTCAAAAGCCATCAGAGAGAGGAATTGGGGAGGGTTTCGCAAACATGAAACTTGCTCGGATCATGTACCCCCATATTATGTACTAACAAATAAGTAATTGAAGATAAATCTAAAATGCAGCCACATAAACACAGGGAAATTGCTTTGCACATGTTTTAAACTAACCTGTAATCACATTGTATTGTAATAACTGTTGTGTTTTTGAAGAAACAAAGAAATTGCATGAGTAGGCTGCAAGGGTTTCAGTATTTGCATGTTGCATTCTTGCTTCTAAAGTAATGGTTAATGCTGCTTGCTTGCATATATTTGCTATGCTAGGTAACTTTAACTGGAAGTAGAGAAACGTGGGAGGTAAACAGTGATGGTTTCATTACCACATAATTAATAGATGTTCATTTCTATCAACTTAAGTGTGCTGAGTGAAGACGCCATTTTATTAAACTTAGCCGAAGTGGGAGGGGGAATTGCTAGGAGCGAATTTGTTCTGCCATGATGGAGAGCAAGGGATGCTGTGCGCAGAAGATGACAAAAAGGAGTGAAGGCCAGTGCATGCATCGCCTGCCAATTGCTGAACAGGAGTGTGAGACTGGCAACGCCCCAGCAAAAGAACTGTGTTTTCTTGATAAAAATATTCCAGGAGACGTGGTCCCTGAGCCCCACACATAGAGTAGGGTTTGCAACCTTTTCTAAACCAGCCACACAGGGGGCCAGGGGAAGACCCTTGGGAGGTTTGTGCACATGGGTTGCTACTCATCTTGAATGCGAAGTTAAGTTGATAGAAACCCACTACCCGGACATCTGATGCATTATGGTCTCTCCTAATAACTCCCCAAAGGTTGTTATCATCAATGTTTATTCTCGTACTGTTAGGTATGGACAGACCTCACAGACGCTAGATTCCTTGATGGCCCTCCTAACCACGTTGCCCGAGCAAGTCTTCCTCATTATTGGGGGGGATTTTAATTGCCATTTCGAACTCTTAATTGGCTTACCCGACCCCATCACGAGTGAAGAGGACTCATCCTGGGGAATTCCAATCTGTATCCATTACCCAATCAAGGCGTGGACTCCCTTAGTTTTGCAGATGACCACTCTCACTCTTAACCATTCTTTAGGGGCTTGTAATGGTCGCTTAACAGGCGACAACCCTGGAAAGTTTACATTTGGGAGGATGGGTCAGAATTCAACCATAGATTACGCCCTCGTAAATGTGGATTTTTGGTACGGGATTTTAGACTTTCAGGTGCACCTTCGTACAGAAAGTGACCATAATCCTCTGGTTATAACTTTGGACTGGCCCAAACTGGAATCAGTTCCTGCTGACAATAGCATACCTCCCCCTGATTTGGACCTACGCATGAAAAGGGTCATACTCTGGATCAGGTTTTTTCAACGTCTCCCATTGAGATCATGTCACTTCTGCTGGTGCTCTGGTCAGACCATAGGATGGCCAAATTCTATTTTCTAGGCACAAAGAAACCAACTAGCACCGCCTCTAGGCAGCTTGGGCGAGCCCCTAGGGCGTTTCATCGGGTGACTTCTGAGATGCTGGCTCAAGCATCTCTCGATCATCCTTGCCCTTTCACGGGAGTTTTAGAGAAAGACCTAGAGTCCTTGCAGGCATGGCTAACAGATAGGCTGAATGATCTAGCCCCTGAGACGGCCCCCCGATTAACATCGAAACGGGTTTCTGCCCCCTGGTTCACCGAAGCTTTGTCGGCCTCTCGTAGGCAATGCAAGGTGGCTGAAAGGGCGTGGCGTGCTCAGTAAGATCCAGCAGCCAGGCTTGTCTACAGGACAGCGGTCAAGGCCTACCATCAGGACATCCTCTCGGAGAAAAAAGGTTATTTTGCCAGGAGGATAGAGGCTGCCTCCAACTCGTGCAAGGAGATCTTTATGATTGTCAGGGAATTCACGGCCCCTCAAACTAATTCGACCCTGGCCGCACCCTCTGACTCGTGGGCCTCCGCTCTCGCCAACTTCTTTACCGCCAAGATCAAATCGATCCAGGATTCTATTCCTCTGAGGGTAGTTGAAGTACCTCCGAGCCTTGAAGATGGGCCAGGCCCATGGACCCTTTCGGGTTCAGTCTTGGCAGATTTTCCGCCCATTTCAGCTCCTTCGTCATTGGCACTTATGGCCAATCTTAAATCTGGGTCGCCTCTTGACCCATGCCCTGCCAAATTCCGGGCAAAAATGGCCGACGTTGTAAATCCGCTGGCGAATCCTCTCTTGAATCTCTCCTTGACTCAGGGAATGGTCCCGCAGGCCTGGAAGCAGGCAATGGTCATTCCCCTTCTTAAGAAGCCGGGTCTCTCCTCCCTGCGCTGGCTAAGATCCTGGAGAAGTATGTTCATATCGTACTTTCCAATTTTTTGGAATCTCACAACCTTCTGCACTCCACTCAATCTGGCTTCCGCTCCAATTTAAGCACCGAGACAGCGCTTTTGGAGGTGTCTGAGGCCATAAAAGAGGTGCCGGAATCGGGTGGCAAAGCTATGCTCGTAATGCTGGACTTGTCGGCTGCCTTTGACACCGTCCCCCACGAGGGTCTCCTCACCAGACTTCACGAGATCGGTCTGAGGGGGACGGTGCTTAGTTGGTTTACATCATTCCTGGCTGGCCGTCAACAAACGGTCTGGGCCTCACCCAGCTCCGCCGGTATGCCGCCTTTGGGAGTCGGAGTTCCGCAGGGATCTGTGTTGAGCTCGACTCTTTTTAACATCTTTATGACCCCTTTGGTGGCATTGGCGGAGTCTTATGGGGCCCAGATTGTTTCTTATGCAGACGATACCCAGCTCCTCTTTACCTGCAAGAAAGGAGAAGATTTTGATGGAGAGAGTATCCGCGAGTGCCTTGGGGCGGTTTTTAAATGGTTCCAGCTCAACAGCCTCAAGTGCAACTCAGACAAGTCTGAGGTACTCTTCTTCGGCTGCCCACACAACCCAGACTGGCAGGAATGGTGGCCTATCAACATGTTTCCTCCAGCGCACTCTTCCCAGCTAGCTAAGAATCTGGGGATCAGGATGGATAATGGCCTGGCGTTAAGATCTCAGATCCTTGGTCTCACGGGGACATGTTTTGGCCTACTGAGGATGCTCCGAAAGTTTCTTCCTCTGCTCTCAGAAGATCATAGGAAGACGACGGTGCAGGCCTTAATCGGCTCAAGATTGGACTACTCCAACGTCCTGTATCTTCGCCTGCCGGAATATCTTTTACAACGTCTGCAGGTCATCCAGAACTCGGCCACACGGGCCATTTTTGGCCTTTATAGACGTTCCAGAGTTTCACGTCTTTTGCAGTCGCTCCATTGGCTGCCTATCCGGAAGTGGATAGTTTTTAAGGCCTTGACCCTGGCCCATAAGGCTCTCCGTGCCTCGGGAGCTAAATATCTCCAAAGGAGGATTGCCTTCTACCAGCCGACCCGATCTTTGAGATCTGACTCACTCTTCCTTGCGGTGGTACTCCGAGTAAAGAGGGCCCGCATTGGGGGTCGCTCCTTCAGGCTGCTGGCACCACAGATTTGGAATATGTTGCCTCTGGCACTACGCAGCACCTCTAATCTGTTGAATTTTAGGAAGGGCCTTAAAACTTGGCTTTTTGCCCAGTAATTCTTTTCTCTCTGATTTTTGCTGTTCCTTTTTGCTTGTTCTGTGTTGTGTTACTCTACGATTGGTTTTAATAAAAGCGCTGGGACACTCTCTGGAGTAGCCGTGCGCTATAAAAGACAAAACTAACATAACATACCATAACATAACATTTGCTATTAACAGATGGGGTAGGAAGATTCGTTGGGCCACCTTTACACAAACTCCGGAGGCAATGGCATCCCTGTACGAATCTATTATTCCCTTCTTAGAAAGGGCATGCCTTATCACTGAAAGTGTTGATGCTAGTCATTGCCTTGAGGAGTTGGGGAATAATCATTTGGATTTGATAGGCAAACTAGCAGGGTTCTTTTTTAATGAGTCAGTCCCCAAAAGGATAAAAGCCCGATGCAATAACCCCTGGTACAATAGGGCTTGTAAAGGCGCTAAAAACTCCCTCTTGGCAAACCTTTGCGAGACGGGTAACATAAGCATCAAGGCAGCTAGGGCACATTTTAAGAATACTATTTTAGTCGCAAAACGTGAATGGGAAATTGATTGGTGGCAGGCAATAAAGACTGCTTTAATTGATAAAGACCCAAGAGGTTTTGGAGCCTGGTGAAAAAAGGTAATTCTCAGTGTAGGTCTGCAATCAAACCAAATCTCGGGGAAGAGTTCTGGCGTTCCCATTTTAAACTTTTATACTCGAGGAATCGATTGGAAAATTCTGAGACGGGCTCCTCACTTAAAGTTTTAATGGAGGTTATCCCAGATGATATACCCTCTTGCACGCTGGTGGAGGTAACAGCAGCTTTGGCTAAAGTTTTGCCGAACAAGGCCCCAGGCTTGGATTGGGTTCCAGGAGACCTGTTTAGATCTGAACCGACCATCTGGACCCCGTATCTGCAGTCTCTCTTTGTTGCAGTCCTGTGTGGTATGAACCACCCCCCAACTTGGGCGGGGGCGGAGATCACCCCCATTTTTAAAAAGGGGTCCTCCCTGGAACCGGGAAACTATAGGTTAATTAGCCTTATAGACGTAACTCAAAAGATCTTTGCCCGTGTTCCTTTGGGAAGACTCCAGACTTGGATGGATGATCACAACATCCAAACTCCGCTCCAGGCAGGTTTTAGGAACAAAATCTCAACAATCGATCAGCTGTTTAGACTCCAGCTGACCCTTTGGAAAACCACTATATTGGAAGGCGGCTCCCTCTACCTCACGTTTGTGGACCTCAAATCCGCGTTCGATATGGTAGATCGAACCCAGTTATGGACTCTATTGCTTGAGATGGGAGTACCAATTTACCTCTGCCAACAACTTAAAAGGCTCCATGTTAGCACTTTTGCCAGGATAAGATCTGGAAAAGGTGGTAAACTCACAGCGCCTTTCCCGGTTGAGAAGGGGGTGAGACAAGGCTGTGTACTTGCACCTACACTCTTCTCCCACTTTCTCAATGGTTTAATCGAGGATTTTCTAGCAGTAAGGGACATAGATTCCCCAAAACTCGCTAACCGCAAATTTCCTGCGCTGATATTCGCGTATGACACGCTGGTCCTCTCTAAAACACCTATGGGGATGCAGTGTGTCCTTGCAGCTTTCAGCCTGTTTTGCAAGAAAAGAAATAATCTGGAGGTTAACATAATTAAGACAAAATACATGGTCTTCCACGCTGACTCCACTAACTGTCCTCACCCCAACTTGGACTCTAAGCCCCTAGAGAGGGTCCCGGTATTCAACTACCTGGGGCTTACTATCAATGACAAAATGGAATGGGCCGCAGATTACTAAGGTAAATCTAAAACTCACCCAAGCTAGTGGGGGCATCCTAAAAGTCCACAGAAGCTGTGCTGTAAAAGTGATTGGCCCTCCAGTAGGAATTTATAAGGTTCGAGCAAGGGGGTCCACTGTCTACGGAGCCGAACTTTGGGGCCACTGCCTTAGTAAATCCTTGACTGTGATGGAAAACAACTTCCTAAGGCAGCCTTTGGGTCTTCCTCAAAGCACCCCATTAACCCCACTAAGGCTTGATTTGGGTGTTATTCTCATTGCTGGCCTGATTGCTCTCCATCCACTCCAGTACTGGCGACGGCTCTGGAGCACGCCAGAACTGGAAAACTTTAAAGAGGAGTTAAAAACAGTCATGTTAATTAGGGGGGCAGGGAAGATCCATTGGTTAATTTTCATTCGGGATTCGCTTCGAAACATAGGGAGAAATGATTTATGGATGGAACCCGAACAGGCCTGTTCAGCTACTTCCAAACAATCCCTAACTCTGGCCTGGACTGGATATAGAATGGAGCGTCTAATCCAGTCTATAGACTCCTCCTGCTTAACTGCTAGATTTTTGGATGTTAAACAGTGTTACAGCTTGGAGCCCGCTCTTGACATCATCCAGCCCCTAGCAGCTAAAAAATTGTTCTTCCAATTCAGGCATGGGACGCTTCTGCTCTACGCCTTTACGAACAAGTTGGCGGAAGGGAAACAGCAGCTATGCCCCAGCTGTAATACTATAGAGGAGACCGAGAGATCCATGTGATCTTTTTCTGTCCTCCATACAGGATGGCCAGGACCAAATGGATCCTCCAACTTTGTAGGAATCTGGGCATACGAAGTCTCAATGTGGCCTACAGGATATTTAAATACAACACATGCCAAGTTTTTGTTGTTGCTATTGCCAAGTTTCTATTTGCAATGTGGTGCAAACGTAGGTGCCATGTCTTAGGCTGAATGGAGAACTTTGATGCTCCCTAAATCATGACAAGTTTGTTTATTTGGATCTACAAAGCCCTTCGTATCTTTCGATCATTTCTAGGTTCCTTAGTTTAATTTATTTATTATTTTAATAGGCCATTTTAACTGAATATGACAAATAAATTGCTGCTATCGATGCCCGAAAGGGTAATAACAACTGTATGTACAAAACCCTTATGCCTTATCTTAGCCAGGGTGCTTGCTGTTGCTCCACTGTTGCGGAGCGGGGATAGCACTTGACAATTTAAATTTTAATATACACTAGTGCTTTTTTAGGTTTTCTCAATTCTTTTAATTCTGTAATTCCTTAATTGTTATTTTTATGATGAAGCTGATGTATTAATATCATATTGTATTGTGTACTTTTATGGCTGTAACCTGCCGAAATAAAGTGGTATTGACTGACTGACTGAATAAAATAATATAAATTGTTGCAAGTACATGAACATTTTAATGAAGTTATGAACCAGACCCTGGGAAAGTTTGCGTACAAAGGAAATAGTGAATAAAATGTAGACTCATAATGGTGTGATCGTCCCACCTCCCCAGCCCACCAATCAGTGTGCAAGTTAGAGCATAAATGCAACATTTTTAGGGATGGACGTGCCAATTTAGACTATATATTTAGGGCCTTTAGGGGCGGGGTTAGGCAGGAGGAGATTTTGCTGTTGGGATGCTGCTAGAGGGAGGGCAGGGGAAGGTTTGCCGCTATCTGTTGGTTTCCTGAGAGGCCTAGCTGATCCCATCTTATCCTGTAGCTGTTCAGATTTTCCACATTTTCCTGACGATTCCTTTGGGAATCTTGGTCATCCCAGGGGACTAGGGGGTGGCTTTCCAAATGTTCCTTCAGTCTACTAGGTTTGTATATAGATTAGGTATCCTTTTAAAGTTTTCTTTCAATTTATGCATTTGAATTGAACCTTTTGGCTCTCCACCTATCCACTCCATCAACAATGAATAATTATGTATTTCTTTAGAGGAATCTATTGTCTTTTCATCTATCTTTGTGTTAGTTATCATATCTGTTTGGCATAAATCAATTTTGCTGAACACTTACATCTCAAACTCTATCCACTCCTTCATTGTACAATGTCATTGAAAATGTGAGTCAAGATCTATGTATTGAACGGTCTTTCCATGAGATTTGGTGTTTATTTCTGTAGTTGTGACCTAATGCATTATGAGCATTTACTTGGAAATCTTGGATAAAATGTATTTATTAATGCTACTAAGAGTCTGAATTATTTAACAAATGTTTAGTTAGACTAGTCTTATCATTGCCATCAACTATTCAACTAATTGATCCATCGATCAAGTATTTGAAGAGTTGATAAATAAATATTTAGTTAGGGAATGATATAAATGAACACTCGAAACAAATTGACCCTGACGCAATCAGGGATTTTTTTGGGTTGAATGTGTATGGGCCAATGCAGTGATTTGCTGTGTATTGATTGTACTTGTTAGTTATCGCTGATCTCATATAGACATAAAATAAAACTACATGCATCCCAGAAGGAAGCTTAAGGGTTATCTCCATCAAATTGGAAGTGACGATTTTTAGTAGAGAATATGTGCAAACAACAGTGTTTTTAAATAAGATTAATAACCCACCAGCAGCATGCCCAAATTTCTCTGGTGGTCTGGCTGCTAAGTTTAAGAAGGGAAACCATTTACAAACACCAGGTCTCTTGAAATATACATATGCCAAAGTTACCTATAAAGATGCCCTAGTCTGTATCACATAGTTTCAACTTCATGCCGGTCAAATTCCAAGATATCATAGAAAGGGCTGGTTTCAAAGGGGCGCCATCTCTACATACAGTGTCCCCGGTCATTTGCTCAATCTGAGAAATTACTGTATATATTGCCATTCCTAACCCCCTAGAATGTTCAAGGATTATTCCTCCTTCCCTTGATGTCAAGATATCCACAATGTCTCGCTCCCCTGTAGGCCTGTAATATCAATTATATTAGTTCCCTCACAGGCAATCGAAAGAGATCTGTCAGCCTGGCGAACCAATCAGTCATTTGAGTTTAGATTCAATTTGTCAGCTCCTAAATGTTTTATCTCTATAGGGAAATGGTTATACAGTGGCCTAGATGTGCTAGAGCCTTTACAATTGGGTGCAGGGTGCAATCTTAAACAAATAGAATAGGGAGGCCTTTAAATATGGGAGGTGTGTAATTCAAAGTTGATGAACCCATTGACCAGTGCTTAATATTTAGTGTTGCAGCGCAGTTGGATTGTGTGGTACCCTGGTGACAGTCAGTGGCGGCTGGTGACATTTGAAAGTGGTGAGGCGTAACATTTTAGTTGGAGTGTACCACGGCGAGTGAGTGTAGCAAGCGAGTCCTAACAACGT
Organism: Lissotriton vulgaris; assembly: GCF_964263255.1. NCBI lineage: Eukaryota > Metazoa > Chordata > Amphibia > Caudata > Salamandridae > Lissotriton > Lissotriton vulgaris. Next base: position 754,918,864 of record NC_141685.1, on the reverse strand, counting down.
AAGGGAGGTTTGCGGGGGTTCTCCCCCCCAAGATTTTTTTTTAAAAAGAGTGGGCAAATGGTACATTTCCAAGCAAATTTTAGAAAGCAAAGTTTTACTGTGCACCCTTCCTGCCAGTATGAATGATATGCATTCAGGGAAAACATTGAAGTGAGCACAAATCGAGTTCTCCTACTCCCATTTTTATTGGTAATTTACTGCTCTTTCAGGCCATTTTCACCACTCCTTATTACATGACATTTTTCCAATTAAAATGTGCCTCAATCTGCTTTGTTCCACCAGTGGAAATGAATCTATTTATTTTCACATGTACTAATGCTGAGCTATCACCCAGCCACTGCTGCCTTCGTTCTTCAGCCCCTGCAGGCTAAACTCACAACCACACTTTTGTCTTGATTAAACTGTGATTTACCCGATAGAAATATAATTATGGCTGCAAATAAAATAATCAGCATTGAAGAGCGGTTTTCTTAATGAGATGGAGCAGTTGCACGTCGCGGAGTAAAGGGGGGTCTCATTTGGTGCTGGTAATGAGGCTTGGGTGGATATTGGAGCTACAAAATATATAAACTGCTGGGAAACCCGTGTCTGGCCCAAAGTTGTGATACAAAAGGGGATGATGGACGGAGCGTTTGAGCAAATCAAACACTCACCCCCAGTCAACTGATCTGGGTTTAATCCATCACCATTCTTTAGCTCACTCCGCCACCCCAGTTCAGACATGGCCATATGCAAATCAGTCTGACCCTGTTCCTCATGGGAACAGTCCAGCCCGAACTGCCAAAGCCATGTCTTCCCTGGACTGGAAACAAGCATCCTGGGACCGGTTTCTGGCATTTCAGCCATCATCAGCCATGCTAGCTTTAATCCAGTGGCAAAGTGAGCAAGGAACTCACGTCTGAGCATACCCTGCCAACTTAGGGCGAACAAAGCGATACAAAAGGGAATGATGGACGGAGCATTTGAGCAAATCAAACACTCACCCCCAGTCAACTTATCTGGGTTTAATCCATCACCATTCTTTAGCTCACTCCACCACCCCAGTTCAGTCATGGCCATATGGAAATCAGTGTGACCCTGTGCCTCATGGGAAGAGTCCAGCCCGAACTGCCAAAGCCATGTCTTACCTGGACCAGAAACAAGCATCCTGAGACCAGTTTCTGGCATTTCAGCCGTCATCAGCCAGGCTAGCTTGAATCCAGTAACAAAGTGAGCAAGGGACTCATGTCTGAGCATACCCTGCCAACTTAAGGCGAACAAAGCGATACAAAAGGGGATGATGGACGAAGCGTTTGAGCAAATCAAACACTCACCCCCAGTTAACTGATCTGGGTTTAATCCATCACCATTCTTTAGCTCACTCCGCCACCCTAGTTTAGACATGGCCATATGCAAATCAGTCTGACCCTGCGCCTCATGGGAACAGTCCAGCTCAAACTGCCAAAGTCATGTCTTCCCTGGACCGGAAACAAGCATCCTGGGACCGGTTTCTGGCATTTCATCCGTCATCAGCCAGGCTAGCTTGAATCCAGTGGCAAAGTGAGCAAGGGACTCACGTCTGAGCATACCCTGCCAACTTAGGGCGAACAAAGCGATACAAAAGGGGATGATGAAAGGAGCATTTGAGCAAATCAAACACTCACCCCCAGTCAACTGATCTGGGTTTAATCCATCACCATTCTTTAGCTCACTTCGCCACCCCAGTTCAGCGCAGCAAGACAGGGACAATGCAACATAGTTATAAAAACAGGATGATTTTACACAGGAGCGTTTTCCCTCAGGAAATAAAAAAACATCAAATACACATTGCATCCATCAAGCGCACATCAAAGCCACTGACTGCGAGGACGCTATTTTATCACACATATGCATGCGATGAGACTTGTCTCTAACTCTACAATCTTTACACAGAACATACAATGCTGAACAGCTCTGTAGTACAGAGTGTCCGTCTGACGTGCAACTGGTGCTCATGTAAAGAGCTCTGATACCTTTGGATCTAGTTCGTGCCAGGTGAGGTTTGTGAGTGGTTGGGCTGGTCTTGGTGTAGGGGAGAGATGGTGTTGACTAGGCATAGCATGTTTCAGGTGGTAAGTCACCATTTCCTGTGGAAATGATGTTTAATAAAAATGAGATAAAAAAGCTGTGTTTGTAATGATACTTAAATGTGAACAAAATGCATTATTTATCACTACCTGTACAGAATGAGTTGACAAGATCGAAAACACTGTTCAAAAAAATTGACAATGATACCCATATATGCAACATGCATAAAACCTAAGCACAGTATATGACAAATACCAGAACCATGAACCAGAACGAAAGAAGAGCAAGCTATTTTATTGTGAACTGATTCAGGCATATAACTGAGCACAAACATGCTCTATGAAACAACCAATTGCCATATATACTTCATCATAGGGGCTCAAGTATTCCAGTTTTCACAAGGCCAGAAAAGATTATTTTAATCAGCCCACACAGGCCATGCCAACTTGCCTTAAACAAGATCTTCGAATGGTACTAGAACTAGGCAGCTTGGATGAAACTAGAGCAGTGTATATTAATGAGAACTGCAAAGGCTACTGTGCTAATTTCAGTCAGCTAAACTGTACATGGTCCTTCCCGTAACAGATGTTTCATTTGTTGTAAATTCATTTCTGTTTAAACAATGTGGATAGACCCACTATGTGTATGTAATTATTTTAGTCACTGTTTGTGGCCTGAGATAGGACCCATTAGGTGCTATTAAAAGACCCCTCACACACCAACCTGGTTGAGGTCCCAACAAGGCAGCCGAGAGCCACCTGGTTGTGCTCCGATGCCTGATTACAGCTGAACTGGTGTGGGTGCAGAAATGTGATGTGATGTGATATAATACAGTTAAAAATGCCTCTGAGGATCTTTACCTTTGTATTTTAATGCTGGCAGCCCAGGGTATTATTTAAATATGTGTGGTGCAACTACTAAAGGAGTAATTTACCTTTGAGTTGACTTATGAGTGGCGGTCTACATTTTTCAGCCCCCGCTGTGTAATTAACAAGCTTCCTTCAGGACCAGGACGGTGAAAAGTGAGTGGCGAAAGGTGAAAGTAGCCACGTGAAAAAAACTGTGTTATCCCTACACACTCGCTAAGGTGTGTGGTAAAGAAAAAATGACGGCGTACTCACAGACACTTTGGAGTAGCAAAAAATTCCTGTGGGGAAAGAGACAATACACAACATACATGGTTCCGCAACATAAAATGCAATCTTAAACATTTATACCAGAGTTATGCATTTGTCCTTGTGGAAGGCCACTGTGGTGACTAATGTCTGGCTCATGCAGAATGGCATGCGTAGATACCGTGTAGCATGCTCTTAATGAACTCAACATTCGAGAGTAGTGAGGCTCTGGCTGTGCTATCTTTTCAATCTGGAGGTAATGGCTATGCCAGTGAAGCGCTGCGTGTAGATATGTGCACAGATGGCTGTGCTATCTTTACAGCCCGGAGGTAACGGCTGTGTCAGTGATGCGCTGCGTGTGAATATGTGCACAGATGTCTGTGGCACTGGTGCGTGCTAAAGGGCTACTGGGGATAGAACCCAGAGGTCCGTGGCGCGCTACGTACTGTTGTTGACGGCATGCATTTGAGTGGAGAGATAAAAGAGATAAAAACACTCAAACACTGCCCAGACTAAATATGGCAAAGAAACCGCAAAATAGTGCGGTGTGTGCTACAGTTCTAAGAGAAGAGTTAAAGCATGCACCAATATTTACAATGCTAAAGGGTTTAAGGTAGAAATCGGGGCTTGGGGGAGAGGCTCATCCTGGACCTGGATCCAATCTGGAAATTAAAATGAAAGCACTGCTGTGACCTTTATCGGAACCATAAGTTCACTGGGGGTGCAGCGTCTGGTATTTTACAAGGCCTTACTTGGTAGTGAAGTGCCTCTGCTGCAAACCTATCTGTGGTACCCCATGGTCCCTGCTGGTGCCTAGGTGCTGAAGTCTGTGGTTTAAGTAGTAAAAGCTACAGCTCCGGTACGTGTGCAGGGGAACATCCGGGTGTTGCCATGACTCAGGGATCCCGGTTGGTGAGCATGCACGGGTATGCGCAGGTGGCCTGGGACCTGAAGTCTAATCAGGTGGCCATATTGAAGAAGGTTTATTTATATGTATATGGGAGAGTGTCATACATACAGGGGTTAAGTCTAACAGTGGGAAGCCTAGATGTGGAAGGCCTAAGTATATGATAAAACAGGGTGCGTCAACATGGTGCGCGGCAAATATTGTTTATAGATCAAGAGTCATGAGTAGTGGGGCGCGTTAAAAATTAGTGGAACGCAATGAAAAATAGTTTGAAGATCAAGAATCATGGTTGCTGAGACCCTGCGGGGAACGAATGACCCCCGGCAGTAATCACTGTCAGGTGTAGCCAGGTTTGCGGTGGTATGGACACAGGACGTGTCCTAGGGAGTATTACTTTATAGTGTAATGGTGAGGAAGGACCACAGTAGCAACGTGTAAGGTGACTACATGTGTGTTAGATGTGGAGCACAAGGCGTGCATAGCGTCCCAACTCATGTATTGCGATACCTGATCGCAGTACACAGGGCCTGTAATGATGCCTGTGTGTCCCGCAGGTGCAGTGGCGCTGCAGGCAAAAGGGGGGGTGTAAAACTATGCCCGGGGTCTGATGTGTCACGCTAGTACAGTGGCACAGCGAATAGTGCAGGGGCAAGCGATAGGAGGCTAGAGGTGCAGAGGAATGCCTAGGAGTATGCAGCAAGCGCTTCGTGTTAACGTCTGCTGAGGCTGTTCCACTGTATATTGTCATTTAAGCCAGTTTTGTGGCTAGAAAGGCGGTAGATTCATCTCTGTTCCCTGAGTAGTAACTGTTGTTGGATATTCGGCATGTTGCGGTCCATGGCTTCAATGATGACCCAGCTCATGTCGTTGGTCGTGTGTCCTACTTCCAGGAAATGGTTGGTCATTTTGGTTGTATTCTTTTTACACCGTATGGTACTCCAGTGTTCGCATATGCGAGTTTTGACTTTCCTGTTGGTCATCCCGATGTAGGTTAGGTTGCAGGGGCACACAATGCCGTATATCACGTGTGCGGTGTTGCAGTTGGTGTGGGTGCGCAATTCCCATGTCTTGCCTGGCTCCAAGTCTAGTGTCTTGGTGGTGTTCGTGAGGTGGCATTCGCTGCAATTACCACATGCAAAATGGCCCACGACTTTCGGGAGGACCCATGCATTTAGGACAGTGCTCTCTTGTTTCTGGATAGACAGTGTAATGGCCTTGCGCAATTCTTTAGTGACAAAATAGCTAACATTCACTTATCCCTCAGTAGCGATGAGGTCTCACATCTCTCCCCGAACAGAATCCTGAGTTCCAGGGTAAGGATAGACCCTCCCGGGAATCAGCTGTCGAGTTGGCAACCCTTAGACCAACAGTCATTTGCAGAAACTCTTAACAGCATCAAATCTGGTTCCCCAAATGATCCCATTCCAGCTGGCATCATTAAACAACTTGACCCCGATATACTTAACGTCATTAGAGTATTACTAAATGCATCACTAGAGGAAGCGATACTGCCGTCTGTATGGAAACACGCGATGGTAGTACCACTGTTGAAAAAAGCAAATAGCGACCCAGAGATACTGTCGAACTTCAGACCGGTATCACTGCTCCCCTTGTTGTCTAAAATTTTAGAAAAACATGTAAACAAGCAATTGGGGGAATACATAACCACCAACAAGCTACTACATCCATCGCAATCAGGATTCAGAGCAGAGCATTCGACCGAATCCACCCTACTGGGAGTCACAGAAGCGATCCGTCTAACGTTAGACAATGGGGGCACGGCGGCACTCATTCTTTTAGATTTGAGTGCCGCATTTGACACTATATCCCATGAAACACTACTAGAAACCCTAGAGGGAATAGGGATAAAGGGTACAGCACTGAGGTGGCTAGAAAATTTCTTAGCTGACAGGTCTTACCAGGTATTTTCCGAAAATAACTCCTCCGGGATCTTAACTTCCCCACATGGAGTTCCTCAAGGGTCAATCCTGAGCCCCCTGTTATTTAATATTTATATTGCCCCTCTTGCGTGCATAGCGGACAGATTTGGTCTGACAATCTTTTCATACGCGGACGATACACAACTGGTGTTCTCCTTGTCATCAACCGATAAAAAGACTCCCTCTTCCCTTCACTCCGGATTACAGAGCATGGCGCAATGGATGCACTCCAAAAAATTAAAACTGAATGGAGACAAAACCGAACTGCTCATATTCGGGGACCAGAAAGATCTTTGGGGTCCAGCTTACTGGCCTACTGAAATGGGGCCTCTCCCGAGAGCAGTCAGGTCAGCTCGTAATTTAGGAGTAATAATAGATGAAAAATTGACAATGCGTACCCAGGTCACTAAAACAGCATCAGTCTGCTTCGCCATTCTCAAATGGTTGAGAAAAATCTTGTGGCAACTCCCGGAAGGGGCACAGAGAACTGTAGTGCAAGCATTGATTGGGTCAAGGCTGGACTACGGTAACATCCTGTTCTTGGGGGCCAACAAGGAAATTATACGCCGACTTCAGGTCGTGCAAAATGCGGCAGCCAGGATACTTCTCCCTCTACCTAGGCGAGCACATGTATCGTAACATCTACGTAAGTTACATTGGCTCAAGATGGGCAACAGAGTTAAATTTAAGGCGCTATGTTTCATGTACAAAATAAATATAGGAGAAGCACCAGCTTATCTGTGCAAACTGGTCCACAAATACATCCCGACCCGGACCTCCGATCTATCCATCAGGAGAGATTTGATGTTCCTAGATTCAGGCGAGCAAGTGTGGTAAATTTAAATTACCTATACTTAATTTATGCGGTAAAGTTCAATAAGAATAACTCAGTCAAAAATAAGAGGCAGAGTCCGTGGCATATGAGTTTTGTAAGGGTTTTATTCCTTAAAAAGGAATTGGTTCGAACCAGGTATCATGTTCCATCACCACAAGGGTTCAGGAAGGGAATCATGGACATGTACAATGCTTTATTAACAGAACATCATATATATAGTCAATGCATTACAGTAGTGATAGATGCAGAAGGCGTAACAGCTGAGAGAAACGAGATAAGAACACATGTACGTAACAGAAGGCGTGCATGAGGGCGTACACGGAGGTGTGTGCTAGACAACGTCACTTGAAACGTATCACAGGTGGGTGGATCCATAGAAGAATCCTGCAGAGTCAGCAGAAGTATGTGGCAGAGATGCGCGCGCAGCAGCATGACGTGTGATTGACGTGGAACTGGAGGGTGAAGGGGACTTGACATTTAGCCCTACATGAGGAGACAGAAGTCTGGGGTGTCAGAACAACCTAATCCCAAATCATATCTAATATCTTGTGTTTGAGGAACTGTATTATCTAGAAGGAAAGGTCTCTCGGGCAGAGGCTATTCTATACTGACTGCTAGTGCGTGCATATGTGACTACGTGTCTACGTGTAAAGCAAGGGGGCCATGGGCCTACCATGGTAACAGGAGCAGGGAATTACTTGCACGGAGACAGAGAGGCCGGGCCCTTTGCTCTGCAGCTGGGAAGGATGTTTTCCTAAACTACTAGACAGGAATGTATTTTCGAGGAGCGGAGCAGATAACTTGAAGGTTGAATACAGTCTTGGCAGGCAAGCAGGCCGAGCCAGGCACCGCTCGCCGCGCAGGGAGTAAGTCAAGGGTCAGGAAGCAGCAGACTGCAGTTTCAGAAACAGAAGGCAGAGAAGGGCTCGATGGCAGGAATCAGGGCCTAACTCGCCAGAGCCAGGGAGACGTGAAAAGTGCACCATGTAAAGACGGTGGCAAGGCATACTTAGGAACTGAATATCCGACCCATTCATGGTGGGTCTGAAAGAGGACATGTTAACGTTGGACGCAAATGTATTTGCGTCTTCATAGCTGGAAGTGGAGGGAACATACATGTACTTGAAGCACGTACATGGAGCCGTTGGGGTCTACGATAGGGGACACAATTGACCATAAAAATTCATATTACCTCATTCCCTCCTTGTCCCCTACGGACCCTTCATGAGATATCAATCCTCATTAATCTATCAATCTGTTCATGTAACATCATTTGCTCTTCTTTCTTCTTACGGTGTTTTGAATGTGTATTTGAATGAGGAATACATGATGTGGCGCACAAGCCGCAAATCGCTGGCCCACATTGCAGACATAGGCAACAACTGAATACTATGAGAAGGGCAATACCTAGGAAGGATAGGACCTTCCATCCCCAGGCTGACAACACGCTCCAGAACCAACCGGACCAAGTCCAGGTGACTGGATTCTGGTGTATCTGACTTGCAATTTTGTGAAGACGGGTTATGGCTCTGTATACTGATGGCGCGTTTTCTGGAATGAAAACACAGCAGCTCGATACGATGACTCTACAGGCTCCGCCCCTATCGGCCAGGATGACGTCAAGGACAAGACGATTTTGAAGAACAACAATCCGCATAGCAGACTGCTCCTCTGTTAAGTTACCTAGGGCGGAAGTAGTTTCATTCACTACTGCTTCGAGGGTTCTGGTTAATTTTCGTATCAGTTTACTATTAAAGACAGCACCTAAGTAGGGAAAGAAACCTTTATTGAAGTCTGTATATTGTTCCCATGCCGTTTCAGTGTAGTCGACAATCGGGAGATCTCTTTGGGGTCTGACGTGTACTAGATGGGAGTCCCTATGATAATCAGGAGGGGCTAGGAAAACAGGTGGCAGAAGGAATGCAATGTAACAGGTGCCATCCCAATCTAAAGGTAAGCGTATCTATGCGGTATGACCACAAATGAAGTAGGAATGACGGGAAGCTTTGAATGTAGACTTGCCTTTATCACTGAATTCGATCACAGTAGTACATTTACTATGACCCAGGTGTACTGAACCATTCTTTCTGACACATAATTCACCTTTGACTGGTAGTACAGACATAGCGGGCAAGACTGGTTCGGTTTCGGATTCAACATTCAGAATCATGAGGTTAAGTGTAAAGTTACCTAATCCATATACTTCATTTTCTAGATCAGTCCCTGTCCTTTTGGGAAGACCCTCCTTGTCAGGGAAACATACTCTATGCAAAACGGTGTTCAGATTTCCCCATACCCAGTTGCCCTGGTAAACTACGGAATCAGAATCTAAGGAATTAATCAAACTAAACCATGCACCACAGGAACCATTGTGTGTGAACGGGTACGGAAAGAGGGGCAGAACTCCCTTGTATTTCTGATAGGGAGGGAGTCGGCCACATATCCAACAGTTGGTAGCATTGCTGGTCTGATGGGAATGATGTAACATACTAATGAATGTGTTGTTGCGCAGCGCAAGTCGGTAAGATAACTCATGCGGAGGCAGTTCACTGAAAGAGTGCTCGGCAGTGACATTGAAGGAAGAATGTGTACGCTTGAAAATAGGATAATATATATGTAACAGTATACTTGCAGCAATAATCAAAAGACTCAGAAAAAACATAATCAATAGTGTCACGATACAGTGACTATGAAGTGATTTACAATATTCACGTTTCTTGAGCTGTTTCTGTCTATCTCTCTCTCTGTTGGGGTCTAGGGGATACATGTCAGAAACTCGTCTAACCGATTCACCTAGGGGAGGACTTAAACAATTAAACTGTCTGACTTGCTAGACCTCAATTTTAATTTATATTCTTGAGAAGAAGTTTTCTCGACCAGGGGGAGTTTTGAGTCAGTCTGTGGAGGAGGGCAGGGCTGGGAGTCTAGATCTGGCGGCAGTCCATGGTATTTTTTTATATGACTCGAGTGAAGCCAGCCCTTGCGGCCCTCTACTTTTATCGCGGTCCTTGTGGTCAAAAGTACTAGCTTCGGCGCTTGCCAACGGGGCTCCAGCGGACTTCTCCTGTCAAAGTTCCTCACGAAGACGAGATCCCCCGGAACAACTTCATGTGGCTTCACCTCGGTGTTATCGGGAAAGGCTGCAGCAACCTGTGAACGACATGATTGTAGTGCAGACATCAAGGAAGCAAGGTAATCTGTCAGCATGTTACAATCAACATCGGTAATTTTGCGAGGCAGAGGCGTCCCCCACATATTCGGTGGCCTACCAAAGACCACTTCGTACGGGGATAGCCCTGTTCTTGAGTGTGCGACCATTCTCATAAAAAAAGAGTGCAACTGGCAAAGCTACTATCCAGTCGACGCCTTTCTCTCTACAGATCTTGGCAAGACGAATTTTCAGGGTCTGATTATGACGTTCCACGAGACCTGCTGCCTCGGGATGTCGGACACAGTGGAATTTCCATTGATAGCCGAGCAGGAGAGATACCTGCAACATAAGCTCGGACGAGAATGGCTGACCGTTATCTGAGTATACGATGCGGGGCAAACCATATCTGGGGAAGAATTCACGTACCAGCTGCTTGGCAGTGGTCGGAGCAGTGTAATCTGGGACTGGATATGCTTCTGTCCAACGGGAGAGTGCACATACAACTACGAGGACATATTTGAATCCTCGACAGCGTTCCATCTGGATATAATCCATCTGGAGGACTTCAAAAGGGTGATCGGGAGGATGAAATCCACCTTGCTCTACGGGAATGCTTTTACCTGGGTTGAACTGACAACAAATCATGCAAGTACGCACTTTCTGTTTGGCTGTTGCTCGTAAATGTTTATTAAACCAGAGGTTTTGAATACTGTCTAACATGGCTTTTTCTCCTAAATGTGCTGGACTGTGTACTGTGTTAATGATAACTTGAACCATAGAGTCGGGGAGAAACCATGTAGATTTTCCCTTCGTCATCCATCCCTGTTCTGTCTGGATCCCTCCTAGTTCAGCCCATTTCTTTATTTCGTCTGGTGTAGCATGTGTCTGTATGTCAATTACATCTAGGGCGGGATCCTTAACTGTCATGCAATGTGTCGATGTCGGGACTATTGTCTTTGTCAGGTCAGTTGCGTGAGTCTGAGTCTGGGCTGTATGTTTGGCTGTTCGGTCTGCCAGGTCGTTACCCTGGGAAATGGTATCTGTGACTTTCGTATGTGCCTTGCACTTCATGATGGATATTGCTGTAGGCAGATGTATTGCATCTAACAGAGCTTAAATGAGGGACCCATGCTGAATTTTGGCACCGTGAGAAGTCAAAAAACCTCTCTCTCGCCAGAGGACACCGAAGTCGTGTACGACTCCGAGTGCATAACGTGAATCTGTGTATATATTAACTCTCTTGTTCTTTGCTTGAATACAGGCTTGTGTTAGAGCGATGAGCTCTGCTGCTTGGGCTGACAGGGTAGCAATATAATTCGTTTCTATGACTTCAGTTTCTGTCGTGACTGCATAGGCGGCCACTAACTCTCCTGTACTTGTTCTCATGCATGAACCATCCACATAAAGTGTCAGGTCTGGGTCTGGTAATGGAGTGTCTGTCAAGTCTTGTCTGGGTTTCGTCGTGATGGTAATGACTTCAATACAATCATGTGCCAATGGGTCTGTCTCACTTAATGGCAAAAGTGTAGCAGGGTTCAATGTGTTGCAACGTCTGATTTCTATGTGTGGCTGAAACAATGTCAATTCATAACCTGTCAGTCGCGCTATAGTCAGGTGCTGGGTTTGTGTTCGGTTTAAAAGAACTTCCATGGAGTGTGGAACTTGTACTGTCAATTGATGTCCTAACACTATGGAATCACTTTGTCTGATTGCTAGGGCTGTTGCTGCTACTGATTTCAAGCACGCAGGCAAAGCCTGGGCTACTGGATCCAATGTACTAGAAAAATAAGCACACAGTTTGTGTGAACCTGCTTGATCCTGAGTGAGTACTGACAATGCAGTACCTTCACGTTCTGTGACGAAAAGTGTAAAAGGCTTGCTGTAACATGGTGTCGCTAAAACTGGTGCTTGACATAAGGCTTTCTTTAAGTCGTCAAAAGCTTGTGTATGTTCCTGAGTCCATGGGAGGACAGTCGAAGACGCTGCCTCCTGGGTTGTCAATTGTATGAGTGGTTTCGCTAGAAATGCATACTGAGGGATCCATTGTCTACAGTAAGAAGTGAGGCCTATAAAGGCTCGTACCTCCTTTTGTGTCTTGGGTTGTGACATGTTTACAATTAACTGGATGCGGTCAGGTGTTAGCTGTCTCCCCCCTTTGGACAGCAAGTGCCCAAGGTAAACCACTTGCTGAACACAGAATTGCAGCTTTGAAGGGGACACCTTGTGTCCCTTGTCAGCCAGGAAATGCAAAACCGTCAGTGACGCTCGCTCACATTCAGGTTCGCTGCGGGCGGTGATCAATAGATCATCGACATACTGAAGTAGGGCAGTGTTATCAGGCATGTGAATACTGTCAAGTTGTCTTTTCAGTGCTTGGCTATAGATGCTGGGGCTTTCTGTGAATCCTTGAGGTGCACGTGCAAATTTGAAGCTTCGACCATTTAAACAGAATCCGAAAAGGTATTGGCTTTCCGGATCAATTGGGACACTAAAGAAGGCGTTCTTCAGATCAATTACAGTAAAGAACGTCGCTTCGGAATCAATGGCAGTCAATAGAGATGAAATATCTGGAACCACAGGATATTGTGGTACGATGCATTTATTCAATTCGCACAAATCGATAACTAATCGATAAACTGGGGGTGCATTTGGATCAGTACGTTTAAGAATTGGAATGATGGGGGAGTTACATAGATTTGAGTCGGTTTCTACAACCACTCCTTGTGCAATGAGCTCGTCAATGATTTTCAGTAAAGCCACTACAGCATCTGGAGGTAACTTGTATTGTCGAATTCGTGGTAATACTACTCCTGGCCTGAGTGTGACTCGATATGGTGTAATGTGCATACAACCTACATCAGTGGGGCCTTGTGCCCATAAATGTGCAGGAACATTCTGTAATCTGGGATCAATATCTCTCAACACATAGTGACCCTTAAAGTCACGTAAGAACAATCTTACTCCTTCCGGAGAACAGCAAATAACAGCTCCTAGAGCTTTCAGTGTCTTGATACCTAACAAGTTTTCTGGACATGATTTAGTTAATAACAAATCTGTAGTGCGAGACAACGGACCAACTAAAAGAGGTACTGGTTTCGATACTTCATTAACAATAGGCTTTCCTGAAAATCCAAGGGAAACATTCTGTGAGCCTGAGAGGGGTGCCCCTGGGACCTCGTCATGACTTATCGTTGTTCTGCTTGCCCCTGTATCAATCAAAAACTTTCTATCTTTCCCTAATACTTGGCTATGTACGTAAGGACCCTCTTGATCTACAGGAACCTCAATAAGAGGTAAGCCAACTTCCCTCTCTAGGCTATTTCATGTGTATCGCTGATAATCGGGATAATCTGTTTGTGCATACTGGTACATCTGTTGCGTTGCATGTTGTGTTGCGGCAATGGGCTGTGGCTGTGGTACTGCTACGGTCTGCACTGTCTGTTGTGAAGCTTGCATAGGCTGGATATTCTGTGATACTTGTTGTTGGGCCTGGTCCTGTCTAGGAGGACGCGGTCTTTCTTTAGTTTTACCTGTAGCTATATTATGTTTAAAAACTGCACAATCGTTTATATAGTGACCTGGCTGTTTACAATAGTTGCACGTCCCTTTAACAGGAGCTGCTGAATTGTTGGACTGTGTCATGCCCTTTTTCTGACCGTCAGCTGGAACTGACTGAGCCACTAGCATTTTCATTTTCGTGTCTTTCATACGCCTTTGTTCATGATCATGTTCTTCTCTAATTCTGTTCTGGTGGTACTGTAATATTTGTAACATTTGTGAAGGCGTATTAGCTTGCCATGTGCTCTCGACTTTCAGTACACGATTCTTGACTTGGGGCAGGGAATTTTCGACCAATTTGGATACAAAAAGGTGTGGATATGACTCGCTACTTGTTTTCAGGCCACTATTAATAATAAAACATTTCTCAAATCGGGAATAAAAATCACTAGTGTCTTCATCGGGTTTCTGTTTGCAGGCTGAGATTGCATCCCAGTCCTCCTTTTTCGTTGCTAACAAACGTGGCAAAACCTGTACTAACAATCCTAGTAATGCTTTAGTTTTGTCCCCAAGCCCTAGGCCTGGGGTTCGAGTATTTTCTTCGTTCTCTAATGCAGCCCAATCAATCTTTTGCTCTCCCACCTCCCATTCTTTTTCTTTCAGTTTCTCGTAAATACCGGCAGGCAGTAATACTTTTAATATTTTCATGATGTCGGAATAGGTATAATCACCCATGAGTAACATGTCTTTTATTTCACGGTGAAAACCTGCTGGGTCTTTGTCATGGCTAGGCACTAGTTTCTTCATTTCTAACAGTTCCATTTTTGTTATGGGCGTGTACACAAACACACGTCTAAAGGTATTATCATCATTCCTAACTGGATGCACTTCTCGCAAGGGATTCTGTCTGTCTATGTAATACATTTTTCTTTCTACGGGTAAAGCTGGAACAAACTGTGTATTCAGAAAAACACTATACCTGTGTCGATGTTCTAGAATTACTTTAATTAAGTCGGTACCTAGACCTCTCCATCTATTCGAGAGTAGCTCTATTAAAATATCAGGTAGGGGACCTGGATCAGAATGTTGGCCTTTGAACAACGTAATGAGATGCTGAATCATGTATATTCCAGCTAATTTCTGTTCATCAGGGGAAAGGTTTAAAAAGGTCTGCGCTAAAGCGTCTTCACTATATTTATCAGAATTGTCAGCCCATTGTACTGCTGACCTGGCCAATTCTTGTTCATCCATGGAATCGAGTACATGGTACCCCATTCGTTCTTGAAGTATTTTATCGGTAGCCTGAAACATATGTTCAGGAGATTTCGGATTCGATATAGCAGAGAGAAAAAGTCTTTTGCTTTCTGGAAGTATTCTTTTCTTAAGGTATTTTCCCTTACCTACATATGCTATTGTCCCTTTGTCTGACTGTTGCGAAGTCTCTGCTAAATCCTCTGTTTCCTCCTCCTCTTGCGAGGAAGTTGGATCGTCTAATTCAAGATCTTCGTCAGGTGCTCGTTGGGCATGTATTTCTATTATTTCTTTAGGGACTTTTCTAACCATATGATGTACTTGCTTTTCCTTATCATGTTTACCCTCCGACATATTCTGGCTCCATCTAATCAGTCTATCCATCTCACTTTGCGGGAAACCTGCCTGATCATGTTCTCTTATTAAGCAATTAACCAAAAATCGCATTAACAAACCTTTAGTCTCCACTTTCTGACGTGACATGGCTTCAGCAACAGATTCCGGCCCTTCTCCTGTTCTAATAAAATCGTACAATTTGTCTAGATGTTCTGGCATTCCTGGTAGTAACATTAAATAGTCTGTAACGCGTCTCAAACGTAGGGACGCTAGTAACATGGGGCCTGACGTACCAGGCACTGGGTCATATCTGCAGTCTGTAAGCTCTCTTCTAAGTAGTTCGGCCGGAACGCCTTTCGGTGTCCGTGCCTTTGCTAAATCTCTCATCGTAATTCGGTGTATCTGTGGGGGTGTTTGATAACCTCCCGTAGCACCTCCTGAACCGGAGGCTTGAGCATAACCTGACTGTACTTGCTGTAGCTGGGTTGGGTCCTGGGCCACGCCAGTCCCAAAAGGATTTAATGGATGCAGTTGTTGGATACCGGGGGGAATAACGGGAGCAGGTGCGGGCAGCGGACCTGGAGGAATCTGCAGTTGCGGACCTGGGAGCTGATGCTGTAGGGGTAGGGAGATGTCAGCAGGAGCAGGTGGTACGGGTACATGAGCAGGTGCAGAAGTATATGAGGGAGCTACATCGTCTAGATAGGAAGAAAGGAAAATATCTGCTGAGGTCTTGTGACGTAATTTAGTCGGAACCAATGGAGGGGGCAGATCCTTCGGTATTACCGGAGTGGCCTTAGGTAAACCCTCGGCTAGAAGAGGATACATACCATTCACAAGAGTGTTTCGTTGTCGGTCTACTTGTTCTGCTTTAACTCGTATCCCCTCTTCAACTAATACGTTTTCTCGGGCTTTGTCTGAATCCTCTCTATGTTTTTCTGCTTTTCTGAATTCTTTCTCTGTACGTCTGTGTGATTCTTTACGCCATAATTCAATGGCATCTTTCTGTGACTGTCTGGCTTTCTTTTTCCATAATGCTTCTTCTACTCTTATGATGCACTCCGCATCCCATGTCCCAGTAGCAGGCCATCTCTGATTCTCTGCTAGATCTTTGGTGTAATCCACCCACAAGTCGAGATATAATACAGCATCTAAGCCGTGTTTGTGGTACATAAAATACCCTGGAGTGTCTCTGGGTGGAATGGGAACAGCTTCCTCTAGTATCCCTTTTCTAGTTCCTATCTGTTTCAGTTTGGAAAACAGCGGCATGTTTCAGCCGTGCTACTTGGTACTTAATACTTACTCGGACTTGGACACAGTTAATACAATAAACACAGTAATGAAGATCAAACAATCACTCATACCACGATATTAAAACACATTTAAACATTTTGAAAACGAACAACAATAACTAGAATAAAACTAGCTACCTGCATACTGGATATACTGCTAAACAGTACAGATACACCGCTAAACAGTGCAGACCGGGTCTGTGTACCCAAACCCGTCTTGACCGGGCACAAATTAATGCACCCGTCTAGATGCGTCCCCAGCAACGGTACTCACCGGGAAGCACGGAAACGGAAGGCCTCGGAAACTCGACACTGGACTGGACCTCGACTGGACTTGACTAGACTCGTGACGTAGGTACTTCGGAACTTCGGAACTGGTGGGCCTATGAATACCTCAGACCTTGCTCTCTCAGCTAGGCTCTGGTCAGGATCCTCCGCACTCCTCACCGCCTCGTCTGGGTGTCGATCGCAGCCTCAGTCACCTCCGTTGGCCTGAGGGAGATACAGGAAATCCTGCGGGTACGCGTAGTTGTCCGTCCGGCTGTGGCAGGGGACCGGGCCTGCAACGCACCGCCGGCGCGTAAGGTGGGGGAGGAGTCCCTGTTCGGGCGCCAATTATGTGGTAAATTTAAATTACCTATACTTAATTTATGCGGTAAAGTTCAATAAGAATAACTCAGTCAAAAATAAGAGGCAGAGTCCGTGGCATCTGAGTTTTGTAAGGGTTTTATTCCTTAAAAAGGAATTGGTTCGAACCAGGTATCATGTTCCATCACCACAAGGGTTCAGGAAGGGAATCATGGACATGTACAATGCTTTATTAACAGAACATCATATATATAGTCAATGCATTACAGTAGTGATAGATGCAGAAGGCGTAACAGCCGAGAGAAACGAGATAAGAACACATGTACGTAACAGAAGGCGTGCATGAGGGCGTACACGGAGGTGTGTGCTAGACAACGTCACTTGAAACGTATCACAGGTGGGTGGATCCATAGAAGAATCCTGCAGAGTCAGCAGAAGTATGTGGCAGAGATGCGGGCGCAGCAGCATGACGTGTGATTGACGTGGAACTGGAGGGTGAAGGGGACTTGACATTTAGCCCTACATGAGGAGACAGAAGTCTGGGGTGTCAGAACAACCTAATCCCAAATCACATCTAATATCTTGTGTTTGAGGAACTGTATTATCTAGAAGGAAAGGTCTCTCGGGCAGAGGCTATTCTATACTGACTGCTAGTGCGTGCATATGTGACTACGTGTCTACGTGTAAAGCAAGGGGGCCATGGGCCTACCATGGTAACAGGAGCAGGGAATTACTTGCACAGAGACAGAGAGGCCGGGCCCTTTGCTCTGCAGCTGGGAAGGATGTTTTCCTAAACTACTAGACAGGAATGTATTTTCGAGGAGCGGAGCAGATAACTTGAAGGTTGAATACAGTCTTGGCAGGCAAGCAGGCCGAGCCAGGCACCGCTCGCCGCGCAGGGAGTAAGTCAAGGGTCAGGAAGCAGCAGACTGCAGTTTCAGAAACAGAAGGCAGAGAAGGGCTCGATGGCAGGAATCAGGGCCTAACTCACCAGAGCCAGGGAGACGTGAAAAGTGCACCATGTAAAGACGGTGGCAAGGCATACTTAGGAACTGAATATCCGACCCATTCATGGTGGGTCTGAAAGAGGACATGTTAACGTTGGACGCAAATGTATTTGCGTCTTCATAGCTGGAAGTGGAGGGAACATACATGTACTTGAAGCACGTACATGGAGCCGTTGGGGTCTACGATAGGGGACACAATTGACCATAAAAATTCATATTACCTCACAAGACTAGGAGGACGCTCCTTTGGTTACTTGGCGCCAGCACTATGGAACTCAATCCCGCTTAATCTGCACCTTGAACCTAACTATATGAAATTTAGGAAAGGTGTCAAGGCATGGCTTTTCAACCAAGAATGATACTATGAATCTATGACCCTATGGAATGTTTTGATCCAGGGCGCCGGGAAACCCTCAGGGTAGCTGTTGCGCCATACAAATGGAATAAATAAATAAATAAATAAATAAATAAATAAATACATGAGTTGGGACACGGTGCACACCCTGTGCTCCACATCTAACACACATGTAGTTGCCTTACACCTTGCTACTGTGGTCCTTCCCCGCCATTACACTTTAAAGTAACACTCCCTAAGACATGTCCTGTCTCCATGCCACCCCAAACCTGGCTACACCTGACAGTAATCACTGCCGGGGGTCCTTCCCCTCAGGGTCTCAGCAACCATTATTCTTGATCTCCAAACTATTTTTCATCGCGCTCCACTAATTTTTAACGCGCTCCACTACTCATGACTCTTGATCTATAAACAATATTTAGCGCGCACCATGTTGATGCACCCTATAAGATCCTATACTTAGGCCTTCACATCTAGGCTTCCCAGAGTTAGACTTAACCCCTGAATGTATGACACTCTCCTATATGTACATATGAATAATCCTTCTCCAATATGGCCCACTGATTAGACTTCAGGTCCCAGGCCACCGGTGCATTCCCACGCATGCGCACCAACCGGAATTCCTAGTCATGGCAACACCCGGACGTGCCCCGGCGCACGTACCAAAGCTGTAGCTTTTACTACTTAAACCACAGACTCCGGCACCTAGGCATCAGCCGGGACCACGGGGGACCACAGATAGGTTTGCAGCAGAGGACACATCACTACCAAGTAAGGCCTTGTGAAATATCTGACGCTGCACCCCCAGTGAACTTATCGGTCCGATATAGCTCACAGCAGCGCTTTCATTTTCAGTTCCAGATTGGATCCAGGATGAGTCTCTCCCCCGAGCCCCGATTTCTGCCTTAAACGCTTCAGCATTGTAAATATGTAAATGTAAATGTAAATGTATTGGCATTTATATAGCGCACTACTTACCCGTAGGGTCCCAAGGCACTTCGACCGCTGCGAAACCCTTCCTGGCTTCCCTGAGAGATGGTCCCTTAATGGGTATCTCCAGGGTGAGACCAGGCATCCCCAGCGGTCTGGTGGGGCCGTTAGTGAAGATGAGGCAAGCTAATGCCCAGAGTTGCCGAGTGTGATCGCTGATCAGAGTGGGCACCGAGGCGAGAGAATTATCGAGTCCGCTGACCCTGGTCCAGAAACCTGCCGCGCCGGGAATCGAACCCTGGTCCCGGGCCGTCCTCTGCTCTCGGGTCTGCCGCCTCTAACCAGCGAGCCACACTACTTCATATTCAATATTGGTGCATGCTTTCACTCTTCGGTTTTAACTCTTTGGTTAGCACTGTAGCACACACCGCACTATTTTGCGGTTTCTTTGCCATATTTAATCTGGGCAGTGTTTGGGTATTTTTATCTCTCCACTCAAATGCATGCCGCCAACAACAGCACGCAGCGTGCCACGGACCGCTGGGTTCTCTCCCCAGTAGCCCTTTAGCACGCACTTGTGCCACAGACATCTGTGCACATATCCACATGCAGCGCATCACTGGCACAGCCATTACCTCCGGGCTGTAAAGATAGCGCAGCCATCTGTGCACATATCTACACTGAGCGCTTCACTGGAATAGCCGTTACCTCCAGATTGAAAAGATAGCGCAGCCAGATCCTCCTCACTACTCTCGAATGTTGAGTTCATTAAGAGCATGCTACACAGTATCTACGCATGCCATTCTGCATGAGCCAGACATTAGTCACCACAGTGGCCTTCCACGAGAACAAATGCATAACGCTGTAATAAATGTTTAAGATTGCATTTTATATTGCGAAACCATATATGTTGTCTTTTGTCTCTCTCCCCACAGGAATTTTTTGCTACTCCAAAGTGTCTGTGAATACGCCGAAATTTTTTCTTACCACACACCTTAGTGAGTGTGTAGGGATAACATTGTTTTTTTCACGTGGCTACTTTCACCTTTCGCCACTCACTTTTCACCGTCCTGCTCCTGAAGAAGGCCCCGTTAATTACACAGCGGGGGCTGAAACATGTAGACCGCCACAAATAAGTAAACTCATAGGTAAATTACTCCTTTAGTAGTTGCACCACACATATTTTAAACGATACCCTGGGCCTCCAACATTAAAATACAAAGGTAAGGATCCCCAGAGGCATTTTTAACTTTTTTATAGCACATCACATCACATTTCTGCACCCACACCAGCTCTGCTGTAATCAGGCATGGTAGCACAACCAGGTGGCACTCGGCCACCTTGTTGGGACCCCAATGATGAAGCATGACACCCACCAGGTTGGTGTGTGAGGGGTCTTTTAATAGCACCTAATGGGTCCTAACTCAGGCCACAAACAGTGACTAAAATAATTACATACACACAGTGCGCCCGTCTACATTGTTTAAACATATTACGCACCTGGGGAACAGGACGCGCCCCTTATACCCTCGCTCTCCCATTGATTTCTCACGTGAATACATTTCTCTCTAGACTTGACCACAATATGTGCACAATGGAACAGCTATCACTTTCATTAGATTTTTCTTGCTGGGTCAGTCTTTCTAAAGCAGAGCTACCCTTCAAGCTAGAGACTTTACCCACTAAAAACCTTCAGAGATTTTGCATACTTATTATATTGGCTTTAGTGCTATCCCTTGGTTTCCAGAGATCTTAGTCTCAGTCATATTACAGATGAGCTATTCCTCAGATTAGACAGGCTTTTGTCAGGCCATGTTATGCAGAATCATGCCTCTAGTTACAGAGATCACCCAAAGTCTTGCCTTGAAGAGTAGCTCTAAAAGGTCTTACAGGCTGGTGTCTCAAATAGCAGTGCAATCCTTCAGGATACACAGATTGTGCATGCATGTACCCCATAAAGCAGACCTAGCTGATATGTTGCACAAATAGTACTTGCAAAAAACTGAAAGAGAAGCATTTTATTACATCACACAAATCTTACAGAGCTATGCCTCCCTCAACAGAAATATCACTCAGTATTGGCAGATCTTACAGGTTTGTGCCATAGAGAGCAATCTGCTTTTTAGACAGCTCATACAGATTCAGAGCTCAGAGAACAGAGCTATGCCTTTGGTTAAACAGAACAAGTAGATTTAAGCCTCACACATGAGATATATTCCTCAGGTTACGCATATTTGCAGACATACTGCGTCCTATTGTTGCCAAAAGTAACCAAACAGACTTCTTCAAATCTCTCTCACAGTATTAACTTATCTTCAACATTTCTGAATGCTTAAAACGACTGCTTTAAAATACGTAGGGCATCAGTCTCACTCACTCACTTATGTCCTCTTAGCCCATCATGTCAAGATATCTGCCCCTCATATAAATCTTGTCAGTCTATATGTTTTGAACCAAGAGTGTTTGCATCAGTGCTTTACATGGGAGGGTATTCGCGGGTACTGAGTACATGCACTTCTTTAATATGAAGGTGAGAATATCTGCAAGTCTCAGCGTGTTGTGATACATTTAATGGGACAGTACAAGCATGCCTCAGTAGCAAACAGGCACTCCAAATAGTGAGTACTTTTACTTCTTTATTTCCATTTAAAGCAGTAGTATGCACTGGCCTACGCTGTGCCTAACACCCCATCTGAGCCTTTATGCCACTAAGCGCACACAAGTGCTTGGCACGCTCACCAATAGTGGATAGAAAAAAAACTTCAGGGGTGACAGTTTATGGGCATGCCTCATTCCTCAAAACTCCCTATGAAAGTGCACACATCTCAACCCATCAGACCAACTCAAGCTGGCATTACAATAAATGAGTAACCTTCTCCCTGGCCACTGTACTTCCGCCTTTATGTCAAGCTGGCAGGCTCTTGCTCTCTCTCGAAATTCAGGAGAAAATCTATGGGTTCTTTAGAAACTTTTAAAAATCTATAAGAAATTTGCGAAATATCCACAAAATTAGGGCTCTTCGTCCATTCATGGAGGAAACCAACGCCGAATTACAAGTGCTAACAGATAACTGATCACAAATGGAAGCAAGAGTTGCCTCAGTGGAGCAAAGTGTTTCCTCACTTCAAGAATCTTCCACCAAAGTCTCACACTTGACTTCGCAGGTCTCTTCCCTTCAGTGGCAAGTGGAGGAGCTTGAAAATCGAAATCAGTGCAACAATTTGCTCATTTACGGCCTGGTGGAAGGTTGTGAGGGGAACAATCCCATCACTTTCTTCAAGTCTTTTCTCCCAAAGCTACTACATCTAAAAGAAGGTACTTTTCTCAATACTCAGCGTGCTCACAGACTTGGCCGACCTCCTTCTTCAACCTCAACTGCATCAAGACCGAGGGGAGTCATCATGTATTTCTTGGAATGCATGGACCTTTTGAAGGTCCCATCAGCAGCTAGAGCTTCTCCTTGGCACACTTGGTCTGGATCTTCTCTATTCTTTGCGCAGGATTACGACAAGGCTACAGCAACTCGACGCAAAGCCTTCCTGGACATGCGAGCTGATCTTCGATCCATTGGGGCCAGATATGGTCTCTTCCACCCGTGTCTTTTTAAAGTCACATATAATAACAAAACAACAACGTACGACCACCCTGTACGCCTTCGAAGCTTCCTGAACTCTTGCAGAACGACTGACATGGATCTCTCTGGGTCTTCTTCCTCCCTCTCTACTTGAACTCATTGGTCCCCCTTCCTTACTATTGTAACTATTTTCCTCCCTGTTCCCTTTCTGCTTGTTTCTTAATTCTTATGGTTACTGCCTATGTTCTGTGAATGTGTGAATATTTTTGCATTGACTATGTTACAGTTGTAGTTTTTCTTACTTCCTCATTATTTTTTCGATAGCTTTGATGTTGTTGGTTTTTCCTCTTTCCCCCCTTGGCATTTTCACTCATTGTTTCTCCTCATGTTTTCTGCAGATTCTACATCATGTTCCGTGGTGTTTTCCCGGTTGTACGTTCTGCTGACCCTGGAAGTCTCGCCTGCTCAATGTGGTTCCACCTCTCCCTCCTTCCATTCCTGGTTCTGTCCCTGGTTGTTTTCCCTCGCCCTCCCCCGTTTGTAGGTATGTTTTTTCCTTCAATGGTCCACATCATTTCCCCCTTAGTTGTTACCCTTCTTTCCTTCCTTTCATTTCGCCTCTTCTTCTTATTGGGTGTCATTCTTTGTTTTCTCTTTTCCTCTCCTTCATTGCTATCTTTAACTTATCGTTTTTGTTTTGTATTGATGATTAAGTATGGGCTGAAAATTCCTTCCGCTCGCGGAATTTGCGGATTTTCCACAATTTCGCGATCCGCGAATCTCGCGAAATCGCCGTAAAATCCGCGAATCAGCGGGACGAATTTTAAGCCAAGCACTAACAGGATTACAGCAGCAGGTGCAAAAGTTGAAGATAATTTTTTGTAACCTTTTACCTGTAAGTGCTTCCTGGCGCCTCGTTGCCTACTTGCAACTATTCTCTGACCCTGCTCTGACCCTTGAAGCAGGGTCAGAGAATAGTTACAAGTAGGCAATGAGGCGCCTGTCACGAAAATTAAACCTCAACAGGAAGCACTGACAGATATAAAAACAAGCATTTGCAATGCAATAGGTCTCGCATTAGGAAAGTTTGAGCTATTGGTCTTGTAAATGACATTTTTTTTTATTTATGTGTTGGTTTTGAAAATAGCTAAATTAATAGCTTTGTCATTTACAATGCCAATAGTTATAACTTTCGCAAATGTGACACCTATAGCATTTGTAATGCAACATGTTTTGTATTTACGTGACTTAGATGTATTGATATTCCAAATTACAATGACTTTTAAGTTTTTTAAAATAATTAATACTTAAATAAAAGTGATTTTAATTTATAATGGCAATAGCTTAAACTTTTGTAAATAACTTTCGTGAAGATTATGTTCAGTGTATTTTATTGTGATGAAAATCCAAGAACAGAAGTGAAATATTAACATCTTTTTGTGACATTTGTAATAAAGCTTGAAACATTGAGAGAACATATTTGAACCAGTTGTTCTTGAATGGTTGCGCAGATTGATGCTGGAGTGGCGCTGAGTGGTGCTGTGGTGGTGCTGAGTGGTGCTGTGGTGGTGCTGAGTGATGCTGTGGTGGCGCTGAGTGGTGCAGCGGTGGTGCTGAGTGGTGCTGTTGTGGTGCTGAGTGATGCTGTGGTGGTGCTGAGTGATAATGTGGTGGCGCTGAGTGATGCTGTTGTGGCGCTGAGTGGTGCTGTGGTGGTGCTGAGTGATGCTGTGGTGATGCTGAGTGATGCTGTGGTGGTGCTGAGTGATGCTGTGGTGGTGCTGAGTGATGCTGTGGTGGTGCTGAGTGGTGCAGTGGTGGTGCTGAGTGGTGCTGTGGTGGTGCTGAGTGATAATGTGGTGGCGCTGAGTGACGCTGTGGTGGCGCTGAGTGATGCTGTGGTGGCCCTGAGTGGTGCTGTGGTGGTGCTGAGTGATGCTGTGGTGATGCTGAGTGATGCTGTGGTGGTGCTGAGTGGTGCTGTAGTGGTGCTGAGTGATGCTGTGGTGGTGCTGAGTGATGCTGTGGTGGTGCTGAGTGGTGCTGTGGTGGTGCTGAGTGATAATGTGGTGGTGCTGAGTGATGCTGTGGTGGTGCTGAGTGGTGCTGTGGTGGTGCTGAGTGATAATGTGGTGGTGCTGAGTGATAATGTGATGGTGCTGAATGATGCTGGGGTAGCGCTGAGTGATGATGTGGTGATGCAGAGGGCAGAAAGGCACAAAAAGCAGTCTAACAAAGGGCAGAAAAACAAGGGAAAAACGAGTCTAACAGAGGGCAGAAGGGCACAAAAAACAGTCTAACAGAGGACAGAAGGGCAGAAAAACAAGGGAAAAACGAGTCTAACAGAGGGCAGAAGGGCACAAAAACAAGTCTAACAGGGGCAGAAAGGCACAAAAACGAGTCTAACAGAGGGCAGAAGGGCACAAAAAACGAGTCTAACAGAGGGCAGGAGGGCAAAAAAACAAGGGAATAACAGTGGGCAGAAGGGCACAAAGAACGAGTCTAACAGAGGGCAGAAGGGCAGAAAAACAAGGGAAAAATGAGTCTAACAGAGGGCAGAAGGGCACAAAAAACGAGTCTAACAGGGGGCAGAAGGGCAGAAAAACAAGGGAAAACCGAGTCTAACAGAGGGCAGAAGGGCAGAAAAACAAGGGATAAACAAGTCTAACAGAGGGCAGAAGGGCACAAAAAACGAGTCTAACAGGGGGCAGAATGAATCCCGCCCTGCGTGTTTGTCCATGAAGATGCCACCGTTTTGTGCAATACCTCTACTCAACTGGAGTACTTTCTACTGTCTAATCAGTAAGTGCTCCCTCATTGGCTAAATGTATAGGGGCAGATTTACAATAACTGGCGCGTCCCCAGGGATGCACCAGTTATTGTGCGCCGCAGCTCCGCCACCCATGGTCCGCCGCATTTACTAAGCGGCGCACCATGTGGCAAAAACGGCACAGATGCGTCACGCATCTGTGCCGTAAAAGCAGCGCATTGCTGGAGCTGCGTAGCAACGTAGCTCAGGCAATGCTCTGGGGGGCACTATCTCCCCAATGCTACGTCAAGCCTTGCGCCTGCTTCAAGCAGGTGCAGCGTTTTGACGTAGCATTGGCCTAAAAGTGACTGAGTGAAATCTTGTAGATTTCACTCAGCCACTTTTAGGAGGCGTTCCTGCGCAGGAACGCCCTCCCCGGCGCCGGAACGCCTCCTGATGGTGCAGGGCTTTACAACGTGACGCATCTCTCAGATGCGTCACGTTGTTAATACCCAGCACCATGGCGCATCTTTTGTGCTGCCGCTGCGTCAAAAAAGTGACGCAACTGCGGCACAAAAGAGGCGCAAGCGGCTTGTAAATCTGCCCCATAGTGCTTTTACTACACTGTAGCTGCGTAAAGGACCAGAAGATGTGTCTCCAGTGACCATATGTGCCTGTGCCTGTGTTACAGGCACACATGGTCACTGGAGACACATCTTCTGGCCCTTTACGCAGCTGCAGTGTAGTAAAAGCACTATAAATTTACCCAATGAGGGAGCACTTACTGGATTATGAGGGGAAATCCGCTTATTCGCAGAACGCAAATTCGCAAATTTTGCCCATGCTTATTGATGATATGGCTCTTGTCTCTTTCCATTTTCTTTCATAATTTCAACATCTTTTCCTTTTTTCTTGTTGCTTCTCATACTCTTTCTCACTTTGTGATGTGCTCTATTGAACATTCTCCTTTCTTTATACTAATTCTTCACTGTCCATCTTCGTTAGTTTTGGGTCTCACTCCTTTTGTGATTTTTTCATCTGATTTTATTACCTGTGATTGTTATATTCTTTACTATGTTTGATGTCTGTAAATATTGTTTCATGGAACGTTAAAGGTCTTAATTCTCCCATTAAGAGACAAAGGATTTTATCCCATCTAGCCAAATTGAATGTAGATTTTGCTTTTTTACAAGAAACTCATTTGTCTGAGGTTGAATCTGTCAAACTTAAAAGGGGTTGGGTGGGTAAAGTTTTTTATTCTCCTGGTGATGGTAAACGTAACGGTGTAGTAATTTTGTGTCGCAAATCCCTTTCTTACTCCTTAGTTGCTACAGAATCAGATACTGATGGCAGATGGTTATATGTCAAACTCTCTTTAAGGGGTGTTCCACTCTCTCTTTTTAATGTATATGCCCTTCAGGTGGTGATCCTACTTTTTGGCACAGGATGGCTACCTGTATTACTAGATTTATGAATGACAATTTCATCATGGCAGGAGATTGTAATCAACCTCTCGATCCCTTTCTGGACAGACGGTCCAAAGCCTCTTTCATTCCTAACAAGTCTCACAAGCTCTTTGCTCAGGCAATTTCAAAACACAAGCTTATTGATGTTTGGCGTTTGTGTAATCCGGCAACTAAAGATTTTACTTTTTATTTACCTTCTCACCACTCCCAGTCACGGATCGATTATAGTTTTGTTTCTCATCACATTTCTCAAACTCTCACTAATGCAGAAATCGGCCCATCTAATTATGTGATCACGCTCCTGTCTCGATCAATATTGATATTCTACCAAAAATTATAGGACCTAAGAGGTGGCGCTTTAATAACACCCTTCTTTTAAACCCCAAATTCAATACCTCCTTCACTCATTTTTTTAACAAATGTTTTGAGATTAATGATACCCATTCTATTCCCAAACACACTATTTGGGATGCTTTTAAAGCTGCAGCGAGGGATTTCATAATTGGCTTTGTTGCCATGAAGCGGAAAATTGCTCGCAAATTTACTGGTGATCTCCTTCAAAAAATTAAGAGACTGGAGCACTCCTATTATACCTCTCATTCACAAGACAGTTTGACAGCTCTCATTGATGCCAAGATGCAATTCAACAAGAAATTTACGGAAGATGCATCTCTATATTTGTTGAAATCCAGTGAGAAATTTTATGGGGTAAGAACAAAGCGGGGAAAATTCTGGCTAATTATCTGAAAGTTAAACATAACAAGTTAAATATTGAATCTGTTTTTGATGATAATTCTGACCTTAAGCATAAGGATGTTGACATTTTGATTGAATTTTCTCGTTTCTATACCACTCTCTATTCTTCTGATACCCAACCCACCGCCCAGTCCCTTTCATCTTTTTTCTCCGGTATACATCAACCTCACTATTTTCCTCTTGACTTAACCTCTTTAGAATCTGACATATCTCAACAAGAATTATTCACTGCACTTCAACATCTTAAAAAAGACAAGACCCCTGGACCAGATGGGTTCACGATCGAATTTTACCTTCAATTCTCTAAACTCCTCCTGCCTAAATTACATTCCCTCATAGGCTCATTTGTCACCATGGGTAGCTCTTCAGGTACCTTTTCTGACGCTCACATCGGCCTCATACCTAAAGAAGGGAAGGACACCAGATACTGTATAAACTATAGGCCCATTTCATTGGTTAACATTGATTACACAATATTTGCTAAGGCACTTGCTGCAAGATTGGATCCCTTTTTACCAGACCTGTTGGGTCCAAAACAATCTGGTTTTGTCAAAGGGTGTTTTATCACTGATAACACTAGACTTTTGTTCAATGTTCTATCCAAATCTCCGCGTTTCTAACATTCCCTTCCAGCAATTGCATTAGATGTGACAGGGTTGAATGGACATATCTCTTCTCTACCCTTAAATGGTTTGGTTTTGGCCCTAAATTTATCTCTTTAATTTCCTTTCTTTATTCTAATCCACGAGCGGCAGTTTGTGCTAATGGTTTAGTTTCCTCCTTTTTTGATTTAGGCAGGGGAGTTCGCCAAGGATGCCCTCTTTCCCCGTTTCGCTTTAATTTAGCTTTAGAACTTTTCCTTTCCAAGCTTCGTCAAAATCCCAACATATCTGGTTTTCAGACACCGCATTTTCACATCAAACTTGCTGCGTACGCAGATGACATTTTACTTTTTCTGTCCAATCCTGTTGAATCCATACCTGCTTTCCTAGAAGAGGTACGTGAATATTCCCTGATTTCCGGCTATAAATTGAAAGATGATAAATGTGAAATTTTACCCTTAACAAAATTTACCTTTAAACCTGATTTCATAGCTTCTAATTTCACTTGGAACCCCTCTCACATTAAATACTTAGGACTGCATGTTACCCCCTCAATCTCGGACACGGTCTCGCTTTGTCTTAATAAATGCATCCAGAAACTTTCTGATCTAACAACTAGATGGCATCCTCTGTATTTATCATAGTGGGGCCGCTTCGACACCATTATAAGATGATGTTATCTCCCATAATTCTTTATACGATCTCTAATATCCCAGTCCCCATTCCCACAAAGTTTTTTAGGAAAATTAACTCAATTCTTTCTACTTTTCTTTGGAACGGTAAAAAGCCTCGGATGTCCATTCTTCGACTAATATGCCCCAAGTCAGAAGGCGGAGTTAATTTTCCGGACTTTCCAACATACCAAAAAGCTTTCCTCCTGCGGCAAGCCTCTTTTTGGTTACAAGACCCTGATGACAACTGCCCTCTATGGGTGATGCTTGAACGTCTCTCCCGCTCCCCTTTCTCCTTTGCTGAATATCTCTCTTTTACCCGCAAACCACATATGTCATCCACTCCCATACACAAGTTTATTACCAATTTGCTCTTATCTTCTGCTCCTGCTCCTCCTAATACAGCCACTGATTTTCTAAACTCTACCATTTGGCACAACAAAAATTTGTTAATTACCAATAAATCCTCTATTGGAAGTCTTGGAGGCAGAAAGGACTAATTTGGATCTCCCAGCTTTTCTCCAATTCTACCTTCCTACCTTTCTCAACTCTTAGTCAATTTTTTAACCTGCCTGCCTCTTTTGCTCGCAAGTACCTTTTGCTTAAAGAGGCGGTATTGCTACATTACACCCATCTTACACAATCCCATGCTCATCCTATTTCTCCCAATCCTACCTCACAGCTCCACTCTTTTTTACGCATCACGTCCAAAGCCTCCTCTATTTATAAATACCTCCATACTACAGACTCTATTCGACCTAAATCTATGGTTGAAGGACAGTGGAAGTCTGATTTCGTCACTTCCTGGCCAATATCTCTATGGGATAAGTTATGGACCAAAATTCGTAAATCATCTAGAGCAGCTACTATAACGCAGACCCTTTTCTTTATTTATAATAGACTTCTCTTTACACCACACACTTTGAGTAAACAGTTTTCCACTGTTCCGGATCTTTGTTGGTCTTGCTCTTCCCCGCATGCCACTTTATTTCATATGTTATTTTCATGTACTCCCGTTCATGATTTTTGGAAACAAATCTGGTCCCAAATCAATGCAATTTTTCACACTCACATCCCTTTTTCTTTAACTCATATTTTTTGGGGAAGTCTTTCTTCCTGTTGGGATGATATTGCATTAAATGTTAAGATTATTGATCTATTGATAGCTGTTGCATTCCAACAGATCACAGCAAATTGGATTTTTTTTTCAAATATTTCTTTTAGAGCATGGCGGTACAATGTTTGTCATATGCATAGATTGGATACTGCTTTTGTATTTTCTATTCATATGGCAACAAAACGTATGGATTTATGGCTTCCTATTACGCTATACCTTGATGTATGTGCTAAACGTTCATTTAAATTATGCCCAACCCAACAAGAAGTCTCAAAACCCCCTTAATCGAACTTAACGCTCCTTCTTTCTTCACTTTTTATTATATTTCACTATTGTTTACAATTGTTTCACTCATCTTATCATAATTCATTTGTTTTTCTAGAGCCCATTTTAATTACTAATATTGATGCAATGCTTTATTTGATTGTTATTACTTCTCTCTTGTATTAATTTTCTTTATTGTATTGACACCTTTCTCTTGATCATTAAAATCCTTTTTGAACTGAAAAAAGAATGTGAATCAGCACTTTTCATAACTCAAGCAGGCCTCAGACAGCAGGGCTATCGCTCTAATCTCACGTACACTATTCCAGTCATAAGGGGGCCGTGTACCTTATATGCATCTCTAGCTGTTTGTGGGACTAGGAGACGGCACCTCGCTCGCTTGCAGTATCTCCCAGAGCTTCTTTTTGCATCTCCACACGGGGTTCTCAGCACTGCCCCCACCCATCACTATTTCGGTGTCCGAGCTGAGCTCTTCATCATTACCAGAGCTCCTCGTTACAGCAGGCCTATTCCGTCGCTGACCCATCCAACACACCCCCTTCACAGACCGGACTTGAACCATTCTCTGTGGGGGCCGTATCTCTCTAAGTTTACTAAACCATGTTAATTCTAGTGGATTCACATTTAGCAAGGTACACCTCACTTGACAGACTGCAAAATCTTCATCCCGTGACAGGAAAGATTGTCTGTCGGTCCTGATTTTTTTGTTACTTTACTTAACCCAAATCCAGAACTGGCTAAATGTTTCATAGAAGGCCATCAATGTGACAACTTTAAATCGTGTTCTCGATCAGTAGGGAAGAGAGTAACTAAAGCCATTTTCAATTTTTTTACCCCACAATTCTACCATGTTAAAACAGATTTTCTAGGGTACCCTGATTATTGCTAGGGAACTGGGACTGTCCTCACAACCTCAGCCCACTATAAGGCACTTGCACTGGGACTGGCTGGCCTCATCATATACATTCTGCAAGGCGCTTTGCACTGGGACTAGCCTCCCATCCTCAGCAGGGGCCTTAGCTAGACTGTGTCTCTCTGTAAGGCTCTTTGCACTTTCATGCTGCAGGCACAGTCATAAACAGCTGAGGGTGGACCCCTGTATGATGTTCCCCTCTCTGCTAGGTGTAGAGAGCCTTTTTATGTACAGCATCAATGTTGCAGCACACTTTGAAGTTGCTGGCATCTGCCCACAATGGCAGGATAAATATAGAGAGGGTTCTTCAAACTCCAGGCAGCTGGACCCAGATGAGGCGCGCCCCCATCTCCCGTGTCTGCACATTAACAGTTAACCAGGCCGGCCTGTGTGTTAGTCTCCTGGTCTGAGCACATCACCCTGCAGTCTCAGACCGGACTGTTTTACACCTACGCTTCCACCAGTGCAGCTGCTCTTTGTGCTCTCATTCTGCTCTAACCCGGACGGACCAAACAATAGATCCTGGCCTGAAGCAGCCCAATTAGAACAAACGAAAATTGGCCTGGGGCAGACAGCTATTACTTTTTTTTTTACCTTACTCTGTTGACTCATTGACAGACACATACTAAGTCCACGAGTTGAAGTCACCACACAAACCTGCATTGTTGTGTGCAAGGACACTGCAGGCACAGTCTGCAGACTGCAATAAACCATGTGTCTAAACACTCACCAGAGCTAAAATGGCCTGCAACGCGCAAGTAGAGTCTGCACAGATTCATTTTATTGCCTTCCCTCCTGGAGCCAGTCTACCAGACCCTTTCCCAACTCCTCTCAAGGTAGTCCCATCCCACCCTATGACGTGTTGGAAAAGGGTGGTGTTGGACTTGGCCCTTTTTGCAAGGTCATCACTGAACTTTTTGCCTTCCTCCTGTTTTTTGTCTGACCTGTTCTTGTTGGTTTGATGACTCTGGGCACTTTACTACTGCTGATCAGTGCTAAAGTGCATATGCTCACTCTATTGTAAATTGATTTATGGATTAGTGACTCCATGATTGGCTTATTTGATTTACTGTCAGACCCTAGTAAAGTGCACTGCAACTGCCCAGGGCTGGTAAATCAAATGCTGCTGGTGGTGCCACCCACAGAAGCAGCCTGTAAAAGTGTGTCTCAGGCCTGCCATTGCAGAGCCTATGTGCAGTTTGGTACTGCCATGTTGACTGGGCAAGTGCACCCACTTTCCAGTCACTAAACCTTCCCTTTTCTGCATATTAGCCACCCCTATGGTAGGCCTAAGGGTAGGGTGCATTGTATGTTAAAGATAGGACATGACCTGATGTGTGTGGCATGTCCTGATGGTGAATTACAGCCATTTTCGTTTTTCACTATTGTAAGGCTACCTGTTCCCCATCTGTCAGAATGGGCAGTTTGATTATAACATCTTATAATCCTAACTGACTCAGGGAACTAGGTAGAAATTCGAGTTTAGTATGCCTGATCTCAGAATGATAAAATACATCTTTTAGTGAAGTTGGGTTTAACATTCTGTGTTTGAAAATACCACTTTTAGAAAGTAGGTATTTTCTTGCCTAAATGTCCAAGCCTGTCTCTGCTAGGTTGTGTATTCCTTGTCTGGAGTTTGAGTGACTGGGGCTGGGGGATTCCAGGAGACAGGGTGAGTTAGCACGGGGCTGAATAGAACTATCTGCAAGTAGATGGGTGGAGGAGTTGCACCTGGGACCTGAATAGGGCTGGGCATGCCTTCCACAATGCTGTCTCCACCTCCTGTGGTGCGTCTGATGTCCCTGGCCCACACTGTCAAAGGAAAGAAGGAGTCTTGTCAAAAAAAGTGCTTCAGGACTGCACAGAACTGGCTTGGACTGGGTACAGGACCCTCTGTCTTCAGAGGACAAAGGATTTGCTAGTATAAATATTAGGGCCCAGACCTAAGAACTTTAGATCGCTTTTGGGAAACAAGAAAAACTGTTTCTGAGGAGAGGAACCAGAGAAACTGAGGAGGAGACTATCCCTAAACTGAGTGCTGTTTGGGGGATTGGCCTGCAGTGGTCGCCTGACTGCCAAAGAAAGGAGAAAGGAGAAAGGACTTTGTGCTACTTTCAAATCAACTTGTAAAGGATCTCCAAGGGCTTGAGATAGAGCTTGCCTCCTGCTGCAGTCTCAGGGACAATAGACGTCCCCAACCAGCTCCCCTGCCTTCCCTTGCTGGGAATTGAAGTGCCTGCTGTTGAGCTGGGCCTTCTGAGAGACAGCGTGTCACTGGGAGCTGGAAGTACGACTCAAGACGAAGAAGCGTGTTGCCACCGCAGCCGTTGTTGTTGCATCACTGGAGAAGAGTGCCGCCGTTGCAGCAGACGCCATGGCATCACTGGAGAAGTGCGTTGCAGGGCGTGTCGCGGCTCAGAAGAATAGTTGAGTCGCCACACGGCTGTCGGGCATGCACGCATCATTGTTGCATCAAGAAGAAGACGCCATTTTGTTTTATTGCACCGGATCTTCATAGCATCACGGCGCTGCTGGTCGCATCGCCACGGAAGCGCAGTAAGAAACCAATGCATCACCTCCCCACGCAGAGAAGAACCGATCTATTCACTACGCAGCGGTAGGGATCTGACGCATCACTGATCTTACATATAAGGAACCAACGCAACACTTTCATTGTATAGCATTACGCATCCAAAGGTACGTTGAACTTAAAGTGTTGCATTTGACATCTAAGGTGAACTAACCATTTTTGAAGTACAGTATTGTGGATTTTTGTCGTTTGTGGTCTTGTTTTAAGTCTATATGAAAAAAAAAACTATTTTTATACTACAACTTGTGTGTCTGTAGTGTTGTCACTGGGTTACTGTATGTGTCCACAAATGCTTTACACACTGCCTCTGAGATAAGCCTGTCTGCTCGTCCCAAGCTACCAAGGGGGTGAGCAGGTGGTATTTTAGGAGTGCATCCCCTTACCCAGACTAAACACAAGGGTCCCTATTTGGTCAAATGTACCTACCTATGCCAACTAGAGACCCCCAAATCTAACAGGTGAGATTGCAATGCTCTCCACTCCCTGATTGATGCAGAGGGTTAGCTCTATATGGCTTGCTTCAGAAACGCCCAGGGCTAACTTTACCTCCACTGCATCATGGGGTGGCGACTGGGCCTTGACCCTTAGTCTTTGCCGAGCTGATGACCTCACAGGCTTAAGGGCTGAGAGATTCTCCTCCCGGAAAATACTAAGACTTTGATCCCGTCCAGGGGAAGGCAATGTAATCGTTGTGAGTGACGTATGGGTGTTGTTATCGCTCACAGCAACAACGCGGTGAGTGGAGCAGAAAGTGCCCACAATTCTAGCAACTCCCAAATGTGTATTTCTTTTACAAATTCAGAAAGATTTAGCATTGCTATGGTTGGAAAGTTTTTTCTGTTAATGTAAAGGGGGGGGAGCCCCGACGCCCTAGGACAGAAACCGCATACTTAAATGTTTCTGTTTCCCGTCTGAGAGGGGTGTTCAGCAGTCATGGGTGATCTCTACCTTTCACAGGTCTCAGAGGAAACCGACATGATTTATGAAGGTTCTTCCTGAGACAAAGTATGATAAGATCTTCATAACTTTGGGAAGAGTAGGTTTTGGGTTGCTTAGATAAAACAGAGTATCTTCTTCATTCATCAAGACTATTTATGCCATCCACAAGAATTTGACTCTCCATTCATCTCCCTGAGTAATCAATTTCCTTGCCAAAGGTTGCACTGCCTATTACCAAACAACAACGGGGGAAAGGGGACAACCTTGCTAGGTCCCCCATTTTAGAGCCATTGTTCAGAAACAATGCAACCTGTGTGGACTCTGGCCACTGGGTTGGCGTACAGGACATGGATTCATTTGGTTATAGCATTTCTGAATTCCATCTTGACACCATGAATATGGACAAATAAGCGCATCATAGGCTTTTGCCTTATCAAGTAAAGTGACCACAGGTAATCAATGCCCTCATTGACAACCACTTCTGTGTGTTTATTAGAGGTGTCATAGAGCGCAGAGTGTAAATGTGAGTGTGGGTACCCTTAGGCATGACTTGTGAGAATCACCTCTGGTTAGTGGAGGTGTTTCAGCCAAGTATGAGCCTGCACTGCTCCAGGGAACTAATCAGATGAAGAAGAATACTGGCAATTATTTTGCCCAGTAATTTATATTCGGTGTCCAGTAAGGACAATGATCTGCATGATAAGACGTCCATCGGGTCCCTTACATGTTTTGGTAAGACCACTTGGCTTCTATGTTGGAGGGGAAGACAGTTCCGGTACCATCTGACAGTGTGTACATATCCAAGAGTTTGGGAGCCAAAATGGGTGTATCTGAACTGTACTATTCTGAAAGTAGCACATCAGACCTTGATAATTTCCCCATAGCTCGGTAATATTTTACACTTTTATGTCTGTCAGAGTCAAAAGCTCTTGCAGTTTTTTTGGTTTGTTCCTGGTTCTACTGTGACAGAAACATTTCAGTCATATATTCATCAATGTGTTCATTAGAATTGTCATTGAGGACTGAGGATAAATGCCTATAGTATTGTATGCATACGTTGGTAATGTCTCCATGTGAGTTCATAGGGTCCCCAGCCGGCGACTGACTAGCACAAATGTCTACCTGGTTCTGTCTTCAGTTGCCAGGTCAAAAGAAGGCCCACCATATCCCTGTCAGTGTACTGCTGAGTAATGTATTGCCTACAGTCTACCACTACCAATCTACCAAGGTGTTATATTTTCTTTTGGTGGTCAACAGGTCACCTGTGCATTGTTGTTCAGTATCTCTCCTCTTCTCAAGAGGTATGCTGGTGTCCTCTGTTTCCTTACTTTGCCTATCATGTTTCACTACTTTGATGCATGCCATTCAGATGATGGGGCTCCTACTGTACCTTTGTTTTCTCTAAAGTAGCGCTCTATGTGTTACCCAATGTTAACATGGTATGTGGCATCTGGTATTGTGGTAGTCGATAACCTCCTTGCCTGTCAAAATGGTGGCATGGACAGTAGCCAGGGGCTATGGCCTTATTCAGGATGAAAGGATATTCTACATTGTAGTCTTTCATTTTAATCCCTGAACTTCCGAGAAACAATTCCAGTCTCGTGGGTATGTCATGGACTGGAGAACAGGACAAGAACTCCCAGTAACATCAATCACCAAATATCTCTGAATTGCCACTGCTGTATCTATAGTGCAAATTTAAGTGCACTTTGTTTGTCCGTCACTGGAGGGATTGATCTGTCTTTCTCAAAGTCTATTATCAAGTTGTAATCACTTCCAAATATACCCAGGAGGGTTGGGGTTAATGAGTTAAAGAACTGAATTTGGTTTACGTTTATGGCATACTATGAATATATTTAGCGCTTCATCTTTTAGTTTCCTTTCTAGTATAGTGTATTGTCTTTCCATGTTGGTTTTTAAGTTCATACGCTTGTAGTGGGTGCCTGGAGATATCCAGATTAATGTACCTATGGAATATACTGAATGTTCAGTGCCTATCGGTTGCTCTTGCCACGTTTTGAACAGCTTGTCATTTTCTGTCTTTGTGAGATTCATTTCTTGCAGGCAAGCGAAGTGGATCTTCCTTTCCTTCCAGTGGATGTGCATCCTGTGCCTCTTGGCTAAAGTGTCCACTCCTCTCGCATTCAATATGAGGTATTGATATTTGTTATGCTGTTAGTATTGAAGTTGTAAATAATGTGAATGAAGCCACCTTTATTAATGCACTATATATTAGAACAGGGTTTCCCGAGATGGGCTGGGGGGAGTGAATGTTGCATGATTCGGTCCACGCCACACTGCCATGCATTTCTTGTGTGGTCTGGTTAACAAAATGTCCCGTCCCCTGTCCAAGATAAATAAAAACCCCTTGTGTTTGCATCTGTAAGCTTGAAAAACAACTACAAAGTTTGTATTCTAATCTTTAACTTTTCACAGATTCATTGAAGAGTGGTGTTTGTGAGTGTTGACCCCAGCCCACGTTCTGAACTGGTTTACAATGTCACACTGATTGCACTTATTCCCTGGGAAACATAGAGCGATCAGGGCAAACTCCAATCACTGCATTAAGTAATCTATGATCTCGCTTTATAGGGCTCTGATTGACATTATCCTTGTTCACCTGATTGAGGCTTTGGGGTTACAAACAGGGTCATAAGACTGCCTCACTTTTAAGCTGGTATTTACCTTGTTGTATTTTTTATTTTTTTTAAATCTTTATTTAAAGTTTATTAGAAAGAACACAGAGAGATAACAGCGGCAATCCCGCACATCGTACCACGCAGGGGGCATAAGTATAGGCGCATGGCAATAGTCTTAAGCAACAGCAGGCTGTCATCAGGCAAAGCAGAAGGTCAGTGTCATAGGGCAGAGGAGCAGTTGTAGGCTTGAGTACAGTATTAAAGATCCAACGAGTTAAACATGTAATCGCCAGTGGCGAAGCCGCCCGTCACACAACTCATCTTGCCTGAATCTGAAAGGCCTTATCTTCTGTGTGGGTGCCTCAAACAAGTTTTTAACAAATGGGAATAACCCCCCCCCACCCCTCCCACCCTCCGTAGTGGTGGCGGCAACAACATTCAACAATCATTCATTCAATGTGGGTCCTCTATTAGATTTGGAATAAATGGAGCGCTCGTATGGAGGATGGGCAAACTGCAGATGGTAACCCCTTTGAGAGAAAGCGGACCAAGGGGCCCCAGCGGAACTGGAAGTTTTTGAAGTTGCCCAGGAAGATGTCCGCCACTCGTTCCATGCTAAGCAGTTTCCACAATTTTGCGTGCCATAGGGAGATCGCCGGTGTCTCTGCCTTTTTCCAGGCTGACGCTAGGGTAAGTTTGGCAGTTCCAAGACAGAGCCACAGGATCTGCACGTGTCTGATTTTCAAGAAGTGGGTCTCGGAGGCCCAGGAGCACACAGGCTATAGAGTCCTCTATCGGGTATCCAAGGATCTCCTTAACATGGGAAAGGATCTCCTCCCAGTATGGTCGAATAATCGGGCAATCCCGCCAAATGTGGCGGAAATCCCCCAGCAGGCCACAGCCCCTCCAGCATCTATCAGAAGTAGTCGGGAATATACGATGGAGTTTAGACGGGTACAAGTACCAGTCCATAAGTGTCTTAAGGTGGGCCTCTCTCAGGTCCGAGTGGTTGTGCCCGGATATATCGCGCCACAGTGAGGACCACTCCTTGTCCGAAATGTCCCGCCCCAGGAGTTCTTCCCATTGTTCCATATAGCGAGGGCGAAGCAATACTGCCGAGGTAAGTAGTAGTTGGTAAAGAAAGGATATGACCCCTTTCATGGCTGAAGTCCGAAGGATGAAAGCCTCAAAGGGCGTCGGAGGCCTTGTAGCTGCATCAAGGACTCTAGGATTGGTGGCCCAGTGGAGCAGCTGGAGATCGTGAAATCGCTCAGATGGGGGAACTTCATAGTCCCTCATACAGTTGTCAAAGGTGAGTGGAGTATAGCCGTGGAACAGGTGAGTTAAAGCCCTGCACCCCCCCCCTCCACACCCTGAAAGGGCCCTCCTGTAGTGCCGGTGGGAAATCCGGATTAAAGTGTATAGGTGTGAATGGAGATGGAAAGGTAGTCCAACGCTTGTCAGTGGCCAACGTGTCCCAGACCTTCAGGGTGGTACTGGTGGGAGTACTAATGTAGGCGTTCAAGGGCCTGTCCTTCTTGGGCTTCCAGGCCAGGTCCCAAATAGATCTACCCACGACACTTCTGTCCATGTGTAGCCAGTGTTTCTCCGAGGTCTGCTGGGACCATTCCACCAGCACTCTCAGCTGTGCCGCTTTGTAATACAAATGCATATCGGGAAGACCCACTCCTCCCTCCCCCCGTGGCCGTCGTAAAGTTGCGAAAGAGAACCGCGCCCGACCCCCTTGCCAGATGAACCGGAGCCTCTGGGTTTTAAGGCGTCGAAAGAAGTCTACATCCAGTGGAATGGGGAGCGCCTGAAAGAGGTACAGGTATTTGGGGAGGAAAACCATCTTGATGGCGTGAATTCTGCCTAGCCACGATATGCATTTGAACTTCCACCGATCCAAGTCTGCCCGGGTCTTTGCCAGCAGTGGTCGAAAGTTCGCTGAGTATAGTTTCCCAATCGTGGATGTCAAACGGGCTCCCAGATACACAATGGAGCTGGGGGCCCAGGCACAACGGGGTGAGAGGCCGTACTTGTTTCACCCCCGCGGGTGATAGCGTGAGATTTAGAACATAAGATTTGTCATAATTGACCTTGAAGCCGGCCACCTCCTCAAAGCGAGATAACACCTCCTGAACATATGGCAGAGAGTGTGCCGGATCCATAATAGAGAGCAGCACATCATCCGCAAATAGGGAGATTTTGTGCTGCTCACCGGTAAAGGGAAGCCCTCGTATGTCCTCGTGCCCCCGTATTGCCAACGCCAGTGGTTTAATGCTTAGGGCAAAGAGCAGGGGGGAAAGAGGACAGCCCTGCCTGGTACCACGTGAGTGCGAGATAAATGCAGACAGATGGCCGTTCACCGACACTCTAGAGCGGGGGTTGCTGTAGTTCGCTTTTACCATCAAGAGGAACTTATCCGAGAACCCAAAAGCAGCTAAAGTGTGGAACATGAAGCCCCAGTTCACGCGGTCGAAGGCTTTTTCAGCATCGAGGCCGAGGGCGAGGCGATACTGCTGAGGTAAGTAGTAGTTGGTAAAGAAAGGATATGACTCCTTTCATGGCTGAAGTCCGAAGGATAAAAGCCTCAAAGGGCGACGGAGGCCTTGTAGCTGCATCAAGGACTCTGGGATTGGTGGCCCAGTGGAGCAGCTGGAGATGGTGAAATCGCTCAGATGGGGGAACTTCATAGTCCCTCATACAGTTGTCAAAGGTGAGTGGAGTATAGCCGTGGAACAGGTGAGTTAAAGCCCTGCACCCCCCCCTCCCTCCACACCCTGAAAGGGCCCTCCTGTAGTGCCGGTGGGAAATCCGGATTAAAGTGTATTGGTGTGAACGGAGATGGAAAGGTAGTCCAACGCTCGTCAGTGGCTAACGTGTCCCAGACCTTCAGGGTGGTACTGTGGGAGTACTAATGTAGGCGTTCAAGGGCCTGTCCTTCTTGGGCTTCCAGGCCAGGTCCCAAATAGATCTACCCGCGACACTTCTGTCCATGTGTAGCCAGTGTTTCTCCGAGGTCTGCTGGGACCATTCCACCAGCACTCTCAGCTGTGCCGCTTTGTAATACAAATGCATATCGGGAAGACCCACTCCTCCCTCCCCCCGAGGCCGTCGCAAAGTTTCGAAAGAGAACCGCGCCCGACCCCTTTGCCAGATGAACCGGAGCATCTGGGTTTTAAGGCGTCGAAAGAAGTCTACATCCAGTGGAATGGGGAGCGCCTGAAAGAGGTACAGATATTTGGGGAGGAGAACCATCTTGATGGCGTGAATTCTGCCTAGCCAAGATATGTATTTGGGCTTCCACTGATCCAAGTCCGCTCTGGTCTTTGCCAGCAGTGGTGGAAAGTTCGCGGAGTATAGTTTCCCAATCGTGGATGTCAAACGGACTCCCAGATACACAATGGAGCTGGGGGCCCAGGCCAACGGGGTGAGAGGCCGCACTTGTTCCACCCCCGTGGGTGATAGCGTGAGATTTAGAACATGAGATTTGTCATAATTGACCTTGAAGCCGGCCACCTTCTCAAAGCGCGATAACACCTCCTGAACATATGGCAGAGAGTGTGCCGGATCCATAATAGAGAGCAGCACATCATCCGCAAATAGCGAGATTTTGTGCTGCTCCCCAGCAAAGGAAAGACCTCGTATGTCCTCGTGCTCCCCTATTGCCAACGCCAGTGGTTTAATGCTTAGGGCAAAGAGCAGGGGGGAAAGAGGACAGCCCTGCCTGGTACCACGTGAGTGCGAGATAAATGCAGACAGATGGTCGTTCACCGACACTCTAGAGCGGGGGTTTATGTAGTTCGCTTTTACCATCGAGAGGAACTTATCCGAGAACCCAAAAGCAGCTAAAGTGTGGAACATGAATCCCCAGTTCACGCGGTCGAAGGCTTTTTCAGCATCGAGGCCTACTAGAACTGCTGGGATCTGGAATCTGTTAGCTTTCTCTATCAAGTGGACCACCCGCCTAGTATTATCATGGGTCTGACAGCCCTTAATAAATCCAGATTGGTCCGGATGTATAATTGCCAGCATCAGATCTTGGAGTCTGCTAGCAATAATCGAGGAATACAGCTTGGCGTCGATGTTGAGGAGGGCTATCGGGCGATACAAAGAGCACTGAGTGGGGTCCTTCCCGGGCTTAGGTATAATTGAAATGACGGCTTCGGCTAGCAAGCCAGGTGCGGTTCCGGATTCAGCCATGTCATTAAATAAGGAGACCAGAAAATCGCACACCTCAGTGGCATACGTCTTGTAAAAAAGAGCGGTATAGCCATCCGGCCCCGGAGCTTTGTGGAGTTTCAGGTTCTTAATGGCATCATGCACTTCATCGCGAGCGAACGGGGCAGCTAATAGATCGTTCCACTCCCTTGACACCTGCGGTATAGGCAGACCCCACAGATATTCCCTCTGGGCCTCGGAGTCGAGAGTGTCCCCCGCATAGAGGTCCGAGTAAAAGCGGTCAAAGAGTCCAGTTTAATCTCATCGCGGTCTTGCAGTTCTCCCATCGAATCTTGAACCCCTCCTATGTAATCCCGTTCCCTTTTCTCTCTAAGTTGACGAGCCAGGTGTCTCCCCACTTTATTCCCTTGGGAGTACGAAAGGTGCCGTAGTCTTAGCAAGGTGCATTCCGCTCTATTATTATAGTGGGCCTTCAATTTCCCCCTAACTGCCGTCAAGGGGCGGAGGGTCAATCTAGATGGGTTTAGTTTGTGCGCTTGCTCAAGGACTGCAAGTTCCACCTCCAACTCCTCCCGCTCCTTCCAACGCATCTTATTGAGGTTAGCATTAAGGGCCAGGCAGGTACCCCTGAGTGACGCCTTAAAGGCGTCCCAGGTAGTGGATATAGAAGTATCGGACACAGGGTTGAGAGCAAAAAACTCCCTAATAGCCTGCCGTAATTCCTTGCTTGACATTTCGTCCCTAACAACTGCCGCCGGAAAGTACCACTTTCGGAGACCGTCGCCCGGAGGTGACCTGCGAAGTCCGAGCACTAGTAAACTATGATCAGAAACAGATAGCGGGAATATGCTAGAGTCGCGGACATCTCCCCTGAGGGCCTGGCCTAGGAAAATGTGATCCAGACGAGAGTAGGAGTTGTGGACATGGGAGAAAAAGGTGAAATCTCGGGATAGGGGATGCATGGAACGCCACCCATCGATTAGGCCCAGGTCACCCAGAAGCCGCTGTCTCGGCAGAGAACAGACCCGCATTAGCCCTCTGGGTTCCAGAGTTATCCATCTCCCTACTCCACACCAGGTTAAAGTCCCCCAGCAGGAACAGGTGTCCCTCAACGAAGTCATCTATCTTCGCAGCAACCCCTGCAGAAAGCCATTTTGTCCCGCATTGGGGGCATACACCACCACAAAAGATCTCAGTCTACCATGTACCAGATCTTTCACCATCAGCCAACGGTCCTCCTTATCGCTGCGCACATCCATAGGCTGAAAATGAAGGGCCGCCCGAAAGAGGAGGGCCAC
This sequence comes from Lissotriton vulgaris, assembly GCF_964263255.1. Taxonomy (NCBI): domain Eukaryota; kingdom Metazoa; phylum Chordata; class Amphibia; order Caudata; family Salamandridae; genus Lissotriton; species Lissotriton vulgaris. The sequence continues at coordinate 754,875,829 of NC_141685.1, read as the reverse complement.
TCCCCTGTGCTTCGTAGAAGCCGATGATCTATATATGAGGGGGAAATGCTTGTGCCGGAGGCGAAGTTCATCTCTACGTGCCAAGTTGGTCTCCTGGAGACCCACGATATCAAGCTGGTGATCATTCACATACTTCCACACTTTCTGATGTTTTTGCGGGGAATTCAGGCCCTTAACATTCAACATACCAATACTAAGAGGCATCATCAGGCAACAATCCCGCCATCGCTATTACCGTGCCACCCCGCCCCACCCTTCTACATCCACCTTTGATGACCATAGGCAACGTGTCAAAGGACTAGCATGCAAGATTGACCCAGAGCGAAAGGATTCCGACCAATCTATTTCTCCACATTCCCCCGCCGTACCAGAGCCCCCCCACCAAGCAACCCCAAACTCCCTCCCCTCTCCCCACTCTCCAAGAAGGCTGAGGTCCTCCCACACATCCGCCCCAAAACCTCGCAGCCAAAGAGCAACCACCTAGGACCCCAGAAACCAAACCTAGATCGTCCTGGGATACAACATATACATACCATAGAACAAAAATCGCAGTCATCCAAACATACCCGTCGCCACCACCACCCCCCGCTCACCCCCCTCCCCTCGTCCCCAACAAGCCCTTTCAGTACCACCCCCCCAAAGAACTTCTAGTTCTGCCCCCAAAACAGTAGAACAGTATGGAGCAGCAAGAAAAAAGGGGAAAAAAAGATGAAACAGTGTACTTAACAGCCCTAGTGCACCGAAGAATGTGGTTCCCCCTATTCCCACTCTCAAACCCGTAGGACAGTAAAAAGTAGCAAGATGGGGGAGAAAGACAAGGAGGAACAATATACTTAACATTCCCAGTGCACAGAAGTCTGTAGAGTCCTCCAAGGGGTGAGGACGGGTCACCACAGAGAGTGCCCCATAAGTCACGTACCGGGGTGTCTTCCTAAAAAGTACAAATTTACCCATGGTACCTGAAGATACGTGTCCCTCCGGTGCCAAGAGGCCAGCGGCTCAGAGCTCAGGCTGCCCCGGAGCTATGCTGGGAGGTCGCCACTGTCACCGAAGCCAAAGAGGCCACCGTTTCCCCCCTCTCCTGCAGGCTGGTCGTACGATCAGGTCGTCCCCGATCCATCTCCCGACCCACTCTCTGCCATGAGGAGGACCGCCGTCTTCTCCACGACTGGGAGCTTCCGCTTTCTGGGGAGGGGGTCATGTCATCAATGCCCAGGAGGTCCTTCGCTACTTGAAGAGATCGGATTTGTGCCAGTCTATTCTGCCATCTGAAAATAATGCGGAAGGGGTGGCCCCAAGAATAGGAGATATTGTGTTCCCGCAGAAAGGCAGTCACTGGACGAAATTCCCGCCTCTTTTGGAGTGTCGATGCTGCCAAGTCCTGGTACAGTTGGGGATGATGCTCTCGGAACTGTAACGACGGGATGTCCCGTGCTTTCCGAAGAATGCGCTCCTTCAACTGAAAGTCGTGCACGCAGACCAAAATGTCGGGCGGCGGGCCCCCTCCACGTCTAGGTAGTCCGACCCTGTGGACCCTGTCCATCTTAATGTCATGCAGGTCTTCGTCATCCAATATCTGCAAGAAGAGTGCTAGCACATAGCCCCGTAGGTCACCTGCTTCCCCATCCCAGGGCACTGCACGTATGCGTATGTTGTTCCGGCGGGAACGATTTTCCAAGTCTTCTGCATGTGCTTGGAGGTCTAAGTTCTGCTCCGTGATCCAAATTACATCCTGCTGTAATTGATGTACATCGTTCGCCACGCTTAGATCGTGATCTTCCGAAGTAGCCACCCGCTCTCCGATACCGTCCACATCCCTTCTCATCTCGCGGAGGTCCGAGGCCAGCTGAGACCGGAGTTCAGAGATGTCCTCCTTAATGGAAGTGAAAAGTTCCATCATAAAGGCTTTGGTTGCGGGGGCCTCATCATCGTTCTGCTTAGGCGATACGCTAGGCCCAGGGGACGCCGGCTGCTGGGATCCCTTTGAAGGGCCATCCTTACCGGGCTTCCCTTTACGCTGCGTGGAGGACATTGCTTTGTCTTTGCTCGCTCGGGTATTCAGGGCGAGGGATCTCCTTCCTCTGCTACATAGCGCCACAGGCCTGATTTACCCCGTCACTGCCCAGATCTCAGTTCAGGAGCTAAAAGTGTGCTTCAGCGGTCCCCTGGCAGGTGTCGTGCTCCCCACTTGGTATATGGCCCTTCCACGTCTCACTTCCTCCGATCGCCTGTGGAAGATCACAATCTAGACCAAGCACGGATCGTCGGGTGTTGCCGCAACTGGCCCTGCTCAACGCCTGCTGGACTAGGCCCACTGCTGACGGTCAAGAGGCTCATGTTAAGCAGTGGCACCACCACTGCGGCCCTGGGAGAGAGCACCACTCCACAGTGCCTCTATGCACCGATCGCCTCACCTCCTGCTTTGTCGGCCCCTAGATGCTACAGGTCCGGTTCCCAGCCGCTGTAGGGCCTCAATCCACAGGCTCAATTTGTGCACCGGCGGACTCTCAATCCAGTAATCACACGGGGCTCAGGGGCTCCAGCGCCACCACGCTGGGGGAAGAACTCGCCGCTGCTGTCCGGGCGGGTCGGGAGCACAGTTTCAGCCCTCGCAGGCCCCCAGATGTCACAGGTTCGGCTCTCCACCGCCGTAGGCCCGCGATCCCCGGGCTCGATTTTCGTGCCGGCGTCTCTTGCTGCAGGTCCCACCCAGGCTCCAGGGGGCTCCAATGCCACGCCGCTTGGGAGTTCACCGTTAATCCGGCCTCTCCAGTCTTTCCCCCTCCAACATCAGTGGGGGAGCGGGGGTCAACCCAGGGGGGCCGATTGGGCAGCCAGCAGCCGGCTATGTGGGTCGGGGATGCCCGGACTGGAGTCCCGCGCCACCGGCCGCTGCTCCACTCTTCCGTCCTGTGCCACCCGGCGTGCTCTCGCCCCCAGTAGCCGCTCCACAGACCATGAGAGCCAAGCGTCAGGGCAGATCTCCCCCTCCGGCAACAACCTCCGGGATGCCTAGGCCACAAGCCTCAGATTCGCGTGAGTCGTCGATCGGGAGGCGCGCTCCACCCGCGCTGGGCCCCCGGCACTCCGCCTCCTCCCAGGCACCGCCGCCGGACCTAGGCCAGCCTCACTCTCAATCGGACATCACCCAAGGGCCTCTCGAAGCGCTGCCCCAGCGCGCAGCCCCTCCAAGCCGGGTCACGTCCACAGTCGTCAGCTTCCCGCCGCGGCCCGGTGACTCGTGTCGCCCGATCGGGTTCCGGCAGATATCGCTCTCCGCCCCCTGAACACCGCGGCGGGGCAGTGGAGAATCAGTAGCGGGGGGCGGACCTCCAGTGGGTGCAAGGGGACTCGGAGGGGAGTAATCGAGGCCGGAGCAGGGTGCTATATCAAAGCTATAGAAGGCCAGACGCCGGAGGGACCTAGAAGCACGTCCTACTCCGCCGCCATCTTGGCCACGCCCTACCTTGTTGTATTTTAATATTGAGAGTGACACTCACCTTCTTGTACTACGTTCTTTGCTCCCTGAGTGCGGGAGCAGTGTTTTCACCTCCCGGTCAGCCTCCTCCACTTCAGGGCCGGCTGGGTCCATCCGTGCGAGCGGACCCGCCATCTTGAGGGGAGAGTAGGTGGGCGCTCTAGCTCCCATTGACACCACAGGCGCAGGGCGCCATAAAGACCGTGATGCTGCGAGCGCGCAGCGGGCGCGCCGGCGGCGCGCCAAAGGCAAGCCCGTCTGCGCCCGTCCATGCCAAGGAAGCGCCCAGCGCCCGCCACGCTGGCCGGTTGGACTTCCAGAAAGTCCCCAGTCGGAATGTGAGCCTCTTTAATTACTCCAGAGAGGTACTTCTCCATTTAGGTGCGCTTCATGCGACAAAGCGTCTTTTAGGGTCCTTGAATCAGTAGCCCCCCTTGGTGACTTCTTAAACAAGAGTGTACTATCTTGTGCACTCCTCAATGTGAGATCTCTGCCTAAACACAGTAGAGAAATTCAGCTGCTGTTGCTCTCTCATGAGCTCGAAACTTGACTGAAACTTGGACTAGCCCTGACTGCGAGGTCGATCTTCGTTGGGCGTGCCCACCAGGCTATAAAATCCACCACCAGCCTCGACTTAGTGGGAGGGGAGGAGGAGTCAGAGTCATCTTCAAAGATATCTGGAAGGTGGGGACCATTGATATGGATGTGGTTTCTGGGGTAGAGCTCTTAGGACTGACTATAAAAAATGACTCTGAGATAATTTTCACTGGGATAGTTTGTTATAGGCCCCCTGGGGCATTTAGCACGCAGCAGCAGCAATCTCTGCTGAATTTTCTTACTGATATGGCTGCCACTCACCTCAGGTTGGTCATCCTGGGTGACTTTAATCTGTGGTTAAATGGTTCGCTTGACCCTGGGCTATATAACCTGCTCAACTCCTGTGAAGGTCTGGGCCGCAGCCAGTTGGTTGCGAAGGCCACTCACAGGGCCTGGCATCTTCTTGACCTTATTTTCTCCACCCCCCTCCTCCTGCATATTTGCGAAATTTTGCCAATGGACTGGACGGATCACTCAATGATAAAATTTTTCGCTGAATCACAGCCCCCTCAGAGTCTGGTCTCTCGCCCTCGGACTGAATATACCAGCAGAGACTGGAGGGCTCTGACGCGCTTGAAGATCTCGGGCCCTGTGTTCGAGGTCAAGGATTGCTTCCCTTCTGATCTGACAGTCACAGATATCTATGCCTTATTGTGCCATAATATTACATCTACATTGGATTCCTGTGCCCCTCTGAAAACCCACAGGGTTATTATTATTATTATTATTATTGCATTTATTGAGCGCACAGCTACCCGGAAGTTTCCCGGCGCTTGCCTTGGGAACCCATCCTGGCTTTTCCCTGTGAGATAGCCCCTACAGGGCATCCCCAAGGTGAAAGCCAGGCATCCCGCCGCAGGGGGGCCATTGTGGAGATTAAGCAAGCTTAATGCCCAGAGTTGCAGAGTGAGAACCCATGATTAGAGCAGGCACCGAAGCGAGAATTATCGAGTCCATGGACATTTGAGCTCAAGACCCTGCCGCGTCGGGAATTGAACCCTGGTCCCGGGTCTGACCTCAGCTTCCGGGTCTGCCTGCTCTACACCGTGAGCCACACTTCTGCCCCTTGGTTTAACACCACACTGAGCAAACTCAAACTCACATGTAAACAGGCAGAAAGGAGATGGAGGCGAGGCTATAAGGAGTCTGACAGGCTGCTATGGAAAGAGAAAATTGGGGAGTATAAGATTGAGATTAAAAGGGCAAAGGCTGATCACTTCTCCTCTAGATTGCTAATGAGTAAAACTTAGCGTCCATATGCGAAGTGATATAGTCAAAATGTTTGGTATTATCGGTATTACCTTCGGTTGCCACGACGTCGGCTAGTATCGGACTCCCACTACATCACGGCGATGTGCCTATGATAAGGACTGCCGGTGCTTCCAGTCCCCATACCGATAATACCAAACATTTTGACTATATCACTTTGCATATAGACGCTAAGTTTTACTCATTAGCAATCTAGAGGCTTGTCGACGGGTGGAATCCTCGAGCTAGCTATCAATCACTATCAACACCAGCTACAGCTGCCAACATCATAACAATTATTGGACATAATAATCGCCGTAGGCTCCAGTACTATGCCATCTTAATTGTTTATATACATCGTACAACTACGACTTACAACTTATCAAGAACAAGCGTTCCGCTCGAATTTATTAATGTCAACCTGTCAGCAAGCATTCAAGAAGCGCCCATAAAAGTATTACAAGAGAACAAGTAACGTAAAGGCAACAATACCCCCAAATTGGAGTTTCTAGTTCGAATAAAATCACGCAAATAGTGTGCCCTCACATTTCTGATGTTGTGTCCCATGTCTTATTGCAAATGACGGACTCCTGAAGAAGGCAAATGCCGAAACGCACGTAGAGTCTCCATCCACCGCTTTGCTTACTCCACTAGCCCCATTTAACATCTGAGTCATTTGTATTGTTTATTTATTTTTCCCCACTTTCTTATTTGTAGTAAAGCATGTCTTCACATATACTTTGGATTAGAAATATGTTCATCACAGATGTTTTTATGTAACATATGTATATTTATATGTAGAAAATGTCTAATAGATATGAAGAAAATAATTGAAATAAAGCAAAAAAATCAATTTATACTTTAACAATAAGTGTTATTTTTATGTCACAATAATCACCTAGTTTGTTGTTGTGATGTCCTTGGGTTTGTTGGCTTATTAATATAGTTCACTACTCCTTCTTACAGGACAGACATCAGGCGGTATCCCTCCCCTCCTTTCAATCTGCCTTTTCCAACGTGCTGGATGGGGTGCCTCAGGGCTCAGCTATCAGCCCTATTCTTTTCAATGTGTACCTAAAACCTCTGATTGCTGTTATCAAGGCATATAATATCGATATCGTAAATTATGCAGACAATACTCAGTTGATCTTGTCATTTGAGGGAGAGGAGTCAACTACAGTGGAAGCTTTTCACAACTGTTTGCTGGACACGGCCCGCTGGCTGCAGGATAACTCGTTACAATTCAACGCAGGAAAGACTGAGGTGATCTTCTGTGCGGCTAACAGGATTTCCCTTCGCCTTCCTAGCAACTTTTGGCCTTCGAGTACTGTGTCCTCAATTCAGCCGGCTGCCAGAGTCCGCAACCTGGGCATTATATTTGAAGACAAGCGTACTCTGGAAAGTCAGGTTAAAAAGACTACTACCTCCTGCTTTGCGATCATCAGATCTCTCCGAAAAATCTTCCCACTACTTCCCTCTCAGGTGCGTGCACAAGTGGCCAGATGCACAATTCTCAGTAGGCTGGACTACTGCAATGCTCTCCTACTGGACTAGTGGAGGAGTGTGGCTCAATGGTTAGAGCGGCAGACCCTGATGCAGAGTTCTGGGCCGGGACCAGGGTTCAATTCCCGCCTCGGCGGGTCTTGGGCTCATAATTCCTCGGACCTGATTTCTCGCCTCGGTGCCTATTCTAATCATGGGTCCCACGCTGCAACTCTGGGCAATAGCTTGCTTAACCTCCACACCGGCCCCAACAGCGCTGTGGATGCCTGGCTTCAACCTGGGGGTGCCCAGGAGTGGACACTTCACAGGGAAAGCCAGGAGGGGTTCCACAGCGGTATGAGTAATAGCGCCAGGAAACCGCTTGGTGACAGTGCACTCTACAAATACCTTGACATTTACATTTACATTTGGACTCCCCTAACTTCCTGCTGGACAGATTGCAAAGAATATAGTCGACAACAGCCAAACTAGTGTTAGGCTTGCCTAGAAGCTCCTCAGCATCTGCAGCCTTAGCTGAACTTCACTGGCTCCCCTTGAGACAGAGAGTTAACTTTAAGCCTTGTTTTTAAAGCCCTTCATGGGATAGGACCTGTGCGTACGCGCAACAAATTCAACTGGTATACCCCGACAAGAACGCTGCGCTCCTCTTCGGCTAGACTAGTCATGGTTCCAAGGTTTCGTAAGGTCAGATCGGGGGGCAGATCATTTGTGGTGGCATCTGCAAAATTGTGGAATAGTCTCCCTTTGGAAATTAGGCAACTCAGTGAGATTCTTCTCTTTAGAAAAAGGGTAAAAACCTGGCTGTTTCCCAGGACGTAGTAGCCTCTCCCGGTTCTTGCACCCGCTCCCCCCTTGAGTTACGTTTCCAGTGCCAGGATGCCTGCTAGGTGATAGCGCGCTTTATAAATTGAATAAAGAAATAAATAAATAAATAAGTTGTTGGTGCTCTGCTTGGGGGCTAGTACATTGGGGCTTGCCCACTGACTCTGTGTCTTCCCTAACCCTTTCAGGCCCTGTATTCTGACCACCCCTCCCTTGATCTAACCATGGACAATTCAACAAATAGGCCTCTTCACAGGAAGAAGTGATATGCATATAGGCCCGTGTCAGACCTGTGGTTTGCAGGAGCAGGCTTGAAAAATATTTCAGTTTGATCGACAGTGGTTCCTATGGAAATACATTGAGGTGTATTTCAAACCTTATTGCAAATTGTCCTCACGTAATGAGCAACATCATCTTAGTATTAAAGATTACTCAAAATGCTTGTAGCTCAAAATGAGCATTTGATTATTTAAGTTATTTTTTATATACTCAATCCATATGAATTGCTAGAAATACTGTAAAAAAAAACAGTGCGGTGCATGTGAAAGGTGACAGACATGATGAATTGGAGTGATAACTGAAAAATATTAGGTGGACAACAGTTGCTTAATATATTTATATGAAAGACAATTGTGTAATAGCACATTAGTCTGCAACACACAGCATATATGTTTGCACGTGTATATATGTAGATTTCGGATCACTGACATAATATCGATTACCAAAATATAGACTAACCAAAATATCTGTGACAAAATATAGAATGCAAAAAATATCGAATTCCTATCTACAACCAGGTAAGTACAAAAATATCAAATCAAAAATATTGTTAAAAAAATATAGTCAAAATATCGATTCTTTTTCAAATTAATGAAATAATAAATATAATTAACTAAAGCATACTTAAAAATACTTAAATAACATTAAAATTAGTAACTAATTATTTTAAGTAAAAAAAAATAAACATACCATTTATTTTTAATACGTATATATTAACGTAATATTAATAAAACATATACAATATTTTTACTGTAGGATAGGGGGAGGGTAAAATTTACTATTACCACTCAAGTGAGTGCAACAGTAGGGAAAGCGTTGGATAGCGTAAGGGTAAAAATTACTATTCCTACTCCAGAGAGTGCAGCAGTAGGGAAAGCGTTGGATAGCATAGGGGTAAAAATTTCTATTCCCACTCCAGTGAGTGCAACAGTAGGGAAAGCGTTGGATAGGGGTAGGGTAAAAATTACTATTCTTACTCCAGAGAGTTCAAAAGTAGGGAAAGCGTTGGATAGCGTAGGGGTAAAAATTACTATTCCCACTCCAGAGAGTGCAACAGTAGGGAAAGCGTTGAATAGCGGAAGAGTAAAAATTACTATTCCCACTCCACAGAGTGCAACAGTAGGGAAAGCGTTGGATAGCGGGAGGGTAAAAATTACTATTCCCACTCCAGAGAGAGCAACAGTAGGGAAAGCGTTGGATAGCGTAGGGATAAAAATTACTTTTCCCACTCCAGTAAGTTTAACAGTAGGGAAAGTAATGATTTAATATATTAATAAAAATAAATTAGATAGCAATACCAATAAAACAATAATTAAAATCAATTACCAATGTAATATTATGTAATAATGAATTAATTAGACATACAAATGAATATCAGTTATTACAAATTACTTACCTATTCATAAATAATTAGCAACTAATTTATTTTCAATAACAAAAACGAATTAATAATAAAAATTAACCCAATTAATAATTAACAATAAATGAATTTTCGATACACAAAAAGTACTTTTAACATGTAACTAATTACAATTACATTACTTCCCACCCTATTCCCCTATAAACCCACAACATGCTCAGGGAAATAAATTAATAAAATGATCATAATTATCAAATAATTAATTAATAGAAATTAATTACCAATTAATACAAATTAATTACCAATTAAAAATTAAATAACAATAAATTCAAAATCAATACCAATAAATAAATAAAAAATGTTTTACATAATTACAATTAAATTACTTCCCACCCTATTCCCCTATAAACCCACAACCCAATATGGAAAATAAATTAAGAAAATTACCATAATGATCGATTAATCAATTATTAAAAATGAATTACCAATTAATAAAAATTAATTACCAAAATAAAATTATTTAACAATACATTCAAAATGAATACCAATAAATAAATTAAAATATTTAATTAATTACAATTAAATTACTTCCCAGCCTATTCCCCTAAAAACCCACAACCCGCTACAGAACTAAAAAGCAAAATTACATTATCATAATTCATTATTGCTAAAAATTAATATTTAATTTAATATAATTAAATTACTTCCCACCCTATTCCACTATAAACCCACAACCCGCTACAGAATTAAATTACGCAAACATTAAATAACATAACATTCATTACTTAAAATAAATTAAACATAAATTACGAAAATAATATATCCTTTTCACACATATACTAACATACAAAACACTTTAAAAAATTCGATATTATTAAAAATTCGATATATTTGAATGCCTATATTATATACTTCGATTATTTTGACTTCTATATTTTAACAATCAATTTTATATTTCTTACCTTCAATTCGATATTTTAAACCACTATATTGTGTCCATTCAATATTTTGTCCATTCTATAGTTTTTACTTCGATATTCAGGCCATTCTATATATTTTTTATATTATGTCTAGTTACCGTAGATTTCAAATGATGTCTTTGTCACGACTATAGATAATGTAAAGATAACAATATTCTTTTCTGCACAGACAAAGTGTGTTATTATAGTGATGTTCAAGTCCCCACAGAGATAGTGTGTGATTATTGAGATGTTCAAGACCCCACACCGGTATTTTCTGGTTACTGGTATGTTCAAGTCCCCACGGAGAGAGGGCCTGGTTATTGAGGGTTCAAAATATCACATAGATCATGTGTAAAGGTAAACATGTTAGTTAGTAAATATAATGATATTCAAGTCCTCACAGAGATAGTGTGTGATTACAGGCTTGTTTAAATCTTCGCATAGTGTATGATTATAGTGGTGTTCAAGTCACTACTAAATAGTGCGTAAAGATTATCATGGTCAAGTCCATACAGGGACAGTATGTAAAGATAATAATATTCAAGTCGCAACAGAGATAGTGTATGATTACTTTTGTAAATGAAGTAGGGTCCTTGTAGGTAATTATTCCAGTAGCCAGTAGTGTAGATTATGTAGTTTATTAGGTTATGAAGCATCCTGCTGCTCAGCCCCACTCATTCCAACTGACCACTCATCCAAACAATGCCCTCATGAACATTCTATTACATCACACTCACACAGGCTGAGCAGCAAGTAACTCAGAGACCACAGGATATAATAATTACAGGCATGTTCAAGCCTCCACATAATGCGTCATAATAGTGGTATTTAAGTCCCTTTTGAGATAGTGTGTGAATATAATCGTGCTCAAGTGATGATGTGTAAAAATAATGTTTGAGTCCCTAAACAGATAGTTTGTGAAGATGACCATGTTTAAGTCGCAAGACAGATAGATGTTCGAGTCCCCTCAGAGATAGTGATGGAAGTTAATCATGTTCAAGTTCAAACATAGATCATGAGTGACAAGAATAGTGTTCCCACTGAGATATTGGATTATAGGTATCATAGGTCCCTCAAACACGTGTGGGTGCGCGTGCACCAGGATTCCCTCCAGCACGCACACACACATGAAAAGCACACAGAACACCAAAAGTCTGTTCCTCAACAACATATGTAAATCTACATGGGCAAATTGGAGCAGTGGCAGCGCCTTTGCAAGGTCAGACGAAAGAGCAGCTATTCTGCCACGGTCATCTTGAAGATAAGTGAGCTCCCAGCTTCACACTTGCTGCTTGCTTTGTTAAAGTTAGGAGCCAACAGTTGCATGCAGCGGCAGCAGCGTGCTTTGGTAATGCTGGCGACTTTGAAGCGCAGGAGATGGGTTCAAATCCAGGCAAAGTAATTTTTTTTTTGTTCAGCCCTGTGAAAAGCTTGTGAAATGGCATATAATATACACCAAATTTCATCCAGGAAGTCTGTCTTTAACCTAAAGTACCTGGGTGAGAGGTTGCGACCAGGCTCTAATTTATGGGCATTCAGAAAAGCAAACTCAGGGTTGGCTCTAATGAAACACTTGAATTATAATATAGCTAACCCAAACTGAGCTCTGAACTGTACAACTTCCCCTGCTCTCTCTTGAGACTGAGGGGGAAGAGATACTGTGTTAACTCCCAAGGGAAAAGGTTTCCAAGCTCTGCATTTTCCACATACTGTAATGCAAGGAATATGTGCTTACAGGGACAGTTCTCTGCTGTATGATATTAAAATAGGCCATGTCTTCATGCCCCTCAGTTAACACTGATGCCAAAAACATGGATTGACTTGTAAACAATGAATGTTAAAAACGTTAAAAACGATTCAGTTCCTCTCTTATTTCACATGCTTTACTTAATCTTGCATTCCCTAAAATATAGCTATTTTATAATGTCATTGTTTATATGCATTTTTTTCTGTGCATACTTTGAGCCATGCCAAGTGTTTATGAGGGGCTTTGATTGAGTGTGCAGGTGCTAAAGCCGAAGCCAAACAAAGTGGGTGTTAGTGGTTGGCTTCTTTGAAGAGCTCTCAGAACAATGTTTATGTATTCCATTTGCAACTGAAATATTGTGGATGTGTGTGGGATGGGGGTACACAGCTGGCAAAGTATTTGCATTGCAAAAGTTAGTGAAATTAAAGAGCTTACATGTGAGAGAGTGCAGTGCATGTTTTGGGGCGGTTAAGTAACAGAGATGTGAGGAAGTGCCCTCAGGGAAGAGTGAAAAGAGGATTATGAAGAGGAAAGAGAGGTGGTATAATATGTGCAGATGGACAACATATGCAGAAAAAAGAGGATACATATCTCACATAATGCACACATAGCCGAAGGACAAATTTCCGTCCACAGGCCTCAATGCTATTTGATTCACAGACTCACTATTTCAGAATTTAAACATTTTCAATGTTAATTATGTATAATACATCATTGTTGTTACAGATATATCCTAAACATCTAACACCCATCTAACACCAGTAACAAAGCTAGTTATACTGACACGTTTTAGGTGTATGTCAGTTATGTCATTTATCTGGATAAAATTATTTCTGAGAGAGTAACCAAAACACCGGTCAGGTGGCACACTATGGGAATCACAGACATTTATTTGACATGTTCCTTTATGGAGAGCCCCCACTTTTTCAATCCCACTTAAAGACCTGTCTGCACATGTTTCTTTACAACTGGTTACTGCCAGCATATGAGGGTATGTCTCGAAGTCTGGTTAGAGCATATAATAACAAAGTTGCATGCAGTGCAAGAAACTGGGCAAGCATACATTTTAAAGGGCTAAAGTTGTCATGCTGTACAATTTACACATTACAGTAACTGTTGAGCATTTTAATGCAGGAGGATATGGGCAGTTTTTAATGTGTTTAATATTGCAAGACTATACATTCCCACTCCTTTATAAGGAACTTCTGGGGGGTACCATAGGTACCCCCATGTACACACCCCACCCCCCAGAGTTCCTGGGGCCTGCAACTGACCCCCAATGTCTAACACCGCATGCCTTTCCGTGGCGGCGTTGTCGCCACGGAAAGGCATGTCCCCCCCTGCATAGTAATATGGATGGTGGTGTCTAACAGACACCGCCACCATATTAAACCCTTTTCCACCCGGTCAACTCGTTGACCGGGCGGAAAAGCGGCGGACGGTCTTTCCGTCCGCCACGGTCCCCCTGCCATAGTAATATGGCGTGGGGAATTGGGTGGCAGGCAGGGTAGGATCACAATTGGATCACCGCCGCCATGCGGGCGGTGGCAATCTGCCTGTGATCCTAATGGGCCCCCAGGTTTGTCCATTGAATTTGTTCACATTGCTCGCTATATAAAAGTCATGGTCAACGTTTATGCCGCACCACTTTCAAATGTCACCAGCCGCCACTGATACTGTGACTTCAGGCAAATCACCTAATTTTCCCATATCTTAAAAATAAATCGTAATGAGTCTTTGTCTAATGCAACTGGCGCTTATGCAAATGGCTCCAGTGCCCTTGGGCCAAGTACACTCTATATAAAACTGACAAAAACTAGCAACATTTGGGGGCACAATGCAGGAATGTTGACAGCATATGTTTATTTTTTGTAGTGGAACTGGCCTGCATTTCATCCATAGAAGTGTAGCTTATTTGATAGACTGTTTCTCAGACCATGTTTAAAACCACTCACTTTTAATAAATACTTTCCAAATATTTTGGATGTATTAAAGGCAAACACTTCCACATATTAAAGAAATACCCTTCTTGAATATAGAATGTAACCTTGAAAAATATTCAACAAACATATTAGAATATGATATTTCAAATATTTTAATTGCTCAGATTCTACAAATAGTAGTGTAGCCCTTTACATATGGTGCTATTAGAATTTTAGGATGTCCATCTTACCATTATTGATATTTTTATTTGCAAATGTGCCTATTAAAATCAACACTAAATATTTCAAACAGTTAGATGTTATGATCCGTCAATTTATCTGGAATAAAAAAACATTACGGGTAAGATTTACAGTCCTTCAGCTAGATCTCAGACAAGGGGGTCTAGCACTCCCAGAGTTTCGGACTTACTATGAGGCAACTCTGCTTGATATATTGGTTAGAATGCTAGATGGTAAGGAATCTCTGGAGAGTTTTCTTATAGATAAGATGTTTCAGGAAGCAGAAACGTGTACTTCAGTCTTTATTAAAACAGCAAAATTACTGAAAAAGACTCGCTACAAGACACTACAGTGTCTAGAAGCAAGAATACATTTATTCTACCATACTAGGGCGAGTACAGGGAGCTATGAATTTTTTTAACTTATAGAGTGTAAAACTTTGGGCCTTTATATTAGAAATAGCCAGATAAGGTTTTGGGAAAGTAAAGGTTTCAAGCAGCTAGGTAATTTTCTGGTCGCAGGGAGATCCATAAAATGGGAGGAGATTCAGGCCAGATGTGGGACCAGCTGTAATTTGAATTTTCTGAGATTTCTTCAGATCCTGAAATTGGTGAAGGAATTCCGCTTCCCATTGAGTACCTCAGCCTCTATTTTGCCAGCTCTTTTTAGAGTCAAATTAAGGGGTGGTGGGAACTGGTATAGGTTATTGCGGGACCAAAGGGGAAATCCAGTGGTAACGAGGTTTCTAGACAAAGTTTTTTAAGAAACCCAATGTACGTTTTCAGAAGTAGAGTTGCAAGAGATCTCATTAAAGGGCCATAAACTATTAAGAGTTGCTAATTTTTAAAAAATGGCTTTTTTATCCCGTTGGATGTCCTAATATACACCTGCCACCCTACATAAAATGTACCCTGAGTTAGAGGATAAGTGTTTTCGTTGTTAACAACCGGGGCTGGGGGGCTGGCTACACATCTTTTTTACTTGTCCGGCTTCAACCCAGTTTTGGGAGGGCGTATTCTCCGTTGTTAATGAGAATTTATAGAGAACACTGAAACCAGAACCAGAAATATCATTATTTGGGTTTATAAAACAAAGATCGAATACTCCAATCCCTAGAAGTGAGAAATCATTTGTGGCAATTTCTGCTTTGGTGACTCGCTCCCTGATCCTTCAGAATTGGAAGTCAACAAAAAATTCCCACCCTCTTGGATTGGAAAAGAGAAATGCAACGTACTAAAATCTTTGAGGAAACCTATGCAAAGAGGGTAGGGGCCATTAGGAAATTTTTAACAGTTTGGAAATTTTGTGACTAAATAATGAGATGTTATAGGCCCTGTGGGTTTTTTTCTCATATTTTACAGCTCAAATGTTATTATGCGCCGTACTCTAGGTAACTTATATTGGGGCTTGCTCCTATGCCTTGGGAAAAAAAGTGGTATCTGGCTATTTGATGATGGTTAAAAAATGTTATGATGCATGGGGTTATGATGCAATGTTTTTGCACCGCAATCTATTGCTTATTATGCACAGCACTTTATCTCATTATGTATCTATAATGTGAGGGGTTATGGTACAATGGTTTTACACAGCACTTTATTGCTTATTTTGTACATCTTAGCATCCTTGTTAGGTACAAGAGGTAAAATCTTTAACAGAAGAGAAACGAGGGGAAGGAATCTTAGACATAAGTTAAGAAGATAGATCGTATTTTATTAATTGAAATTGACGCTATCTGTTGTAATGGTTAAAGATATGTATTGTCATTTTTTTATTCTGCTCAATAAAAAGTTAAAAAAAAGAATTTGGGGAGTTAGGTCAATGTCTCTGCTGGGCTTTTTTCCAGTGCGTGCTGATCTTCAAATTAGAATCACATGCACTTTTTTGCCAATTCACCATGAACCCACCACAGATACCTCATTGATGTGCAAACTCATAAATTGGTGGTCAAGGCGTGACAATAAAAAGGGGGTGCATTCATGAGGACCTAGTCTTGCAAAACAGAGTTTGGCTGTCAACTTATGCATTTACTTTTTGTAAACTCTGCAACAAGGAAATGGCTACGAGGACAAATGTGACAGTACATTTTTTATGTTTTAAATAATTGCAAAGGATGCATTACAAAATATATTATGTGGTTAAGATACCCTCTGCAGAGATATTTGTGTGCCCAGGAGTTTTAGGGTATAATACTGATAGTCAAATACCTCTGGGGGATAATGCAGTTGCTGGAGAGATCTGTGTTTTGTCTAGTTCTAGTGTTGACTCATAATGCTGCATAGAGGGTTCATGCATCTCCTGTAAAGCACATCATGTAACATGCAAATCATAATTATTTTTTGAAGATAGGTAAGTGGGTTTCTACTTTTGACACATATCTGTTAATACTTGCAGTACATAAATTGCAATTCTATTGTAGCACATTGAGCTATGAACCAGCATCAACAAGCCTCTTGCAAACTGCAAGACATGGGTTTAGAACCTTATTGTTATCTTTGTCAAGTTGTTGTATAGTGCTGCTGAAAAGGATTCCTTTGCGTAGTAATACATTTATAGGAATACAGACAGCCCCAGCACTGCTACATTTCAAATCCATACTTTTTGTTTCTCCCAGTTACACACTCCTAACATATCAATCAATCAATCAGAGAACTTGTAAAGCGCGCTACTTACCCGTGAGGGTCTCAAGGCACTGAGGGGAGGGGGGTGCTGCTACTACTCAAAGAGCCAGGTCTTGAGGAGTCTTCTGAAGGCAAGTAGGTCTTGGGTATGCCGTAGGTGGGTAGGGAGGGTCTTGGCGGCGAGGTAGGAGAAGGATCTGCCGCCGGAGGTCGTTCGTTGGATGCGGGGGACAGCAGCGAGGGCGAGGCTGGCTGAGCGGAGCTGGCGGGTGGGGGTGTAGAAGCTGAGTCTGCTGTTCCGGTAGGCTGGTCTGGCGTTGTGGAGTGCTTTGTGTGCGTGGTTGAGAAGCTTGAAGGTGATCCTCTTGTCGACGGGTAGCCAGTGTAGATCTCTCAAGTGGGGGGTGATGTGGCTGCGGCGGGGGATGTTGACGATCAGGGCGGAGGCGTTTTGGATGTGTTGTAATCATCGTAGGTGTTTGTCTGGGAGTCCTGCGTAAAATGCGTTGCCGTAGTCCAGTCTGCTGCTGACGAGGTCCTGTATCACCGTTCTTCTTGTTTTGGATGGGATCTGCTTGTAGATCCTGCAGAGCGTGCGAGGTTGTTGTAGCTGGAGGAGGAGACGGCGTTGACCTGCTTAGACATGAAGAGGGAAGAGTTAAGGATGAATCCTAGGTTGCGTGCATGGTCGGTGGGTGTCGGTGTTGTTCCCAGAGTGGTCGGCCACCAGGAGTCGTCCCAGGCTGAGGGGGTGGGTCCGAGGATGAGGACCTGCTTCTTGTCCGAGTTCAGTTTCAGACGGCTGCTCCTCATCCAGTCGGCGACAGCCTTCATTCCCTTGTGGAGGATTGTTTTGGCGGTGTCTGGGTCCTTGGTGAGGGAGAGGATGAGCTGGGTGTCGTCGGTGTAGGAGATGATGTTGAGGTGGTGGTGGTGGGCCACTTGTTTGAGGGGGGCCATGTAGACACTGAACAGCATCGGGCTGAGGGATGAGCCCCGGGGGACGCCACAGATGATGTCGGTGGCTTTGGATCAGAAGGGTGGGAGGCGGACGCTCTGGGTTCTGCCGGAGAGGAAGGACTTGGTCCAGTCAAGGGCCTTCTCTTGGATTCCGGCTTCTTGGACGTGTATTTTTAGAGTGTGATGGCAGACCGTGTCGAAGGCGGCTGACAGGTCCAGGAGGATGAGGGCTGATGTTTTGCCCTGTCTAGTTGATGCCTGATGTCGTCTGTGGCAGCGATGAGGGCTGTCTCGGTACTGTGGTTTTGGCTGAATCCGGACTGGGATGAGTCCAAGATGTTGTTGTCTTCGAGGTGGCGGGCCAATTGCATGTTGACGATTTTCTCGATGACCTTCGCCGGGAACGGGAGCAGAGAGATGGGCCGGAAGTTCTTGTGGTCTTGGGGTCCACCTTGGGCTTCTTGAGGAGGGCATTGATTTTGGCTTGCTTCCAGCTTTCCGGGAAAGTCGCTGTTTCGAAGGAGAGGACCTTCGGTAGTTGGGATACGAAGGCTGCGTCTGCTTTGTTGAATATGTGGTGTGGGCACGGGTCTGACGGAGATATGGAGTGGATGGAGTTCATGACCTTGTGTGTCTCGTCGTCGTTGACGTTGGACCAGGAGGTCAGGTGGGTGGTGCTGGTGGTGTTCGCAGGGGAGGTGGAGTCTGGAGTAGTCGGGCGGTCATGGCGTTGAAGCTGTCGTGGATGGCAGCGATCTTGCGGTGGAAGAAGATGGCCAGTGAGTTGCATAGTTCTTGTGAGGACGGGATGTCGTTGGCATTGGCGCTGGGGTTGGAGAGTTCTTTTACGATGCTGAAGAGCTCTTTGCTGTCGTGTGTGTTGTTATCCAGGCGGTCTTTGAAGGAGGATCTCTTGACTGATCTGATGAGGTGGTGATGTCTGCGGGTGGCGTCCTTGTGGGCTGCGTGGTTATCCGGTGTGCGTTCGTGGAGCCATTTCTTCTCCAGTTTCCGGCATGCGCGTTTGGAGGTCAGGAGCTCGTCTGTGAACCAGGTGACTCTCTTGCTGGCGTGGCTGTTGGAGGGTTTCTTGAGTGGGGCGAGGGTGTTGGCGCAGTCGTCGATCCACTGTCTGAGGTTGTGGGCTGCGGCATCTGGGTTGGTGGGGTCGGTGGGTGGGTTCTGGGCGAGGGTGGTGATCAGCTGATCTTCTGTGACTTTGCTCCAGCAGCGGCGAGGCAGCTGTTGGGTGCGGTGGTGCGTGGTTGGTTTCTTGAAGGTGAAATGGATGCAGTGGTGGTCGGTCCAGTGAAGTTCGGTGGTGTGGTCGAAGGCTACATGGGTGCTTGTGGAGAAGATGGGTTCCAGAGTGTGGCCGGCGGCGTGGGTGGGTGTGGTGACAAGTTGTCTGAGGCCGAGGTTGGCGAGGTTGTCGATCAGCGTGGCGGAGTTGGCATCGTCATTGTTCTCGAGGTGGAAGTTCAGGTCCCCGAGGAGGATGTAGTCTGTGGAGGTGAGTGCGTGGGTGCTGGCGAGGTGGGCGATGGAGTCACTGAACTAAGCCTGAGTCCGGGGGGTCTGTAGATGAGTGTTCCTCTGAGGGAGGTGTTGGGGTTGGTGTGGATCCGGAAGTGCAGGTGTTCGGCAGTGTTGAGGGTGTCGTCTGCGTGGGTGGCGACCTTGAGGGTGGACTTGTGGACGATGGCTATTCCTCCTCTGATTCCGTTGGTGCGATCCCTGCAGGTGATCTTGTAGCCGTCCGGGATGGCTATGGCGATGTCGGGCGCCGAGGAGTCATTCCACCAGGTCTTGGTTAGGAAGGCCACATCTGGGGTGGAGGTGTTGAGCAGATCCCAGAGCTCGACCGCGTCTTTGCGTGCGGAGCGGGTGTTGAGGAGTATGCAGCGGAGGTGGTTGTGTCCAGTCCTTGGAGGTTTGGTAGCTCAGTCGCAGGTGAAGCTGCAGGTGCGGCAGGAGTAGGGTCCTTGGGTCCGTTTCGGGGCGGCCTGGAAGCAGGTGTGGTTTCGGCCGGCATTGAGTGTATGGAGGGTGCTGGCGTCGTAGCGGAGTCTGGTGTTGTGGCGTTCGTGGGGTCCATGGGTGCTGGCGCTAGGCGTGGTTCAGGAGCGGGTGGGCGCAGACGGGCTTGCCTTAGGCGGCGCGTCCGCGCAGTGTCCAGCATATATGTGGAGGTGGGAGGGAGGAGCAGCTGGGAGGCGGAAGGCGGGAGCAGCGAGTGGGCAGGGGGGCGGGGTTAAGAGTGGGACAGAAAGTAGAATGGGGAGCAAAGAGGGGGAGAACAGTGGCACAGAGGGCAAAACGGGGCACAACAGAGGGGAAAAACGAGTGGCACAGAAGCAAAAACAGGGCACAGAGAGGGGGAAAACGAGTGGCACAGAGCAAAAACGGAGCACAAAGGAGGGGGAAGACAGTGACACAGAGGGCAAAATGGGGCACAACAGAGGGGAAAAACGAGTGGCACAGAGAGCAAAAACGGGGCACACAGAGGGGGAAAAACAGTGGCACTGAGGGCAAAACGGGGCACAACAGAGGGGAAAAACGAGTGGCACAGAAGCAAAAATGGGGCACAGAGACGGGGAAAAACAGTGGCACAGAGGGCACAAGCGGGGCACAGAAACGGGGGTAGAGCACACTTACCAGCCGGTACTCGGCAGCGGCAGCAGGAGCACACAGGCGGAGCTGCGTGTAGGGGGAGCGACCTACCAGGAGGGTCAGGGGTACATATCCTTACCTTCTTTGAGTACATGCATGTAGCTTATATAGGAATGGTAAACAAAGTAAAAACCTTCTCAAATGTTTCCTTTAAGTACTTGACCTGTAAAGTGATGCTCGTGTGCCTTTGTTTACCCTCCATGTTGTTGGAATCTAGGTATTAATCTCCAGGGGGCTCCCAGTCGGGATCATTCTTGAACAAAAAGTAGGGCCGTTGGCCCTATAAAGGGGGCCTTTATTTTGGGCCTAATTAAATTGTAAATAAGAAAGCCCATTCACTGGCCTCAGATTCCTGCTCAGAACTAAAAGCAGACAACCTGTGGGCGCTGCTCAGTACATTCGAGTATTGGTGAATTACACTGGGAGGTTTTTTTTAGCATATTTCACTAGATCCAGCCCCAGATCCTGGTTCGAGCTCAATAATAACTGCCTCATTCTTCTGACTGCATGCATCAACCCTGCTATTCAGTTAATACATATAATGGTTGCACCATCTGTGTCCTGCCCTTTTCTAAATGTGGGGGGTAGATGCTACAGTAGTAAACAATTCATGTTACAAGGGTGTGTATCTACATTGCAAAATTGGAAAAGAATTATATGTGTGTATATTGCACCTGTAACACACTCATTGTAAACAAAGGCTTGGAGTGGTGATTGTCACAGATTTATATTGCTGAGCGAGGCACTCAAAAGCCTGATCAGTTGCTTGGTGCATATAGCCTTGTTTGCAGCGCACAGAGATCTTGACCAGCTGCACACAGAGGAACAAATTAGAGGGAACATTGATAGGGATGTTCAAATCAAACAAAGATAATGTGTGAAGACACTCATTTTTAAGTCTAGAGTTTGGACCTGATTCACAAAGGTAAAGTTACATTTTGGTAACCTCAAGCTACGAGTTAGTAGTAAATGTATGACTGTGGAGACTCTGCAGTCGTGGCGGAGAACTCCGCACATAAAATGATAGGCAGGGCTGTCCTATCTTTTTATGTGCTAAGTTCTCTGCCCCAATTGTGGTATTTTTGCACTCATACACTTACTATTAACTTGTAGTTTTCGAATGGCAAAACAATAGTAAACATACACAAAAGTTTAAGTTTACCTTTATGAATCAGGCCCATAGTGATGCCCAGACCTCTGCAGAGCTTGTGTGTAATTATAGTGATGCAATTTATGTCCGTACACAGATATTGTGTTATGTAAGTCATTTTTATGATCCCAAAGAAATAGGGCCCAGTTCACAAACTGCATTTTGTAGTCTGTTACTGTACTTGTGAGTAAATATACAAGTGTAAGGTTAGTCCTAGAACTTTTAGTAACTTTACAACTTTAGACTATTCCCCATTTACAAGTGTAAAGTTACTGGAAAGTGAACACTTACATGTCTCCACTCCCTAAGTTCAGGGGCCGGAACCTATATTATTACTTTAAAGTTACCAGCACCAGGGAAGACATTTCCATATTGTAAAGTATATAGTTTAAATAGTTATCAAATATGAAAACAGATTAAAACATGTTTGTGTTAATTATAATTGTTAATTAATTGTATATATTTATTTTAAATATAGAATAATATACAACAATATTTATTTTGAATATATTAACTTTAAAATACAATGATTTTATATGAAGTTTATTAGAAATAAATCACATCTAAAATTAAAAAAGATTTCTCCATCATATATTTAACATTATTAAAAATAATCTATAGAATTTATTAACAGCAGTGTATTAATTTCTAATACATATTAACGTTAGATTAAGGTTCATATTCAAAAAGATGAATTATTTTAATTTAATTATTATGTTTTATTTTGAGAAAAAAGTTTAAACAATAAGCAAAATGTCATTATATGTTTAAACAGTTTAAATAATTTAATCTGTTTTAACATTAGTCCCATGGGGTTTTATTTTAAGTCACTACTGCCTTTATTGTCAATAAGAGGGTGTTGTGGTGCCCTTGTAGATAGATTTCTCTTTCTCGCTATAGTAATTATAGATGGGCAGTATTTGAATAGGGAGTGGCTTACTCTTTTGTGAGTGGGCTCATGTCCCTACCTAACACCCCCCCCCCCCAACTCTCTCTTAAAACTTGTGTCACCACCTTCAAGAAAGCTTACACGATTATCAGTGAATTTGAATGCATTTGGACGTAGATTTCAGCAGTGGTATGTTATGGTGATGCACACAAATTACATGGCAGTCTAGTCATGGAGCTCCTAGAAATAATGAATGTAGACGTATAGCCCATTACCACACAACAGCTGAAACCAATTTAAAACTTAAAGGTGCTTACAAATGTTTAAAAATGTTCATGGATAAGTCCTCAAGACTACTGTGCTAATGATGATGACCACAGTGCACTTCTCATTTACTATCTACAATCTGAATGTCGGACTAAAACCATTCTATTGTTCTGTTCCCCTTCAATAATAATCCTCCACAGCTTGCTGGGCACTCAGTTTTTAACTTTACTACCAGGGCAAAAAACTAGTCCTCTAATAAATCAATCCCAATAACTAAAGCAGGTGCACCCTAGTCAACCAACACCTTGTGAAAAAAAACGGTGCAGTTGTTACTGAACATGCAAAGCCTCATATATTTTATTGCCCTACCAACAGTTAGCAACCTTTACTATTTTTCCTACATTTTGGCCCTAGCAAAATGTTCCCTGCAAACTGGCAACATTTTTTTACGGATGCTAGGAGGTAGTGCTTTGTCACTAATTAACTGTACAACTATTTTCCACACCATTTTGAAATTGGATCGGTGCACAGTGTCTAAGGCTGACTCCACACCGAACATCGTGCCTATGGGTGACTCCAGTCCACACCGAACACCATGCCTATGGCTGACTCCACACCGAACACCGTGCCTATGGCTGACTCCAGTCCACACTGAACACAGTGTCTAAGGCTGACTCCACACCGAACACCGTGCCTATGGCTAACTCCAGTCCACACCGAACACCATGCCTATGGCTGACTCCACACCGAACACCGTGCCTATGGCTGACTCCAGTCCACACTGAACACAGTGTCTAAGGCTGACTCCACACCGAACACCGTGCCTATGGCTGACTCCAGTCCACACCGAACACCATGCCTATGGCTGACTCCACACCGAACACCGTGCCTATGGCTGACTCCAGTCCACACCGAACACCATGCCTATGGCTGACTCCACACCGAACACCGTGCCTATGGCTGACTCCAGTCCACACTGAACACAGTGTCTAAGGCTGGCTGCATACTGAACACAGTGTCTATGGCTGACTCCATGAATAAACTTCCACCAATAGTGAAATGGGAAGTGGTAAAACTATCCGCGCAAAAGCAAATATTGCCTCTACAGCTAGGTCGTGAAGCACACTGTGCCTTTTGGGAATCCGTAGATGTTTTGGAAAATAAATAAGCATAGGGTTCATTACCAGCTGTCTGTTGCAAAGAGGTTCCAAGCATCCAGTGGGAAAAATGTCCCTATTTCAGCTGAATCCATGGCATTCCTGTATAAATTGAGATAACATAACATAACTTGTATTTGTAAAGCGCACATATCACCCAAGGGTCTCAAGGCGCTGAATAACAGATGGATATTGTTACCCAACGGTACTCATTTTATCGACCTAAGATGGATGAAAGGCTGAGTGGACCCTCCAGATTTAGAACCTGTGACCATGAGGTTGAACACAGGCCCCTAAAGTGGATGCATTAGTCCACTGCACCACCATACCCGGCAGATACCATTCCTATACACATCTCCTGCCTATGCAAAGATTTTTTTTAAACGCCATCAATTTCTGGATCAGTGGTAACATGATGGCTATGCATGTCTTGCTGCTTGAAAGCAAAATGAGCAACACATAGCAGGGCCAACATATAACGAGGGAACCAGGACTGCGCTGTTTCTTACCACTTGAATTGGAATAAATTGGGAGCTTAGCAATGAGATTCCACAAGACTGGCTCATTCCTAGTTAAAAGAGGTTTATTGTACAACATGAGGTCCACCTACCCCACGCTTATTGGAGTTCTTAACTGAGACACTATTAATTAACCCAATGAGCACCTTAATTGTCAGATCTCAAGTTACCACTATTAGCAGATGACAGATTATGTGGTGAATGCAGCAAATCTATAAGTATGTGAAAAAAGATGCAGCTGCAGAATCGCATACGTCTAGCGGTCCTGGTTAGAAGGCATATTTGTGCTTAGATGTTTGGCTGTGCAACTTAGTGCCATCTCCATTGGGTACAATAACATGAAAGAGGCAGCAGCCCTGAAGAGAAGTGATTGTAAAGTCCCAGTAAAGGCAAGAAAATCCTGATCACAAATTTATCAGACAACCTGGGAAGTGTTGGTATTGTCAACTTCTGATATAGCTGCGTGATTAAGAAGTGTGGGAGTGGTCCCTCATACTTAAAAACAGACCTAATGAGTCAGTTCATTATCAGTGCTTGGCCATGTGTGGTGTTGGACCTACTGTTTCTTTTTTACTAATAGTAACATACACTTACATTTGGTTCTACTCCCTTTTCTAGGGAGCGAAGACTTGCAAGTCTACTCTTTAGAATAACTTTAAACTCGGATTTTGTGAATAGCTAAAAGCTGTTGAGTTACTCAAATGAAAGAGTAAATTACACATGTAAATTAATCGCAAGTGCAAGTTACCTCTGTGAATAGCCTTGTTACTATTTTTGACTCCCTAAACAAGTGTCGATGATCGACTGTCCCATTGTAACATATCTTTCTTGTGTTGTCTATACCTCCAGTGGTAGAGCTGGCAGTGGAATGTTGAATGAGGGCAGAGAGTCTGGAATGTGTGGAGTGTTCTAGGGTGCAAACATGTCTGGTGCGTGTGGGTTTGAATGGTAGATTATTGTGGGTGACGTTTGGTGGCCCGATTTATCGGGTGGCAGCTTTCCTCTTGCACTCCTCATTTAGGGGAATATATTAACAATAACTGGCACATCCCTGCAAATCAGCAGGGATGCACCAGTTATTGTGCGCCACAGTTCCGCGATCATGGATGCGCCGCATTTACAATGCGGCGCACCATGGGGCAAAAACGGCACAGATGCCTGACGCATCTGTGCCGTAAAAGTGACGCATTGCTGGAGTTGCGTCGCAAGCGCGACGAGGCTCCAGCAATGCTCTGGTTAATGCTGCGTCAATCCTTACGCCTGCTTCAGGCAGGCACAGGGTTTTGACGCAGCATGGCCTAAAAGTGACTGAGTGAAATCTTGTAGATTTCACTCCGCCACTTTTAGGAGGCGTTCCTGCACCGGAACACCCCCCCCCCACACAGGAACGCCTACATGTGGCGCAGGGCATTACAACGTGATGCATCTCCCAGATGCGTCACGTTGTAAGTACCCCCGCACCATGGAGCAGGATTTGCACCACCGCTGCATCACAAAAGTGACACAACAGCTGCGTAAATGAGGAGCAATGGGCTTGTAAATCTGCCCCTATGTGCTTTAACCTCTACAATAAACTCCAGGAAGGACTTGAACATGCCTATGTCTTTTGTCCGACCCTGTAACATCTTTCTTTTCAATTGTTCAGTACTAAGGCCATAACTTATATTTCCTGAGTTACTGTGCCAGTGCTCACTTCTTTTTGTGCCAATCCTTCTGTCTCTATATATTAGAGTGAAGTTAAGCCTGTTTCAGTGTGTTTTCCTGATCTCACCATACCTCCCATGTTTTTGTCTTCTGTGCCTATCTCTCCCAGTGTTCCTTTTTCCATATGTCCAACTCCCCGCGTCACTGCCCTTTGCCTCAATCTCCCTTTGTCTTCTGTATCTTCCTGTCCAATCTCTTTGGTACCGGATGCCCATGTCTGTGTCTTCCTATGCCTATCTGATTTTTTTATCATATACTTTTTTCCAGGACTACCTGTGTTCTTGCATCCTTCATTCATCTCTTTTTTGTTTGTGTATTTCTGTCTCCGCACGTTTGCCCAATACCTTATAAAACATCAGCAAAATGAAACTTTGCCGAGTTGCATTATTTGAGCAGAGCTTTAATTTCCAGGAAAATCGGAACAATATACAGGACACACTTTTATTTTAGCATGAGCTTCTCCAATACGAGGTGCTGTAACAGTAAAATGTGTGCAAGGACCAGCAATGACTATTACAGAAACGAGGATGTGATAAGAACTTGCAGAAAATAAGGACAGTCAAGAATGGAGATAATGAGACTTCCTCAGATCTGAAAAATGTTTTTGTCTAGCACAGAAGGCGCTGTCAAAACCAAAGTGTTGAGGTTCAAAACCATTAACATAAATTCCCCTAACAATCAATAGTTCACTCTTCGCCGTCTGAATTTCCAGCATTGAATGCCTCTTTGTGTGTGGCCTTTTTAAAGACATATAGAATTGCAAAATAAATTGTTTATTTGTGTTAAATTGTTAATTATGCTACGCTTGTAAATGCACAGTCTTCGTGCATCTGATCTGGTTTAGGTTTATTAAATTCATATTGCTGCTGCCATCGCCCATCATTAAATCAATAAACATCTTCCATCTTTAAGATATTTATTGTAAAATGCACATTTTGATAGCAGCTGCTTGCAACATCAAAGCATTTTACATGTGGGGGAAAGAGCACCAAAGTTTGCTCCTGAACATAAAAGCATCAGATGGTTTTGTATACATAGGTTCACTTGCCTTCCTCTCCTTGAACATTTATCTCTGAAGTACGCTTAGTATTTTTACCATCACCTGCCTTAACTGTGAGTTACATGTTTCTCTTTTACAAGGAGCACTCCTCCACAAACCAGTAGTTGATGAGGTCCTGGCAGCTTCCTCAACAATAACGCTTTGCAAAAACGAAGACAGAACAAACAAGAATTGCCAAAGTCAAAAGGCTGGTGGCCAAGGCCAGACTTAGTGGCTTTTACTGCTTGTTAAACACGTGAATTCCTAGATTAGTGAGAGTGTAGGGAATAGTCACTTATGTCTTATAGTGTACTGGACTGGCTAATCTTATGCAACGAGGGAGAACTTCAGGTATGAATTATAAAATTCAACAAGATCAGGTCATCCCTGTGACGATGGCCATTTTACCAATTGCAGCTTTATATTTGTCATAGACACTTCAATGTTAAGCTGAAAGTCAAATAATTAGTTAAGCGATCATGTTTATCCTGAGCATCATATTATCCAATATTGATAGGGTAGCCAGGCATCTTGATTTTGCCTGGACAGTCCTGGCTATTCGCCATTCGCCCTGTCAAATTTAAATAAGGAGCATAGAAGAGTGCAAGTTTCCTGATTTACCAAGGAGATGCTTGCCTCAGTTTAGCATCGAGAAATAATGATGCACACATTGGCAAATTTGTAAACAAACTCAGAATTTTTATACATAAAAAGCTAATCAAATGCAAAGTATATTGCAGGCTGTGTTTTTCAAACATCCACCCCTGTTGTAATGCATGAGCACAGAAAACTAGTTACATATATGAAATGAAACATTTTGCTTTCTTCTCTAATCGTGTACACTTACATGTGCACCTATATTACCTATATAGATTCTAGTTGATTTTGAGAATGAATCTGCAGGCATCCTATCAATGTGCAGAAATGTCTATTTTTCTTAGTCTGAGAATGGAGTTTCACTTTGACTTTTTACTGCCAATCGTTAAGTGTGAAGGCTATGTGCGGTTCACAATGGCAATACAAACTTATAATGTACCTTTGCAGATGTGCAGTTCTCCTTTCTAGAAAAAGAGCTATTTCTACAAGACCTCCTTGACCCCCCATCGCCGTGATGATGTGTAGGGTGTAAACCCTGCAGAGTAACACAGCCTCTGGTGTCATGCCTGTGGCAGAGGTAAGGATGTGAATGGGCACTCTCTTCAGCACTGCATCACAAAGCCCTTGAAAGAGCCTGAAAGGTCTCTTTCAACCTCTGCCCCCAGTGTCTGATTAGGTAGTGCCTTCCATGTCTCTCTGTTTCAGCATCTTCACTTATAATTCCTTTTTATTTTTTTTAGAAACGAAGCTATGGTACTTGATGTAACAGGAGGGCTTTTTGGCCTCAGCATCCATGGGGACTTCATTACCCAACCAGTAGTGTGCCAGTAGGTGTGTTTGCAGAGTGGTGGAGAAAGGTGTATGGCCTTCAGAGACCTCTCAGCAATCCCCCTGTACGGGAATTACTGGAGATAACAGGAGGGCCTTTTGGCCACCAAGGACTCATGAGGCATGTTTGAAGAGTGATGGAGCGAGGGGGCATGGCCTCCAACCACCTTTCAGCAATCCCGCTGTTTGGCACACACTGGAGGTAACAGGAGGGCTTATTGGCCCCGAAGGACAGTAAGCATCCAAGACGACATCATCCACCAACCAGTAGTGCACCAGGAGGTGTGTTTGAAGAGTGGTGGAGAAAGGGGGCAAGGCCTCTGATGACCTCTCAGCAATGCTGCTGTGTGGGACTTACTTGAGGTAACAGGTAGGGCAGTTGGCCCACAAGGACCATCAGGAGGCAAGGGGACTACATCCCCAACCAGTAGTGCACCAGAAGGTGTGTTTGCAGAGTTGCAGTGAAAGAGGGCAGGCCTCTAGTGACTTGCTGTGCTCTTTCTTTTTCATATTTATTGGTTTTATTAGGGAAGGAGGGCTTTGTGGCCACCTTCCATGGCCTAATTTTGACCCTGGGCACTCCATCCCCTAGAGCCGGAACGTTTTGGAAAGTGTGTGGGGGAAGCAAACAGTCCCCATCCCAGGCTGATTTCAGCCCTGATAAAACCATCCCTATCCCACGTAGCCTGGCATCTCTGTTGGGGAGCGAGGGGGACCCTGAATGTCCCTGCTGTCCCTGACAGCTCCCTGCCTCCTGCAGGAGCCGGCATTGCTTTGACACACAGGGACCTGCTAAACATGCATCTCCCTTGTGTCAAAGCAAATGCTCCACTTCCAGCCACAGCAAACAGCTATATCACAGGGGTGGGCACTCAAGAATAGTAGGAGCCGGTCATGTGGCGTGGTGGTCCCCTGGGCCTTTATTGGCTCTAGGAGGGGAGCGCCATGGCCCCCGCCTTTCACATTAACTGTGGTCCCCAGGGCTGAAAAAGGCCAAGAAGGGGGTCCGGGCATCCCCCCTCCCTCTTTAATGAACATCTTGCCCCAGGGAGGTTGTGGTTGCCAGTGCATGGGGGTGGGTCTGGTGGCCCCCATACAGTTTTCGCAAAGCCCTGGGAGGTGGCAGTCCCCGGGGCACAGGGTGTGCTGTGTGGGTACCGATACATAATTAATAGCAAATAACCCAGGGAAGTGGTGGTCCACGGGGTTTCATAAACCCTAAGAGGGAGAACCCATGCACCCCTTCTTTATTTTTTATATGCCCCTGTGATTTGGCCCATCCGGGGGCTTCCTCTAAAAGACGTGTGGGAGACACCACTTTTTTTTTCTTTAAATTATGCTTAAATCAGTGGATCCCCCATGAGTCTGTCCCAAAATTGATATTCCAAAAAATGCTTTTTACCCCCAGCAGGGTCAGTGTGTGATCCCGCCACCATACCTAGTGAGTCAGGGTATTCCTACTCTGCCGCTCTTTATTTCTCTTTTATGTTTTTTGGACACAGCTTTAAGCTGAGTTCCAAAGTGGCTGCCAGCAATTGCAGATTGAAACTACTGAATGGACTTACACCAAATCTCAAAAAGCATGCTTTCTGGACCAACATCCAGCTTTCTCACAAATTTGGTGTCATTCCGTTCAGCAGTTTGGGCTATAGTCATGCTCAAAATCCTTATTGAAAGAATGCATTTTGGCACCCTCCTTTTTTCTTGGCTCTGTCATGACAGATCACTCTGAAACTTTAAACACAGTAGCTGAACGTACAAGGTTTGAAAATGTTGTGAAGATTCGTCAGGCAGCACCAAAGTTATTGGCAAACAAAAAACACTCTTCCTATGGAAACTAGGGGGCATATTACCAAGCAATAGCGATAATTATCGCTATTGCTTGGTTAGAGACAAAAATGTATCGCTAAGCTGCGGCGATTTTTATCGCAAATAAACCTTGGTATTAACAAGCTTTATCGCAAATGCGATGAAAATCGGCCGCAATGCATGAATATCGCTGAAAAGTCAGCGATATTCATGCATTACCGAGCTAATGCTCTTAGCCATGTTATCCACCTCCCATTGGATAACATGGCTAAGAACTGCTCAGGGCAGGTGTTAGCTTTTGGAGACATTCGCGCTTAGCGCGAATATCTCCAAAAGTTGGTAATAGGAGATAGCGATGTTTCCAGTCGCTAACATCTTGGCACGCCCACTTTGCATGTCATTAGTGATAAATATCACTGACATGCAAAGTGGGGCCCAAGATGGTCGATATCTCCAACCAGCTGTCGCTAACTGGTGTTAGCGACAGCTAGGTAATAGGGAGATCATTTTATCTCCGCTTTCTTGGCTTTCAAAGCCAAAAAAGCGGAGATAAACCCCCTTGATAATATGCCCCTAGGTCTTTACCATAACTACCTCTGGCGACTGCCAGTAGGTAATCTATATTATATATACACACTAATGAAAGGGGCGGGTAGAGAACAACAACATTGAGATACATGGAATACAGATTTATAATTCTTTTGGTCCCGTGCCCAACTTTGTGAGGTAGTGCGAAATGCTTTTTTGTTCTACTAGTATCTTCTGCGCGGGTAAGCTGCCTGCCTGTTGTGTTTTTTTGTTTACTTGTGGTGACTTGTGATCACTTTGGCTGCTAAGGTGCATGTCTGATATGGCCGGTTGGGATCGGAGTTGGGGGTGGGGGGTCCTGCAAAATTTCCCCTTTGTCTTCTTGATCCTTTTTGCTTGGCTCTTTGCCATTCAGTCCGTTTGAGGTTGTTGCTGGAATCAGAGTTTGTATTATATTGCTCGCCGTTGGGAGCTCTTGATCCTGGTCTTGATGCCTATTGGGCTCTTGGGCCTGGACCCTATTTGGCAATGCAGTTGCTTTCTTTCCTTGGTACTTCTTTTGTCTGGCTTTCCTCAAACGTTTGCGTTCTCGTTTTGTTAAGGCGTTGGTTTGTTTTATTTGCCCATTTGGGGATGACCCGGGCTCTTTTCTCCCTTGCTTTCCTGGGTCATTGGTGTCAGTAAGTTGGAATTGCATGTTTGTGGAAGTTGTTAACTGAGCGTTTGCTGTGGTTTCTATTGGGTTGCCTTCCGTAGGGTCCGTGAGTGAGCTCTCACTGAGCGTTGTTTCACTACTAGTTGTGCATTACCAGCGGTCAGGAGCCTTTTCTACAGCGGTGGTTTCAGTAAAAGTTTGCTGCGCTTTGGTTTTATTTTTTACTTCTGACAAAATGTCTGTGAGGATGGTCGGAAGAGCTTTAAGTTGATTCAGTGTGTCAGTGCACTGGCATTCATGGTACTTTGTCTGAGGATCTTTCTGGACCCGTTCAATGAAGGAATTTAGGTCTAATATCTTTCTGTCTATTCCCACTACATGAGAGGCCAGAATTTGGAGAAGGTCAATCTGAAGCTCTAATTTTTCAGAGTGTTGGAGCAAAGCCTCTGATATAGTTTCCATGGTGCTTATGAACGGAGGCCATAGGGGAGCATGTGCTGGGAGAAAAAGATCTGTTTGGTTACTGCCAGCATGGGGACTAACCCAGGCTTTGTCTCCTGGTTTGCTCCAAAGGAAGTCTCGTGGATCTTCTCCCCGACCTACATCTGATGTCACTGTTTGTATATGATCTTTTTTCTGAGGATCAAGGCCTTTTGGTGGTGTTGCCTCCATTGGAGAGGGAATATTATGTCGTGGGAGAGATTCTCCTAATGGGCCAATTGTGGGTTTTATCGAGGCGTCATTGCAGATAGCTGGGCTGGATGCGCTTGCGCCAACCGATACATCCTGTGTTTCCCATCCGGCAGTCTTTTTTGTCATTTTGTCATCCTGTAATGGGACCTTGGGGGTTGGCGGGCGTTCCTGTGCCTCAACACTTTCTTGATTTGTGGGTGTCCGGGCATTCGTCAATTCCCCCTATTGCCGTTCTAAGGTTTCTTTATCTGTTTTGCCTCTGTGCCACATATCCGTAATGTTCGTTCTTGTCGCTGGTGGACTGTCGGTCCCTGAGTCGGGCCCCTTTGTTCCAAAGAATGAACCCAGACTTGCTGAGCGCAACCTCACTGGCGCGTTAGGAGTTTTGTCCTCTAATGCCACTGATGGATCAGTGCACTGCTCGTTTTGGGCGTTCACGTTGTTTACTGCTTCACTTGTATTTATTTGTGCATTCACTGTTAATATGTTCGACGTGATGTTGGAAGATTCCCCGGGACTTTGAATTTGGGTTATCTCCGGTAGGATGTAATCCTGTGGGTACAAAGCTTTCGGTGGCGAGCCCACTGACTGGGACATTCTTTTGTTGCTTGTAACTGTTTCGATGTTCTGTGCTTGAGACACCGGAAGCACCGAACGCACCGAGGGAGCCAATAATAAAGATGGTGTGGATGGAATCAAAAAGTCTGTGATCTTGTAGTTTTCAAGCCCTGGTATGATCTTCTGCTTCTTGGAGGTGGGAGCACTGGCCTTTTTGTCTTCCACCTCTCCTTTTTCTTCATCGGAGGAATCGAATTCTCCTTCGCTCATATTTCTGCGATGTTTTAAGTTCCTTTTTTTTTTTTGTTTGTTTGTGAGGTCTGCTCTGACTCTTCCTGACCTCATGATGGGGAAGTAGTGCAAGGAGTGCAATTGCAAGAGCGACTGGTTAGTGGGCCTGACACCCCCTTCTCTCCTTGACTGACGTCAAGTTAGTTGGCTCGTGGTGGAACGCAGAATCTGAGGGGCAATTTTACAGTCCCGAGCCCGTGCCCCCGCCGGGCAGTAGGTGTGGCTGCGGGCGAGTTGCTTGCTTCTTGTAGGATTCCTTGGGTTTACTCAGCGGAGTAAATGGCAGCAGTGGGTGTTGAAGGGTGGATAATAGGTGTTAGACGGCACCCCCCCCTCTCCCCTGCTGCTGCTGGCGTAAGGTCAATGGGGGCTGTCAAGGCTGTGAATAGTGTGCTAGTGGGCAACCAGTAACAACTAACGGGCGTGCAGGGCAAAAAAAAGCGGGGGTGCTGGGTACGAGCGGAGCACTCAGGGGGGCACCATGGGCAAGCTCTGACCTAGTCAGGACTGCCTTGACAACCCCCCGGGCTCTTACTTTGCAGTTGCCTCTATCGGCAGCCGCGCTCATGTCTTGGTCCAACCCCTCTCTCGCACACCTGAAGGTCGGTCTCACCTCCTTTGCTCCTTTTGCTCAAGGCTATGTTGTGGAAGTAGGTTAGAGCACGCTCGCTCTCCCAAGCCGCCTCTGACGCTTGTGTTCGGTCGTCCGCGCTGCCTGATGCTGCCCAAGTCTGCACCCGCCGCCTGCCACCTGCCCGCCAGGAGTTTGTCAGATCCGTAACGGAAACGCAGAGGGTTGCAGCAGGGCAGGGGGGGGGCTGCCTCTGGTAACTCAGCTCGGCTCGGCTGACTTGGGCCCCGCTGCTACTCTGAGAGCTCTGCACTCGCACCTCCCTCGCAGAGCACCGGACGTCCACCGGCCGCACAGGATTAGCCGCACTCCCGGTCTCCTTGCCCGACAGCGGCTCAGCGACTGGCCGGCTGTGGGGGTCAGTGAAGGAGCTGTGGAGGGGCTGCTTGTTTGTTTGTGAGGTGGGGAGGTGGTGATCTGGCTCTCCGACTCTCCGGCTCTCAGGTGTTCAGCTCTCTGCTGCTCTCACCACCCACGCATAACGGTCACACAAAGATTTATAATTCAATTCCTTACTAAACAACCTATGGGCTAAATGGGGACAAAGAATTTCATGTGCACCTATAACCTGCAAAGTGAGAAAAAAGTTTCCACACTTGCCGAAGAGCTACAAGAAACAGTCGATTCCCAAGACCAATGCAAGACCATTTGGAATAAGAAACAGACAGGCCCTCAGCCAGAACAACAATAAAGAACTATCCGTCAGCAAATCATAGTTAACTGGACTCAAAGATTCCAGTGCACAAGGAAGAGGTGGCCCAAAAGACAGATCAAGCCACAGGTTAGCAGTTTATTATTTTTCCAACCACGAGCAAAGTACTATGGGCAAGAATAATGGTCACTGGGGGTAGTCACTCTGTAGTTGTACTTCGGATTCCCAGAGATGGGAATTCCTAGGATTTTTGCTTGAGCGTCCATGAATCCCTACAAATCTTTCCAGACCTATTGCTTTTTGTACATTAGCAGATAATGCAACGTTTCAAAGCGATTCTTCAAGGTGGTGAAATGAAAAAGGGGCGAAGAGGGGAAAAAGGTTGTAGAAATATGACCGCCTTTTAATTTTGTAAAGGTAGCCAGTATCCAGTTATTTATTGACTTGCTATCACAATGTACTGCAGTATACCACAAAGTTACGGCGGTATACCATGGCACAGTAAATCACCAAAGGGAAAGATTTATCATTGCATTGCCCTTGCATCACACATGGTGTCACAAGACAACATCTCACTTAAGTCAGATTTGCCAAGTAACACAAGGCCACCATGCATCACCCTATGTTGCTTGATAAATCAGTAGAAACTGAAAGCAGCGCAAATCGCCATTCAATTCCACTGTATGGCAGGACACTCCACTGTTTAGCACAACACTCCACTCTGGGACAATTAAAGTAATGAAGGACATAAGAGGCTAAGTCCAACTTCTTTATTAAGTTACTCAGTAAAACATCTTCAACTTGCCAGAGCAGCAGAACACACTCTGTGAGAACACAAACATTGTAACCAGCTTCCCATTCAGTGTTCCATGGAAGAAGCCAAGGGAAGCAAGTGAAGGGGGAGGACCGGAAAAGCCAATATGGGGATTATAACACATCTCCCTCTGGAAATGAGAAAGAAAGGAAGAAAGGGGTGAAGACAAGGGAAGAGAATAAGGATAGGGCGAAAATAAGGAATAGGAAGAGCTGAGAAGAAGGGTCAATGATTTTACAATGCATTGTGCAATCCTACGATTTTCGAAATCTGTGTGCCAGCTGGGAGGACACATTAGTCTACCCTCCCTTTTACTGTGATCAAAGCCAACATGAGTTTAACTGATTTCTTTCTCCCCTACTTTGACATGAATCATGTTGGAGGGACACATAGTAATTCTATCCATGCTCCACATTTTACCATTTTCAAGAATGACCAAATTGTTTTGACTTCTTTGATCTTTTCTGGTTCATAGAATGTGTCACCTTTATTGTTTGCCACGTAGGGTTTCGTAATAAGGACCCACTGCCCCTTTTTCAAGTCCTTGCTTCTAGTGCCCCATTTCTTGTCATACATGTCTTTGTACACTTTTTTGTTGTCTCCTCACTCTTTCTCCCACCTCTATAGGGTCAATGGTGACAGCCTTGTTCTTGAAAAGCCAACTGCAGGACAGTTTTGATCTTGCTTTTCTTCCCCTCAACATTTCAAATGGGGATAGTCCCGGAGAGACATTAGGTGAGGTATGGTATGCCCATAAAATGTCTCTTACAGTACTTTCTATGGGTTTCCCTGAGGCTACAGCCAATTGAATAGACTCTTTTACATTCTGATTGCTCTTTCCACCTTGCCATTGGGCTTAAGAGTGTACAAAGGCATGCGAACATGAGGAATGGAAAGATCTTTTAGAAAATTCTTAATTTCCTCTGACACAAATTGGACCCATTACTCGTGATGAGGGTATCAGTGATTCCTTCCTCGGAAAATACCTCTGTCAAGAAACTTGTGAGGGTCTTCGTGTTGACCAAGTTGACAAACTTATGTGTGATCCGGTGTGAATAATAGTCAATGAGCACAATTTTTCCTGTAGACCCATAGCCTGAATGAGTCCTGCTAACTCTAAATCCAATGTGTTTTTTGGAACAAGGGGAACTTCCACAGGAATTGGGGGGAATGTCTTAAACTTTTTGTTTTGTCACTAAGGCTACAGGCATGACAATCACGGACCATCTCCTCCATTAAGTGATCCGTGTATGGAAACCAGTAATCAGATATTAACTTGGCCTTACTAAGACTTCTCCTCAAACGTCCTTCATGTGCTAGATGTAATATTTGATCTCGTAAACTTTCTGGTGGCTCAATCTTTCCTCATTTTATTATGGCTGTATTCTGCCCTTCTTTTGTTTGCAAATAGGGATAGTAAGGGTTTGTGATCAGTGGGCAGTTTGAAAGGTAGGCCCCACAAATACAATTTAAAATGATTGATGGCCCAGTAACACGCCAGGGCCTCCTTTACCACCTTTTTTTAGCAAGTTCCTAAGGGGTTGAGTTAAGACTGACAGAAAAGTTCTTTACATATTTGGCCATGTACTCTGCCAAACCCAAAAATGACAATCTCCTCTTTAGATGTGGGAGTAGAAGCTTTATGTACAGATTCTACCAAATTCGTGTTGGGTTTAATGCCTTCTTCTGAAATAGTGTGCCCCAAATAGTCCACAGAAGTGACACCTAGTCTACATTTGCATTTTTTAGTGGTGAAACCAGGATTTCTCAATTTGCATAGAAGATTTCTAACACTGTCATTGTGTTCACTTTCACTAGCTCCGTATATTATTATGTAATCTTGGAAACACAATGTCTTTACACATTCTCTGAGTATGTCTTGCATTATTCTTTGGAATGCCACGGCAGCTGAGGCTAGCCCAAAAGGCATTCTAAGAAATTTGAAATTGCCAAATGGAGTAGTGAATGCAGTTAACATTTGAGTGTCTGGATGTAAGTTACCCTGGTGGTATGCCAAGGATAAATAAAGAACACTGAAGTACTTAGCATCTTGAATAGTGTTTAACATTTCGTGTATCCTCAGTAGTGGATGTCTGTCCACCCAGATGTTTGCATTAGGGTCCCTTAAGTGAACACATAGGCGGATGTTCTTACCATTATCTTTGCTAGAGAGAACAATGGGTACCAACCATTCTGAAATCTCAATTTCTTTTATTACACCTTGACTTGCAAGTTTTTACAGTTTCACTTTTAATAGTTCCCTCATTAAGAGGGGTATAGATCTCGTTTTGTGTACAACAGGAAGTGCACCTTCTTTGAGGATGATTTTGTGCATGTATTTTTTCAACTTGCCCAGTTGCTCCGTACATACCTAAGGAAATCCTTGGTGAGA
Source organism: Lissotriton vulgaris (assembly GCF_964263255.1). NCBI lineage: Eukaryota > Metazoa > Chordata > Amphibia > Caudata > Salamandridae > Lissotriton > Lissotriton vulgaris. Next base: position 754,838,248 of record NC_141685.1, on the reverse strand, counting down.
TTGCTGCCTATCTCGGGGGGGGGGGGGGGGGGGGGTCCACTAACAACACTTGATCTACATTGTCGGGATCAACAGTGATGCCCAATTCCTTTTGGCGTTCCCACCCCAATAAGCTAGACCCTTTCTCAGTGATGTATACTTTCCCCACAGTGTGCTACCCTTAAATGAAATGTGAATTCTCACCATGCCCTCTAAAGGAATGGGCTCTTTGTTGTATTCCCCAGGTTGAATATCTGCTGTTTCTTGAACTAAATCATGTTTAGAAAACTTTTCCTTAAATATTTATTTCTCAATCAATGTGTAAGGTGAACACGAATCGGCCTAGACTTGAATATTCACTCCATCTAGGCTTATTTTGCATGTATGGAATTGTACTGTTTCTTCAACCTCCGTTTGTTTAATTTGAAAAATGTATTCTCTGCTTTCATCCCCTTTGGCATCTGAAATGCTTATCATGTGCACCTTCTAACTAGCTGCTTTGCACACTTTAGCAAAGTGACCTCTCGTTGCATTTTCTACATACAATGTTTTCTGGTTTGGTGTGTGAAACTTCCTTATTTCTCTCACTAATCTTAACCCGTTTAGCGCATCGAACATTCTGCCCCAGTGCGGACGTTCGATCGCGCTAACGGGATTCGGACGTCCAACGGTCGTGCGCAGGACCAGCGAGGTAGTGCACGCGACGACCATTGGACGTTCGCAGCACGGAAAGGGTTAAATACCACCTCTTCATTGTTGAAATCAAGTTGTCAATCCCACTCCCTGAAGTGTTTGGCCGCAAGGTTTATACAACAGTAAGCACAGAGGTCTAGATCTACAAATCCTTCATAGGAATACATTAGAAATATTTTGGCATATCGGGCGTTAGTAACACAGTAGGCACTTCCATATAGACACCACTTGAATGCGGCACTATAACAAGTAAAATTTACCAGGTACACTGCACTCATAAAACTGTAGTGTAACTTTTATTTATGAAAGGAGAGAGGGCCATATTATCAAACCTTGGCAACAAAATGATCGCCGCTTTATCGGCAGCAAATTGCCACTAAAGTGGCCATAATAGGTTTGATAATATGCTCTGTGGAATTCCAATCGAAGCTCATGTTAGATGTGAAGGACATCTAACATGATGTTCGATTGGAATTCCATAGAGCATATTATCAAACCCATTATCGCCAGTTTAGCGACACTTTCCTGCCGATAAAGTGGCGATAATTTTGTCGCCCAGGCTTGATATTATGGCCCAGAGTTTTAATGTTTTCTCTCTCTATCACTCTCTGTAACATCATTTCTCTTTCTCTCTTAAACTTAGACACTGCTGTCTGCTTGGATGTGTAGAAGAATTTTTGAAGTGAAGTTGTGAAGTCTACTTCCGTTTGTGTTTGGCCGCAAGGTTTATATAACGGTAAGCACAGAGGCCTAGATCTAAAAATCCTTTATAGGAATGCATTAGAAATAATTCGGCATAACGGGCGTTATTAACGCAGTAGGCACTTCCATATAGACATCATTTCTCTTTCTCTCTTAAACTTAAACACTGCTGTCTTCCACGTGAAGACGTGTAGAAGAATTGTTCAGAATAAGTTGTGACACCAACTGCCTCAAATGTTTACCCGTAAGATTTATACAACGGTAAGCACAGACGCCTAGATCTACAAAGCCTTCACAAGAATGCATTAGAAATAAGTCAGTAACGCACTAGGCACTTCCTAATAGACACCACTTGAACGCAGCACTATACCAGAACTGGAATGTACGAGTCGCACTGCACACTTAAAACCGTAGAGTTTCCAAAAGTTGTAGGGGCATAGTATCAAGAACGGCAAAAAATTTATCGCCATTTCAGCGACAAGAAACTACCACTAAAGCGGCGATAATAGGCTTGATAATATGCCCTTGTAAATTCCCATAGTAGCCCAGGTTAACACCAGAACCTGCACTGCTATGGGAATTCACAACAGCATATTATCAAGCCCATTATCGCCGCTTTAGCTGCAGTTTCCTGCCGCTGAACCGGCGATAATTTTATCACCGTTCTTGATAATATGCCCCGTAATGCTTCAGCTCATTTACTCACATCTACATAATTCTAAACTCTAATTTTCTTTTTTCTTATGCAGATTACCAATCGGACACCTTTTGGAATCAATTTCACAATTTGTTTATAACATTGTTTAAGTTATTTTTCCAGTTCTAATATAGTTATAATTGAGTTTCGTTTATATTTATTGTTTAATGAAAGTTAATAAAAAAAACTACATACTTCTTTTATTTTGTGGGGTAGGGGTATGACGGCCCACAATAAAAATAATGTTGAAATACTATAGTAAGATATTCAAGACTAGGATTGAAAACTACTGAGTTCTAACTAACAGATATAATAAAAACAATGGTGAGAAACTACGAAAATGACGATGGACGGAGTATGTAATCAATGTTTGGCGCCTCGGCACTACCTTTCAAATAAATATATAAAAAATATTACTATTAATACTATACAAAAGTACAGCAGCGGATGACACACACGAACCGGGAAAAGAAAGCGACAGATTTACTAACTGATACAAAGAAAGGTTTGCTTGTTGAACTTGAAGAAAAAGAAAACGTGGGCTTCGAAACGGCGCTGAACATCCGAAGAGAGTACAACTGCTGCACCAAAAAAAAAAGTAAAGCTTTACATACTATCATAGAAATGAAAATTGTAACACCGGTCTTTGATAATATGCACCTAAGTTTACTGGTCAAAAAAAGAGTAATGAGTCATATTATCCATAAAAGGCAATACATTATCGCCGCTTTTGTCGTCAGGAAACGGCCGATAAAGCGGCGATAATAGGCTTGATAATAGGCCCTTGTAACTTCCCATAGCAGCCCAGGTTCTGGTATTAACCTGGGCTCCTAAGGTTATTCACAAGGCCATATTATCAAGCCAATTATCGCCGCTTTAGCTGCAGTTTCCTGCCGCTGAACCGGCGATAATTTTATCACCGTTCTTGATAATATGCCCCGTAATGCTTCAGCTCATTTACTCACATCTACATAATTCTAAACTCTAATTTTCTTTTTTCTTATGCAGATTACCAATCAGACACCTTTTGGAATCAATTTCACAATTTGTTTATAACATTGTTTAAGTTATTTTTCCAGTTCTAATATAGTTATAATTGAGTTTCGTTTATATTTATTGTTTAATAAAAGTTAATAAAAAAAACGACATACTTCTTTTATTTTGTGGGGTAGGGGTATGACGGCCCACAATAAAAATAATGTTGAAATACTATAGTAAGATATTCAAGACTAGGATTGAAAACTACTGAGTTCTAACTAACAGATATAATAAAAACAATGGTGAGAAACTACGAAAATGACGATGGACGGAGTATGTAATCAATGTTTGGCGCCTCGGCACTACCTTTCAAATAAATATATAAAAAATATTACTATTAATACTATACAAAAGTACAGCAGCGGATGACACACACGAACCGGGAAAAGAAAGCGACAGATTTACTAACTGATACAAAGAAAGGTTTGCTTGTTGAACTTGAAGAAAAAGAAAACGTGGGCTTCGAAACGGCGCTGAACATCCGAAGAGAGTACAACTGCTGCACCAAAAAAAAAAGTAAAGCTTTACATACTATCATAGAAATGAAAATTGTAACACCGGTCTTTGATAATATGCACCTAAGCTTACTGGTCAAAAAAAGAGCAATGAGTCATATTATCCATAAAAGGCAATACATTATCGCCGCTTTTGTCGTCAGGAAACGGCCGATAAAGCGGCGATAATAGGCTTGATAATAGGCCCTTGTAACTTCCCATAGCAGCCCAGGTTCTGGTATTAACCTGGGCTCCTAAGGTTATTCACAAGACCATATTATCAAGCCAATTATCGCCGCTTTATCTGCAGTTTTCTGCCGATAAAAACGACGATAATGTATCGCCTTTTGTGGATAATATGACTTATTGCTCTTTTTTTTACCAGTAAACTTAGGTGCATATTATCAAAGACCAGTGTTACAATTATCGCCGTTTTATTGGCAAGAAACTGCCGATAAAATGGTGATAATTACCATCATAATATGGCCTTGTTATTTCCCGTAGAAGCCCATGTTAACACCAGAACATAGGCTTCTATGGCAATTAACAAGGACGTAATATCAAGCCCACTCTCCCAACATTAATAAAAAACCATAGGCCCTTCTAAATTCCCATAGCAGTCCAAGTTCTGATCTTAACCTGGGCTTCTATGGTTATTCAAAAGGCCATATTATCAAGCCCATTATCGCTGCTTTATTGGCAGTTTCCTGCCGATAAAAACAACGATAATGTATCGCCGTTTGTGGATAATAGGACTCATTGCTCTTTTTTTGACCAGTAACCTTAAGTGCATATTATGAAAGACCGGTGTTACAATTATCGCCATTTTATTGGCAAGAAACAGCCGATAAAATGGCGATAATTACCATCATAATACGGCCTTGTTATTTTGCCATAGAAGCCCATGTTAACACCAGAACATAGGCTTCTATGGCAATTAACAAGGACGTAATATCAAGCCCACCGTCCCAACATTAATAAAAAACCATAGGCCCTTCTAAATTCCCATAGCAGCACAAGTTCTGATCTTAACCTGGGCTTCTATGGTTATTCACAAGGGCATATTATCAAGCCCATTATCGCCGCTTTATCAGCAGTTTCCTGCCGATAAAAACGACGATAATGTATCGCCTTTTGTTGATAATATGGCCCATTGCTTTTTTTTTGACCAGTAAACTTAGGTGCATATTATCAAGGACCGGTGTTAAAATTATCGCCGTTTTATTGGCAGGAAACTGCAGATAAAACGGCGATAATGAGCTTCATAATACGGCCTTGTTATTTCCCATAGAAGCCCATGTTAACACCAGAACATAGGCTTCTATGGGAATTTATAAGGACGTATTATCAAGTACACCCTCCCAACATTAATAAAAAACTCCAGACAATGCAGGTACCCGGAGCTGGAAGGTCATTTTACATATCACTGCCCCAGAAATGTGGCGTTCCCCGCGACGTGTACGGGGAGAGAGAGAGAGAGAGCTCAAAAAGACCGGTGTTACAATTATCGCCATTTTATTGGCAAGAAACTGCCGATAAAATGGCGATAAAGACCATGATAATACGGCCTTGTTATTTCCCATAGAAGCGCATGTTAACACCAGAACATAGGCTCCTATGGCAATTAACAAGGACGTAATATCAAGCCCACCCTCCCAACATTCATAAAAAACCATAGGCCCTTGTAAATTCCCATAGCAGCCCAAGTTCTGATGTTAACCTAGGCTGTTATGGTTATTCACAAAGGCATATTATCAAGGCCATTATCGCCGCTTTATCAGAAGTTTCCTGCCAATAAAAGCAACTATAATGTATCGCCTTTTGTCGATAATATGGCCCATTGCTCTTTTTTTTACCAGCAAACCTAGGTGCATATTATCAAGGACCGATGTTAAAATTATCGCCGTTTTATTGGCAGGAAACTGCCGATAAAATGGTGATAATGAGCTTCATAATACAGCCTTGTTATTTCCCATGGAAGCCCACGTTAACACAAGAACATAGGGTTCTATGGGAATTTACAAGGACGTATTATCAAGCCACCCTCACGACATTAATAAAAAACTCCAGACAATGCAGGTACCCGGAGCTGGAAGGTCATTTTACATATTACTGCCACAGAAATGTGGCATTCCCAGCGACATGTACGGGGAGAGAGAGAGAGAGAGCTCAAAACATATATTTTTTTAAAAAGACCCGAGGGGTGCTGCTCACGGAGACTGCGGGGAGTAGGACCGTAACCCCCCACATACTTCAAAATAAAACTAAAGGAGTACCATTCCCCAGTGCTCGGGGCACCTTACATGCCCCCATTATGCAAAAAAATTGCCCCCGTAAATTGCCCTCTCGGGATCTAATGAATAAAACGAACTTCTACTTTTTTTTCACCTTTTCCACCGCGTACAAGTACTGCACGAGTACCCCGCCATTTTTTATTTAAAAAAATAAATAAAATTGAGCCTAAAGGTCCATGTACCACCCCCTGACCAAGACTATAGCCTCAGAATCTTTCCACTCGGCCCCGTTTCCTTATTTCTCAACTTTGTTTTAATGTTTTCTTGTGACTCTCCTCTCCCAACAAACAACATGGCGGCCAGCACTTCCTGGTATGGAGTATTGACAGCCAATCAGCATGCAGCTCCTGCTTGTAATTGTACGTATTTCCATACACGTACGCCATGATTTTTCTTTAAAAAATAAAATAAAAAAATAGAGCCTAAACATCCATGTACGACCCCCTGGGCAAGCCTACAGGGTCAGAATGTTTCTAGTCTACCCCCTTCTCTTATTCCTCAACTTTGTTTTACTGTTTTCTTGTGACTCGGTTCTAGCGAGGCACACGATGGCCACCAACACTGCCTGGTTTTGAGTGTTGACAGACAGTTTACAGCCAATCAGCATGCAGCTCGCGCTCGTAATTGAACAGATTTCAGTACGCGTGCTGAACTCCGTCTCTAGATATCGCTATGATTTTACTTGCAATTTTCTCAAAAACTACTGAACGGATTTACACCATTTAACAAAAAGCACAATCTCGACCAGAACTCTACCTCTCTGCCAAATTTCGTGTAATTCCGGTCAGCCGTTCGGGCTGTAGCCCTGACTAAAGGTCCCTATGGAAAATTGCATGGGGAAAACACGTTTTGGGACCCCCCTTTTTTCTCGGCCCCCACTTGATGAATCACCCCCAAACTTTCAGGGAAGGAGCGGAACCGAGCAGCCATTTTCTTGGAGAAATTCGCGAAGATTTGTCCACCGGCGCCAAAGTTATTCCAAATAGAATGTTGTGGATTTCCTATGATAGCATTTCTTATCTGTGACAGGCCTGTGAAATGCTCCGATTCACAGTGCTCTGCTGATGCACTTAAGAGTGCGCGTTCAGTAGTGTGTGAACTCGAGTTTCCCTACCTTACTTTTCCTTGCAATATTATATAGCACGAACTCAACAACATGGCATGAGCACAATTTACATTACAGAAGAACACATTCATTTATGGTCGGCACGTGGAGACAAAGCGATTTGCCTGGAATCACAGGATGTTGAGCTGATGCCGAGATTTGAACGTAACTCCCCAGCTCTAAAGTTCGCAATTCTAGAACTTGTGGCGGGAGGTGTGTCTAAAAGTGTATGTCGGTGGTGGCCATCAATGAGAGAGACCTGTGCACTTTTCAAATGGGTGTTGAAAAAATATGAGTATGTTGCTGGAGATGTGGGCCGCCGTGCCACCAATGTACTTACCGGGGGAGGGTAAACACCCATTATTCCGCAACTTTCTTTCCGCATACCATCACTCCGCATACTTTCATTACGAAAGTGCCATGACTCCGCAATACCATTATAACACATGGCATTACATTTTATATGCTTTTACCACGCATACATTTACAACGAAATTCGTTGTAAATGCATGAATGGTAAAAGCATGTTTTTTTTAATGTTTGGATAAGGTAAGTATGGGTATAGGGGTATATGTTTTGGGGTACTGAGGTATTTGTTTTGAGGTGTTTGGGTATTTTAAGGGTTCAGGTATAGTTTTGGGTTATGGGGTACAGGGGTAGTTTTAGGGTTTAGGGATAGGTATGAGTTTTGGGGTACAGGGGTATTTTTAGGGTTCAATGCTAGGTTTGGGTTTTGGGGTATAGGGGTATTTTTAGGGTTCAGGGGTAGGTTTGGGTTTTGGGGTACAGGGGTATTTTAAGGGTTCAGGGCCAGGTTTGGGTTTTGGGGCACAGGGGTATTTTAGGGTTCAGGGGTAGTTTTGGGTTTTGGGTTACAGGGGTATTTTAGGGTTCAGGGGTAGGTTTGGGTTTTGGAGTACAGGGTTATTTTTAGGGTTCAGGGCTAGGTTTTGGTTTTGGGGTACAGGGGTATTTTTAGGTTCAGGGATAGGTTTGGGTTTTGGGGTACAGGGTATATTTGTAGGGTTAAGATGGGTTAGTGTTTAAGGGTGTTGGGGTATTTAAGGAGTGAGGGTGGGTTATGATTATGGGGTGCAGGGGTATTTAAAGGGAGCAGGGTGGGATTAGCACATGATATGAGTCATCGCATGAAGGGCGGAACGTACCACACACCCCCAGCGTTTGTCACGCCCCAGCACACGCCCACAGCACAATGCAGACACGCCCACAAGGGACTACTTTGCTGGCACGGTTCTTTTACCTTTTAATGTATATGGTGGGCGTCTTCATAACCTATGTCCTTCTGCTGCAACTGCCCTTTCCAACGCTGTATTGGGTGTTGTGATTAGTGCTGTGGTTCCTGAGATTACCCGCATCAAAGGTTTTGACTCTCTCTTTATTATATTAGTATGGATATATATATATATATATATATATATATATATATATATATGTATATGGTATTAACCTGGGCTCCTATGGTTATTCACAAGGCCATATTATCAAGCCAATTATCGCCGCTTTATCGGCAGTTTCCTGCCGATAAAAACGACGATAATGTATCGCCTTTTGTGGATAATATGACTCATTGTTCTTTTTTTTACCAGTAAACTTAGGTGCATATTATCAAAGACCAGTGTTACAATGATCGCCGTTTTATTGGCAAGAAACTGCCGATAAAATGGTGATAATTACCATCATAATATGGCCTTGGTATTTCCCTTAGAAGCCCATGTTAACACCAGAACATAGGCTTCTATGGCAATTAACAAGGACGTAATATCAAGCCCACCCTCCCAACATTAATAAAAAACCATAGGCCCTTCTAAATTCCCATAGCAGTCCAAGTTCTGATCTTAACCTGGGCTTCTATGGTTATTCAAAAGGCCATATTATCAAGCCCATTATCACCCCTTTATCGGCAGTTTCCTGCCGATAAAAACAACGATAATGTATCGCCGTTTGTGGATAATATGACTCATTGCTCTTTTTTTGACCAGTAACCTTAAGTGCATATTATGAAGGACCGGTGCTACAATTATCGCCATTTTATTGGCAAGAAACAGCCGATAAAATGGCGATAATTACCATCATAATACGGCCTTGGTATTTCCCATAGAAGCCCATGTTAACGCTAGAACATAGGCTTCTATGGCAATTAACAAGGACGTAATATCAAGCCCACCCTCCCAACATTAATAAAAAACCATAGGCCCTTCTAAATTCCCATAGCAGCACAAGTTCTGATCTTAACCTGGGCTTCTATGGTTATTCACAAGGGCATATTATCAAGCCCATTATCGCCACTTTATCGGCAGTTTCCTGCCGATAAAAACGACGATAATGTATCGCCTTTTGTTGATAATATGGCCTATTGCATTTTTTTTGACCAGTAAACTTAGGTGCATATTATCAAGGACCGGTGTTAAAATTATCGCTGTTTTATTGGCAGGAAACTGCAGATAAAACGGCGATAATGAGCTTTATAATACGGCCTTGTTATTTCCCATAGAAGCCCATGTTAACACCAGAACATAGGCTTCTATGGGAATTTATAAGGACGTATTATCAAGTACACCCTCCCAACATTAATAAAAAACTCCAGACAATGCAGGTACCCGGAGCTGGAAGGTCATTTTACATATCACTGCCCCAGAAATGTGGCGTTCCCCGCGACGTGTACGGGGAGAGAGAGAGAGAGAGCTCAAAAAGACCGGTGTTACAATTATCGCCGTTTTATTGGCAAGAAACTGCCGATAAAACGGCGATAAAGACCATGATAATACGGCCTTGTTATTTCCCATAGAAGCGCATGTTAACACCAGAACATAGGCTTCTATGGCAATTAACAAGGACGTAATATCAAGCCCACCCTCCCAACATTAATAAAAAACCATAGGCCCTTGTAAATTCCCATAGCAGCCCAAGTTCTGATGTTAACCTAGGCTGTTATGGTTATTCACAAAGGCATATTATCAAGGCCATTATCGCCGCTTTATCAGAAGTTTCCTGCCAATAAAAGCAACTATAATGTATCGCCTTTTGTCGATAATATGGCCCATTGCTCTTTTTTTTTACCAGCAAACCTAGGTGCATATTATCAAGGACCGGTGTTAAAATTATCGCCGTTTTATTGGCAGGAAACTGCCGATAAAATGGTGATAATGAGCTTCATAATACAGCCTTGTTATTTCCCATAGAAGCCCACGTTAACACAAGAACATAGGGTTCTATGGGAATTTACAAGGACGTATTATCAAGCCACCCTCCCGACATTAATAAAAAACTCCAGACAATGCAGGTACCCGGAGCTGGAAGGTCATTTTACATATTACTGCCACAGAAATGTGGCATTTCCAGCGACATGTACGGGGAGAGAGAGAGAGAGAGCTCAAAACATATATTTTTTTAAAAAGACCCGAGGGGTGCTGCTCACGGACACTGCGGGGAGTAGGACCGTAACCCCCCGCATACTTCAAAATAAAACTAAAGGAGTACCATTCCCCAGTGCTCGGGGCACCTTACATGCCCCCATTATGCAGAAAAATTGCCCCCGTAATTTGCCCTCTCGGGATCTAATGAATAAAACGGACTTCTACTTTTTTTTCACCTTTTCCACCGCGTACAAGTACTGCACGAGTACCCCGCCATTTTTTATTTAAAAAAATAATAAAATTGAGCCTAAAGGTCCATGTACCACCCTCTGACCAAGACTATAGCCTCAGAATCTTTCCACTCTGCCCCGTTTCCTTATTTCTCAACTTTGTTTTACTGTTTTCTTGTGACTCTCCTCTCCCGACAAACAACATGGCGGCCAACACTTCCTGGTTTGGGGAAATTGACAGCCAATCAGCATGCAGCTCCTGCTCGTAATTGTACGTATTTCCATACACGTACGCCGCAAATTTTCTTTAAAAAATAAAATAAAAAAATAAAGCCTAAATATCCATGTACGACCCCCTGGGCAAGCCTACAGGGTCAGAATGTTTCTAGTCTACCCCCTTCTCTTATTCCTCAACTTTGTTTTACTGTTTTCTTGTGACTCGGTTCTAGCGAGGCACAAGATGGCCGCCAACACTTCCTGGTTTTGAGTGTTGACAGACAGTTCACAGCCAATCAGCATGCAGCTCGCGCTCGTAATTGAACAGATTTCAGTACGCGTGCTGAACTCCGTCTCTAGATATCGCTATGATTTTACTTGCAATTTTCTCAAAAACTACTGAACAGATTTACACCATTTAACAAAAAGCACAATCTCGACCAGAAATCTACCTTTCTGCCAAATTTCGTGCAATTCCGGTCAGCCGTTCGGGCTGTAGCCCTGGCTAAAGGTCCCTATGGAAAATTGCATGGGGAAAACACGTTTTGGGACCCCCCTTTTTTCTCGGCCCCCACTTGACGAATCACCCCCAAACTTTCAGGGAAGGAGCGGAACCGAGCAGCCATTTTCTTGGAGAAATTCGCAAAGATTTTTCCACCGGCACCAAAGTTATTCCAAATAGTATGTTGTGGATTTCCTATGATAGCATTTCTTATCTGTGACAGGTCTGTGAAATGCTCCGATTCACAGTGCATGGCTGATGCACTTAAGAGTGCGCGTTCAGTAGTGTGTGAACTCGAGTTTCCCTACCTTACTTTTCCTTGCAATATTATATAGCGCGAACTCAACAACATGGCATGAGCACAATTTACATTACAGAAGAACACATTAATTTGTGGTCGGCACGGGGAGACAAAGCGATTTGCCTGGAATCACAGGATGTTGAGCTGATGCCGAGATTTGAACGTAACTCCCCAGCTCTAAAGTTCGCAATTCTAGAATTTGTGGCGGGAGGTGTGTCTAAAAGTGTATGTCGGTGGTGGCCATCAATGAGAGAGACCTGTGCACTTTTCAAATGGGTGGTGAAAAAATATGAGTATGTTGCTGGAGATGTGGGCCGCCGTGCCACCAATGTACTTACCGGGGGAGGGTAAACACCCATTATTCCGCAACTTTCTTTCCGCATACCATCACTCCGCATACTTTCATTACGAAAGTGCCATGACTCAGCAATACCATTATAACACATGGCATTACATTTTATATGCTTTTACCACGCATACATTTGCAACGAAATCCGTTGTAAATGCATGAATGGTAAAAGCATGTTTTTTTTTAAATGTTTGGATAAGGTAAGTATGGGTATAGGGGTATATGTTTTGGGGTACTGAGGTATTTGTTTTGAGGTGTTTGGGTATTTTAAGAGTTCGGATGTAGTTTTGGGTTATGGGGTACAGGGGTAGTTTTAGGGTTTAGGGATAGGTATGGGTTTTGGGGTACAGGGGTATTTTTAGGGTTCAGGGCTAGGTTTGGGTTTTGGGGTATAGGGGTATTTTTAGGGTTCAGGGGTAGGTTTGGGTTTTGGGGTACAGGGGTATTTTAAGGGTTCAGGGCCAGGTTTGGGTTTTGGGGCACAGGGGTATTTTAGGGTTCAGGGGTAGTTTTGGGTTTTGGGTTACAGGGGTATTTTAGGGTTCAGGGGTAGGTTTGGGTTTTGGGGTACAGGGTTATTTTTAGGGTTCAGGGCTAGGTTTTGGTTTTGGGGTACAGGGGTATTTTTAGGGTTCAGGGATAGGTTTGGGTTTTGGGGTACAGGGTATATTTATAGGGTTAAGATGGGTTAGTGTTTAAGGGTGTTGGGGTATTTAAGGAGTAAGGGTGTGTTATGATTATGGGGTGCAGGGGTATTTAAAGGGAGCAGGGTGGGATTAGCACATGATATGAGTCATCGCATGAAGGGCGGAACGTACCACACACCCCCAGCGTTTGTCACGCCCCAGCACACGCCCACAGCACAACGCAGACACGCCCACGAGGGACTACTTTGCTGGCACGGTTCTTTTACCTTTTAAATGTATATGGTGGGCGTCTTCAAAACCTATGTCCTTCTGCTGCAACTGCCCTTTCCAAAGCTGTATTGGGTGTTGTGATTAGTGCTGTGGTTCCTGAGATTACCCGCATCAAAGGTTTTGGGTCTCTCTTTATTATATTAGCATGGATATATATATATATATATATATATATATATATATATATATATATATATATATATATATATATATATATATATATATAAAGATAAAGTGTTGCCCATTGTTGAGTACAGAGTAGGCAAATTTTACATGGGGTTTTGTAACACCAGTGGCTATTGCTCGCGCCCTCTCTTGATGTTAATTTGAAGAGTTGTGTACTTCTTTTGCTCCCAATGTACACAGTGTTGTGGTCTCTGTTTGCTTTATCCTTTGTCATGTAGAGACCTTTGGGTAAATATGACAGTTTTTGTACAGCCAGCACCTTTGAACCCTACCCCAAACTGCTTACTGCCTGTTACCATAGTAACAATTCATGGAACACTCAATTGAGCACACAGGTCACAAGTTCAGCACACAATGTTGCTAATCCAAATTGCAAGTGTGCTTTACTTTTAAACATTTTCCATAGGAACAATTAATCGCAGCTACAGCCTCTGGTAAAGAGCTGGTAAAGAGTTAGCCCCAGTTTTACACTTCTAGTTATTAACATCATTCTTTTCTTAGTAAAACTTTGAGCCCCGTCAGTCATTATTTTACAAATTAAGGAGTATAATTTTAACTGCTTCCTTGTAAATATGCCCCCAAGTACTGTGTTAATGTCACATGTGAATTGGGCACGGAAGGGTACAGAGATGTTTTGTAGTCTAGGAGACGGCCACCTTCCTGAGAATTATTTACTAATTGTTGAGGAGTTCGAGGCAACTTAAGTCCGGGAATTGTCATACTCAGGATCTTTATTTAATATACACGTTGTGCCTCGGCAGTCTCTTCAACCTCAGTGGTGCTAGGCAGTGCCTTATTTGTTTTGTAATCACACAGAGAGTACTTATGGTGTTATAAAGTGATACACTCATAGAACTCTTGTAGTTGTATAATTACTCAGGATTTATGTGCCTAAGAGTTACTTACATTATTTTTTGTAGGTACACTGTAATGTTAAATAGTTTTGACTTTAACATCCATCTCTAAGCAGATGATTATCACACTAAATAATAGTCAAATGTTGTCAGAAAAAAAAGACGTATACAATCAGTTATTATCATTTTTCTATTATCCTTTATTTAACAGAAATAAATAAATAGAAACGTAACTTTAATAGAACAGTATAATAAATAAAATATGAGATGGACTCCAGTGGTAGCAGCGTAGGTAACCTGCAAAATAAAAATAAAACATAAGTATGTGTGCTTTGTCGAAGAGGTAAAAAAAGCTAGTTCGAATGAAAGGATCATAGTGAAAATGGAAGGGAGGGTATTGGGTGGAAGTGAGAAGAGGAGGGAGAGTTAAAAGTAGAGAGGCAGGAGAAGATAGAGCATCAGCTTATTGCACTCAGTCTTTAGTGTTTACTGTTCGTTTCTCGTTTGTCTAGGACGCAGGGATCTGCGAGATAGAGTGTGGTTTAAGAAGTCCTTAAAATTAAATACATGAAGCCAGAGATCGCTGTTGTTTGATTATATAGTCCTACATTATTACTTACTGGAAAATCGCTTGTATGCACCTGTGCACCCAGAGTGCTGCAACCCAGTCCCTACCCCGCCATGTGCTCAATTGTAGGTCTTGCACACTGAGGCTTCACAGCTCACCTGCCACCACTGGTGTGTCCCACAACGTGTTGCGGAAAGCTCTGAGTCCGGGATACATTTGTAAGGACGAGCAGGTCTCCACAATGGAACAGTGTCTTGAAACTGCCATGGAAGGTGTTAGGATGCACAGGGCATCATTGCAGGAGAAAGTTCCTGCTCAGCCCTTTCAGCCAATCAATTAATCTCTGTAAAGTAATTTAATGGTGGAAACGTTTGCAGGTAAATGAATGTTTATTTTATGCTTGGTAGAAAATAGGAGTTGAGTGCATCCTTCGTTTTTGAAGTACGATTAATCATTAGTGATAATCGTGGTTCAAAGAGGAGTAGGAATGCATGAGAAAACACAAGGTTAAATTATAATATATCATGCTAATGATACTGTACATAGGAATAGAGTGTATGCTAGAAGCTTAATGTTCGCATGTAATGCAGCAGCGGAAGCCTGTGTGCATGTACACTCAGTAAGGAAGTAACTAAAGTGTCCTAAAAGCTAACGCCACATGTCTGTAGAGCAGCGCTTGTTGCTGGCTGAGGTCTATAGTACAGTCCAGTAGATCCTTAAAATGAGATCGATGTGATTGAATGAGGTGAGAGATTACGTCATTACGGAAGGCAAGATCGCTTTTTCACATATGCACACTCAGGGTAGTGCACCCCACCTCTCCCACAGAATCATGCTCAACAGGAGTCTGTAGGGCAGCGCTGCTCATAGGCTTAGGCCTATCTTATGGTATAGATGGTATTTAAAATGAGACCGAGATGTGACTGAATGAGGTCAAAGATCACAAATTAACGTAACACTTGGCAATATTGCTTATTCGCACGTGTGCAGTGTGCCTGATGCATCCCACCCCTCTCGTAGGTCTGCGTTGAAGAGGTGTCTGTAGGGAAGTGCCCGCTGTCTCAGATCTACAGTATGGTCCAGCAGGTCTTTAAAATTATTCAGAGATGAGACAGAACGAGGTGAGAGATCACGTCATTATGCAGGACACTATTGTTTGTTCGCACTGCTTTTAATTAAAGGCCTTGTGCATCTAGGCCGCTCTGCTTACCTTTTGCAAACACTGCATTTAGCAGAGGTCACAACTTGAATTCTGCTTTGGATCTATACTGCAGACAGTGTTAAATTCAGCCTTGATTTATTAATCAGCAGTGTGGACAGCAGGGTTCATAACTTGAAAGGAGAAAGAAAAATAGTGTGAGAGAGAGGAAGAGAGAGAGAAAGAGAGAAAGAAAGACATTGAAAGTGCAAGAGAAAGTAATAGATGGAGCAGGAGAGGTTGTGTTGATACTGGAGAAAATCTTCGCAGCTCACCTTTTTGCCACCGGTTTGTGTCCAACCGCGTGCCGGATTATAGTGCACCCTCAATTTTAGTGATCTGAAAGATATTATACAATTAGTAATTGCAGAGTACATACAAATGCACATGTATATTTCTGGGTTACGCCTTTGCACACCCAGGCTACTGTATTACATTAACTCCCACTGCAAAGAGGTGTCTGCGCTCTTTTTCTCCCAGGGTGCTATACCCCATGCACTCCCACTACATAGCGGTGAGTTCTCATTACTGCGCACCCTGACTGCTGCACCCCATCCACTCCCAGTGTCAGAGGTGAGTGCCCGTTCCTGGGCACCATACTTTTGCAATCTATCCACTCCCACTGCCCATTGGTGATTGTACATTCCTACGCACTCAAGTTGCTACACACTATCCACTCTCCCCGCCCTCAGGTAACTTTCGTTGCTTCGGAAACAAGCTTCTCTGCTCACCTTGTGCCACCGGCATATTTTAAATAGTGTCCACTACATGTTGAAGCAACCTTCTTAGGCGTTGTTATGATGGTCACGCATCATCGCAGATTCCTCAAACGTTGAGCTTTGGAGGTGGTGGGGGGATGCCAATTTGTGAAACACTACCTGTTAGATAAAAGGGAAGATAAGATTGTGCATCCTTTGTTCATCAAAGGAAAGAGAAAGAGAGAGAGTGAGAGAGTGACTCTGAAAAGAATATTCGCAGCTCACCTTTCTATCACCGGTGTGTCTTCCACCACGTACCGGGACATAGTGCACCCTGAAGCTCCACATCTAAAAGATAGTAAAAAAGATGTTATGATTGGTAATTGCCACTATCTTAATGTGGAGTAGAATAACATCGCCCTTTCACACACCTTCCCTCCCCCATTAAAAATACGACATTTGTACAGTTCCAACTTGTTTAGTGGGCTTTGATTTATGAACAATTAGTAGAGTAGTAATGTTTGCCATCCAGTATTGAAAACAATTGGTGCGCAGTCATACATGTGGTTTCAATCATCACACCCGTGTCTGGGCATGATAATTGAAACCTCATGTGCTATTGGAGTGTATTACGCGCAGCAAGTGCATAATAGATACCAATAGGCCATGGACGGAGCAATATGCCTGCCTCTGGCCAAATGCGTGCAGTCTTTTAGAATAAGTCGCACGCAAAGGCCAATGGTCTAGCACGGAAGGAAACAGACACGCACAAGCATGTGCGATTCGTAGGTTAGGTTCATATCCTCGTTTTTTACATAGAGAATGTCTTGCGCTGCTTGAGCAGTGCTGTGCACTCCAACGAAGGCACGAGCTGTACTGCGCACAGCAATGGAGGTGCGAGTCCTAAATTAATTGAGAAAGGAAAGGTTGTCAAAATAAGATGGTAAATTTAAGTGTACATAGCATTGAAAAAAAAATACTCATCGACTTTGCTATGCATGTGGGAGCGACAGACATTTGACTGACTATAAAAACTTTCCTGTTATTGGAAAAAAAATACAAATGCAATAAGATAGGGTATGTGGACTGCGTATGCCCAAATCATTGCGTCTCCTTTTTGTATCCAGTCTGCTGTATCACAACTCCTCCCTCCGGTGTGCACCAAGGCCTCACTGCTGACCTTTTTGTGGACAGAGACCCTTCCACATCATACAGTTCCTCTCTGCCACCAAGAAGTCTCACATTTTATTGCTGAGTCTTGATATCGCTTCGGCAAAGGCATACTTGTGCACCCATCATCATCGGAGGTTGCTCACACGCTCAGTCCTTGCGGTAACACTAACTCAGTGACTAAAGAAGCCACACACGTGGTGGTAGGCCCCCCTGTTGGTAGTTCGGGCCTACATGAGGCGTCTGAACCACCAGGACGAGCCATCACAGCACTTGCGATGGGAGCAACTCTAAAATGGCATAGAGCATGTGCGCCTGGTCTTTTTTAATTGTAGAGTCGCGTGTGTTATGTCGCCTGTGCTGGATGGGTGTGGTATGGGTGTATACCAGCCATGAGGGAGTGTGTGTGTACCGTTTTGACAACTAGACCTGGAACTAGCAAATCACTACAATGAAAGTCTGGGCTATGTAGCATTGTTGTATTTTCCTGTAAGCAAAAGCGGAGTGGGCTGGCCTGACATCTGCTATTGCTGTGCGAGGCTGTGAACATTGACTCCGGAGCTATGGGCGTAGCTCCGTCGTGAGCTATATGAGAAATCAACTGATTTGAGTGTCTGTGTTGTAGTGCTGCCATCACCCGGGTCTTAAATGCAAATGTGTCATTATGTCTGTGAAGTCCCACAACATGGCCAACATGGAAGGTACAGGGAATCACTGACCCTACATTCATCCATAGTTCCACACATAAAAGATGGTGGACATGATGCATTTCTGTGAATATGAATGTTAGTTGTACATTCAGTGGAGTGTTGTAGCTGTAGTAATACAGCGCTATGAAAGCTTTAGGTTGCAGTTTTTGGAACATGAAGGGCAGCTAATATATAAACGTATATATATATATTTTTAAAAATAAATTATAGTTTTGTATAGCGCTAGCTAGACCAAGGGGTATCAGAGCGCTTCACAACATAAACAACAAATAAAATAGTGAGCAGATTGAAAATCAGTCATACAGAATGTGGTAATTCGGGTATACTGTCGAACTTGGTGCTGGAAATCAGTGTTCGAGCCTCGGAGTCGCATCCACATCCTGTTATTGTAGACAAATCATGTAATCTACGCGTGCCTGAAAATGTACTGTAAATACGGTGCTCATGTAAATCGCTCACATAGGTTTGGGTCGACTCGGCACTATATAAATATGCTACAAAAAAATAACTCGAGCAATAGCACACACTTATAAATTTACTATACACTTTGCTTGCAATATTGTAATGATCCAGTTTCTACGTTCGTATTTGTAGAATGAGAGAGAGAAAGTAATGTAACCGAAGTTTTGTTACTGCCAGAGGTAAGATGGTTGCATATGCTGTTTAAAGCACAATATAATGTGGTAGGGCTCAGGGGCAGCATTTTACAAACATAATGAATACACAGACACAGATAGATAGATGAAGTGGCTATGGGCACGTGCGCTCGACTCCTTTTTATTACGTTGCTGTTCATAAAAAGTACAATAGTAATCATCATATCATACACAGATATTCCATCATAAACAGTTTATTACTTCTGCTGTACAAAGGTAGGAGCACTACATGTGAAATAATACACAGAAGATTCTATCGTAAAGGGTTCATGAGTTGTGGTGCACTGAGGTAGGGGCGGCTTGTGTGGAGCCTGCGATGGTCCAGGCAGACAGCACTGGTAACAATGTCTTTTGACTACTGAATTTTGCCTTAATAAGGCCACGTGGTGATTATTTATGGTGTACTAACCCTGCGATGACGCTTAGTCTGAACAGGCAGCACTGGAAGCATTGCCTGTTGCCTACTGGACTGCATCATCTGTTATCATGATTCAAATAAAAGACAAAACATATATGGAATACGTTGTCGAAATATGTAGGTTTCAGAGACATTATAGTTCAAATTGTGACCGGTGCTGTCCACAGTGTAGGCTGCCATCCAGTGTTCCTTTGGACTTGCAGGGTGAATTTTGTTATTGAACTAAACCTACAACTGATATAAAAGAAGTTTTTGAAGGAAGGATACTAAAGGGATATTGTGTAGGTTTGAGGGACGTTATACTTAGTTTGGTACTGCAATGAATCAAGAGTCTATTTAATTATGATCACTGAAGACTGCAGTGTACGCAGCAGGCATCGGTTAGCAAAAGCATCCGGCCCGGGTGCGTTAAGTAGAGCTGCACAGTATTGGTAAGTTAGCGTGTCTGCAACCAGCGATAAGTGGTGCACTGAGTTAGTGGCACCTAAAGCATCAATGTTCTGTGGAGCCTGAGATGATGCGTGCTCCGGCCAAGCTGCACTGGTAGCAATGTCTTTTACCTACTCAATTCTGCCTTAATAAGGCTACGTGGTAATGATTTATGGTGCACTGACATAGTAAAACCTTTGGCGCTTAGCATGTATGTACCCTGCAATGATGTGTGGTCGGGGGGGCACAGTACTTGGACTAATGTCTTTTGTCTATTGAATTCTGCATCAATTCGATTTAAAAGTGATAGTATGCCTCATTGCTGACATAAAACTGTTCACTCTTCTTTGCGATGATTTATGGTGCACTGAGTTAGTAGTATCTTTGGCGCTGAGCCTGTATGTAACCTGCGATAATGTGTGGCCCGGGGGGACGCACTGGTAGCAATGTTTTGTGCCTAGTGAATTCTGTCTTAATAAGGCCACGTGCAGATGACTTGTGGTGCAGTGAGTTAGTGGCACCTGAAGAACGCAGCATGTGCTTACTCTGTGATGATTTGTGGTTCGGTGGGTTGCACTGGTACAATGTCTCTTGCTTACTGGAATGCGTCATGTGCATTCGCCATTCCACATGAATTGTGAGCCCTCACAATGTCGATCGAAGGTAGTAGTCCGCACAGATATTGAGGAATGCTTTTTGTAACATCCTTTAACAAAATCTGAAGACATATAGTACAATTGTCTTTGCATTAAATAAAGCAAGGCTGAATTTCATGCCGTCCGTAGTGTAGATCCAAAGCTGAATTCAAGTTGTGAACCCTACTGTCCGCAGTGTACATCGAAGGCAATAGTCAGCACAGATATCGACAAATGCTTTTTGTCACTTATTTTAACAAAATCTGAAGATATACAGTACAATTGTCTCTGCATTAAATAAATCAAGGGTGAATTCCCTACTGTCCGTAGTGTAGATGCAAAGCTAAATTCAAGTTATGAACCCTGCTGTCCTCAGTGTAGATCGAAGGCAGTAGTCGACACAGACATTGAGGAATGCTTTTGGTCACATCCTTTAACAAAATCTGAGGACATAGAGTACTATTTTCTCTGCCTTAAATAAAGCAAGGCTAAATTCAATGCTGTCCGTAGTGTAGATCCAAAGCTGAATTCAAGTTGTAAACCCTGCTGTCAGCAGTGTAGATTGAAGGCAGTAGTCAGGACAGACTTCAAGGAATGCTTTTTGTCACATCCTTTAACAAAATCTGAAGACATATAGTACAATTGTCTCTGCATTAAATAAATCAAAGTTTAATTCAATGTTGTCTGTAGTGTAGCTCCAAATCTGAATTCAAGTTGTGAACCCTGCTGTCAGCAGTAGGCTCTCTACATAGCTTCTCGCGGCACCCGTTGTGCGGGTGCCGGTTCGCAGTGGGAGCCTTGACTTGCCTGCACTTACCTGGGGGGCACTTCGTGGGAGCATTTGGAGTGCCAGGGGCGGACTAAAAGCCCCAGAACCGCCGAGAGCTGCAGAGCCACAGTAGCCCCTCCCTGCTACCTACATAGCTTCTTGCGGCACCCGCTGCGCGGATGCTGCTTCGCAGTGGGAGCCTTGACTTGCCTGCACTTACCTGGGAGGATGTGTCATGGGAGCATTTGGAGTGCCAGGGGTGGACTACAAGCCCCAGAACCGCCGAGAGCAGCAGAGCAGCAGTAGCCCCTCCCCGCTGCCTACATAGCTTCTCGCGGCACCCGCTGCGCGGGCGCGTGCTGGGTGAAACACGGGCCAAGAGGGGGCCTGTTTGAGCCCGTTCGAGGACGGGAAGGAGCCCCCCCTTACATCATTAATCCAACCTACATACGAAGGTTAGTACCAGTATGTTGGACCATTAGTCCGTCTTGGTTACTTCTGTCTCCTTCTGTATTCTTGCTGCAATTTACTAGTGGAGCAGCTGTTTTACAACCCACTTAAGCAATGACTACCTCGAAGGTGGGGAAGGGCGGGAAGTCCATACCTGGCGGGTCGATTGTGGGCACATTGGATCAATTTCTAACTAGGGCATCTTCCATATTGGCCCATGAAATAGAACTGACCGAAAGGAGGTTATCCTTGGATCCCGTTTTTGATAAACGGTCGTCCATGGGCAGGCTGGCCCAGGCGTCCTCTCCAAAGCAACAAGGAACTTTAGATACTGCTTCTCTAGGCAAAACAGGCGATGGTAGCCAGCTGCCACAAGTTGTCGGTGGTCTGCCTAGTACCTCTGCTAGCACGGATGCCACACCAGCTGCTCTGCGTGTTTCTCCGCAAAACCATGAGCACCCTGGACCATCAATTCCGAGACTGCAAACACGGTCTGCATGTAGATCTAATTTGGAAGTGGGGGCTAAACATTCTGTATTGGGTCCAATATCTAAAAGGAAGCACAAAGGAGCTCCACTGAAAAATAGAAAAGTGAAAATCACGAAATGTAGCAATGTGGGGGAAAGTCCAAAGATAAGAACTCCAACCAGTCCCGATTTAAGCCAGCCACCTGTACAAGTGACCACGGCTACATTAAGTACCGGCGATGAGTATCCTACCGAGTTTGGAGCAGACTTTTGGTCCAAAATGGAAATTATACTTACCAAGAAATGTCTTGCTCTCTATGACAGACTAAACTCTATAGAAGACAGACTTTCGCATCTTGAACTATTGTTTGTCCCCACCCAGGATAAGGACGTTACAAGGGACGAAGGTGGTACTGGAAATCCAGAGAGGCTGTTTAGGCCAACAAACGTAGTTTGTAATCCGTCTGTCTCGTCTGCCTCCAGCAACGTAGCAGAATTATCCCCCCCACTGCACCATCTAATGAACTTCTACCCAAATCTAGCAATAATGCTGTGAATAACGATTTAGTAATGAGTAAATGTGTGGAGAATGGTAGGGGTAGAGGGACTGAGAAACCACAACTTCCAGCAACAAGCACAACGATGCATGATGTATTAAAGAAAGCATTACCATGCATAGATCTCCCTCCCATAGTCGATACCGTACATTGTGGTGCTTGTAGGGGTTCCAGTTTTGAGCCTGGTAAAAGTGGAGGCTTACATTGAGCTAAAAAATAAATGCATTCATTGGCTGAATTATAACAGGCCACTACCCACTCAGGTATCTAGCGAAATCCTGTTTGCTCGTAGAGTGGACTGGGTGGGGTCTAGGAAAAAAAATACTAAGGGTGATTGCGTCGTAATTAACTTTAGGAACAGAAGGGCTGTCGAGCATATATGTAACTGGGTCCCAGCACGTTCAAGACGCAAATCCAATCCCTTCCCCTAACCTACTTTTACCCTGCTACTCCTAATAATTTAAATTCTAATCTTAATAGAAGAGGGCAAACCTGGGGGGATTGGGATAGACAGGGTCTTAGCGTCCAGGCAGGTTACACTAACTGGAAGGGAGGTAACATTCACATCCCTGTATTGGATATGTTTCCTGAAAATAACAAGTTCACCGTTCTGGATCAAGTAGACTGACGGTCGAGGAGTAGTCAGTTCTTATCCCCCAAGGTTTGATGAACAGGGTTCATCTGAAGTTAGGGAGGGTTTTGTGGTAAAGGATTGTACTATCGCCCTACCTAGCTCTCAGGGGGGTGAGAGTGCTCTTGAGGCTAATAGGGGAAACAAAAGGGGGGTAGCAGGAGCACGTATGCTGGTGTACTGCTTGATGCTCCGCTTCCAGCAACACAGGAGGGTGCAATTAGAGCTGTAGCTCCCCCAGTAGCTGGAGGGATCTCCAATAGAAAATTGAGGGAGAAGGGGCCAAACTTTAGTAGGGTGGCGATGCACACTGATAGCCCATTAATTTGGGATGACAGCTGCACTATGGTACAGAAGAAAACTCAAGTGTTGGAGCCTAAAGGCAATATCAATATTCTCTCCTGGAACTTGGCTGGGATTAAAAACAAACTATCATGCCCAGATTGGGATTCGTTTTGAGAGAAGTGTGATGTCTGTCTAATGCAGGAGATGTGGGCTCTGGAAGATTACCAGAGGTGAGGTTTTGCCACTTTTAGTATATTGGCCACAATGAAGGGTAGGGGTAGACCTTCAGGGGGCTTAAGCATCTGGGTGGGTATGCACCTGGGTGCCAATTCAGAGCAGTTACCAACAAATTCTCTGGATGTACAATGTGTCCTCCTAACACTGCCAGCAAATACACAAAATCGCTCTATTCAACATCTACTCAAGGCCAGTGTAGAGTGGGCAGGAGCCTGGAGTAATTGAACATCTAAGACAGTTTTTTTTTACTCTTGACCCAGCAGTTATCCTAATAATAGGGGGCGATTTTAACTGCCAGTTCAAGCCCCTAACCAATGCAAGCTCAGATGGCCTAGATGACGAGGACCAGTACTGGCATATTCCGGAACCCCAGATTCCATCAGTTAGAGCAAGGTCCTCCAAATAAAATCGCTTACCCTCTTATCTTCCCTGAGGGCATGTAATGGAAGGACAAAATCGGACAGACCAGGCCTATCCACTTTTAATAGAGAAGGGCAAAACTCAATTATAGATTATATTTTGGTTGAATCCAGAATATGGGATAGGGTACTGGACTTTCGGATTCACCAGAGGAAAGATAGTGACCATAATGCCTTAGTTATGACGCTTAAACCAGGGAGTTGGGGCCTGTCAAATCCCGTACCAGTGCCCAATTCAATACATCATCCACTGTCGCTAAACAACAACAGGCAGAGAGTAAAGTGGCCCCACATACAGGATTCTCCAAATAAATTAGCATACATTTACCAGCAGGCTGTGCCATACCTACGAGGAATGGGTGAGGTTGGGTCAATGGACATGCAACCAGGGATGGGTGACAGGCCTTTAGAAATACACAAACAGTTGACCTCCAAATTGTTTGATGTGTTCTACCGTGTAGGAAGTAAAAGGGCAAAACCTGCCTCAGTCCATCCCTGGTATAATGCTAATTGCCGAAAAGCCAAAACAGATTTGTTAAACGCTGTAAAGGCTAAGGATAAGCCAAGGATCAAGCTATGCCGGCTTAAGTATAAGCGGGTCACCCAATCAGAAAAGAAAGATTGGGAAGCTGATAAATGGGATAATATTAGAATTGCTCTCAAGTGCAAGGACTTGAAAACATTCTGGGCAATAGTCAGCTCTGGGGGGAGGGAGGGTAGATCAGCGATAGAACCCAATATAGCCCCAGCAGTCTGGGAGGCTCACTTTGGAGCTCTGTATGCAAACTTGGGCGATGACGGTATCTTAACTTCACTTACAAGCCTACTCCATGAGCATCGATTTGAGGGGTTTGGGAGATGACTCCTCGCGAGGTAGAAACCGCCATCATCAAACTACTATAAGGCGCCCGGTTTAGACAAGCTCCTCGGGGATCTATGCCAATCAGAACCAAAAATCTGGGCACCATACCTGTGCGTTTTGTTCAATACTATTTTAAAGGGCATGGACCCGCTGGACACCTGGTGTGGCACAGAGATAGTCCCAATCCACAAAAAAAGGTTGTCCTCTTTTACCGTCCAACTACAGGCCTATCAGCATGATAGATGTTACCCAAAAATTGATGGGACAGATTATTTTAGATAGAGTCCAGGGTTGGATTGAGGAAAAAGAGATCTTGAGTCCTTTCCATGCTGGCTTCAGGACGAGCACATCGACTATTGATCAGATATTCAGACTTCAGGTCCTATACTGGAAAACGGTGAGTGTGGAGGGTGGCAGCCCCTACCTCATCTTTGTTGACCTGAGGTCTGCGTTTGATCTGGTCCCTAGGGAAAAATTGTGGAGTGTATTGTTTGATCTTCGCATCCCACCATATCTTCTGGATGTGCTAATGAGGCTCCACAAGGACACCTATGCCCAAGTTACGTGCGGGAAGCACGGAGAACTGTCAGCACACTTCCCAGTGAAACAGGAGGTGCACCAGGGGTGTGTCCTGGCCCCACCTTATTCTGTCTATATATTAATGGGCTTATAGACCACCTACTTGGAGTTAAGGACAGTGATGCCCCGAGGCTAGTATCAGGTCGGGTGCCCGCGTTGATGTTTGCAGACGACACTTTGTTGTTGTCCAAGACATCAACGGGTATCCAACGCACCCTGGACAGCTTTGCCGATTTCTGTGCATTGAGAGGCCTGGAGATAAATTTAGCTAAAACTAAATTTATGATCTTCAACCCTCCTAGGTTGACCCGCCCAAACCCATTTTTGGACGGCACTCCCCTTGAGAGAGTGAAGACTTTTGAGTATTTGGGCATCACCCTATCGGAACACCTGGAATGGGATACCCAGTTAGCAAAGGCAGCACTAAAGTTAGCCCAAGTGGCGGGGGGATACTGAAAATGCACAGAGTGTCTGAGTTCAAGCCAGCTGCCCCTGTCACTGAAATCTATAAACTACAGGCTAGGGCGGCGACCGTATATGGGGCAGGACTCTAGGGGCACCAAAGGCCTATCAACCTCAAAAAAAATCTGAAGACATATAGTACAATTGTCTCTGCATTAAATAAAGCAAGGTTTAATTCAGTGTTGTCTGTAGTGTAGCTCCAAATCTGAATTCAAGTTGTGAACCCTACTGTCCGCAGTGTAGATCGAAGGCAGTAGTCAATACAGACATAAGTCTGCGGTGCTGTGCGCTGAGTTCGCAATGGGCCTGTATCGAGGAGGCACGTGGTCATGGCGGCAGCCACGTGGCATGGTGAGGACCTTCGCTCTGGCAGAGTCTTTTGTCTTCACACAAGTGAACCACGCCCAAGGTGTAGCCTATGTATTTATACTGTTACGCTGGAGTTGCGTACATTGGACCAGCCCACTTCGCTTCTGCTTTAAGGAGGGGGACAATACAGCTATATGACCGAGATATTCCCCAGTGTCTGACTTAATATGGTTGCATCCACTGTGCAGTACACTACACGTATCGATACTATATCTACACATGTAAAAGTTTTTGGTTTGTATAGTGAGTTGTATATATCATATCACCGGTGGTCTTGGCATTGTGTAAGTTATTGTTGATGTGCGAGTTCCCTTCCTTATACATAGTTGGTTGCCACATCTCTGAACATTGAGCTAGTGTGTTGTTGAGGGGATATAATATTTTGAGAAGGTTTGATGTCCTGTTTTGCGCTGCCTCTGAGGTAGTAGAGGGGGAGGGGTCAGGAGGGGTGGTTGTAGTGGTGGTGCCGCTGGGTGTTGTGATTTTTTGGGTGTTGGAGGTGCATACTTAGTACCTCTATCACATATCCGTCTTTAAATATGGGTGTGAGTTGGATGTAATTCATGCAGTACATAGTTGTACTCCTAGTTTTTATATCATTAATGTTAGTTGTGGTTCTGGTTTGTGGTGATTTTTTCGGAGGAAGGAATCAGTTGAAGAGTGGTAATATTTGATGTTTTTACTAGGTTGAGAATGGGATGATAATTAAAAAAGATAGAAAAAACAGATATGCTTAATGAACATTATAATTAGAAAGTAGCATTTAAAAAAACCTTTGAAATTCACTGAAACAAACATAGGTCTCAGGTATGTTATAGTTAGGAATTATCATTTAAAACACCTTAGAAATTCACTGAAAAAACCATAGGTTTCAGGGGTGTTATTGTTAGCTGGACATTATACTCATACAAAACCATTGAAATTCCTCCGTTATAGTTAGTTGTACTAACTGTAACTCGCGTGACCGCAATCCACTGCTGATGATGTCACATATTACATCATTCATGACATGGTTAGTGACATCACTGATGACATCATCCACGTGACAATCAGATACACCTCATAATACACTAGTATAACCTTTCATCACTCACTGTAAAATATAGAGTACCATATTTGAATCCATTGACACACCAATACAAGTTTCTAAAAACCCACTCAGTGATTGCTAGATGTACACACACATCTAATCACTTACCTATAGATTCACTCATATCTGCTGTCAATGATCAATAGAACACTATCAAACATACTTATACACCTATATCGACATTACACACCAGCACACATCCTATTTACTTATGCAGTCATCCTACTCACTTATGCAAACAATGGATCATACTTACATTTACTCAGCTACACACTTAAACAAACACCACTTCATTTATTCATGCTTAGTGAGTTCATAACTCATGCTTAGTGAGTTATAAAATCACTCTTTCAAGTATACAATTACCATACAGTTACTCATACAATCACTGAGTCTTATGTATTCTTATTTAAAAATAAAACAAATGTCACATACACTGCCTTTTATTTTTCTAGTTTGTTGGACATGTACCATTGGGAGATATATTTGCTCATCACCACACCCATGAAGATATTAACTCAACCAAACAACTGTTATAACATGTAGTCTTAAACCTACTGAATCAACTATTCAAACATCTTTGGGCAGTCACACACCTCCCACCGAACAACACACACACACACATCCGCTCTTCCATACAAGTACTCAGTTAACTATTCAATAACTAATATAGACTTTCACGTAGCTGGTAACCAACTGGTGCAGCAGTTTACACAACAACTGACAAAGTGATACAGATATTCACACAGTTTAGTCACTATCCAATATATGTAGTGAGACATTATAAATTAGTCAAGTAAACAGTCAATCACATTGCTACTAAATCCTCCATCCAGATATTTATATATCCTCTCATTTTTCAATGCAGATTGCTATATATATAATACATATTTAAATAACGAACCAAACAACATTCACTGGATGATGTCATCAGTGATGTCATTTGAGATGGCATCAGTGATGTCATCAGTGATGTCACTAACCATGTCATGAATGATGTAATATGTGACATCATCAGCAGTGGATTGCGAACGTGCGAGTTATAGTTAGTATAACTAACTATAATGGAGGAATTTCAATGGTTTTGTATGAGTGAAATGTCCAGCCAACTATAAGAACCCTGAAACCTATGGTTTTTCAGTGATTACACATATATATGAATATACACACACATATTTCTTTACATTCCTGCTTGTTTGCTATGTTATTTTAACCATGCGTCCTGTTTCTTTAGGCGCTTGGGCTTTTAACTACCATTTAATGCTCTGCCTACTCCTGACGCGTCATGTGACCAAGCTCCGTTCACGGAGCGAAACGCGTCAGGGAGGGCACTTGCTCTGACACACTTTTGAAAATAAATATTGCACTGCTGGCACTTTGATCGGTGTTGTGGCTTTGATGATTTAACATCCAATTGAATGGTGGAGAGGAGGTCTACGCCCGTTTAGACCGCAGCGAGAAGCTGTCGGGATTCTCTTTCATTTCAAACACCGGGATTGGCTTGCTTCCGGTTTCGTGGACCCGCCCATCCTCTGAGGCACGGCGTTCTCTGCAACCGAAAACGCCTCGGCGTTCTACACTTCTACTCATTGAGTATTGCCTGCTGTGCCCCCCGCAGTTCAAGGATCTATTCATTTCACCCTTGCCCTCGGTGACCTAATCACGAGAGGAGCTTCGGAACTGGAGAGGTCGACGGACCTCCTTCGGCATTTCGAGGCGGAATCCGGTAAGGCACCCAGTGTGCGACTTGAACTTGTATTATTGAACTCTAGCGGGTTTGGGAATAACTCCACCAAAGACATTCATTTACTTGATTTAAGCCAAGCAGCAGTCCATCGGCGCATTCAAAGCCGTCTATTTTTTGTGTAAACATGTTCTCCAGCGACGCGCTCAGGAGTAGGGAAACGGCGGCGGAGGCTCTTTATGAAAACCTGCCTACCGAAACGATAACAACTTCACATGAAAGCCGTTCCACGACTATAAACAGCAGCACTAAGGAATTGTTAAAGACACTAGAAAAATTACTCCGCAGTGAGTTATCCAAGTGGTGGGAGAAGAAATCATTAGAAAAATATCTTGAAGCTAACCGCGTTCCAAGGGGCTTAAGAGTGTTGATTGTTCCGACCTATGAAAACCCGGATCCAAGGATGCTTCAAGAATGGGCGGAAAACAATTTACAATCTTCTAAAAATATGTTACTGATTCTATTTTAACTACCCCCACTCTGACAGAGAGGCATTACTAGTTGAAATTGACCGGGTGAATGGACTTTTGGAAGCCACTGGTGAAACCGAGCTGATAAAAAACACCCGTAAAGAGATTGATCAAAGACTTACAAAGTTGGAGCAAACTATCCAAAAGCGGAAAATTCATGAATTCGCACGGGATAAACAAGACTATGCGACAGGTCGTATATTTACCTTTGCGCGTAAATACGACTCTTACAAACTTAAAGCTATGTCTGTCCAACAGAAACCGGGTGCAACAGCTGATCAGGCTGCACCTCAAGCTCTACCCTAACCAATGAAGAACACTTATCGGTAGCATCATTCAGTGGCTCTGAAGAAAGTTTACCATCTGCAGCCGCAGGTCCCGCTGACCTTACCAACTTCACAGTCGTAGACAAATTAAATTTTGTCAGCGAGGACCGGAGATATTCTCTGCGCTCACGGAACAATCCTCCACCAGCAGGCAAAGCGGCAGTCAAAAATGTCGCCCCAGGAAACACATTGCCAAAGAGAGGTGGAGGGGGAGGCAACACTCGCAGGAATTGGAACAAGTAACTATTGCACAGGATAACACAGTGATTAACCTGACTGACATGACATTATCTAAGGCGGAGGAGCAACTTCTTTCTCTAGGCCTTTCGTATTGTCCACCTAATGACTTCTCTTATGTTCAATCACGTATTGATGTATTCAAATTTATCAGAAAAATCAAATTATAAAAATATTTTTTGATACATCCGGAAAACACAAACATTGCTGCTGAATTGCCAGCTGTAACATCAGATCAGGAGTCATTACAAGTCAAGAATCTACAAGGACTTCAAACTCTGATTTCTTTAGCGAATGAAGATAGTTCTCAATCCACCCCTACAGTCAGTCAGGTCATCACTGTCAATAAATCACCAACCACTTCTTTTCGGGGCAAATCCACATTTTTACCCTTGATGCCCAAAGACGCCCTGGATGTTTTCAGTGACAGAATCATCACTGAACTCAAGACATTGAATAGAACGGTGCTTGGAAGGAAAACACAGAGTGATTTCAACAATGTACAATATTCCAAACTTGTCAAAAAAATTCAGGACAATAATCAGGTGATAGTGAAGAATGCGGACAAGGGTGGTAACACTGTGTTGTGGGCTAAAACTGAATTTTTGCTGGAGGCAGCCCGCCAATTAAGGGACCCCCTTTGCTACACTAAAACCACAAAGGTTGTGATGCTTAAAAGCCATGAAAATGCCAAGAAAGAAATCAATCTTTGGTATAGACAGGGTCTGCTTACCAAGGAGGAAACAAAATTCTTAAATGTAGCACATCCCATCACCCCTCTTTTCTATCTTTTACCCAAGATTCATAAGTGCACCGTCCCTGTTCCAGGCCGTCCTATCATTTCTGCACAAGGTAGCATGAACGAAAACATCTCTAAATATGTGGATTTTTTCTTACAACCCCATATGATTTCACTTCCCTCCTACCTTAAAGATACCACTGATTTTTTGGTTAAGATTAGTCAAATCACTTGGTGACCTGATTTTTGTTTCCTGGTGATGGATATTGAGGCACTTTACACCAGCATTAATCATCTGCATGGTTTGGAAGCTGTCCAATATTTTCTAGACACACGTGAGGCTGCCATGCGAGAACATAATTCCATGTTGTTAGACATGATACAGATTTGTCTATACAACAATTACTTCCAATTTCACAGGGACACTTACCATCAAGAACGTGGAGTGGCCATGGGTCATGCTTCTCCCCCAGCTATTCATGTCTTCATGTTGGCTGGTGGGAGAAGCATGTTCTACGGGTCACCCATGGACATTGGCTTCCCCATCTCGCCCACTATTGGAGGTTTATAGATGATATTTTTATCATCTGGAAGGGTACACACGAGCAGGCAGCACTCTTTTTCAATGACATTATTGTGAACAACAGGAACCTCAAATTTACTGCTAACATTACATCTAGTTCTGCAGAATTCCTAGATGTGCAAGTATACCATGACCACAACACAATCCAGACAAAATTACACAGGAAAAGCACTGCGGGAAATTCCATCTTGCATGCCCGCAGTGCTCACTCTCCACATACAATCAATAGCATACCACTAGGTGAATTTATCCGCATTAAACAAATTTGCAGCAGTTCAGACACCACCAATCAGTGTTTGGCTGGATCTAGGGAAAGATTCCTCAGGCGAGGGTATAAACAAGTAACTTTAGATCGGGCTCTTACAAAGGCACTAGCTCGCCCTAGAGAGGAACTTCTCATTCCAAAAATTAACACCATCCCAGATTCTGCTACTGCTTGATCTATTCGTTTCATCACCACCTACTGTTCCCAGGTATCAAAGTTAAAAAAGATCATAAAGTCAGAGTGGCCGATTGTTTAACTGATGTGATTTTAGGCCCATTTTTACCCAAGCTGCCGGCCATCACCTTCAGGAGGGCTCCTTCAATGAAAGATCTTTTGTATAGAACACAACCTGAGCTCCAACCAAAAACTTCCTGGCTTAACAAACCAGGTTTTTTTAGGTGTACTTTGTGCCGTGCCTGCACGTTTGCTGTCAACGGCACACACTACACATCAGCTTTCAGTGAGAGACCAATCGCAATAAAAGAACATCTCACATGTTGCAGCGATTTTGTAGTTTATCAACTTACCTGCACATGTTCACTCTCCTACATTGGGAGCACTAAGTTGCAAGCCAACCAACGCATCTTGCAGCACATTCGAGCCATAGTTAATTCTGACATGAACTATCCAGTGGCTCGCCACTTCAAGGCAGTGCACGATAAAGAACTCAAAGATCTGAAATATACTTTACTGTGCTCTGTCGCCAATCCGGGCAGAGGTGGTGACCGTGAAAAACTTTTGCGCCAAAGAGAAGCCTATTTTATTCTATTGCTTGACACTAGATCTCCTAATGGTTTAAATGTTTTTGATGAATTACACCATTTTTTGTAATTTGTGTTGAGTTTCTTAATCATTGATCACTTTACGTTTTCCTAGTGCAATTATTCTAATGTATTTTCAGAGTATAAATACATATACATGATGAATATTTGTTAGTATTCAGTGGACATTTTTCCGAAGGTTATTAAATGAGTTTTCAACCGCCTACACTATTAATAGTACATGTATCTAACATCTGAATATGATGATCACAATTTTTTAAGCACTTGCACTTTAGCATACAAGCACTTTGAGACATAGACACGTAAGAGTTGATGATTTATACTCTATTTGTGAAGGCCAGTGTTGCATGTTTATATAGCTTTATTTTGCACTTGCAAATTATTTGTCTATAATATTTTTATGTGCAACTTTGACATGGAATGTAAATGTTATGGTTTATAATCCGTAAGTTACCAGATTTCAATGTGAGTGTAAACTGTTTTTTTACTTGAATGGATTTAACCAAGTTATTACTGTTCATACTGATTTGCTTTCCCTTGTTCACTCATAAGCACTATGCTTTAATTGTGTCTTTTTGATCATTTCAAGTAATTCAATCTTTAACTGTCATATTTCTTTACATTACTGCTTGTTTGCTATGTTATTTTACCCATGCGTCCTGTTTCTTTAGGCGCTTGGGCTTTTAACTACCATTTAATGCTCTGCCTACTCCTGACGCGTCATGTGACCAAGCTGCGTTCGCGGAGCGAAACGCGTCAGGGAGGGCACTTGCTCTGACACACTTTTGAAAATAAATATTGCACTGCTGGCACTTTGATCGGTGTTGTGGCTTCGATGATTTAACATCCAATTGAATGGTGGAGAGGAGGTCTACGCCGGTTTAGACCGCTGTGAGAAGAGGCGGGATTCTCTTATATATATATAAATATATATTGATGTGATCAAGGTCACCGTGGAGTGACCGAAACGCGTCATGCTGGCGAAATCGTGTGAATAAACTTGAGAAAATTTCATCTTTGCGCTGTGGAGTGGTTTGTACCTGTGTCATCCGGTGCGACAGATAGGATCTTGGTCCTGATTGGAGGCAGCGGAACAGGACTGTGAATTGCATATAAATATATATATATATATATATATATATATATATATATATATATATATATATATATATATATATATATATATATATATATATATATATATATATATATATACATATACATATATATATATATATATACATATATATATATATACATATATATATATATATACATATATATATATATATATATATATATACATACATATATATATATATATATATATATATACATACATATATATATATATCTATATATATATATATATATATATATATATATATATTTATATATATATATATATATATTTATATATATATATATATATATATATATATATATATATATCCTACTGGTGGTCGCCCGTAGGTAGATATAGTTAGGATTTTTTCTCTATGGAACTTTTGAAAATTCTATGTCTAATAACTTTGGCGTTTGTGGACGTAATCGGCTGAAATTTTCAGGAAAATGGTACATTTTGTTTCTGAGCAGCCCCTGAAAATTTGGGGGGGTTCCGTCAAGGGGGGGCCGAGAAAAAAGGGGGGTCCCAAAACGCGTTTTTCCCATTCATTTTTCCATAGGGCCTTTGGCCTCACTTTTAGCTCGAACGGCTGAATGGATTTACACGAAACTTGGCAAAATTGTAGGGACTGTTAGCCCGATGTGCCTTTTCTGGGTCTCAATATATGTGCTCCAGTGGATTTTGAGAAATTAACGTTTTAAAAAACAGATATATCTGTGACAGCGTCCTAGATAGCGCTCCAGATCGAGTACTTTTCGCATAACGGAGCTTTGCAAAGCGAAGCTGATTGGCTCTCCGGTGTCTGTCAACATTCTAAACAGTCCGGTGCGGCCACCATCTTGTCTCTCGGTAGGATCGAGAGACAAGAGGAGGAGAAAAAGGAAGGGGGAATTTAATGAAAGGGGGCAAGGTAGACCCCTCTTGACCCCCTAGGAATGATGTTGGGGTGATTAAAGGGTCCCGCGGGGCAAATAATTTTTTTAAAATTTTTCGCGGTAGAAGCGCTTCTCGGTTCGCGAACCGGGTCGCAAACTGGTAGCGAAACGTGAATTCGCCATTTTGTGTTTCGATTTAATTAAATTACTAGATGGAGGAAAAGCAATGTGAGTATTGGGTATAAGGGGGTATGGGAGACGTATCCTGACCCCCTATGTTTTCTGAGGGTGGTTGAGGAGGCTCATATATGTTGATACTTGTCTTCCAGCGGTTGCGCGTGAGCGGGTTTTTTTTTTTTTTGCCGCTTGACTTCTGTTAACGATCGATTCGAAGGAAATTAGGAAGTGTTGATCGCCATTTTGACACTGCGAGTAAATATATTGTTAAAAATAATTGTTATAAATTAATTCGTATTGATAAACATTGTCTGCGCCATCTTGCCTTTTTTCCAATGCCACACTTTTGTTGTGTACGGCAGCCATTTTAGATGTCTTGACCAGACCCACTCTCTGTATGCCGCAGATCCTCAGCATGGCTCCCCACCCTCGCAAGCATCTCCCCCACGCACTGGTCACCCCCGCTCTCTCTCTCATGCATGGGCCATAAACTTCCCCCCATCTGCGCTGCTCTTCCCTGAGTATCACACCCTGTGCCCGCCCGACACCTCCCTTTCACCCTGTTCACTACCGCACCCTCTGACACTCCTCTTCCTCTGTGTCTGATTGTCCAGGCCGGTCCCAGGCTATCACCTAGCCCTGCGGAAGTAGTTTATAGCCCCAACTGTAAAGAATCACCCCTGTTCAAAGGAGTTACAGTAGATCAAGGTCGCCACTTCATGAGATCCGTCACAGCACACGCGTTCCTACTATCTGATAACGATCCTGTATTGTGATTGGGGAGGGGATTCTCACTGTAAGGGTGTGTGGGACCGAGCCTGAAGCGGAAGATTCCAGGGATTCCTTTTTGTACATCAAAGTCTTCACAATTATGAGTTACATTAAAAATATATAGCACTCCAATAAAGTAGTAGGATTGTAACACTTTAATAACTTATAAATATATACAACGCAACAAAAACAGTAAATACATTTAAACATTTTTTTGAAAAAAGAAGCAACAATGGTCAGTAGCTGTGTTTTGTGCGAATAGTCCCAAGGCAGCACAACGTGCTGAGTTCTGGACGGCACCCAGGTGATGTTACCTGGGTGCTGCACTGGTTTTTGGTATCCTACAATGCAGCTCCGAAAAACGGTGTGGGGCGTCCCGGGGGGTGCGGGGGGAGGCCTCGTCAGTAGCGGTCTGTTGTGCGAATAGTCCCAAGGCAGCTGAACGCGCTGAGATGTGGATGGCACCCAGGTGATGTCCAGTAAGTTGCCGCACTGGTTTTGGTATCCTACAATGCTGCTCCGAAAAACGGTGTGGGGCGCCACGGGTGGGGGGGGGGGGGGGGGAGGCGGCGTGAACGGGCCTCCCCAGGTGGAGGCTCGTCTGCTGTAGTGGGGCGCCCCTTTACCGTTTCAGTTGCCATTCCGCCCGCTTTTGGTACACTGTGCCAAAATCCGCCATTCAGCTGAATTGCGCCCACTCTTGCGGTTCAGCGATAGGCGGCTGCTACAGGACTCTCAAAATGGCGGCAGGCTCTTTCCTTTTTGGGCCTGGTCCACTAAAATGGCCCTGGGACACCTTGGAATTCGGATGCTTGTCTGCTAGGTCTTGGACCCCATTCTCGAAAGCGTCCCCTGAGCCTTGAAGATTCTACAAAAGTCTTGGGGGCCCCCGACTCCTGCAGGCTTCCGGTGGGGAGCGGCTGCCATGATTGCTCATGGAATGACCACGACGGAGCCACGAGATGGTGGTGCTTTCATGCTGACGCCAGCTTCAGTCTGAAACATCCGGAAACAAGGTGGGGCTTTCATCGTTTGGGAAAAAAAAATGTTTTAATCACATGAAAAGTGTTATTTTTAGGTCATATGATCAAGCCTTCCATCATTAGGAAACCAAAAGAAAAATGAACCAATGAAAAGTTTTATAAACAAGTCACATGACCTGTTATGCGGCATAGGGCTATAAAAAGCGTAGAAAATCCGTTGGCACGTGAGGCGGCGTCAGTAGCGGACCGATGTGCGAATAGGCCGAAGGCAGCACAACGCGCCAAGATCCGGATGGCACCGAGGTGGTGTCCAGCAAGTTGCCGCACTGGTGTGGCCATCCTACAATGCTGCGCCGAAAGTCGGCGTGGGGCGCCCCGTTGGCCTGTGAGGTCGCGTCAGTCAGTGGGGGCTGTTTGAGGATCTGACTGCATTGGAAAGCAATGTGATGCTGTGCGTCGCCCCCAAGATGGAGGCTCCTCGGCTGCAGTGGGGCGCCCCTTGGTGTTTCACTCGCTATCCAGCTGAGTTACATCCGCACTTGCGGCTACACTAGGCTGAAGGCAGCACAACGCGCTGAGATCGGGATGGCACCGAGGTGGTGTCCAGCAAGTTGCCGCACTGGTGTGGCCATCCTACAATGCTGCGCCGAAAGTCGGCGTGGGGTGCCCCGTTGGCCTGTGAGGTGGTGTCAGTAGCGGACCGATGTGTGAATAGGCCGGAACCAGCACAAGGCGCCAAGATCCGGATGGCACCGAGGTGGTGTCATAGTTGAGAGTTCTGAGCAGCGCTTGTAACACTGTCTGAAGCTTATTTGCACCTGCTGCAGCTTCACTATTGCCCTGGTGTGGCCAAAGATCGCCCATGACATAGGCGGCCGGCTCCCGGGGTCTGGCGGAACTTTTTTCCTTTTCCTTTCTGCATCTTGTCCCACAATCCATTTGACCTGAAGACACGACCAGGTCCCTGAATGTGTGCAGGGGGACACTATTGATTGAATCAAAATGGCGGCTTCACACAAAGCTGACTCAAGCGTTGCTGCTGATGCTATACAGACAAAAACTGGTTTTCAGTTTGTACATTCTTCAGGATTTTTCCATCCAAGGCTGGTTGAGAGTTTGTAGAACAATGGCTTCAGAATTTCAACATACTACTCTTCAACATTCTTCCTAAATGTAACAATGTGAGACTCACTAGGAGAACGGCTGTTTATCTTTCCTTTCAAAATGCTGCCAACAATATTTTCTGAATTGAATATTGATTTGAGAATTGATTGAATATTTCGACATCCCTATTGATATTAAGTTCTGATGTGTTATTGATTACTGTACTATTGAAAGTTCGAATTAACGTCACCCATGGTACTTGCCCGCAAATGTATATCTAGATAATTTTATTGTAAGTGGCCCTGTCGTATTTTAATTACAAAATGTACGTCCACCGATTCTGCAACTGTTAGACACCTTAGTTCTTGCAAACTAATGGCCCGCTCGTTACGTTCCTCTACAGTGTAAATGTCTCCTCATCATATACGATTCCAGTTTGCTCCGTGGCCGGCCCACGTGGTTATAGGCCCGTATTTGTATACTGACATTTTCACAATAAAGGTTTTTAAAACAAAACATGGTAGTAGTATTTACATTGGTAAAGTTTTTAATTTTAGTCACTGTTTTCGAATCAGTAAAAGGCAAGTGAAATAAAGCAGTCCAATTACATGACGGTTAAAAGGTATAATACGCAGGAACGCAGTAAAGATAAATGGTCAAGGGCTGTTGTGTTTTCTACTCCTGCAACATAAAGTGATCGATAAGAATCTGATATTCAGGCGTATCGGCGACTAAGACAGCAGGCCGAGCCTCTTTTGCTCAACGGCTCCGTCATGGGACGAAGAAACGCCCTTTTTCTCGAAAAAGGAATATATTTTACTTGCAGGACAGTTGTAAATTTTCCGGGAAAGTACATTAGCCTGGAACATTATAACATATATGTTTAAGAAAAAATAATGTTCGAAAGCAATAAAAAGCGTAATTTTTAAGTCATATGACCAAGCCTTTCATCATTAGAATAACAAAAGTAAAATGAACCAATGAAAAGTTTTATTAACAAGTCACATGACCTGTCATGCTTACGTTACGCGTTGCGCGCCGCGCCCCGGATCGCTTCCGGGAAGCTGCGCTTCGCGCACCGGAGCACTTCCGGGTGCGCTAACGCGGCGCGTCAGATAACGCATTACGCGACAACGTAGGTCCAGAATATAGTCAAAATGTCTCCACCAACCAGCGTTCGGAACACAACCCCTTTCAGCAGTCTAAAAAGTTCTGTTAAATAACAACAGAAGGGACAGGCAACAAGAACCATCAGTCAAAGAGGGGGGGGGCAAGTTCTTCTCTACCGGGTCACGTTGGGGCGCTACCGGAACTGATCGAATTGGTAGTCTACAGTGTTTCTGGATGTTTCAGACTGAAGCTGGCGTCAGCATGAGAGCACCACCATCTCGTAGCTCAGTCGTGGCCATTCCACGAGCAATCATGGCAGCCGCTCCCCACCAGAAGCCTGCGGGAGTCGGGGGCCCCCAAGACTTTTGTAGAATCTTCAAGGCTGAGGGGACGCTTTCGAGAATGGGGCCCAAGCCCTAGCAGACAAGCGTCCGAGTTCCAAGGTGTCCCAGGGCCATTTTAGTGGACCACGCCCAAATCTGAAGAGCCGGCCACCATTTTGAGAGTCCTGTGGCAGCCGCCTATCGCTGCATGGCAAGAGCGGGAGCAACTCAACTACATGGTGAGCGAGACACTGTAGTCGCAAGAGCGGGCGGTAAACAGCTGAATGGCGGAAGAGGCACAGTGTAGCAAAAGCGGGCGGAATGGCAACTGAAACGGTAAAGGGGCGCCCCACTACAGCGTGTCTTCAGGTCAAACGGATCGTGGGACAAGGTCCAGAATGGAAGAGTCATCAAAAGGCAAAAAGTTCGGCCGGACCCCGGGAGCCGGCCGCCTATGTCGGGGGCGATGTTAGGCCACACCAGGGCAACACGACTTGGGGAGGGGGCAGGAGCCAAGCGCCCCCTCCCAGTCCGCGCCACCACACCGTATGTTGAAAATCTGAAGCCATCGTTCTACAAACTCTCAACCAGCCTTGGATGGAAAAATCTTGAAGAATGTACAAACTGAAAACCAGTTTTTGTCTGCTCAGCATCAGCAGCAACCCTTGCTATCAGAGTGCATGAGTTTCATGCTCGATCGATTAAGCTAGCCGGATCAGGCAACAAAAAGTATAAAATAGTTATGTAAATAGTTATTTAATAAAATGTTTTACCCTGTTACTTTGCTGGTGTGTTGTATATATTTATAATATTTGCATAGAGTTTATCGTTATTTTGGGCGGGGTGGGTGGCGGAGCCGAGCTGTCTTGCAGCCATCATGGTGTGGAGCTCAGTTCATCTCACTAGTTTCGTATTTCTCATGAAGGGTTGTTCCTAATGTTTCTATTTTAGCGAGGTCAAAAAGAGATCCCATTAGTGGCCTACTGATTTTGCTCGATTACTTTTGTTTTTTTACACGATTTTTCACTATCTGCAAAGGCTAAACAGAGTATTGCGACTCTGTGCTTGTTTGTAAATAGAGAATGAACCAAAGAGAATCAATTCTAAAACAGTAAATGCTTGGATAACAATCAATCAAATGGAGAGACAAGCAGGCACGACGGATTACAACGGGGGCAAAGGCCTGCGTTAACTACCCTTCACTATCTGCAAAGAGAGAGTACTACTAAGAGAAAAGAGGCAGCGTTCAAAGCACATCAGCGTGCATAAACACGAATTTTTTTTTACCTATCACGTACTTGACATTTGACAGCTTTTGATATTTGCTATTAAAAAACCATTGAAATTCACTGAAAAAACCATAGGTTTTAGGCCATATATAGTTAGGGATTAGCATTTACAAAACCTTAATTTACTCGCACAAAACCATAGAAATTCGCATATATAGTTAGATGCAATAACTATATATCGCGCACCCGCAATCCACTGCTGATGATGTCACATATTACATCATTCATGACATGGTCAGTGACATCACTGATGACATCACTGATGACATCATCCAGTGACTGTATGTTTCTGTAAAGTTAAAATATGTCTTACATATTGAAGAATGAGTGGACGTATAAGTGTCTGGATGAAGGATTTAGTAGGTGCATGACTGATTGTATGAGAGAGTGATTAAATGTGTCTCACTGAGTGCATGGGTTAGTGACTAAACTGTCTGACATTTATGTTTATTACTTTTTTCACGTTTTATTATCAATGTTGCACTGTTTTGATTCATTTCATGTAGGATGTGTAGCGAATAGAGAATTGAAGAGCTTGTTTCTTTTTATACAGGCATTGTGCTGATGAAGATGGAGTGTATAAATGAGCATGATACACGGAAACCATTAACCCACTTGGGTATTATTTTGGAGTCTAACGCAATTCCCACTTGGGATTTACTACTTTGATTTTTTCATCAATGAACTGTTTCAACAATGACTGCACAGGACAATTCATAGAACCCGGAGGGGTATAATTAAGAAAGGTCCATTATCTCTTTTTGTTAACAAGGAGGTATACGAAATGCTATCAATTTCGCTAAATATGACAACAACAATGAATATATAGGACAATTCATAGAACCCGGATGGGTATATTTAGAAAATGTCCTTTATCTCTTTTTGTTAACCAGTAGTTAGATGGCCACATCTCTGACTGGCTCACGCCAGCTAGCGATATCTTTGCCCCCTTAACCAAGTTTCCCCGGTCCCGACATAACAACTCTCATAAATGGTTCACTCCCCAACTTAAAGCCCTACAGTTAGAACTCCGTCAATCAGAACGTAAGTGGAGGAAAGACTACTGCCCGTCCAGCAGAGAGACCTATGTGGCAGCCCGCAATAAGTATAAATCAGCCATCTCTGTCGCCAAAAAAGCTTATGCGTCAGAGAGAATTCTATCAGCCCCTTGCAAGTCGAAGGAGATCTTCAAAGTCCTTGATGAATTTACTTCCGACCCCAGGACGCTCCCGACTCAGGCCCCCACACAGGAATCCTGTAACGCGCTCAGCACATTTTTTATACAGAAAATTGTTATGATTAAGGACACTATCCCGGTCACCCCATCTGGCGCTGATGCTGCCACCCTACCTCACAATGCCCTCTCCCTTACACAATTCCCCCATCTAGATTCCATATCCCTAGCAACCCTTGCCGTCCATATCAAGTCTGGTTCTCCTGACGATTGCTGTCCACCCTCCATACTCCGGGACATCTGCCATTCTCTACCCGACTGTATTCTTCCCCTGTTGAACTCCTCTCTTTCTTCCGGGACGGTACCCAGCTCCTTCAAGGAGGCCGTTTTGGTGCCTCTGTTGAAGAAGCCCGGGGCCGATCCCGCCGTCCCGGCGAACTATCGCCCTATCTCCCTCTTACCCTTCTTCTCTAAAATCTTGGAAGCCCATGTCACCGCCTGCCTCTCAAAGTTCATCGAGAGTTCCAACTTTCTCGAGGCCAATCAGGCCGGCTTCCGTCCCGGCCACTCTACGGAGACTGTGATCCTGGCCGTGTTGGATGCCTTGAGAGATGGCACTGACAAGGGTACTGCAATGAACAAAAAGAGTTGGGAGGTCTATTGAACGATGTAGCTGAGTCTATGTGGTCCTACTAAAGTGACCCTTTTGGATTGCACTTTGCCAGTCCCAATGGTCACATGACACGAATATATGTTAGATATCCTATCAGCCCACCCATCTGGCGGAGCCTCGTCATGTAGGACATCCAACCAGGGTGGTGAGTCCAAGCCCAGATGTATTGGCCAGACAACACACACTACTGGTTCATCTTATGAAGGTGTCCGTGCCACAGAATGGTGCTGAAAAAGTGCAGTGCAAAACAGGGAGTGAAGACTAGGTGATCTTAAAATGACGGTCAAGGCAAAGAAAAAAATGTTTTTATTAAAGATATTCACCAAGACGCCAGGTTAAAAAGAAGTGTAAAACAGTGTGAAAAAATCACTGTGATGCTTTGCTGTATTCTGAATTAGGCCAACAAGGGTACCCCCCAGGCCCTGGTACTATTAGATCTGTCGGCCGCTTTCGACACGGTGGACCATGACATCCTTCTCCACCGTGTCGAGCAGGCCGGCATCCAGGGCCTGGCGCTGGCATGGGTCAAATCCTTCCTTACCGGGAGATCTCAGACCCTCAGCCTAGGCACTTTTAGGGCTCCCAGGGAGCACTCGCCTTGTGGGGTTCCCCAGGGCTCCTCCTTATCCCCTCTTCTCT
The DNA here is from genome assembly GCF_964263255.1 of Lissotriton vulgaris. NCBI lineage: Eukaryota > Metazoa > Chordata > Amphibia > Caudata > Salamandridae > Lissotriton > Lissotriton vulgaris. Next base: position 754,795,268 of record NC_141685.1, on the reverse strand, counting down.
TTAATCTCTATCTTCGCCCCCTTCTTTTCTCTCTGAGGCAGTGGGACGTCACCGTTTTCAACTACGCGGACGACCTGCAACTCATCTTTCCTCTAAACTCCCCCTCTGCTATTCCCAATTTCCAGGCAGTTATGTCCCATATCCTTCAGTGGATGTGTCAGAACCAACTAAAACTGAACCCAGGAAAGACGGAACTCCTTCTTCCCGGCAGGAGCTCTGCCTACTGGGGTCCTCACTTTTGGCCGGCCGAACTCGGTCTCCCCCCGACCCCGGTGGCCTCGGCAAAAAGTCTCGGGGTCACCATTGACTCTGGGCTATCCCTTGGGCCCCAGGTGGGGATGGTGGTCTCCTCCTGTATGTTCCAACTGCGCAGGATCAGGAAGGTGGCTTACCTCCTGACGCCTGATGCCCTGCTCCAAGTTTTCATGGCCCTTGTCCTCTCCCGCTTGGATTTTTCGAATTCCATCTACTATGGTTTGCCTAAATCTTCCCTCCTCAGGCTGCAAATCATCCAAAACCAAGCGGCGAGACTGGCCCTCGGGATACCGAAATGGCAGTCTGCCAAACCCCTCCTCATTAAATTGCACTGGCTCCCTGTCAGCCTGAGGGCAGCCTTCAAGCTCGGCTGCCTCATTTTCAAATCTCTTGCTGGTTCTCGCCCCGCTTTTTCGAAATCTCTCATCAGGCCCTACTGTCCCTCACGTAATCTCAGATCATCACACCTACACCTCCTGGATGTCCCACCCATCAAACTCTACAGATCTGGCGGTCGGAGATTTGCATACCTTGGTCCTAAATTTTGGAACTCCCTCCCTACCTCAGTCAAGACCGCCAATACCCTCATCCAATTCCGTAAATCATTAAAAACCTGGCTCTTTCCACAGCCCAGCTAAAGCCCCTCTGTCCCCTCAGCATCCAATCAGCGCCAGGAAACCCACGGTGACAGTGCGCTTGATAAGCACCCCTTAACATAACATAACATAACATAACATAGTTATACGAAATGCTATCAATTTCGCTAAAATGTGACACTGTTCCAAGATGGCCGTTCCTTTTTTGACATGAATCACAGTCCTAGTTTTATGTTCACTTTGGGAAGTGATGTACGTAACTTTATTTAACTATGGTTTTGAGGAACACAATTCACCCGCGATCAAGCCGAGTGTTCGGTGAAACGCGTTGGGTTGGTTCCATGCACTGTTGTTATGCTGGAATAAAAATATAAAGAATACTAAATACGATCGTTTGGTCTGAAAAAGTGGTGTTTGAGACTGGAGAAAGAGTGCATTCTATGCTTCTTTGCAGCATTTTGTGTGACTGAATATATATATATATATATATATATATATATATATATATATATATATATATATATATATATATATATATATATTCACTGAAAAAAACATAGGTTTTAGGCCATATATAGTTTTTTTAGGCTGCTCTGTACTTGCCAGGATTTGGCATGATAGGTGGAGATATATCTGACCACCTCCTGTGTCTCACTTTCTTTCTCTTCTCTGGGGATCAGAAGTGTATCATGGCTAAACTCCGTTGCCTTCCGAATGAAAACATTGGAATGTTTTAAAAACAGAACCAACGATAACAAGTGTGTTGAGTTGTAATCCTAGCATCACATACAGAAAGGCAAACTCTCTAAAAGATAGACTGAGCAAAAACGAAGTAACTACCAAACAAGGGAAAACATCTGATATACAGGGCTTCTATACTTGCATGTCATGCAAGGCGTGCAAGTTTAGCCAAAATGTTAAAACAGTATATTACCCCATCGAAGGTAGAGAGAAGTCTATCAAACAACATCTGACTTGCCTATCTGAATATGTGGTTTACATTCTTGTGTGCCCGTGTTCCAAAAAATACGTTGGAAGCACGATGTTTCCTGCTAAGAAACGTATTTTGGAACACATGCGGGCAATTGAAAACAAGGATCAGAACTCACCTGTAGCCAGGCATTTTGAGGAACTACATCGCAGCAATCGCAATTTACTAAAGTTTTTTGTGATTGATAAAATACCTTCCATGAAAAGAGGTGGTGACAAAATACGCAGGTTGCGACAACTAGAGAGCAAGTATATTTTGGATTTAGACACTCGTATACCTGGGGGGCTGAACTCTGAGGAGGAACTGAAATGGCATTTGGGCGAGTGAACCAATCCTATTAAGATCTAATCTGTAATCATGTAGTTGTGCTATGCAGTCACCGGCTGGTGCTCCTTATGGTTTTAATTCACATTTATGTTTATTACTTTTTTCACGTTTTATTATCAATGTTGCACTGTTTTGATTCATTTCATGTAGGATGTGTAGCGAATAGAGAATTGAAGAGCTTGTTTCTTTTTATACAGGCATTGTGCTGATGAAGATGGAGTGTATAAATGAGCATGATACACGGAAACCATTAACCCACTTGGGTATTATTTTGGAGTCTAACGGAATTCCCACTTGGGATTTACTACTTTGATTTTTTCATCAATGAACTGTTTCAACAATGACTGCACAGGACAATTCATAGAACCTGGAGGGGTATAATTAAGAAATGTCCATTATCTCTTTTTGTTAACAAGGAGGTATACGAAATGCTATCAATTTCGCTAAATATGACAACAACAATGACTATATAGGACAATTCATGGAACCCGGATGAGTATATTTAGAAAATGTCCTTTATCTCTTTTTGTTAACCAGTAGTTATACAAAATGCTATCAATTTCGCTAAAATGTGACACTGTTCGAAGATGGCCGTTCCTTTTTTGACATGAATCACAGTCCTATGTTTATGTTCACTTTGGGAAGTGATGTACGTAACTTTATTTAACTATGGTTTTGAGGAACACAATTCACCCGAGATCAAGCCGAGTGTTCGGTGAAACGCGTTGGGTTGGTTCCATGCACTGTTGTTATGCTGGAATAAAAATATGAAGAATACTAAATATGATCGTTTGGTCTGAAAAAGTGGTGTTTGAGACTGGAGAAAGAGTGCATTCTACGCTTCTTTGCAGCGTTTTGTGAAACTGAGTATCATTGGCAGGAAACCCTCTGACCCTGCTGTGCACCGCAGTCAATGTGTCCCGGTTTCGTTGGAGGAAGTGAAACGGATATATATATATATATATATATATATATATATATATATATATATATATATATATATATATATATATATATATATATATATATATATATATATATATATATATATATATATATATATATATATATATAAAGTTCACATCCTCCGCACAGTCGCCGGGACACCAAGACAGCGTGCATTTTAGGGGCAGAGGTAACCCTGTGTCTAAATTCCTGTTCACAACGCGTAGCCACTGCTACGCAAATGCACTCTTCTTCGATAGGAAGTAGATCACTCCAGTCACTCTTTGCGCTTTCCAGATAAGTTTATTATTTCAATTGCTGCATAGTGAATACGGGCAAAGGAAAAAACCTTTGCCCGTTTTTTCCTTTGCCCGTATTCACTATGCAGCAATTGAAATAATAAACTTATCTGGAAAGCGCAAAGAGTGACTGGAGTGATCTACTTCCTATCGAAGAAGAGTGCATTTGCGTAGCGGTGGCTACGCGTTGTGAACAGGAATATATATATATATACTTACACACGCACTCATATATCCAAAGACAAGCGTTGATGAAAACACAAACAAAACAGCACACTCACAGGAGTCCAATGGTCTCCCAACTGTTGCACAGATTGGAGTGGTATTGGTACATTTTACACCTCCTAAGTCCAACATTTCCCTACAGTTGTGCTCGTTGGAGTTGGATTAGTAAAGTTTATCCCTGAAAATCCAACGCTTTCCAAACTGCTGCACAGTCTAGAGTGGGAATAGTAAATTGTACTCATCTGAAGACCAACCCATTCCCTACTATTACATAAACTAAAGTGGGAAGAGCATATTTAATATTCTTCGACTCTAGTGTTTTTCATAATGTTGGTTAAATATGTGTTTATAGCATTTATTGTTTTATATTTTTATACTTTACATTATTTTGTTTGTACGTAAGACATTTTATTGGTAGAAAGGGAGTGCAAAAAGCAAAAAACCTTGGTCACTGGTGTCCGTCATTTATCACAAATGTTCTTTTCAAGTGCCCAAAGTGAAAACATAAACATTGACAAACGACAATAAAATAATTCTGCAGTCAATGATAAGGAAAACACCATTTTTGACAATACACATGTGCAAAATAATTTTATGATCAACTGTGAAATTGTTGACTGTACTAAAGTTTGTCACTTGGCTCTAGACAAATGTAGACCTAGTGGCTTCAAAGTTAAATCTAATTTTGTCCCTACTTCCTCTACTGATGATATGTGTATCATGATGCTGTGAATAGCAATCTTAAGAAACTACGCGGAAAGCAAGATATGAAGAAGGGTAATTTGGAGAATGACAGCATCAAAGTAATACACTCCTCTGGCAAGGAGGGTAATGTTATAATGTTAATCAAAGAAATGTTTACGAAAGAGGCCTTTTTGCCAGTTATCTGGCAATAACATAACATTAAATCAAATTTGGCAGAAAGCTAGATGTTTACAAGGAAAGTGCGCTTTTTGTGAATTGGTGTAAATCTGTTAATTAGCTTTTAAGAAAATAAGGTTCTAAATATATAAATATCTGGATGTTTGGGTTCACAGGATTCCTGTGGGAGTACCACGGGCATGCAAATTAAATAGATAAAGCAATACAAAAGGCAGAGATGTTTTTTTCCCCTATTAGCTGACTCACTCTTGTTGGAGAAAGATGCTCCTGGGAGTCCTGCAAGAGCTCACAATCAGATTGGCTTGTCGCAACCTGAATAAAAAAAGGTCACAGCCACAGTTACTTGACTAGGGATTCTGTCTCTGCCTCCTGGAAATAACTGGAAATAAAAATTTAAAAAAGTGTAAGGGAACAGGAGATGGGGAACACTTATCCCTGGAGTTTGTGGGGGCCTCAGAAGGATCCTTTTTCCTGTTTTTCAATGCCTCTAGCCCTTTTTGTCTATGTGGAAGATTTGCTAAGTTTTGGCACAACACAGTGCAACAACAAAAGTTTCTGCCTTACATTGAGTCAAAGGGTGAAAGAAAAAGCATTTGCAATGCACTAGGTCTTGCATTCGCGAGAGTTTGAGTTCTTGGCATTGTTAATGACAATGCCTTTTATTTATGTGTTTTGAAAACCTGTAAGCGGATCTTAAACACACAGTTTGTACTTACAGTCTTTGCTTACGAGAACCAAGGCTAGCAGTAACTGTGCCTCTTTTACTGCCAGACTTGCTTTTCATAAGCAAAGACTATTTGAACAAAGTGAGTGTTTACGACCCGCATGATTTCAAAACATATAAATAAAAGGCATTGTCATTTATAATGGCAAGAGCTCAAACTCTCGCAAATGCGAGACCTAGTGCATTGCAAATGCTTGTGATCCTTTGTCCTCCAGTTTATAGGCAGCACTCTGCAACATGTGCATTAACTCACTGAGCTATCAACATAACATACTAAAATGTATCCCATAGATCCTGCGAAAAAATATTGTTAGCTAGACAATGATATGGAATGTATGTTCAATACATGCATTTACTGTTTATGCAGCTTTCGAAAAAGTCCTCACAAATAACCTCTCTTTACAAATATTACAGCGCATCGAAGTGCTTGCACTGTTCGCAGGCACTTTAACAATGGAAACTGCAGCGCAGTAAATACATGTGCTTATAAATAACCTATAGTTGTGTATATCGATGTGTCGTAGTGGAACATGTGTGCAGAGTTTCAGTGCCCAGACAGGGTCACACAGTGCTGATTATAATATGTTGGTTTGATTTACATGCATAACAAACAACTGAATAAAGGCAAGTTGCATTATTCAGCCACGAGTCATGGGAGCGGTACCCAAGGATATAAGATAGAGGTACTGGGCCGCTAATCTTGGGGTTAAAACATTACTAATCTTGGTTTTCCAACTTTGCCACAATGTGTGACCCTGGGCAAACACTTTATCTGCTGAGAACTCTATTAACTCAGCTAGGAGCAAGACTGCACTGCCTGCGTAGAGGTAGTCAGGGTAGGGGGAGGGAGAGTTGGTGGTTGGATGATGTATGTGTACATGGTGGGGGCTTAAAAGCCTCTTCAGGCCACTTCTACATTTCTAAAATGGGAGCCTCTACTCTGGTTAGGGGCGTGTTCTGCTACCCTTCTCTAGTCCATCTCCTGAATCTGGTCATTTCTGGTTCCCCACCCTGTGCATTATGGGAATGTGCATCCGAGAGCAAGACAACCAGGTGGAAGAGTATCTATAACGCAGCCTTTTCAAACATGTCTGACCTCCTGTTTGGAATCTCGGGATATGCCAATGAATAAAACCCAATGCTTTTCACAGCGCTATAAAGGTACAGCTAGAGACCGAAGGGGAGGAAAGGTTTCCACTATTCTGTTTGTTTACCAAGGAGGACGGTCCAGCCTCGGCTTGTGTTGGGTGCCAGGCTCCAAGATGACCTCGAGTTGAGACAGAGCCTGTGAGGGCTCGCCCAACTCTAATGCAGAAACAGTGGGCCTCATTTATGAGCCCTTGCGTCACTTTTACGCCGCCGGTGCGTCACTTTTTGTGACGCACCAGTGGCGTAAAAAATGCGCCTTGTTGCGCCATATTTACAAAGTGACGCATCTAGGTAGATGCGTCACTTTGTAAACCCTGCGCCACATTATACCTGCGCCTGTAATGTATGCACCTGTAATGTATGCAAGGGGGGCGTATTGACGCAAGGAAGGGTCGTAGAAGTGACGCAGTGAAATCTATGAGATTTCACTGCGTCACTTTTAGGACGCCGTTGCGTCAAAATCTTGCGCCTGCCTCACAGCAGGCGTAAGACTGACGCAGGCCCTTTCACATGGGGCTTGCCCCATGTGAAAGGACACATTGCTGGAGTTGCGTCACTTTTGTGACACACTCCAGCAATGCGTCACTTTTGCGCTTACAGATACGTCAGAAATACTGACGTATCTGTAACTCCTTGCGACATGATGCGTCATACATTAAATATGACGCATCAGGAATGTCGCAACGAGTGCACACTGAGAAGTGACACATTGCTGCTTTCACGCAGCGATGCGTCATTTCTCATAAATGAGGCCCAGTGTATTTTGGCTGACGAACAGTGCTCTGTTTGAGGCAGACGATAAAAGTGACTCACACTTCTCTGATGGAGGACTGTCAGCCATCTGTTCACCACAAGTACGACCGCTATCAAAGATAAACAAGAGCCGCCTTTCAACTGCGTGGCTGCTCCCAGGGCTGGACTGGCCATAGCGGGCAACGGGCAATCCCCCGGTGCGCCGCACGGGTGGGGGCCGGTTTTGGGCCCCTGGGGGCCGTTTGTGTTACAGGGTCGGTTTTGCAGCATAGCTGCAAAATCGGCCCTGTACCAAAATCGGCCGAAAACCGGCCCTGGCAAAGAGCTCGGCGGCACCTCCAACACCCCCCCCCTTAGTGGGGAGGGGCAGGGGGAGGTGGGGGGCGGCCGAGTACTTTGCCAGGGCCGGTTGTGGTTCGCAGTCCGGCCCTGGCTGCTCCTCCCTCTGAAAGAGCCATGGGCAGGCCCCACCAGTGCCTTGATCAATGCTTGTATTGATTATTCTACCCTGCCAAAAGTCATGAACCTGCGTATTATAGCTAAAGTTTAGGGGGTTGGGGACAGCTAGGGCGACAACTGTAAACACTTAACTGCCCCGGGCTTTTCGACTGCAGCTATCAGGGTATTTTGAAATGTGTTACTTATGCTGGGAATTGTAATATGTGAGCGGAGAGTGACCTGGTGTTCTGGGGGCTAGCGAACAGCGCTGGTTCAGAAAAAAAAAATGCACGGTGCAATTGTTTTTTTTTTTTTTTAAAAACCTTTATTATTACTTCAACCAGTTACAAATATGGGCCTACAACCACCAGGGCCGGCCGCTAATCAGTTTCATCACAGCAAGTCAGTTAGGACACGGCTCGGCAGCACGGGAAGCGAAAGTACCATAAATTTGGTTAAAACTGGCTATTAAGCATACCATGCGAATGACAGGATTCTAAAGGCTCCATTTTACAATAGAAAAAATAGAAGGATCAGGTGCCATACAATATCACAGAGTCGCGTAAAGGGCGGGCAAAATAGTAGGATTTCCACAGTTAGAACGATCTCATTTAGGACAGTGGCGCTAAGGCATACAATTCAGGATAAACAAGCATACAATCACAGTTCGCACCAGTTAAGCGCCTGCCCAATGATACTGAAATACTGTGAAAAGTATAGTCACAGATAAGAAAAATTGATAATTGACTGAAGAGTGGACCCACTACACTGACCCAAAAAAAGAAAGAAAGAAAAGAAAAGGCAAAAGGAAAGCTACGAAAGAGAAAAAGGCCATAGAAACAATAAAGGCAAAACAAAAAATTGCTCCGATAAGTAGAGCCCCATCGTCAAATTGTCAAAATATACACAGAAGTTGCCGAAATATAGTCTGTTAGATGGAGAAAGGATGGCAAATCCCAAAGTAGATGGCCGGTTCCAACGATGCCCCTCCCCGACTCCAAGGCCAGACACTGTCCCATCCGCCATCTTGATGGACCAGCTGGGAAGGGGGTGCGACACAATCCAAAACAGTTCACAGTTCCGACCAAAAGTTTCCAGCATGGGAACAGCAGTTAAGTGTTCCGCTGGTAGCGAAACCAAAGATTTCGACCATATAGTTGATACGCAGATCTCAGCATGTTCAATCAGTTCCACTTCTGTAGGGGCAGGTCAGCTCCATGCACCGGGTCTGAATGCACCGCTGGGGTGTCTATCGGGAGTAGAGCTGGCCGCCAGGTCCCGGGCAACGAGTCAGGGTCCGGTCCCGATCTTATAATTCCATCCGCTGCTGACATCAGTTTCCAGACCTGGGTCTCCATAGTCACCTGAAGTGCCTCGAGGGCTGCCAGCACTGACCACAATGACGGGCAGCACTTAGCCCGCTCCGCCGGGTTTCGCATAACATCAGGCATATCGTATTCCCTTCAGAGAGTCACCCTCCCCGGGGGAAGATTAGTCGGAACAGGAATGAACCGTGAGGGACAGATCGTCAACATGCGTTTGTGCGCGACAAGTCTCCAACCCAAAGGCACCGGCGATGCAAACGCTAGGCCTCCGGGTCAGGGTCCCCCGCCACACCGCCTCGGGCGTCACTTGTCTCCTCACCTTCGATACAAGACCAGGCAGCAGATCGGCAGCAAAGCAATCCAAAAGATGTCGAAAGTTCCATGGACCGGACCCTGCCGCCCTCACCGGTCCGCTGTTGTTCAACTAGGACCCAGCTGGACCAGCACTCGAGACCCTGGCTTTCAGACTGGGTTAGGCCTCAAGTCAAACCTCGACATTACTCCACTCCACAATGTCGGAAAAGTCTCGGGATTGCTCCATCGGACTGCAGATTAGTTCATAGACACGGATATGGGGGGGAATATCAGGATAAATGACAGGATCTTCGAGCGAAAGACGGAGGTCAGCGGAGCCGGGAGACTATGCGGCCATCTTGCTTGCTGTCGTAGCTCCTCCCTCCACGGTGCAATTGTTGACCCGACGCGTGGATGCTGTTGGAAAAAAAAAGGAGACGCTTGCAAGGTCAGCATAATTTTAGATGGGTATGTTATGTCACTGTGTTTGATCAGTGTTTGCAAACTATTCACAATGGGGCTTTGGGGGGGCGGCCGACCGGTAGCGAGGCTGACACACCCAGGGTTTTTGGGCAGGGGGTACATATGCAGCCATTTCGGCAGCCATGTCAACATTTTGGAAGGTGACATGGCTGCCAACTGTACCGTTAGACAGAGAAAGTTTTTCTTTGTTCTAGGGAAAGCGTTTGGGTAGTTAGCAGGCGGCATTCATTAGAGGGCATTGCACATAACGACGTGCGTGTGCAGGAGGCCATGAGGCTCCTGGCAGAAGCTGGCCGCATGGACCTCCTCCGGGGCCCGTAGCAGAACGTGGCCTGGCCACCGCGCCACACGGCGGGGTCGTGGCCACCGCGATTTTGGCGTGTGTGTCTCAAAGAGTCAGTAATATGCAGAAAAGTGCGTAGGTACGTGGGGGGGTGCAGACCTAAAGCGGCCCCCTCAAAATGGGGAAAAGGTGGGGGAAGAGCCACGAGGAACCCACCACTGGCTTTTATGGAGGGGAAGGGTGGGGCAGTGTGCAAGGACAAGCACCATGAGGGCCCCACGGCGGTTTTTGCTGAGGGTACCACCAACAAAATAGATTCTGTTAGAGAGCATGGTGTAATGATGTTGATGAACAGTGCCCAGTGACCTAACTGGTCAGGCACTAGGACCAGCCCGAGTGAGGGATGAGGGCGGGCGTAAGGGAGGAGCTGGGTAGACCAAAGGGTCAGTTAGCAGATAGCCCTGTATGAGGAAGGAGCTGAATAAAAGAGCTGATGCCTACAACTGAGTCCGTGTGCAGTCTGTAATGAGGAACGACACTACAACTGGCGACGAGGATGGGATCTCCCCACGCGGCTAATTCGGCACCCAGAGGTCATCGACCCGCCTGGAGCTCACCCCACGTCAGGAGGTTCGAGCGCGCGTTGCCGAAAGCGCCCACCGAGTGCCCACCTCGGCGGCGGAATAGTATTAACTAAAGCGCCCACCGAGTGCCCACCTCGGCGGCGGAATAGTGCTAATTAAAGCGCTTACCGAGTGCCCACCTCGGTGGCGGAAAAGCGTTAATTAAAGCGCCTACTGAGTGCCCACCACGGCGGCGGAAGCGCGCTGCCAAAAGCGCCCACCGAGTGCCCACCTCGGCGGCGGAAGCGTGTGCCAAGGAGAACACCCACCGAGTGCCCACCTTGACGGCAGAAGAGTGTTAACTAAAGCGCCTACCGAGTGCCCACCAAGGCGGCGGAAGCGCGCTGCCAAAAGCGCCCACTGAGTGCCCACCTCGGCGGCGGAATCGTGTGATCAAGGAGAGCGCCCACCGAGTGCCCACCTTGGCGGCAAAAGTAAAAGGAAACTGCCCCACCTGACCGTTGACTCCAGCAGTGGATCCTGGCTGCAAGCGGTGAGTGGAAACGCTGAGTAAATGTGACTCCGGTGAAGAAAGAAAAAAAACGGCCGAAATCTCGCCAAAAACGAGATTCCCGGCGGCCATCTTTGAGTCAGGCAGCATTGACCAATCCCCTGCGAGGGATCGTCAGCGGCCATTTTGAAGTCAGGCGAAGAGCTTGGAACAGCAAACAAGCACTGGCAAGTAACAAACAAGCACTGGCGAGTGCAAAAGAAGCATCAAACAAGCACTGACGAGTGCAACAGAAGCAAAAATAAAGCACTGGTAAATGCAATAAGGACACCAAACAAGCACTGGCAAGTGCAACCAAGTAACAAACAAGCACTGGCAAGTGCAAGAGGAACAACAAACAAGCACTGGCAAGTGCAACGAAACCAACAAACAAGCACTAGTGAGTGCAACGAAACCAACAAACAGACACTGGTGAGTGCAACGAAGACAACAAACAAGCACTGGCGAGTGCAATGAAAACAACAAATAAGCACAAGCGAATACAATACATCAGTGAAGGCAACGGTAAGGTAAATAATGACAAGCAAGCAATAAGGAAAACCAGAAAAGCATGAGTAGACAGATATCAAGGAAGCCGTCTATCGTCAACTAAGTCATTGGATAACACGGGAAGCAAAGGAAACAGTCCTGTGAGCGCAGCAGATCAAAAACTTCCTCCCTCATGGCGGTGGGAAAAGAAACACAACGATCCAATCCCTGCATTGAAGTGCCACCCCCAGTGACACAGACTGACATTCAGAATTTGGGCCCTAAATGGAACCGGTGGCTGGAATCACTGGATGAATTTCTTGACGCCACCGGTGAGCGAAGAGATGGAAAATGTCTGACACTATTACTCCAGTTGGTGGGTCATGAGGGCCGACGCTTAATCAGAACATTTTCTGAAAAGGACAAAGAGACTTATGAAAGACTACAAGAGACGCTACGCTCTCATTTCAACGCAAAGGACGACATGGATCATGAACGCATTGCCTTCAACACAGCACGGCAGGAACCAGGAGAATCATTGCCAAACTTCATTTCCCGGTTGCAAAGTCTGGTACAATGCTGCCACTTCAACACCTTTACAAATGAGGACGCAGTTCGACTACGGGTAATTGAAGGCTGTTCAAGGTCTAGTACAAAGCACAAGATTCTTCGAGGGCATTGGTCGCTAAAGGAAATAATCAGGAAGGCCGAAGGTGGAGAGCGGGTCAAAGCAAGAGAACTATCAAAAGAACTGCACCTATGTGCAAGACCCCAAGATACCAGGAAAGAGACATTTCTAAGGTCGGTGAATAAAGCCCAAGAAATAAACAAAACCAGAAACGGGGAGGGTGAAGACAGATCAGAGATAAGACAACGGGAGAGACCAAGTAACATGAAGTACTCTGAGTCAACAACACAAAAGACCGGGATGATCCAGGAGTACGACAGCGTCACTAATTCAACCTCAAATTCAAAGTGTAGTGCAAGTGATTATGAAGCAGATGAAGCATCAAGTGGGACAGATTGCACCAATGGACCAGATGACAGCCTGCCCAACAAATGTGCAAGAAAAGCAAACTATAGAAGACTGGACCAGTTACGCCTGCACTGGAAATCGGTACATGATCACACCCGTAACACAAGCGGGAAGAAGAAGCAAACCGGATAAGACGGACTGACCCACTCGGACACCGGGAAGAGGAAGACAAACGCATCCACGACATCCGAGACAATGAAGAAACTGAGAGGAGGCAATTATCATCACACGAGAGAGGTAGAGATAAAATACCAAGAGATCAAACACAAGAAATAAATATGTGGTCATCAAACAACCTCTCCAGTAAGACGACACCGAAGTCACTTCGAGAAAGGTACCGTGAGAAATATGCCAAAGAGAACTCCGACTCTAGGAGCAGCTCGTCACGGCCCAACTGTTTAAAAAATCATCTATTCAAGACACACTCAAGAGAACGGTATCACAGGACATCGACAGAAGACTCCTCTGACTCAGAAAGCACGTCTGTTTGATCCCTCAAGTCGACCGAGTCATGGTACCGACGACGGCCATGGCGTCAACCACCTGAACACACCTCAGAACCAAAGGACATTAGTCACGTCAAGAGTAATGTATCTCACACCAATGTCCCTGAGTACATGTCAGTCGCAGGTACATCAAGATATAAACAATATACCTTCAACCCTGATAGGGTCAGCGAGGCTGACTCAAAGGGCCTACAGAAAGAAAATAGAGATAGTGGACATTACCCACCGGATGGGAAAGGACCATCCAGTCACTCTGCAAGGAAAACCAGACGTGTTAACAGAGACAGATCATCATCAGATGAGAGAGAAACATGCACAGGCCCCGACAGTCAAAGAGTTCACCAGTCCCAAACATGAGTGGGAGTGGGTGAGGCAACCAGAGGCAGCGAATGAGTCCCCAAACCAAACCAAGATGGTCTTTTCAGATAGCGCCTCACCGTCTGGTATACATGACTTTGAACAGGAGGGCAGTGTTGCCCTCGACCGTACAAGATAAAAAGAAGTAAAGTCATATGCGGGTGCTCGGAAGAGAACCCGAACAACATCCCCTCATGAAGGAAATCGAGCGTCAATCAAACAAGAGCGCCATAGGAAGACTGACTGCCGACATCAAGCTGAGCTTTTCACAGTCACCTCAGAAACTGAAGATGAGTGGATCACCCAGAAGCTGATTGGAAACCACCACGAACCTGAGCACAAGAAGACCACGCGAGACGTCTCGCAATTCCAAAGATGCACTACTGTAACAAAAGATGTTCTCGTCAAAATAACAGAAAGCCATACAAAAGAAATGGAGATGCATCTCCGTAGCTTAAATAGGCGGCCTGCAGACCTGTGTGGCTGACTGAGGAACTATTAAACATGTTGGACGCTAAGTTTATTTTCTTAACAAGAGGGAGATGTAATAGTGTGATGCAGTCTAGCGTTTCAACAAAACGGAACTATAATCACTGCGGAGGCTGACGGAAGACGACTCACCCGCAACGTGAAACCGAAACGAAACTGGAACAGAGAGACCCTGAGACACTGCCAACTGACAGTCAGGCATTGATGGAGACCGCCGCTGAGAATGAGCCCGACAGTCCCAACCTCCAGTCACGCCCCAGGCGTGCGATCACAAAACAGTATTGCTTCATCGAAGAATTCTAAAGAAATACAATTTCCTATTTTGCCATGGTGTATATTATTTTGTTCTCTTTTATTCACAGAGGGGGGAGATGTAATGATGTTGATGAAAAGTGCCCAGTGACCTAACTGGTCAGGCACTAGGACCGGCCCGAGTGAGCGACGAGGGTGGGCGGAAAGGGAGGAGCTGGGGAGACCAAAGGGTGAGTTAGCAGATAGCCCTGTATGAGGAAGGAGCTGAATAAAAGAGCTGATGCCTACAACTGAGTCCGTGTGCAGTCTGTAATGAGGAACGACACTACACATGGGGGGCTCAGGCCTGTGGGAGGTGTCCCTGCTTTGGGAAGTCTGGAGAGTTTTGAGGACAAGGCAGGTGGGGTCTTTAAGGCAGCTTCTAGGCCTTCAAAGGGGTCTGGGGAGGAGCCAGGTTAGGGGCAGGCAAGTTGTTGCTGGGGGGGTGTCTGGGGTGCCACATCCTTTAGGGGTATAGTAGAAAGGGAATGCCGGTCCAGGGAAGCCACTGTGGTGGCACTGGACATTAGAGGGTGGTAAGACAGGGGCCCCTTGGGGGTGAAGGACAAGTGGTCGTTGGAGGGGTGTTAGTGCAAGGTCCCCGGGTGGGGCAGAGGGGTGCGTGGGGGAAGGGATGGAGACCTCAGGGTCCAGTTTGGGGAGGGGAGGCCAGTTTCCCTGTTGAATGGAGCAAGGGGGAAGAGGAGGGGCCTGGGAGGCGATGGGAGAGATTCCAGCCGTCCTGGGTATACAGGCGTAAGGGGGACAGGATGGGGTGGGCCTGGCAAAAAGTGGGGTCACTTGGCGGGGACAAGAAAGCGGGGGTTGGAGTGGGGGGATGCAGGTGGGTTTTCACAGGCACCCTTGGGGGTCTCAGGAATGGGGGTATTGGGCTGGCAGTGGTGCCCGTATCAGGGTCATGTAGGGACAGATAGGGACACTAACCTCAGCATGCCAGACCTTCCATTTGCTTTGCTGGAGCAGCGAGCATGGAGTGGGCACATTACGGGCAAGTCACATGTGGCTCTTCGCTACTGGGAAGAAGTGAAGGCAGGGTCCAGGGCGGCCAGCTGGAGCACGTCGAGGGACCATGTTGACAATGATACCCGGAGGCCTGAAAGGGTTACAGCAGGGCGACTGCCCAGTGGGGCGGAGGTGCCCACTAGGGCAGCGGTGACAACGTTCAGACAAAAAGGGAACGCTCTGGTGTACAGCATTGCAAACAAAATGGTAGCAGGGAAGGTAGTACACAGTGAGATGGTCATGCCTGGGCGACAGCCCGGAAGGGCAGAGGGGTCCTCCAGGGTGGCGGTGACAGGGTACGGGAGGAAACAGCAACCCAAGGCCACGATTGTTAGGTTGTTCACAGAGACAAGGCACCCATGGGTAACAAGATTAGAAAAGGAGGGGGAGTGGGAGGACATCTCATTAGATTATGAGGAGGATAGTCTAGAAGAGGGGGGATAGTGGAGGACGAAAGGTAAGAAAGGGGACAAGGTAATGCGGCTGGCCCAAAATGGAGGGTTTCCACGGGGACGGATGCCAGAGGGGATGAGGGGGAAAGTGGGCTAAAATTATGCAAGGGAAGATACGTTAGAGACACGAGGTGAGTACAGAGGGGCAGTAGGCAGAAAAGGAGGCAGCGAAGGGTAGTACAGCAGGGACGGCGGGCGACAAGGCACAGGAGGGCTCTGGCGCAACAAAGGGTTCAGGGGACGAGTAAAGCCGTGGGGGTCTGGTCAGTTGATGGAGGGCAAAGAGAGTAAGGAAGCTGTAGTAATGTAATCCAAGAAATAGGATTTCCAAGTTGATTGAATAAGGATTTATTCCAAGGTAAAATACACATCTGTACAGTTCAGTTGTCATCAGAAAAGTGCCGTTACAAACCATAACAGCCATTACATCATGGAACACAGAACACTAACATAGATTCAAAGGAATGCAATATTACTAAAAGGGAAACACACATTAAATACAGACATAAGGCAAATACTACATATCTTCCAAAATAAAATAATAATTACTTATGAACTATAAACTACTTAAACTTCACAGGTTTCTTCACTGTTCTTCCAAACGAGGATTTCTGACTATTAAGCAAATGTTCATTTTTTTCCTTATTGACACAAAAATGTTCTGCAATTACATTTTCTTTTAAAGAATCAGATGGTAAATTTTGAGTAAAATGATTATCTTCATCATACACATTCTCATTAACATTCTCATGTTTGTCAAAACACCAAAAAATGGCCTTGAGATTGGTTCACAGGAACTTTAACAGAACCATAAGAATTACTGACACCCAAAGGTTACGTCAAGGCTAAACGACTAAGATGCCACTTTTCACCATTATCCAAGGTGACTGAATTCTGATGCACTTTAACAATTTTCTTTGGAGCACTAAACTTACTTTGACCTTTACAAACCATTCTAGGATTTTTAATAGAAACCCATTACCCAACATGCAATTTAACCGGTTTGGACCCATGCTTGGTGTCATGATAAACACTATTTTTAGTTTGAGATAGAACAAGATTAGATTTTACTACATCAATGTCATAAAAACACATATCATTCTTCTTCATCCAACTTGGATTAATTTTAGATAAAGGTTTCCTACATCTCATAAGAGAAAACGGACTCATACCCAAAGATGGATGGGGTGTAACACGATAAGCCCATAACATTTTCAACAACTCACTATTCCATCCAAGTCTAGATTTAACACACAATTGTAAAGTACTCTTAATATTTCGGTTAAGTCTCTCAACAACCCCATTGCAAGAAGGATGATACAACGGAGACAGTTTATGTTTAATACCCTTGGAAATAAAGAACACTTGCATTTCCTTAGATTTGAATTGCTTACCATTATCTGTAAGAATAGATGCAGGACAGCCTTCTCGAACAAAGACTTTTTCTAAAAATTCAATTACACTAACAGCATTAACCTTGTCAATCACCTTTAATTCAAATCACCTTGAAAACAAATCCACAACAACAATAATACATTTTATTGTTTGGGCAAACCAATTGATAGGACCCATAATGTCCATTGCCAAATCCTCCCAGGGAAGATTTGGAGAAGTCACTTCTCCTAGCGGTGGATTAAAAGTCTTCTTCGATTTATCAGAAGTCTCACAACTAACACATGTCCTGACAAATTTCTCAATTTTACCATCAATTCCAGGCCACCAATACTGATCCCTCACCCTAGATTTAGTACGAGAAATACCAGGATGACCTTCATGGGACCATTGTATAATTGTATCTCTCAAAGACTCTGGAGGAACTATTTTATCACCTCTTAAAAGAAAATTATCAGAAATAGAGAGTTCGTCCCTGACCTCCCAAAAACCTCTTAAAATATCATCCAAATTCTTTTTTGAAAATTCACTCCAACCAGTAACAACATACGACTTGACAATACCCAAAGCACTGTCATCGGAATCCACTTTAAGCCATTGCTCTAAAGAGATAGAATCAAAGACTTTGTCATTAGTAACAATACTAGCAAAACTAGCAACTGAAAAATCCTTCCATGAATTCTTATCAGCTTCAATAATAGGTAATGAAAACCTACTAAAAAAATCAGCAATGACATTTTTAACGCCAGGAACATACTTAGGAACATACTTAGCTTCAAACAAAAAATCTTGGAAGCGCATGGAGAGTCTTGCAATTCTAGCAGTTGCCTTAAAACGCCCATCAGTAGTAAGTAACTTTGTAAGTGGTTTGTGATCAGATCTTACATAGAAGAATTTTCCCCACACAAATTTTCTAAAATGCTCCAGCAACCACACAACAGCTAATGTTTCTCTCTCAATCACGGAATACTTCTCTTCCGTGGGAGTTAAAGACCTGGAAGCGAAAGCAATTATTACTTCTTGACTGTACTCAGAAATTTGACTCAGAACTGCTCCCAACCCCCTGGACCTAGCATCCGTGGTAACAAATGTGGTGGCATCTGGATCAAAACCTTGGAGATTAGGAGCACAACATATGGCTTTTTTAATTAGGTAAAAAGCCTGCTGACATTCATCAGACCAGACAAAGGAAATCTTGTTCTTTAGTAAACTTCTCATATGCCACGTCTTTTCAGAAAAGTTAGAAACGAATTTGGAATAAAATTCTGCCAAACCCCAGAATGACCTCAAATCATCCTTGGACTTGGGAGAAGGAGCATACAATATGACCCTAATTAAGTTGGTTTTGGTCTGATTCCCTGTTCTCCAATTTCATGCCCTAAATATACTACTTTATTTTCTGAAAACTTGCATTTAGAAATCTCAGCAGTAAGACACCTTTCTTCAAGAATACGTAGAACACTCCTCAACCTAGAGTCATGTTGTATAGTATTCTTTCCCATAATGAGTATATCATCCTGGAAAAAGATGACGCCATGTAAATCTCCAAAAAGCTGTGTCATAAGTCTCTGAAATACTGCTGCGGCAGAAGCCAAACCGAATGGCATTCGACGAAAACGGAAACAACCAAAAGGAGTACAAAATGCTGTCAAATCTCTGCAAAAATGGTGCAAAGAAATTTGGTGATACGCTCAAAATAGATCTAGCGTAGAAAAATACTTTGCTCCACGAGTCAAAGACAACATTTCGTCGATCCTAGGTAATGGATACTGATCCACAATCATATTCTGGTTCAAATTGCGAAGGTCAACACATAAGCAAATTTTTCCATTGGCACGTCTCGCAGCGACCAAAGGAGAAATCCACTCAGCAGCTTCAATGGGCTGAATAATACCTCTTTCTTGTAATTTCATTAATTCATTTCTGACCTCATCCTTAACAATCAGAGGAACATTGCGAACTTTGTAAATTTTTGGAATGGCATCATTTTTTAACCTGATGAGATGTGAGAATCTCTTGAATTTGCCAATCTTACCTGAAAACACGTTTGGAAATTCCTTTAGAACCCAATTTTTACTGTCCACACCCTCACCAGTAACCAAAAACTTGCTCAGGACTGTTGGGATCAAGAATAATATGTAAAGATTTCTGATCCCTCCAACCCAAAACGAAAGGACCATACATGGCAATATACAATTTACAAAAAGCAGTACGACTTTTAAATTCAAACAATAAAGGGCGAAAACCTAACATTTCAATTTTGTTACCAGTAAAAATATCAGGTGAAACATCAGTAGGTTCAAGATAGGGACCTAAATCGTTAACTAACTCTTTCTCCCAAACATCTTTGTTGACGATTGTAAACGGTGAACCTGAATCTGCTTCAACCTGAACAGGAATTCCACCAAATTTAACAATGCACGAAAGTTTACTTTTAACATTTTCATCAACACATAACACAATATTACACTGAAGCTTCTCTGCGAAATGAGATGAAGAATTGTTAAAGTCAGAGTCATAGTCAGAAGAATCAGTATCATTAATACAAGAAACTTTAGGTCGTTGAGAAGAACTCTTGTTGCATACTTTGGCATAATGCCCCAAAACTCCACAATTGGAACATTTCACAGATCTGGCAGGACACTTGTCAAACCCAGCGTTGTGATTCTTGTCTCCACAACGATAACAAGCAAAAGAAGAAGACTCCTTTTTATTATAAGTTGATTTATAAAACGGTTTCTGATTGAAAGACAGGGGCGGTGGCAGTGTTCCCTCTAGGCCGCGCGCGCGCGCGCACCTCCCCCCAAGTCAGCGCGCACCACCTAGCATGGAGCGCGCACACAGGACATCGCTAGAGGGTCGCGCCGCTCGCTGCTTTTAAAACACGAGCCGCGCGAACATGAGCACTTTTTCAGTGGTTGCGGTGGAGCGGGCGTGAGGAATGCAGTTAAGGAGGCGGGGGTTGATGGGGATCATGACGCTTGCGGCTGTGTGGGAGCGGGGCAGACTGTGGCCTTTTGTTTAAATATTGCTGTTAATCGGAGCCCCTTGACGGGCTCCGATTAACAGCAATACTTAAACAAAATGCCACAGTCTGCCCCGCGCTTTACTAACAAAAGCGTAGACCCTTTCCAAACACAGCGTGTGCTCGCGCTGTGTTTGGAAAGGGTCTACGCTTTTGTTAGTAAAGCGCGGGGCAGACTGTGGCATTTTGTTTAAGTATTGCTGTTAATCAGAGCCCGTCAAGGGTGTCTGATTATCAGCAATATTTAAACAAAAGGCCACAGCCGCTGGGGAACGAGCGGAACAGAAGGCAAGAGGGCATAAAGGCACGAGTGGGACACAGGCAGAGGCATAGCTGCCAAGGTTTCAGATCCCCGTGTGTGACTCTTGAATAATTTCAGGGTAATTATGAGTGACGTTTCAACTACAATGAGTGACACTTTCTCGTGGGCAAAATTAAGCAATGCAGAAAAGAGAAACCTATACATTTCAGAAATGACATCCATTGGAGCAACGAAAAACTCGAAGAAGATCTTAAATCTACTGCAAAGCAACAGAAATGGAAGGGCGCTAACCTATTTGACCAGTTAGCCGGCAGAAAAACAGTTAACAGATTCTGCCTTAGCCAGCCTTTTGCCGACTGGTCCCCCTAGCTCCTCCCTTGCAATACATTGTCCAGCATCAGTCTGGACTCCAGTCCCGCCGCTCTCTATGACATAGCCTGTAGTAGGATGTGAGGTCCCCCAACATGATCTTCTCAGGTGCCTAAATATCGTATATTAAAATAGACAGCAGTCAGCTGACTCCTGAGCAGCCGCAAACAGCATAGGCATTGGAAAGCCTCAGGAGAGTGAGACGCACACATTACAGCCAGCCAGGACACTGTATTTTAAAGACTTGACTACTAGCACAGCGCAACCCTAATAAATATGATTAGCGACTATTTGAAATGTTTATGTTAAGATACTCGCGTGTTTGTTCACAGTTTAGTTATTCTTCTCGGTTTCTTCAAAGGGGATGATATGTAGTGTATTCCCCTTTAAGGCATCGGCTAACCACCTGAGTTCTAATGTTCCATATTATCGGATGAACGTTGTAGTTGCCAGTTGAGGGAAGGTGTTTGAGCACCTCGGTCACTTAATAAACTACGTGCTTGAATTTATGGAAAGCAATATTGTTTTTACCGCATGAGACCTCTTGCAAGACTGTGTGCGTCAGTGCTAACAGTGAAGCTCTTCTGGCCCCACATGGTGGCAACCGGCTGCCAACGCATCTCTTTCTGTGTTGATTGCTGCGGGATAGGTACGGGTCAGTTTAGGGGAGGAAAAAGCAGTTCTCATATTGTCAATAAAAATATTGAGTCTAACAATCAGCGATAAAGATTGATGTAAAGAATCTGTGAATTGTTTATTGTGTGTTTTTTCTAATGGAACGAAAAAAGCATGAAACAAACTTGTCGACATGGGGTTCAGGGGTATGGTATGTCACTGTGGAAGCATAGAAAAAAAACAAATAAAATATAAAAACAATGTAAAGAGGCTCATAGCACACGTTCACATTCCGAGCAGCTATGCGTGACAATGCATTTCAGTGCGGTGATGCAGATCACCACACTGGAATGCGTTAGTCTAACGCATGATGCGTGATACTTGGCAGGGCTGCAGAGGACAGAAAGGCACAAAAAAACGAGTGGGACACAGACAGAGGACAGAAAGGCACAAGAAAATGAGTGGGACACAGACAGAGGACAGATAAGCACAAAAAACGAGTGGGACAGAGGGCAGAAAGTCACAAAAACGAGTGGGACAGAGGACATAAAGGCTCAAAAAACGATTGGGACAGAGGGCAGAAAGACTGGGATAGAGGGCAGAAAGGCACAACAAATGAGTGGGACAGAGAGCATAAAGGCACAAAAAACGATTGGGACAGAGGGCAGAAAGACTGGGACAGAGGGCAGAAAGGCACAAAAAACGAGTGGGACAGAGAGCATAAAAGCACAAAAAACGAGTGGGACAGAGGGCAGAAAGGCACAAAAAAACAAGTGGAACAGAGGGCAGAAGGGAAAAAAAATGAGTGGCACAGAGGGCAGACGGGCACAAAAAACTAATGGCATAGAGGCATAATACAGAAATATAGGGGCAGCTAAGAACAGAAGGCAGAACGGGCAGAGAGGCCCGGGTGCAGTGAGGGAAACAGAAGGGAAAACTGGGCAGGGACACGGGCAGCGAGGAGTACAGAAAGAAAGACCGTGCAGAGAGAGCATGGGGATAGAGAGGGGAACAGAGGGAAGAAAACGGGGCATGGACGACGTACAGGCAGCGGGGAAGACAGACAACAGCAGTCAGAGCACAATGAAAATACAGGCAATACAATAAATTTGCAAACTGCCCTTAAGACCCTTATTGTGGCTCTGTATGTGTGAAAATGCACCATCTTTTCACTTTTTAAAGTAAAGTTTTGAGTGCCATTTGGTGCCGCAGACACGCGCGGTTTGGTTCCTGGCGCACACAGCCATGGTTGCAGCGCACAGAGACCCTCCAGTGCCGCACACAGAGGAAATAAATTAGAGGGAACATTGGCGGTTAGGTGACATTTCAAAGTGGTGGGGCGCAAACTGATTTGCATACAGCACCGTAGCGAGCGAGCACAGCGGGCAAACCCGAACCCCAAAAGGAGGGTTTGGGGGGGTAACCCCACCCAAGAAAATTTTGGAAAAAAAGAAGCAAAATCGGGCATTTTCAAGCAAATTTGAGAAAGCAGGAATGTTAATAAAGCAATTGTGAAAGTGCAGTTATTACATTAATCGCTCAGGTGCTGAAAAAAAGACTATAAGACTTTCATGAAAATCTCAGCTCTAATAGTAGAAGAAGTTGCACAGCAGTTGGGAAACAGCCTTCACAAAGCATTAGGAAAATGAGAGGCAATTACTTGAAAGCAAACTGAAAGCAATGCATCAAGTAGTAACTTAAAGCAATGCATCCAGCAAAACAGTGCATGCAGTCAACCATACAAAGGTAAACTAAAGCAAGTGTGAACCTGTGAACCTTCACTTTGAAAGCAGGGTGCTAGTCAACAGGCCAGTCACATACTTTTAAACTGAAGAAGAGTACACCTCAGCATGCAGGCACCAACATAAAAGCACCAAGCAAGTCAAAAAGTTTAATGAAAGAAAAATGAAAGCAATACATCCAGCAAACTAGACAGTGACTCAAAAAGTAAGCTGAAGCAAGTGCACACTGAAAGGAATGCGCAGTCATAAGTCAGACATTCACATAAAAGCAACTTACCAAGACACCCAATCAATTACATGGGAAAAACTTGAGCCAATGCACCAAGAAAACCAGACCAGCACACCAAAGCATCCCACCCCTGATTGGATGACAGCTGTGCTTTTATGGTCACCCCTCAGTTTTTTGGCAGGGTTTAGCACCCCCAGTTTTATGCCCTCTGCGTCTGAAGGGGAGACAGGCAAAAGGGGTCATAATGGGACATCTGGCACAGCCACTTTGTAATCGAGGTCACCCACCCAGCTCAAGACTGAGTTACAGGCTGATCTTAAATCTTTAAACAACCACAAGGGTCTCCAGCTAGTTGGTTCTTGAGCCAAAAGAGTCCTCAGCTCATTGGGAATCTTTACATTGCGCCTGAGATGACATGACAATGTCCCTTAATTCGGAGCAACTGTGGGGACTGGTCTGGGTCTGGATCTGACTTGGTACGAGCAGGATTCAAAAAGTAACTGGTAGGTGGTAACCCACTTCAAGTGAAGGAGCTGTAAGGAACCTAAGCGCACTGGTGTTGATACCACTAACAGGGCAGCTCTGGCTTTCTCAGGGTGGGTGTCAGCTGTGTGATGAAACCAGCATATGAAGCAGTTACCTCAAACAAACTAAAACTAATGCACTCATCAAGACAAGGAGTTACATGAAATCAAATAGAAAACCACCATCAAGCCAGGTAGGCACCTAAAGGCAAATTGAAGTGACTGCACACTATGGGAAGTGCACTTCACCAGCCAGCCTATTACACTAAAGGAAAATAAAAGCAATGCTCCCAGTAAACAAGACTACATAAATTGAAAATGTTTCCCCGCAGGACCAACAGTCACAAAAAGTAAAGAAACAGAACGAAGTCAGAGGCACTCCAGGAATCCAGGTAGTCACACAAAATCATAACTGATTGAGCAAACTGTGTACTGAAAACTATTGCAAATAAGAAAATTATATCAGAACAAACTAGTCACAGGGAAACAAACGCATGCACCCATCGAGCCGTGCATCACAAGTCAGCAAACGGAATCGAATTAAACCAGCAATACTTGGTGTCACTCAAAAGCAAGTATAACGTGCACTTCAGCAAGCAGGTCAGCCACATTAACAGGAAACTTTCGAGGATACACCCCAAAAAGTGATAGAATCAGTTGCAAAAAAAACAAATGCACTCCAGCAACATAGGAAGTCGAATGAACACCACTGTACATAACAACACTGTACATAACGCACACATTACACAGAGACTAGCAATCATAGGTGTGTAAAACAGTGTATAGGACATGTTATATAAGACAAACGACAACAAGGGGTGAATTCACATGTCATCCATATTGATAGGCAGTATAGTTAAAGAGTACTTGGTCTGGAGAAGCACAAACTGTGAATTTAAAATGTAACACAATGGATTTATGCTCTCTTTAACAACAAGAACTGATTTGTACCCAAGTGAACCCTTCTTCTAACATTGGAATAATGACATTCTGGGGGAAAAATCCATACACACTAATCTATACCTTGAAGTCTGCACGCAGTTCTTTGATGATGACAGTTAATAGTTCACTGTAAACTACAACTAACAAAAGGAAGTCTCTGACAAAAGCAGTAACCCACTGACCTGTTTACATTACATTCACTGTTATATGCATGGTACATGTTCTTCGCAGCAAGCATATTAACCCTCTGCTCTGCACTACCTTACTATGAATTAAAACTTTGACGAGTCAAAACGTCTATTAGACAAAACTCCGATCTCGCCTGGAAGAACATTAATCACCAGAGGTTTTTTTGACATTTTAATTGCTGTCTGGACATTGCTAGAGTGCGGCAGCAGGTGCATTTACGCACAATGTAAACAAGCAAACACCAAACAGGCGCCCCCGTTCTAAATCAGCACCCGGTGCGGTGGTACCGGTCGCACCACCCTAGAGCCGGCCCTGTGCATTATATAACGCAACATTAAAGGGCCCCTTCTCTATCATCACCATCAATTCCCCGCGTTGCCTAGGTCTGAGGCTCACTTCTCCCTCCATTAAATGTCTACCGCTGTCTCCTCTCTCCAGCCCTGCCTTTGAGGCTCCCCTCTACTTCACTGAAGCCCACGCCTCTCAATATGAAATATACCTCTCCGCTCATGTCTAACCCTCCTCTGCCGTTGCTCTTTTCCAGACCTCGCTCCACTCTTTGTGAATACGGCATCATATTGTTATATCTGAGCCCCCCCTCCCTAATTCCTTTGAGACATGCCTTACCCCCACCGCCATACATTCATTATCTCGCCCCTTGCACCCTTATTCTTAACCCCTTTCCACGACTCCCCTTTCTGAAGCTAACCGCTCACTCTATCTCTTACCCCCCTCTCCGAATTCCACCTTTTCACCCTACTCGATCTGTGACCATCTGCCCCCTCCCTTCCCACCAATGGCCTCTACGTCCTTCCCCACTCTGTATCTTGGGCTGACATGTCCCTTCGTTAAAGTAGCCGTCTCCTTTCCCTCCCCCATCTCCTGATTTCCTGGGATCTGCATTTACCCTACTAACTACTGAGCTCCCGTTATGAAGTCCACTACTTCATCTGTCTTCGTGTCTGACTGCTTCGTCTGCGTTCTCCCACATTGCCCTGTCCCTTTTCTCCACACACCCCAAAATGCCCAGCTCCTTTTTCTTTTCTCGCTTTCCTCTTCGTACATTTATTTAGGTTTTACTATGGTGAGGTCTCGATTTTCCTTCCTATTGCTCTAGTCTACTGGCTGCCTTCCTCAACTCTTTGTGAAGCCAAGCCCTCCATGTCACCCCTTCTTACTTTCAGGGTTACCTCTGCCTTTTTCCCCTAAAGCATAATGAACGCATGCTCTCCCTATAACCATAACTGATGCCCGTCTCCCTTTGCCATTGACACAAGGTCTCCTTTCCATGGACCACTCTATCCATCTCATCACTAAAACCACTGCCCTCTCCCTGTGGCTGAGAACCCCATAAATCGCTGTAAGAAGAAGCAAGTCCACAGTCATTCATTGGCCACCGCTCTCTGGTCCTCTCTCTCCCAGCCCTGATGTCTTCATCATGATGTGCATTTAACTCAAAGAGGACATGTTCCTCTGCCCCTAGCCCCCGATTCCTGAGCTCAAAATTGCAATGTTTGTAATTACCCACAATATTGTAAAATGCAGACAAAGTACATTGATAGAGAATTCTTAATGAAATATTGCACAGCTGCTATGTAGCTGCACGTTTACATTCTTTAGTTCCGGATTTCCACATTTTCAGATCAAATTCAAGCAGAAATAAAAGGCTTATGTCTTTTTCTGTTGTCATTTTAAGAAAAGAACAGACGTCCGGAGTCGTTGGACAGTGAGGATGGTGTCTTGTTTTAGTGTTGGACTAATGGGCATCACCATTACAAACTATGGTAATTATCGATACTCGAGGGGCATATTTACCATGGAAAAGGCAAAAATTACACACTTGTTAAAAGGCAGAGGGCACACATTCATATAATTGTTTGGTTTAGGAAAATTATGTATATGTTAATTTGGTAAAGTAGACACGGGAAAATGACAGATTCCTAAAGAGTTGATTCAGTTGTCTAAAGACAATCTTATGCATTTATTTACAACAATACGACGAGTTTTAAACAAGTTTTTTGATTAAAAACATATCACCACATGTGTTTGGTAACAATATACAAATGTTATTACTCTTTACAAAAAAATATAAAAACACATTAAAAACATTTAGCAATAAGCATAATCATCACAATGTTTTTGGATAAAAAGTCACAGAATCAAAAGGTCGACGCGGCGTTTCGGCTTTTTCTAGTACACCTTCATCAGGACTGATTCTAGACAATTAAAATCATAAACCACAAAGTTACCAAACAAATAAAAGCGTCTGATACATTATTTATCTGTCCATTGTTGCTTTTCATTACCCCGATCTAAGATACTGTACTCTTTCTCATAGTCTACACACATATCTAATGAATTACACTGCACATTGTCGCCTTTATACAGTTCACATGGTTTTCTTGTTAACAGATATTATTCATATATTTATACTCCTCTCTCTTTTTTGCCTTCCCCTTGGATATGTGTACTATTGTATTAGAAACCCCCATTTCTCCATCACTAAAAGAATGTACCTCCTGTGATTAGGTGCGTACCTTGTTAATCCAAATGAATTTATTATCCACGTGGATGGAACTTCTTGGTTCTACGAGGAGTCCTTTTTGGAAAATTTGGACTGTTGGTGTATTAGGCTTTGCTATTAATTATTCGCAAAGTTGCTCTGTCTCTGAATAAAGACATACGAATACCAAGTAAATACTCTATATGTACATGTTAATTTTCATGTTTGGGCTGCATGTAGTCAAAAAACTCTTTATTACATACCAAAATCGTGGGTTAATTGAATTGCCACTACTTCAAATCGTCTTATATTAGAATATGGTAGGAGATTTGACACCCTCCTTTTATGCCTGTGGGTATAAAAGTACAGATGTGTAGGCTTGTTTTTAATTATTCCTGCCCTATTTTTACTAGCAGACAAATACCTACCTTGATAAGGCTCTATTCTGGCCGTGTCTTTAGCTGCCAGGAGGAGCCACCGTTCTTTATAATCAATCGTCTGGCACTGTTCTCCCTATAGAATTAATATTAATATTGTAGGATATATCTCCTCATTTTCTTATTGCGCTCACATTCCTTTTATTATAAATTTCCTTGTAGTAGCACTCACCGTGGGAGCTGGAGTGCTGGTTGCAAACAAACCAAAACCTCTTTCAATTGGTTAAAGGTATGTGTAAAACCCCAAATTTACAATGCATAGCCAGCAATTTCAATTGAGAAACATACTCTTCTACTGATTCATTTTCCAACTGTTTTCTTTTGAAAAATGCTCTTCTGGTGACACCAATACAAACAGTAGGTGAATAATGTTCCGATATATCAGAAATCTCCAACTCTTTCAGGTTTTTGCATTTGGTTATAAACTCTCAATCCTTCTGGGCCAAGACTGTGTAAAAGCATTCTCATTTTACGTTCTGGAGTTAAAGATCCAACGTTATCTTCCAAAGTAGCAATGTTATTAAGAAAATATTCCCTCCATTCAGACCATTTTACTACAGGTTCACCAGGAGAAGTCAAAAACTCTTTAGGAGTACTGATATTAATATTTATACATTAATGAAGACATTGAATTGCCTGAAGAAGTACTTGCAGAAGCAGTATTGTCATTAGAATTAGTATTACTCATGTCACTTGAAGATAGAAACATATCAAATTAAAAACTAAATTTGCAAGCTTACGCTGCTGGTCTCTGTGTGATTTCTTGAAAAACAGAGTAAATAAAAATAAACAGAAGAAAACGCAGCATGAATTCGTAAGATATCAGAAGAAGAACGAAGTTCTGACTTGTTCCGATGATTCTAAACGTAAATAACACTTTGCTGATATTTAGGCACGTACAATTTGCGTGATCTTTTGATGTTTCAAAGTTTGTGCGGAGCTTTGTTGTCACCAGTTGCCAAGCAACATTGATGTGTGTGATGTAGGAGTGCCTGATCAGAGTTGAAGCGTGTTCGCGTTGAAGAGCGCTCGCGCAATGCTTAGTTGTCACGGTTGCCAAGCAACCTAGAGGCGTGTGACGTGCAAGCGTCTGATTAGCGTTGAAGCATGTGACGTGCGGACATTTGATCCATGCACACAACGCGCTGACGAGCAAGTGAACGCTCGAGGATGCGAACACGGTCGAGAATTACTTCAAAGGTAAACAATTTTAAAAATTAATTAAGAATGAAGTAGAAAGATAAATCCTTCAATCTACTCACGATTAAATCATCACGCATTTAGAGTGACCAGCAAACGAAGTATATCGAGCAAGGAAGAGAAAAAAAGTTGAAGTAGTTTAAAAAAAAATCTTGAAGAAATTCAGAGGAATTCTCGGCTCAAAATCCCGATCGTCGCCAGTTTTGTAGTAACGTAATCCAAGAAATAGGATTTCCAAGTTGATTGAATAAGAATTTATTCCAAGTTAAAAAACACGTCTGTATAGTTCAGTTGTCATCAGAAAAGTGCTGTGACAAACCATAACAGTCATTACATCATGGAACACGAAACACTAACATAGATTCAAATGAATTCAATATTACTAAAAGGGAAACACACATTACAGACATAAGGCAAATACTACAGAAGCCTGATTGCCCAAACTGCCTTGCATGGGGGTGACAAAACCATTGTGAGGACACATCGTGTTAGCCACGAAGGAAAAAATACGGTAGGGCGAGTTTGTAGACGTGTTGAAGCTGCTGCACAGGGAATTGAGATCCTAGGAGGGATCCAAAGAGGAGGAGCTAGAGTTATCCCAACGACCTAGGGTCCCCTTGACCATACAGAACTGGACTGCAGCCTTTTTAATTTTTGCATGTGTGTACTGAGAGAAATACCCAGATAGGTCTGTGGCATTATTTAAAAACATGGATGTTGTCAGGAGGGCACATCTGATGTACGGGGGTATCGCGTGGTCACACTATGACGAGGAGTTCCATGCCAGACTAGCTTGGGACCCCGATGCAAATTGGGGGGATATCGACTCAGATCTCTATCAGCAGACAATGGGGCAGTAAAATTTGGGAAGACAATGTACACGGCCAGTGGATTGCCGTTAGTCTATCGCCCCTTTCAAAGCCATCACACCGGGGGAGGGGGTGGGATACACTCAGAAGCCCGCAGGGGCCTATTGGGACTATAACAAAGGTACTTGTGCCCGGGACTATTGCAGATTTTGGCACGAATGCTCAAAATGCTCTGGAATGCCCCTTTTCGTACTGTGCTTTGGGTCAAGGAATGCAGGACAGGGCCAGACAGGGGGACAGAGGCTGAAGCATCAGAATGCCAGCAGTGGACAGCAGGGGATGGGAGGCAGGCGAGGACGAGGGGTGCAGGGTTACATGGGCAAATGCTCATACACCCATTAAGCTGGATTGCTTAGAGGCCTGGCTAGCACATTACCTACGACAAACAAGAAGCGCAAATTCTCAGTGCAGGTTTCAGAGAGGGCTTTAAATTGGGGTACGAAGCACCAAGGTTGGCAAGATGGGTGGAGAACCTGAAATCAGTAGCGGCTCACAAATCAGTTGGGTGAGAAAGTGAGTTTCTATTGCAGTACCCCCCAACTTTTTGCCTGATACCTGATGCACTTTTCCTTGGTGTGCCCTGGGTCCCTGCCAAACAGGGACCCAGGGCCTGTGTCCCTTCCCTAAAAACTGTACAAAGCCTACACCCAATTGGCATCTCTGGCCACATGTCAGCTCCTAGTAAATGGTACCCTAGGTACCCAGGACATTGTGACCAGAGAAGACACCCTTAGGGGCCCTGTACCCTGACACACACACACTGCCTTTGAAGGCTTAGTATCCTGGTGCAGAACTAAACAAAGAGTCGACATGGCGCACATCCCTGTGTGCCATGCCCACAAACCCACTGCCCTGGCATACATCAGCCACCCCTCTAGCTGGGTGCCCTATGCCAGTGATGTGGGCACAGGTGCATGAGCCCTGTGCCCTACAGTACCCAGGGCCATTCCTGGGCACTGTAAGTGCGGTGATGCCATTAGGAGTATATGGTGCTGGGAGGTTGTCATTATGAACTCCACAGCACCATAATGGCTAAACTGAAGGTTTACAAGTTTGATATAATGTAAAATGCACTACAGAGAGCATCTTAGAGATGCCCCCTAAACCTAACCTACAATCCACGTCTTGTCTGAGAGGCTGCCTAGGCTGCCACACAGCAGACATGTTGCTGGACCCCTTGGTGGAGAGCTCCCGCTCTCCTGTGCCTGCAACAATGCACATCCTGGGACGAGGTGCCAAGCCTCCTCCCCCAGGATGGGCAGGGGTAGCTTCAAAGGCATTCCACCTTTGTGAGCTTTTCCAGACCACTTGCTGTACTCAGCAACTGGCCCCCACTAGTTCTGACCCCCACTCTGGCGGGAAGACTGGCGGGGAACCCTACGTAAGAAAGCGGGGTATGCCAGCCTGTGCCAACTCCACCCCTCAGGTGGGAGAGGCGAGGTGATAAACGGCTCCAGCCGTCTTGAAGATGGGGAGCCCTGCCCAATCACAGCTAGGCTCCTGCCCCACTCCCACAGGAAAGGAGCAGGCTAGGGGGTGTCCCCACCCCCGGACAGGACCCATTGGCCCCTGCCTTTGCCCTACCTGTAACACCCCTAAATTTAGTATTTAGGGCCACCCTGAACCTCCTTCCAGAGATCCAGATTCCGAAACAAGAAAGTAGAACAAGGAACACGAATACCTGCCGTGCAGCTGCTAAAAAGAAGAAGACATCAACTGACTTGGCCACAGCCCTACCTGCCTGTCGACCCTCGAACCTGCTCCTGCATCTCCAGTGTACAGCAACCTCAAAAACCCCAGAGGACCTGACTGCCTTGTGGCTCTGACTACCTGGTTCTCCCACGAGCAGTGGTACTGCTCAAAGCAAGTAACAAGCCCTGGCATCATCCCAGAACCGGGAACCCTGCACACTCTGCACCGCCAAGCCTGGCCTGTGCCGGAGTGATTCAAGACCCTGAGGACGTCCCCCCGACGATTCTGACCTGGAGTCCAATGGCCCAAGGACCCTTCTCAACGACTCCGACAACGCCTGCAGCCTCAGGAGAAAGGACCCCTCCAACCGCGACCAGCCGGTGGTAAGATTTCCCGACCTCAAAAGACACCCCTGCACCCGGCGCCCCACAGCTCCCTGTGCCCAACTCCTGGGTGTCTACTTATCCTCCAAGATCCCAACTTACCCCTCGAAGTGTTCGTCGCTCCAGAAGATCCTCCATCCCCGAGCCTGCAGCCTATGTTCCCTTTTCAGGATCCACATTGAATAACATTGAGTGCCCGACGGCTCAAAAGCACTCTGCACCCAGCCGCCTGAGTGCCACTGGGAGTGCAACCTTTGTCCTATCCTACTTCCCCATTTGCCCTGAGCAAGTGGCCAGGAGCCCAGCTCCCACAGCCACGTGGCCTGCTAGCCAGCAACCACCAACCGAAGGCCCCCTGCCTCTCATTGGATAATATTGGGCCTAACTACCTCTGCACCCGGCCGCCCCTGTGCTGCTGAGGGTGTACCAACTGTACCTACCTGACCCTGGGTGACCCCTGAGTCTATGCCCGTAATCTTAACTTCACCAGTCGAGTACTCACCTGAAAACCAATGACTCACTTTCCTGCCATAGGATAACATTGACTTGTTTGATTCAAAATTTCTTTTAGTGTGAAGTTTTGAAATGTTAAAATATTAATCCAAAATCAGCCGAATATCGAAATCCAAAGTACTCACCTGTAATCAGGAGAGAAGCCAGTGCTGTATCTTTTAGCCCAGTACTGAACCGCAAAAGTAATCATAACCGTGGTTACCAGTAATCTAAATTTCGTCCATAGAAAACCATGGGCCAGAGGTAGGTAATCTCAATTTACCTATTCTTAAATACCAAATGTTACCGATTCGGTATTTAAGAATAGGTAAATGGGATGTAGATAATTTTTTAGGAAAAAATTATCGAATCGGTGAGATTCGGTAATTAAGAATCGGTATTTACCGATTCCCATTCATTCCTATGGGCCTGCAGGCCCATGGGAATTACCGATTCGGTATTTACCGATTCGGTAAATACCGAATCGGTAATAGGGGGAACCCTTTGAAGGGTGGCAGGGTGTCACATTGGCACCCTGTTGCACCCCTGAATATTGCATGGGTGCACATGTGGCACATATACATGCCCTAAGGGCATGTATGTCTGCCACATGGCACAGTTGAAAATGCACTGATTTGCATTTTCAAAGGTATTCCTTATTTACCACCACCTAAAATGGGAAAAGCACTCATTTGAGTGCTCCCTACATTGCAAATTCGGTAATTTACCGATTCGGTATTTTAAGGAATCGGTAATCTACCAATTCCTTAAAATAACGAATCGGTAAATTACTGAATTTGCAATTTAGGCCACCTACATCCCAAATGCCCAATACTGGTTGGTAACGGCCAAAATTCGTTAATTTCGGCCGTTACCGACCGGTATTGGGCCACCTACATCTGGCCCCATATTCCTTAAAATTCGCACAAACTACTAAAACGTAATTACTTACCTGTCTTAGGTAGAGACCCCAGTGCTGAACCTATGAGTTGGGTACTGGATTACAAAAGTAACGAGAACCTACTTTATCTGTGCTTTGAATTTCCTTCCATTGGATAACATTGCTGTTTTTTCACTGAAAAGTTTCTGTCAACTTTTAAAATACCTTTATATTCTTTAAAAGTCATTGCAATAACTAAAACGTTTTTAGTAAACTGTTTTCAGCTTAGACCCCAGGACTGAATCTAGGATCCAGTCCTGAAGTTACCAAAGTAATCTATAAAGTAATCAGCTGCATTTATGTAGAAAAACCCATTGAGCTCAATGTTAAATTGTGTTTAGAATTGTGTTGCCTACTGGAGCCATTGTACCTATTGTGTTTACAAAGTTTTTCGCCTCTTTGCAAAGTAATTACATGAGCGTACTCATATCGAGAAAAGTATATTTTGATACCCGTCGGTTCTAAAAATAAAACAACTATATCTTTGGATATAAAAAAAATTGGCCTAGAGTTCAGTTCTTGAGTGTGTGAAACCTTTTGCTGTCTGCGAGTGTACAACAAATGCTTTACACTGTCCTCTGGTACTGCCTTACTGCTCGACCAAGCTACCACTTTAGAGAGTAAGGTCAGACCTGACTTTGACCTCTGTTATGCCTCTGGGGATTGTGGACTCTATACACACTGTACCTTACCTTGGTATAGTACATATAGAGCCACTTTCTCACATCAGTTGTTTGGGAGAAATTGCAAAAAGAGGTCCGGGTAGGACACACGGAGGGGCCAATTTCAGTTGGCAGGACTTGATTATTTCTCCTGTCGAGTGGTCCCAAAAAAGAGAGAGGACAGTATTGTCTATTTCAGCACTTGTCCTGGCCGCAAGGGAGGGGTCGGTAAACAACTTCATTCCTGATGAATTGAGGTCAGTGTCGTACTCTTCGGTGGACATAGCCAGGGCACTAGGTGAAAGGGTTAGAAAAGGGGCTGAGATGGCAAAATGTGATATTAAGGACGCCTTCCGGCTCTTGCCAGTACATCTAGAGGACTTCCAGTTGCTGGGAATTCAAGTAGACAGAAACATATTTGTGCATAAGGCTTTACCCATGGGGTTTTCCATATAATTTTTTTTTTGTAACATCGTTTTTATTGCAGTACCAAAAATTTGCATAGACATTACAGCAATGAATAATAAACCAATACAGCGTGATGTCACACATTTAGACCACTACCATTATCATGCTGCCCGTGCCTCCAACCAGAAAGCCGAGCCGCGTCGATAATATGTCCATCTCCTGCTTCTTTTCCCAATGTCCGTTTCTCGAAGGCACAGGAGAACGTGGACCGCTTTTAAGTTTTCACCCCTCCCCCTCCCCCTATCAACCACCCCCCCAACTCCCCATCCCTCCGCCCCCCGTGGCAGCGCTGCAATGGAATCTTAGAAAAAAGTAAGGTCTGGTGTGTGCAGGAAGGAATTAAACTTTCGCTAAAGGTGCGCTCCTGGTGTGTTAGTGGGGTCAACCATATCAGAGTCCGTGTCTTCTCCTTCCTCCCCCCCAGTACCATCCCGGAGTGCCTGCACTATCATCTCCCACGCTGCTGCCCTCTCCAAGGCTTTCTCATCTGCAGTCCTCCTAGCCACTTGATATCGCAGAGTACTTTCACATGCCGCCCACTTCAAACATTCACTAAACCAACGTTTGTACGTGGGCCCCACTTTTGACTTCCAGTTCCTGGTTATTTCCCTCTTCGCCAGTATCAATCCCATATCTATGAACCTGCTGGTCGTCTTATTTTTAGGCGTGTGCTGAAACCAGTGTAATACTCCCACTGCTTTGGCGTATTGTATCTCTCTATCTGTGGCGTTGTTCAGTGCCTTTCCAATCTCCTGCCAATACTCCCCCAGTTTAGGGCAATCCCAGAGCATATGTCCCAAATCCGCCTCCAGTGCACCGCACCTAGGGCAGGCCGCCTGTTCCACTCCAAAGTACTGTTTCAGTTTCCCTGGTGTAAGGTATGCCCTATGAATAATATAGAAATGTATAGGTTGGAATCTGGCGTTCCTCGTGCTCCTCCGCCCCCTCCGCAGCAGTTGGCCCCAAGTGGCCTCCGGAATCTCCATTTGGAGGTCCAGTTCCCATTTAGTCTTCAGGCAGTGAGCGGCTGCAAGGTTTCTCGCAACATTCGGGAATACAGGCAGGTCACTGCCTTAAAGGTTCCCGCCACCATCATCGTGTATTGGCACGCCATAGAGGTAGCGGGTTCTTGCAGACCGTTGCCCCAGTGTTCTTGCATGGCGCCAGTCACTGCCGCGTGCAGCAGATAATCTCCCCTCGGCAGGTCAAAACGCTCCTGTAGCTCTTGGAACGGAAACAAGGCTCCGTCCTCATAAAGGTCGCCCAACATCTGGACCCCAGCTTCCTCCCATCCCAGCAATCTCGACCAATCCCCACCATGAGGTAGGGCCGTGACCATGCCCAGCGGAATCTCCGGAGCATACATTCAACGTATTCCAGCCGGTTTACGCGCCCGGTTCCAGCAGAGCCGAAACGTCTGTTCCTCCACCGTCAGGTCCCTGACCAGCAGTTTCTGATGAAGAGTAATATACGCGAGTACATGCCGCGGGGTACCCTCATCTCTGCTGTGTTCCGGGCCTCGATACACCCTTGCGACCTCCTGTGTAAAAGTTTGCAGCTGTGCCGCTAGATAATAGCACTCAAAATCAAGCACTGCCATGCCTCCCTCATCCTTGGCTCGCAAGAGGGTGTCCAGCGCTATTCGCCGCCGACCCGTGCCCCATATAAATGCTATAATCAGTGATCTCAGACGGCGGAAGATTGAGCCGGGTATCCATATCGGCAGGGTTCTAAAATAATACAACAGCCTAGGGAGTGCTACCATCTTCAGCAAGGAAATACGACCCGCCAATGAGAGTGGGAGGGTGGCCTAGAAATCCATACTCCCCTTCAAGGCGTTAATGCAACGGGTGATATTACCATCCAGCATATCTGCAGGCGTATGATACACATAAACCCCCAGATAATGCAGGCAATGAGGCTCCCATCTAAGCTCCTGCGCGGTGAGGGGGCACGGCTCTCCCCGTCTCAACGGGAACAGGCAAGATTTAGTCCAATTGACCTTCAGGCCCGATAACCGCCCGAACAACTCTAGCAATTGCCTCGCTCCCATCAGTTCCTCCTCCGCATCCGCCAAAAACATCAACAGGTCGTCCACGTACAGCGAGATGGCGTGCGGTCTGGCTCTATAAACCAGTCCCTTATAATAGCGTCCAGACCTGGCCTCCGCTGCAAAAGGTTCCATCGCCAACGCGAACAAAAGGGGGGAAAGTGAGCATCCCTGCTTAGTGCCGCGTCGCACCGGATATGGGCTCGAGATCAGCGATCCCACTCGAACCCTCGCCGTGGCTTCAGTATACAGGACTTTGGTCCAGCTGATATAGCCCTCCCCTAGTCCGAAACGCCTCATCACTCCATATAAATACTCCCACTCCAGGCTATCGAAAGCTTTCTCGATGTCTATGGAGAACACTGAAGGAGTAGCCCCCACCGGCAACCGAGCTCCCAGCAACCCAGTCAGTCTGCGGATATTGTGGGTGGTATTTCGCGTTGGAATGAAGCCAGACTGATCACGATGGATCAGGCCTGTCATGTGGATTAACAATCTATTAGCCAGGATTTTACTCAGGATCTTGTAGTCCGTCGTGAGCATTGATAATGGGCGATAAGAGGAGAGGGCATCACTCGCTCTACCAGGTTTCAACAAGGGGATCATGAGGGCCTCACACATTGAGTGCGGCAGTCTCCCTCGCGACTGCGCCTCATTATAAACCGATTGTAGTTGTGGGGCTAAGTACTCCATATATTTACTGTAGAACTCGATCGGCAAGCCGTCGAGCCCCGGGGTTTTATTCCTAGCCATCTGTTTCACCGCGCATCCTATTTCCCCAATCGTTATAGCTCGGCCCAGCTCCTCCGCCTCCGATTGTTCTAGTTGCGGTAACTGCAGCCCCCCAAGGAAGGCGTCCAGTTCCTCTGCCCCGTCCGTCGGCCCGCTCTCATACAGGCCCTCATAATGAGCCCTGAACCTATCCAGGATCCCGGCCTGGGTGTGGCAAAGCCCGCCCCCCTCCTCCTGAATGGACACGATTGGGGCACCCCGCCGAAGCGGATTGGCAAGCCAGGCCAGCATTGTCCCCGCCTTATCGCCCTCCGCATGCGCCCTAGTCAGATAGACCTTGTGATCAAAACTGCGTAACCGCTCCAACTCCACCGCCATCGCTTCTCTGGCTTCACTAACCCCCTCCTGAAGCTCGGGATGATTTGGGCGCTCTCGTTCTATCTTCCTCAGATGGCACTCCGCGCGATCGAGGTCGTCCAACAATGTCTTATGAGCCCCCGCAACGGTCCCAATACAGTGCCCCTGGACCACCACCTTAAACGCATCCCACTCCACAGCCCTGGTGGATGCGGAGCCACTGTTCTCCTCGAAGTAACGAGTCACTCTCTCCCCCAAGGCCTCCCTAAATAGCAAATCATCCAAAGTATCAGGCTGTAGGCGCCAAGTTGGGACACAAGAGACATCTACCATCCAATTCAGGGACAATAACAAAGGGTTATGATCTGACAATGTGCGGGCCAAGTACTCCGCGCCTCCTACCGCTGCAAGCACGGGTGAAGAGCACAAAAACACATCCAGCCTAACATGTAGGTCGTGTATACTAGAATGGAAGGAGTAGTCCCTCGTCGTAGGGTGCAGTGTCCTCCGGGCATCTCCCAGATCCCAACTCTCCTGCCAGTCTAATCTCCGCTTTGCTACTCTATGCACCAGTGATGAGTGTAATGGGGGGTGAGACCTATCTAACATAGTATCCACTACTGAGTTGAAATCCCCTCCCATGACTACTGGACCCGCCAAGTAACTCGCCAGTTTTCTCGAAAGCACTGTCAGGAAGGCGGGCAAATCCACATTCGGAGCATACACACTGCATAATGACACCATTCGGCCCCTAAGTCTCCCTTCCACAGCCACAAACCTGCCCTCTGGATCTGTTACTTGTTTGGTGACCTGAAGGGGAACCCCAGCCCGTATCCAAATCAAGGCGCCTCTTGCAAAGGCCGAATATGTCGTATGAAACAACTGTGCCCTCCACCTTCTCTGCAGCGCCACTCCTTCCTGTTTCGTGAGGTGCGTCTCTTGAAGAAAAGCTATATGCACTCCCCTACGTTTCAAATAAGCATGGACCTTGTGTCTGCGCACCATGGTATGTAGACCCCGCACATTCCAGGTCACACATTTCAGAGCCCCCGTATTAGCCATACTCCCCTGCATCCCCAGATAGAACAATAACAACCTTCGACCATGCGCTCATGCCAACCCAATACTGAACCCCCCACCCTCTCCAGACACATGAACCCCACACCCCTCCAGCCCCAACCTGAGCTTCCCCAACTACTCTCGGTTCCCACCTCCCCAGGACAGGACCCCCCTCAATTGGAAGAGAACCCATCCAAACTGTTGCAACTAAGTAATCCCCTCAAAGAAAAACTGCAATTTGCAGTCTCCACTGCGATGACCTTAAGGGCCAGTAGGGTGCGGTCCGATACCGAAGGAGTTCGCTAAACAAGAACAGTCCCGCACATCCCGCCCCGTAATCCCCCCATGAAAACTCTCGAACTCCCACACAAATGTGAAGCTGCACTCACGGGCACAGCGCCCCAGTGTCAGACCATCAGGCCGTTCTCCAGAGCAAGTGTCTCAGGCCTCGACGATCTCTCCCGATGTTTGAGGCGTTACAACGGGGCCTTTGGCACCTCTGAATTCTGAGAGTTCTGTTTCTGACCCCGTACCCTGCTCCTCTGAGTCTGTGCCCTTCCCGGACTGGCTCCGCGTTGCACCTGATATATCCACCACCGCCTGTAGGGCAGCCTTCCGTTCCTCCTCAGTCTGCGACACTGATGGTTTCCCAGTTCTTCGTCGATTCTTGCGAATACGTTGTGATTTTCTGGTCGGCTGTTTCTTTTGAGCCTCCTCTGCCCTGGCTCTATCTCCGTCCGTCCCAGCCTTATACGTGTCCCACCATGCCCAAACGTCTGCCGAGGTGGTGAAGAAAAGCGATTTGTCGTCCACCACCACCCTTAACTTCGCTGGGAAGAGAAGGGAATATTTGATGCCCTCTCCACGGAGCTCACGCTTGAGCGACAGGAAACTGGCCCTGAGCCTCTGGGTCTCAAAAGTGTAGTCCGGGAACAGGGTGACCCTGTTATTGTCCACTTGGAAGGGCCCTGCCTCCCTTGCCCTCTGCAGTAACCAGTCCCGGTCTTTGTAATGGAGCAGTTTATTCACCACCGGGCAAGGGGGCAGGCCAGGAGCTGGTGGTCGGGCCGGGACTCTGTGGGCCCGTTCTAGCGAAAAGAAGGGAGAGAGTCCTTCTGGCGCTACTTCCGTGCGTAGCCAATTGTCGAGGTAGCCCACCATGTCGTCTCCCTCGGTTTTTCCGGAAGGCCCACCAAACGAACGTTGTTGCGCCTACTCCTATTTTCAGCGTCCTCGGCCCTCCTCTCCAATATTTTCAGCCTGTCCAGGGCATCCGCCATCTGGCCCCTTAGCGTTTTGTGATCCGGGGTCAATTCTTGTAGGGATATCTCCACGCTCTTGACCCTGTCCTTCAGCTTATCATGTTCCGCTTTCAAGAGACCCAGGCCTGTCGCTACCTGGGCGATGTCCTGCTGCAGAGTGTCTTTTGTGGTTGCGATGGCCTCCAGTATGCGGTCTTGCATGCGTTGGAGCGCAAGTTGATCATGATCCGCTCCGTCCAGCGCTTCTGGGTTAGCTGCTCCATCCCCTTTTCCTTTCGGTTTCCCCATCTCGGCGACAACTATCGCTGGCCCCAGGAGCCCCGACCAATCTCCGCGTAGTCCGTCAGCTGTTCAGGACCTCGCTTCCGGAGAGTTCCCTGAACAATGGGGCCGGGGAGCTAGAACACACGCAGCCGCTGAGCACTGTCCAGATCACTCTCGCGGGTCGGTCCGAGTCTCGGAAGATGGGGTCTCGAGACCTCGGTCCACACGCGGGGAGTGGCAATCGCCTCACAAAGCCACCGCCATTTTGGGTCTACCTCGGTGAACTTTCCTGATGCCCCGCACCATCGTCGAACCGCCACCAAAACGAGGAGAAGGTCACCCGTGCCTCCTCACAGGGTTGAGAGAGACCCTCCAGTCCAGCAATCACCGCTGGCGCTGGGACAGCAGGGGTACCGGGCCACAAGTCACCTCCGCACTCTGCGTCACCAGTCCAGGCCTCAGGGCGCCATCTTAGATTGAAGTCTATCGCACCCGAGGCACTTGCTAAAGTTCGATTTTCAGGGTGATAAGCAATCGTAGGTCGCCCACTCCGAGCGCCGTTGC
This sequence comes from Lissotriton vulgaris, assembly GCF_964263255.1. Lineage (NCBI taxonomy): Eukaryota > Metazoa > Chordata > Amphibia > Caudata > Salamandridae > Lissotriton > Lissotriton vulgaris. The sequence goes on along the minus strand of NC_141685.1, from coordinate 754,754,320 downwards.
TTCCGCGGCGACTTTAGCGAGTGGATTTTCCAATTTTAGTTGGAATTCGCGTGGAGTATCAGGATGATATCTGGGATCAGGCACGGAGCTCCGGGCTCACGCTGCCAACCTCCTCGGCATCCAAGCCACGCCCCCCGGGGTTTTCCATATCATCTGCGCTGTTTGACAAGTTCAGTTCATTCTTGCACTGGGTTTTCTCTTGGAAAAAGGGAAAAGAGACGATGACACACTAACTTGATGACTTCTTTTTGGTTAGCCGGCCTGGTTCGACGGACTGCCATCAGCAGCTGGGCAGTTTCCAGAGGCTCATGGGGACACTGGGTGTCCTTTTGGCATGGGAGAAGACACAAGGTCCAAGCACAGTGTTATCATTTCTGGGGATTGAACTAGATTCGGTAGCTCTGGAGGCCAGGTTGCCGTAGGATAAAAAAGTGCACATGAGGTTGTTGATTGATGACATGCTGGCCAGAAAGAAAGTGACAGTAAGGATGGTGCAAGTGTTACTGAGGCATTTGAATTTTGCATACCGGGTAGTGAGAGCGGTACGGACATTTTGCAGGAGACTATGCAGATCACTGGCAGGCCTCAGGCTACCACACCACCACATGTCAGCAGACACAAAGGAATACTTGAGGATGTGGTGCAGGTTCTTGGAGGAATTCAATGGGATACCCATGTTGGCGCCGGACAAGTGGAAATAGGAAGCACAGATATTCTCGGACGCCGCCGGAGCACGTGAGTTCAGGTTGTACTGGCAGGGAAAGTGTTGTGCGGAAGAGTGGCCGCCTCATTGAAAGAATGGGGGCAGGAGCATTGCTTTCCTTGAATTGTTTCCACTAGTAGTTGCTGATAGATTGTAATTTTCCTGCTAATGATGTTGTACATATGTTAGCCTAATGTGTCATAAATTAATATGCAGTTACAGCCTATTATTCATGTGCTGCAACCCACTGAACTATTTTTCTTTATATGCAAGCTTCATTTGGATAGAACTGTTTCTGTAATGGTTAAGCTTTTGTTTTATTTTTGCCTTCTAAGTTAGAAGACTTGCTGTTGTACATTGCCTTCTATCTGTTAGGGTCCCATTGTTGATAATTTTGTATACTTTCTTATAATAACAAGAAGCTGGCCTATGACAGGCAGATTTCTAATGCTGACATTTGCTCTGCAGCTCAATGTCTCATGGTACAGTTTTCCCCCCTCCCTTATGAGCAGAAAGTCCCTGTTTCAGCATTTCTTTCCTCAGAGCTTCGGCTCTGTGTCCTTGAGGGCTGATAACAGTGTTGCCTTCGCAGGTGCAGATGCCTCATGTATGAGTTCATTGTTCTCCCTCAGCTGAGCCCAGTACTTTTCCAGTCTGGGCGTGGTTTTACTCTGCCTTGCTATGTGATAATGTACTGCTGTGATGAAGAGAGGCAGTCCTCTCATCTGACTCTTAGGAGTGAGATTAGACAGGGCCCTCTCATATGGGAGTTTGTGGCCTAAATAAATGTATAGTTTATTCTTCTCCACTGTCCGGCTGACTTCTTACAGAGTTACTATAGGTGAGTGCGGTAAGTCACTCAGGTGGATTTGAGCCACGCTTATCAGATGGCACCCCAGATGGGACCCCGCGATAAAGATCTTTCTCACCCGTAAGGGGGTAGCAGAAGACCGGGGACCCGCTGGTCGGCACGGTGGGCCCGGGTACCCATCTGATGCCGAGCTTGGTTCTCGCAGCGCTGCCCCACCCTGCTGATCGGGAGAGGTCCCGGTTCGGATCTTACGCCGGGGTCCAGAAGGCGGAACCTGGAGCTGACCGTGTTGGTCCTGGCAGCCGGAGGTGGAGAACGGTAGAGGTCGGTACCGCGTAAGGTGAGTGGTCCACCTGTGATTGTTTGAGGGGCTGGAGTGCTCCGGGAGACTAGGGTGTCTCAAATGATTTGAGGAGCCGGTGCGCTCCTGGGGCTAGTGTGCTCCGGGGAACTCAGGGTGCGAGTGGTGCTCTGACAGACTTAATGGAGGTTGAGAGGACATTTGATTTTGGTCATCCGACCGGGTGGTACTGTGGTGGAGGCGTGGCTCATTGCGGGTGGGCTCCGGAACTCACCCCGAACCCCTAGGGTGGCGGTTCGGCGGGAGTGGGTCCTGGGTCCCCTGTGGTAAAGTGCGCAGCGATCTTTAGTGCCACCCGGGCGGCAGATGTGTTCTCCATCCTCAGAACAGTTAGTGTACTGTTCGGTCTGCGGTAGGGTCCAGGTTCCCCAGGACTTGGTCGACGGGCTTTGTCCCATTATGGTAACACGTGTTTGGCAGGGACTTAATGCATAGGATGTATGTGAGTTTGGTGGTGTTTGATTGAGGGTGCAAGATGCCGCGTTTCAGTAAGTTGCAATGTTTTAGGTGTTGCTGCAGTTCAACTGATGTCAGATTGGCCGAGAGCCAACGCGCTCCTGTGAAAGATTCTTTTAATTCTGAGATGTATGTGTAAATGGATTTATCCTGAATTTGTTTAATATTTTGATGCAGTTAAGATAGATTACTTGCAGGAGAGACTGTTCGCTATGTACAGCTGTCAGAGCATGTTTAATTCCTAAGGGTGAAGATGAGGGCTTCCTGAGAAAAAAAAAAGCCTGTAAGAAAGTACGTATGGAAATTAAGTTGGCCCTAAAAGAAAGGGTTGTGGCCGACAGAGGTTCAGCAAGGACAGATATGAGGACTTATGATAGCTTAGAATATGGACTGATCAACAGTTTAGTTTTAAAGGAGAAAAATGTGTACATTTGAAGGTGCAAGGTGTTCTTATTTAAATGTGCTTGTATTGGCTCAGGGGCAATGTGAGTAGTGATTAAGAGGAGTGGGTAGGTAAATAATAATAATAATAATAGAGCATTTATAAAGCGCATGGCTGCACCACTGTGTATCCCATGTAATATGATTTGGTTAAAATTGGCCCGGTTTGAGAGCAGTCTGTGGGTTGCCTTTTGTTTGTGTAAATGTTTGTTTGAATGAAGTGAGTGCATCTTTTTGCATGAGTTAATTGTCTGGTCCTTGTGAGCTACCTGAGATGGTTGCGCCTGGCTATCAGTGTGTTTTTTTTTATGTAGTGTAAAAGTGCATGCAGGGCTGTGCTCTATGAAAAAAATGTTGGTTTCTTTCATCCCCTTAATTTGTGAACAGTAGAAGATGAAGAAAAGAATGAGGATTTGATTACCAGTAATTAGAATGTATATTAATAAGAATGTAGAAAATGTGTAAAGTTAGGAGGAAGAGAAATGTATTTTTTAAAATATGGCATGTCGAAAAAGTTAGGAAAGGCTTCTTGGCTTTGTCAGCGCCTGAGCGACGAGCACAGACTGCGAAGCAAATTTGGCCTTGGTGCTGAACACCAGGGGAGGGCTACGAAGGCTGGCAAGCAGCCCAGAATTCTTAGCTCTTGGAAGATGGTCGGGTGGAGTGTGAGATGCATTTTTCTGAACGACAAAGGAAGACTGAAAATGAATTTGGGACTCTGGGCTAGGAAGATTTACTATGGCAGTGTGTGAATTCTATTCCGTTCTGGAAGGGTTAAATAGAAAAAAATAGAGAATGTGAGCAGGCTATTGTGAACATTTAGACGAGCAGAGCAGCAGTGACCTTGTGTGATAACAGCATTCCAATCGGTTCGCAGAGCACAGACAGAAGATTATGGGGGGGGCTAGGAGGCCCAGCTATTGGCACGGACAGGCAGAGATACACAGTTGGAGCCATGTAAAATGTGAATTTAGAGCGATTTTGCATAATAATTAGTGCAACATGGATTTGTATGAAGGAGTTGATGAGAATACATGTGATTTAGTATAAGGAACAAATTATGAAACATTTTCCACAGGTTACTCCATTTGGACAAGTAAAAAAAAAAAAGGATTGTCTTGAGAAAAATTAATTTACACGATATTCTGTTTCACTGTTGGTCCATGTCATAGTATACAGGTTTTCTATTTGAATAGATATTGAGTTGAAGGGGGGTCTCTCATGGGCATACTGATTAGTGTTTTTGCTAGTGGATCCCTAGTGGAGAGAACTGATCATGTGAGGGTAGGTATCTATTATTGATTGTGTTGCTCATAAAAATGGTCTGGTGGGAATGTATATATGCATGTGATTTTACCCAGAAGTAAGATGTCTGTGCAGAAAAAAAAATTTTTGGTACCTTTAATTACAAGAATAACAGTTTTATGCATGGAAAGCACATGTATATCTTTTGTCTTTTGATGCTGCCTTAAATGTTATCATAATTTAGTCATGTGATTTTCAATACTGCTACATGTTTTGTTCTTTTGGCTGGACATTGGGGATTCGTCCTGTCTAAGACAAAGAAATAGGTTTTCTTTTTTACATTGAAAGGATGTGAGGGTGTGAATGAGCTCCGGGAATGGGTTTAAGGTGAGTATTTATACAGGGTATTTTTACTAAGTGGTTGCTTTTTTGGTCCAATATTTTGTGTGTTGTTTTTTGTGGTTTGATTCGTTTCGTTTCAGGGCAACGGGAAATATTATCTCTGTGTTATGGTGAGTATTGATGCAACTTTGTGTTAAAGATGGATTACATGTGCACTGACACCACACCGCATGATGCATGACATGCATGAGAAGGATATAGTCCTCTGAGTAACTAATATTGTGTTTCCCGTTTGTGTTTTTTTGTGTTTGGTATATGTATTATTGCGTATTATTTTATGATATACGCATGTGAATATTGTGAGTTTTATGTTTTCTTTGGCTTATTGTGCATTGTTTGTTCTGTTCAGCGTGGTAGGTATGTTGATGGACTTTAAGGCTGACACAAAATGCGTACTGGGTTTTGAGCTGCATGCATGGCATTGTGTTCTGTGTCACAGCTCCTTTGCATGTGTGGCTGGGATTCGTCTATGTTTTCTGTGCTTGGCACAGCCACTATACTTGCTGCTTTGGTATGTTTGTTTCTGTTTTGTATTGTTTTGACAAATTCATTTTTGATAACAAGTACAGGTTCCTCTGTGGGGAATTTGTTCTGGCCCTCAAATTTTATAGACAGCACTTTTAGCAGTGTATGTCCATTTTGTTACATGGTTGTTCCTTTATAGATTTCCCTTTTGCCGCCATTTCCCTAATGAATGGCGCATAGTGCCTGGTTATGGGGGATTTTTTTTATACTTTCCCTTGTCCTTACTCCTTAATGGGATCTAGCCCTCTCAAAAGTGCTATGTATCTCCTACAATTTTGTTTTTGCCCAGTGCTACACTCAGGGGGGCAGAGGGGGTTGATGATTTTGACTGAAGAGAAATACGTTTCAGATTTCCTTCTGTCAAAAATGGGGGTGGTAGCTAGCGTTCCGCTAGCTCTCCTATGAACTAGAAATAGGTAATGCTATAAATTAGGAATAGGTAACATGTATATTGCTCCCTCCTCTTCTCCAATTTTTATTAGCCTGTTCTGCTTTGCTCTAAAAAGGGAATTTGATGTTGGTAGTTTTGTTTTACAAGTGTTGGGTTTTAAAGTTATGCGGGCACACTGCTAGTTCTTTATTAGCTAGTCTGTGAAAATAAACTGATAGTCTTTATTAGAGAAGACGCCCCAGACTAATGTTTCCTTATTTGACCTTTGAAGGGAACAATAGTTCTGTACTTTTTTTTCTTTTATTTTTCAGAAAGACACACATTCACTGGATGATGTCATCAGTGATGTCATGAGTGATGTCACTGACCACGTCATGAGTGATATAATATGTGATGTCATCAGCAGTGCATTGCAGGCGCGCGTGTTATAGTTAGCTGAACTAACTATAACGGGGGAATTTCAATGGCTTTGTATGACTGAAATATTTTTTTAGCTAGGATAGCTACTCCTCTTGTCCTACTATTCTGATTTGTATGAGCAAGAACATCATACCCCATCTGTTCCAGCATGAATTTATCCTTCCCCATAAAATGAGTCTCTTGGAGACATACCACGTCCAGCCTTAACATCCTTAGCATAGCTGCAGCCGTCTGCCTTTTCCCTCCGTTATTCAGTCCACATATGTTAAAAGAGGCCACCCTTAACGTCATGTATATTTACAAGGATTTTCCATACTACCTGCCAGCTTGAAACTCTCTTCTCTCATTATGTATACCCAAGCTTCCTCCTCTTGATGTGTTTTGTCATTTTGTGTTGTTTTCTCCACCCGACCATCACAAGACATGGTCTACATAGTGAAAAAGGTGAAAGATACTTGTTTGATCCTCAGCAAAATATCCTCAGCAAAATATTTTTTCTGTTGCAATTATAGCTTTGTAGAAGTTAGTTTCCTGCTGCTTCCCATAGTACATGAGCATGGTCACGAGTAAAAAAAAAAAGTGAATATTAGAAGTGTTTGATGTTTTGCACAACAGTGAGGGTTCACAAAGTAGACGCTGTGTGCATGCTATAGGAATAGCGTTTTGAAATTCCTTTTTTTTTTTGGAGGATTCTCAAGGAAATGTTTTGCGGGAATACAACATGTCTGTGTTGTTTTATTTTTTCTCTTCTCTTAGAATAAATGTGTACGTCCGACCACAGGTAATATAGTGGAACAGTCAAACATGTACTATATTACATATTGTTAGCACAAATTTATTGATAGGCCTGAGATGTTTTCTTCATTCAAATGCACACCGCCCAGCAAATGTTTGTGGCACTTTGAGATAAGAAATTGTTTTGACCCTTTTGTATGCTTTGACTAAAGATATTCGTTCTACTCATCAATAGGTAGCAGACACCCTGAAGCTGTTGCCGGAGGGGCCTGAACATTTCATCGACGAGCGGAAATACTGTTTGGAGCCCAGATGATTGGAACAACGACAGGTGCTACTGACGACGTGTACCGCACTTCGAGTTGAGTGCAGGAAGACGTGGACCCATGCGTCGATGTGTCGCATGTCGAGGAGGTCCCCCTGCCGTTACCCTAATGCAAGTGGGTAAAAGAGGGTGTTGTTGATGAAGAACACGAGCAATTGCCTAGCTCCATCCCTTGTTTTAATGCCTCACTGAGGGGAGGGGAGCAAAGTGAAAAGTAACGTGCAGAGCCAAGTGCACCGGAAAAAAAAAAGAGAAAGATTTGCAAGCTCCGATACTCCCGTTGATACTAGTGGTCAGGCATTAAAGGGTCCAGTTCATGTTACAGATACACCCGTTTTGTTCACTGACCCTGAAGTGCGAGGGAGCACTCGCTATAATCTGTGGCCCCGAAAAAGGTAAAGGTGTACTGGACTGAACACTGGAAGAAGGGCTTAGTGGAGATTCTGTTGAAAAAGAAGATTTAGTGATAGGGATGGACTTGTAAGAGCCCTGGTGTTTAGCCGAAGATTCTGTTCTATGAGACTATAGAGTGGTGTGGGGGCCCAGATTAAGTGCTCCTCTGTTACAGCTGCCGTGTGATAAGCGACGTAGGATTAAGGTATGGACGGTAAAAGCCTGCCTGTGAGGCTTTGACGGACACAGGGAGAAGATCCCTTTTCAGGGTTGAAGAACCCCTCTGGCCGGTTGTAGGACTGTCTGGGACAATTTTTTATAGTTTAGTTTCTTTTTCCCATTTTTCCTTTTTGCTTTTTGGATTTTTGGTTACGTTCCCTTTGGTCGTCCTATCCCCGATGAGGAGCAGCCCTTTGCGGCTCCTCGTAGACCTGAGCCCGCTTCCCCCTGGTTGGCCTCAGTGTGAACTGTTTTTTGCCCTTAGTTTACTTTGGTCTTTTAGCTAGGAAAATGAGTCCCTTTGAATGTTCCTTTTCCCCAGGAGGAGCTGCCTCTGTGGCTCCTTGTCCAGATGCCCCTGCCCATATTTGGTTCACATGGTCTACAAATGTAATAATGTGTTTGTTTTTGGGAAGTTCATTAGGATGATGTAGTATTCTATTGTTGCACAAGACACCTGTTACTTATAGTACTGCAGATTATTGGGTGTGGGTCATTGCCTTCAAACACACAAGGGTGAAAAAAATGTTGCTTTTATTCTTGCCCTATGGAAGTAGCTGTCAGGGTTAGTATACTTTGAGTAGTCTAGATGCAAGTGAACACTGAGTATATGGTTCAATAGGGTGTTTTCTCTGATCAATATTATTGCATTACTTCCTTCTCATGACTTGAACTGTGATGTCTTTTTAAGTTGTCCAATAATGACATAATGTTATAGAGCAATGGTGCACCGGGAGAATATGCTTAGATTAGTCAAAAAGGAGGGTGCCTCACACCCAGAGAATAATAATTGTTTTAGTAGGTATTGCAGGGGTTGTTCTTTTACTAGTTGCCTCTGCACTTCCTGTCCTATAGTATGTTGCGCTACTTCTATGATCATGCTCATCCTAGTATTTCCTTTCCCGACATTTGATAGATGAGTGATGCCGTTCTCGTTCTCTCCTTTAGAATTACACAGTCCCTACTTTGAGCAATAAAGGATGCACTTATGTTAGCCACATTAGGCTAAAAGGAGGGTCTGATAGATTGTAATTTTCCTGCTAATGATGTTGTACATATGTTAGCCTAATGTGTCATAAATTAATATGCAGTTACAGCCTATTATTCATGTGCTGCAACCCACTGAACTATTTTTCTTTATATGCAAGCTTCATTTGGATAGAACTGTTTCTGTAATGGTTAAGCTTTTGTTTTATTTTTGCCTTCTAAGTTAGAAGACTTGCTGTAGTACATTGGCTTCTATCTGTTAGGGTCCCATTGTTGATAATTTTGTATACTTTCTTATAATAACAAGAAGCTTGCCTATGACAGGCAGATTTCTAATGCTGACATTTGCTCTGCAGCTCAATGTCTCATGGTACAGTTTTCCCCCCTCCCTTATGAGCAGAAAGTCCCTGTTTCAGCATTTCTTTCCTCAGAGCTTCGGCTCTGTGTCCTTGAGGGCTGATAACAGTGTTGCCTTCGCAGGTGCAGATGCCTCATGTATGAGTTCATTGTTCTCCCTCAGCTGAGCCCAGTACTTTTCCAGTCTGGGCGTGGTTTTACTCTGCCTTGCTATGTGATAATGTACTGCTGTGATGAAGAGAGGCAGTCCTCTCATCTGACTCTTAGGAGTGAGATTAGACAGGGCCCTCTCATATGGGAGTTTGTGGCCTAAATAAATGTATAGTTTATTCTTCTCCACTGTCCGGCTGACTTCTTACAGAGTTACTATAGGTGAGTGCGGTAAGTCACTCAGGTGGATTTGAGCCACGCTTATCATTGCGATCACACTGTGGGGGCAAAGGCTAGCACACAAAAGGGTCACTTTCAGGGTGGACAACATGGCAGTGGTGCAGGTAGTCAACAGGTAGTCGCCAAGGGATGAGCAGGTCTTAAAGTTATTGCGAGTATCCATGTTGAGTTGCTTAAAGTATGACATTCAGTTCAGAGCAAAGCACATCCAGGCCGTAGACAATGACATTGTGAATGCTTTGTTTCGTTTGCAGTGGGAGAGGTTTCATGGGCTGGTCATAGAAGCGGACAACTCACAAGACACAGGTGCCAAAAGGGATGTGGTCCGTAGGAGAAAAAGGATTCTGCAACTGGTGGTAGGGTCATCAGCGTATTTCCATGAGGAAGGCCTACGGACTAGAGTGGCATGAATTTCTGCAGGGAGGTGCAAAGAGGAGGCTTGGGATGTGGGCAAGGGAAGAGGACGTTGTTTAGTTCATCCTAACCTTGATTGAGAAGGGTTTGTATAAGGTTACCATAGCGGCAAAGCTGGCAGGAATAGCTTTCATGGGGAAGGTACTGTGGGGTTATGCACCAACAGCAGGCGAGCAGGGTAAGAGGTTGTTAGAGGGTTGGGACAGAGAGACTGGTAGAGTACAGCGGGTTAGGTTACCGGTGAATAATGGGCTGTTGGGCAGAATGATAGAGGTGTTACCTCATATATGCTGCAGCCGGCAGGAGGCGATATTGTTTGCGGTGTTAATGTCTTGGTTATATTGCTGAGCTTTCCAGGCTCCGGAGCTGTTGGGAAGGAATGGGGTGCCAGGTCTGCCAGGGCCAGACTGGGAACCAAAACTTGCCATGGCAAATTGCTCAGCCCCCACCTCCCCCCGCGGGGCAATGCTGCAAAAACAGCCCTGTAACAAAAAAGGCCGCCAGGGTCCCAAAACCAGACCCCACCCGTGCGGAGCACCGGGGGATTGCCCAGTGCCCGCTACGGCCAGTCCGGCCCTGAGGTCTGCAATGGATGGAGGTACGGGGATGCCAAAAAGGAAGTGAGGCAGTCTCCAGCTTCCTCAGGCGCTCTAAGACTGATCAAAGGGGGACGGGGAAGATAGTGACGCTGTGGGCTAGAGAAGATCCCATGATCTGTTCGGTACTATGGGGGTGCCTTTTGAAAGAAAGGAGCAATGAGGGAGGGTGGGACGTTTTCTTACAGGACCTCGGGCGGAAAATCATGGCGGCACAGCTTCTATGGGTCATGAGGCAGGTGTTAAAACTACTGGGGGACGTACCCAAGGCGTTTGGCACTCATTCTTTCAGGATTGGGGTGACTTCTGACGTGGCGAACATGGGGTGGGGCTCAGAGAGGTTGAAGCAACTGGGACATTGGTCATCAGATTGTTATAAGCGCTATATTAAAGCGGGAAGGGGGGGTTGGGAGGGAGGTGGGAATGTGAATTTTTCTCATGCATATGTATTTACAGGCGCAGTAGCAGGGCCAGAGTCAGAGGCGCTCGCAATCTGGACTGTGGGACATTCTTTTGTGAAATGGGCGGAAAGACATGAACAAGAAAAAAGAAATGGCGTAAATCTAGGATTGGACCCGGGTTTGTTTAAAGTTAGTTGGCACGGAAAGGGGGCATGCGTTGGCATAAGCTTTTCACCCTTTTAAATAAGTTACTGCGTCGACATGTTTGTCCGGATGAGCTGTTAATTCACTTAGGGGAGAATTATTTAGTGGTGTGTAAGGGGTAGTCTCTGTTGAAGCAGATGAAAAGGGATTTGCGGGAGATTAAAAGGCAGTGGTCTGGTTGTTTTGTAGTGTAGAATGAGTTTATTCCAAGAAGGCATTGGAGGGGCGCTAAGAGGCCTGTTGCCATTGATAAAGCCATGAGGAAGGTAAACAGGGAGAGGAGGGTGTTTTGCAGGGAGGCAGGTTTTGGCAGACTTGAGCATCCAGATCTAAAGAATTAGGCGGTGGATTACCCAGAGTGTAAGTATTCAGGATAGAGCTATACTTGATTCAAATAAAGGAGGTGTTGAATTCAGCCCTGGATATAAGACGTTTTCCTAGAAGGGGTCTAGAGGTTGGGGGGTCAGAAAAGTCATAAGGACTATTTCTCAGTGGTGTTGGTTACCTATTTTTGGCCAGTTGTTACTGTTTCATTTTATGGTTAAGGACAAGTAGGTAATGAGGTAAGGATGAGTTATACTTAGTAGATAGATTTGTAGACAGGTAGAGAAGAGGTTACAAGGTTTAAAGGGTTAACAGTTATTGATTGAGTAGATAGATCTTTAGAAGGGTTGAGATGAGGTTACAAGGTTTTAAAGAGGCCGAAAGGTATTGATCAAGATGGGGGTCTGTTAATTAAATTGCAATCGTGTTTTGGGGAAACATTAGGGGCGGGGGAGGAGAATACGTAGGTGAAGTTTGTATAGTTAGCTATAGTTTTGTGAGGCAAAGGCTGAGGCGATGTTTTGTAAAGTGCACCTATTTTTCACACTTATCGTGAGTCAATTGTGGTTTGTTCTGTACACTGCGCCCCAAAAGCACACCTTTAATTTTCATGACTACGCTCACATATATAAATGTGAGTATATGGTGTCAGTTCAATTTAAGGTGTGATTAGTATATTTATTCAACACTGGGTACAAACACTCATTGAATAACAATAATTGAATAGCTGAACACAAAGCACAGATTTTTGGGTTAAACAGAAGAGAGCAGAACTGTAACCCTACAGTCTAAATCCCAACTTCCCCACCTGACTAAACTGAGTGATCTACGGCCTAGAGCTTCACTTCACAATGTATCATTTTCCTTAGCCATCCAGTATGAAATCAGATTGAAGAAACTCTTACAAAAACCTCAATTATACTTGGTTAATATTAAAAAATCTTGCTTCACTTTTACTAAAAATATAGGCTATATAGATAGAGACCATAAGAAAGAGACCGTTTTAGTACTTTGTGGCAACAAAAATCGTGGCCTGTGGGCATTCTTGAATGTTTCATGTTTAAGAAAGTTATTACTTCCAATAAATACCATTCACTTCAGTAATAGAATCGAAAATAGGTGATAGACAGAGAAGAATGTAATGTCCGTATAATTCTTTGTATGACGCAATGTCTGTTTTATATCTTTTGATGGCTCAGTTTGTGCTTTGGCCGTAAGAGCCAAGCAGGACCAATTGATTGGCTCTCCAAGGCTGCCAGAACGTGCCAAAGCATTCCCGCAGGTGGCTGACAAATGTATTGTCAGGTCGCACGGCACTCAGGCGTCCGCCAAGCTGCCACGCAAAGTCCTGAGAGGCCGCGGTCATTTCCGTTCAACATCCACGCCCAAGCCTGGATTGTACAACAATGTACAGGCCGCGCCCGCTCAGTGAAGGAAGTCTCCTGTCATGGCCTGCACTTCCCTGACGGTCAGGGTAAAGGTGAGTCGGGTGACTGTCTACGCTGCTGCTTGCAGACCAGAGTAGCACAGGAGCCATACACTCACGCTGCCCAAGTCGAAGCCTCTATGAGCCCGGCTCGACTTCACACCAGTGACCTTCGAATCATCCAAAGGCGTCACTTCCACAGAGAATATCAGCTTCCCAACGAGCCACGTCGGAAGCAGTGTGTGAGCCAAAGAAACCCACCAGATCAGGGCACAAGTCCTAAAAAAAATAAGTGGGGGGACTAACCTAGTTAATCAGTATTCAAGTGACACCACGGCACGTGACATCACAGGAGGTGGCATCATAAGAAGTGACTATTGTGTCTATCATGAGTACATTGGAGTGCATTTCGAGTATACAGGGAAACACTCCTGATTTAGTTAAAAGATTAAAAAATGTTAAGATACACATAAAATAGTGTCAGCATAAACTTCCTCTACCCATAGTGCTTTACAAGAAAAAAAATGATATTTAAATTATTGCAACACCTCCTCAGGGGTAGTAAGCACTATATACATGCTATTTATTTTGTGTAAATACTGGGAAAGACATAAACATCTGATATTCCTACAGTGCATGCATATCTCCTAAACAGAGCCTGAACAAAGTGAAAACTGCCTCTTTTAAGTATGTGTGAAGTGCTAACAAGGTGTGAGCCTTTGTTTCCCCTCCACTTCATTTGCAATTGCAAAAACAACAAGTGATGGACTGAATGTGGATCAATGTCACACACTCCCCCAGTCAAAAGATCTGGGCCCAAATCCATCGTTTTTTTGCACTCCACACCACCCTGGGTTAGACAATGGCGATATGCAAATCAGCTCTGACCCTGTTGCCCCATGGGAACAGTCCAGTCCGAACTACAAAAGCCATGTCCTTCCCAGAACGGAATCAAGCATCCGAGGACCGGACCGGTTTCGAGGTAACACCTCTCATCAGCCCGGCTAGCTTGACTCCAAGTGGTGTGGAGTGCCTGGGACCCACGTCTGGGCATCCCCAGCGCACTTAGGGGGGCAATTGCAAAAACAACAAGTGATGGACTGAATGTGGATCAATGTCACACACTCCCCCAGTCAAAAGATCTGGGCCCAAATCCATCGTTTTTTTGCACTCCATACCACCCTGGGTTAGACAATGGCGATATGCAAATCAGCTCTGACTCTGTTGCCCCATGGGAACAGTCCAGTCCGAACTATAAAAGCCATGTCCTTCCCAGAACGGAATCAAGCATCCGAGGACCGGACCAGTTTCGAGGTAACACCTCTCATCAGCCCGGCTAGCTTGACTCCAAGTGGTGTGGAGTGCCTGGGACCCACGTCTGGGCCTCCCCAGCGCACTTAGGGCGGCAATTGCAAAAACAACAAGTGATGGACTGAATGTGGATCAATGTCACACGCTCCCCCAGTCAAAAGATCTGGGCCCAAATCCATCGTTTTTTTGCACTCCACACCACCCTGGGTTAGACAATGGCGATATGCAAATCAGCTCTGACCCTGTTGCCCCATGGGAACAGTCCAGTCCGAACTACAAAAGCCATGTCCTTCCCAGAACGGAATCAAGCATCCGAGGACCGGACCGGTTTCGAGGTAACACCTCTCATCAGCCCGGCTAGCTTGACTCCAAGTGGTGTGGAGTGCCTGGGAGCCACGTCTGGGCATCCCCAGCGCACTTAGGGCGGCAATTGCAAAAACAACAAGTGATGGACTGAATGTGGATCAATGTCACACACTCCCCCAGTCAAAAGATCTGGGCCCAAATCCATCGTTTTTTTGCACTCCACACCACCCTGGGTTAGACATTGGCGATATGCAAATCAGCTCTGACCCTGTTGCCCCATGGGAACAGTCCAGTCCGAACTACAAAAGCCATGTCCTTCCCAGAACGGAATCAAGCATCCGAGGACCGGACCGGTTTCGAGGTAACACCTCTCATCAGCCCGGCTAGCTTGACTCCAAGTGGTGTGGAGTGCCTGGGACCCACGTCTGGGCATCCCCAGCGCACTTAGGGGGGCAATTGCAAAAACAACAAGTGATGGACTGAATGTGGATCAATGTCACACACTCCCCCAGTCAAAAGATCTGGGCCCAAATCCATCGTTTTTTTGCACTCCACACCACCCTGGGTTAGACAATGGCGATATGCAAATCAGCTCTGACTCTGTTGCCCCATGGGAACAGTCCAGTCCGAACTATAAAAGCCATGTCCTTCCCAGAACGGAATCAAGCATCCGAGGACCGGACCAGTTTCGAGGTAACACCTCTCATCAGCCCGGCTAGCTTGACTCCAAGTGGTGTGGAGTGCCTGGGACCCACGTCTGGGCCTCCCCAGCGCACTTAGGGCGGCAATTGCAAAAACAACAAGTGATGGACTGAATGTGGATCAATGTCACACGCTCCCCCAGTCAAAAGATCTGGGCCCAAATCCATCGTTTTTTTGCACTCCACACCACCCTGGGTTAGACAATGGCGATATGCAAATCAGCTCTGACCCTGTTGCCCCATGGGAACAGTCCAGTCCGAACTACAAAAGCCATGTCCTTCCCAGAACGGAATCAAGCATCCGAGGACCGGACCGGTTTCGAGGTAACACCTCTCATCAGCCCGGCTAGCTTGACTCCAAGTGGTGTGGAGTGCCTGGGAGCCACGTCTGGGCATCCCCAGCGCACTTAGGGCGGCAATTGCAAAAACAACAAGTGATGGACTGAATGTGGATCAATGTCACACA
This sequence comes from Lissotriton vulgaris, assembly GCF_964263255.1. Lineage (NCBI taxonomy): Eukaryota > Metazoa > Chordata > Amphibia > Caudata > Salamandridae > Lissotriton > Lissotriton vulgaris. The sequence continues at coordinate 754,739,010 of NC_141685.1, read as the reverse complement.
CTCCCCCAGTCAAAAGATCTGGGCCCAAATCCATCGTTTTTTTGCACTCCACACCACCCTGGGTTAGACAATGGCGATATGCAAATCAGCTCTGACCCTGTTGCCCCATGGGAACAGTCCAGTCCGAACTACAAAAGCCATGTCCTTCCCAGAACGGAATCAAGCATCCGAGGACCGGACCGGTTTCGAGGTAACACCTCTCATCAGCCCGGCTAGCTTGACTCCAAGTGGTGTGGAGTGCCTGGGACCCACGTCTGGGCATCCCCAGCGCACTTAGGGCGGCAATTGCAAAAACAACAAGTGATGGACTGAATGTGGATCAATGTCACACACTCCCCCAGTCAAAAGATCTGGGCCCAAATCCATCGTTTTTTTGCACTCCACACCACCCTGGGTTAGACAATGGCGATATGCAAATCAGCTCTGACCCTGTTGCCCCATGGGAACAGTCCAGTCCGAACTACAAAAGCCATGTCCTTCCCAGAACGGAATCAAGCATCCGAGGACCGGACCGGTTTCGAGGTAACACCTCTCATCAGCCCGGCTAGCTTGACTCCAAGTGGTGTGGAGTGCCTGGGACCCACGTCTGGGCATCCCCAGCGCACTTAGGGCGGCAATTGCAAAAACAACAAGTGATGGACTGAATGTGGATCAATGTCACACACTCCCCCAGTCAAAAGATCTGGGCCCAAATCCATCGTTTTTTTGCACTCCACACCACCCTGGGTTAGACAATGGCGATATGCAAATCAGCTCTGACCCTGTTGCCCCATGGGAACAGTCCAGTCCGAACTACAAAAGCCATGTCCTTCCCAGAACGGAATCAAGCATCCGAGGACCGGACCGGTTTCGAGGTAACACCTCTCATCAGCCCGGCTAGCTTGACTCCAAGTGGTGTGGAGTGCCTGGGACCCACGTCTGGGCATCCCCAGCGCACTTAGGGCGGCAATTGCAAAAACAACAAGTGATGGACTGAATGTGGATCAATGTCACACACTCCCCCAGTCAAAAGATCTGGGCCCAAATCCATCGTTTTTTTTTTCACTCCACACCACCCTGGGTTAGACAATGGCGATATGCAAATCAGCTCTGACTCTAATGCCCCATGGGAACAGTCCAGTCCGAACTACAAAAGCCATGTCCTTCCCAGAACGGAATCAAGCATCCGAGGACCGGACCGGTTTCGAGGTAACACCTCTCATCAGCCCGGCTAGCTTGACTCCAAGTGGTGTGGAGTGCCTGGGACCCACGTCTGGGCATCCCCAGCGCACTTAGGGCGGCAATTGCAAAAACAACAAGTGATGGACTGAATGTGGATCAATGTCACACACTCCCCCAGTCAAAAGATCTGGGCCCAAATCCATCATTTTTTTGCACTCCACACCACCCTGGGTTAGACAATGGCGATATGCAAATCAGCTCTGACCCTGTTGCCCCATGGGAACAGTCCAGTCCGAACTACAAAAGCCATGTCCTTCCCAGAACGGAATCAAGCATCCGAGGACCGGACCGGTTTCGAGGTAACACCTCTCATCAGCCCGGCTAGCTTGACTCCAAGTGGTGTGGAGTGCCTGGGACCCACGTCTGGGCATCCCCAGCGCACTTAGGGCGGCAATTGCAAAAACAACAAGTGATGGACTGAATGTGGATCAATGTCATACACTCCCCCAGTCAAAAGATCTGGGCCCAAATCCATCGTTTTTTTTCACTCCACACCACCCTGGGTTAGACAATGGCGATATGCAAATCAGCTCTGACCCTGTTGCCCCATGGGAACAGTCCAGTCCGAACTACAAAAGCCATGTCCTTCCCAGAACGGAATCAAGCATCCGAGGACCGGACCGGTTTCGAGGTAACACTCAGCCCGGCTAGCTTGACTCCAAGTGGTGTGGAGTGCCTGGGACCCACGTCTGGGCATCCCCAGCGCACTTAGGGCGGCAATTGCAAAAACAACAAGTGATGGACTGAATGTGGATCAATGTCACACACTCCCCCAGTCAAAAGATCTGGGCCCAAATCCATCGTTTTTTTGCACTCCACACCACCCTGGGTTAGACAATGGCGATATGCAAATCAGCTCTGACCCTGTTGCCCCATGGGAACAGTCCAGTCCGAACTACAAAAGCCATGTCCTTCCCAGAACGGAATCAAGCATCCGAGGACCGGACCGGTTTCGAGGTAACACCTCTCATCAGCCCGGCTAGCTTGACTCCAAGTGGTGTGGAGTGCCTGGGACCCACGTCTGGGCATCCCCAGCGCACTTAGGGCGGCAATTGCAAAAACAACAAGTGATGGACTGAATGTGGATCAATGTCACACACTCCCCCAGTCAAAAGATCTGGGCCCAAATCCATCGTTTTTTTGCACTCCACACCACCCTGGGTTAGACAATGGCGATATGCAAATCAGCTCTGACCCTGTTGCCCCATGGGAACAGTCCAGTCCGAACTACAAAAGCCATGTCCTTCCCAGAACGGAATCAAGCATCCGAGGACCGGACCGGTTTCGAGGTAACACCTCTCATCAGCCCGGCTAGCTTGACTCCAAGTGGTGTGGAGTGCCTGGGACCCACGTCTGGGCATCCCCAGCGCACTTAGGGCGGCAATTGCAAAAACAACAAGTGATGGACTGAATGTGGATCAATGTCATACACTCCCCCAGTCAAAAGATCTGGGCCCAAATCCATCGTTTTTTTGCACTCCACACCACCCTGGGTTAGACAATGGCGATATGCAAATCAGCTCTGACCCTGTTGCCCCATGGGAACAGTCCAGTCCGAACTACAAAAGCCATGTCCTTCCCAGAACGGAATCAAGCATCCGAGGACCGGACCGGTTTCGAGGTAACACCTCTCATCAGCCCGGCTAGCTTGACTCCAAGTGGTGTGGAGTGCCTGGGACCCACGTCTGGGCATCCCCAGCGCACTTAGGGCGGCAATTGCAAAAACAACAAGTGATGGACTGAATGTGGATCAATGTCACACACTCCCCCAGTCAAAAGATCTGGGCCCAAATCCATCGTTTTTTTGCACTCCACACCACCCTGGGTTAGACAATGGCGATATGCAAATCAGCTCTGACCCTGTTGCCCCATGGGAACAGTCCAGTCCGAACTACAAAAGCCATGTCCTTCCCAGAACGGAATCAAGCATCCGAGGACCGGACCGGTTTCGAGGTAACACCTCTCATCAGCCCGGCTAGCTTGACTCCAAGTGGTGTGGAGTGCCTGGGACCCACGTCTGGGCATCCCCAGCGCACTTAGGGCGGCAATTGCAAAAACAACAAGTGATGGACTGAATGTGGATCAATGTCACACACTCCCCCAGTCAAAAGATCTGGGCCCAAATCCATCGTTTTTTTGCACTCCACACCACCCTGGGTTAGACAATGGCGATATGCAAATCAGCTCTGACCCTGTTGCCCCATGGGAACAGTCCAGTCCGAACTACAAAAGCCATGTCCTTCCCAGAACGGAATCAAGCATCCGAGGACCGGACCGGTTTCGAGGTAACACCTCTCATCAGCCCGGCTAGCTTGACTCCAAGTGGTGTGGAGTGCCTGGGACCCACGTCTGGGCATCCCCAGCGCACTTAGGGCGGCAATTGCAAAAACAACAAGTGATGGGCTGAATGTGGATCAATGTCACACACTCCCCCAGTCAAAAGATCTAGGCCCAAATCCATCGTTTTTTTGCACTCCACACCACCCTGGGTTAGACAATGGCGATATGCAAATCAGCTCTGACCCTGTTGCCCCATGGGAACAGTCCAGTCCGAACTACAAAAGCCATGTCCTTCCCAGAACGGAATCAAGCATCGGAGGACCGGACCGGTTTCGAGGTAACACCTCTCATCAGCCCGGCTAGCTTGACTCCAAGTGGTGTGGAGTGCCTGGGACCCACGTCTGGGCATCCCCAGCGCACTTAGGGCGGCAATTGCAAAAACAACAAGTGATGGACTGAATGTGGATCAATGTCACACACTCCCCCAGTCAAAAGATCTGGGCCCAAATCCATCGTTTTTTTGCACTCCACACCACCCTGGGTTAGACAATGGCGATATGCAAATCAGCTCTGACCCTGTTGCCCCATGGGAACAGTCCAGTCCGAACTACAAAAGCCATGTCCTTCCCAGAACGGAATCAAGCATCCGAGGACCGGACCGGTTTCGAGGTAACACCTCTCATCAGCCCGGCTAGCTTGACTCCAAGTGGTGTGGAGTGCCTGGGACCCACGTCTGGGCATCCCCAGCGCACTTAGGGCGGCAATTGCAAAAACAACAAGTGATGGGCTGAATGTGGATCAATGTCACACACTCCCCCAGTCAAAAGATCTGGGCCCAAATCCATCGTTTTTTTGCACTCCACACCACCCTGGGTTAGACAATGGCGATATGCAAATCAGCTCTGACCCTGTTGCCCCATGGGAACAGTCCAGTCCGAACTACAAAAGCCATGTCCTTCCCAGAACGGAATCAAGCATCCGAGGACCGGACCGGTTTCGAGGTAACACCTCTCATCAGCCCGGCTAGTTTGACTCCAAGTGGTGTGGAGTGCCTGGGACCCACGTCTGGGCATCCCCAGCGCACTTAGGGCGGCAATTGCAAAAACAACAAGTGATGGACTGAATGTGGATCAATGTCACACACTCCCCCAGTCAAAAGATCTGGGCCCAAATTGGTCCGGTCCTCGGATGCTTGATTCCGTTCTGGGAAGGACATGGCTTTAGTAGTTCGGACTGGACTGTTCCCATGGGGCACAGGGTCAGAGCTGATTTGCATATCGCCATTGTCTAACCCAGGGTGGTGTGGAGTGCAAAATAACGATGGATTTGGGCCCAGATCTTTGGACTGGGTTGAGTGTGTGACATTGATCCACATTCGGTCCATCGCCTGTTGTGTTTGCGTGAGATATAGTGGCGCACAACTCTCAAAGAATGATAGGCAACAATCGTGCTAGTTGTCGGGGGTAAGTGGCTCACGCAGAGGGCAGCGTAATTAAGGGACACATACAAGTCGTGCTTTACAAAAACCTCAATTATACTTGTTTAATATTAAAAAATCTTGCTTCACTTTTACTAAAAATATAGGCTATATAGATAGAGACCATAAGAAAGAGACCGTTTTAGTACTTTGTGGCAACAAAAATCGTGGCCTGTGGGCATTCTTGAATGTTTCATGTTTAAGAAAGTTATTACTTCCAATAAATACCATTCACTTCAGTAATAGAATCGAAAATAGGTGATAGACAGAGAAGAATGTAATGTCCGTATAATTCTTTGTATGACGCAATGTCTGTTTTATATCTTTTGATGGCTCAGTTTGTGCTTTGGCCGTAAGAGCCAAGCAGGACCAATTGATTGGCTCTCCAAGGCTGCCAGAACGTGCCAAAGCATTCCCGCAGGTGGCTGACAAATGTATTGTCAGGTCGCACGGCACTCAGGCGTCCGCCAAGCTGCCACGCAAAGTCCTGAGAGGCCGCGGTCATTTCCGTTCAACATCCACGCCCAAGCCTGGATTGTACAACAATGTACAGGCCGCGCCCGCTCAGTGAAGGAAGTCTCCTGTCATGGCCTGCACTTCCCTGACGGTCAGGGTAAGGGTGAGTCGGGTGACTGTCTACGCTGCTGCTTGCAGACCAGAGTAGCACAGGAGCCATACACTCACGCTGCCCAAGTCGAAGCCTCTATGAGCCCGGCTCGACTTCACACCAGTGACCTTCGAATCATCCAAAGGCGTCACTTCCACAGAGAATATCAGCTTCCCAACGAGCCACGTCGGAAGCAGTGTGTGAGCCAAAGAAACCCACCAGATCAGGGCACAAGTCCTAAAAAAAATAAGTGGGGGGACTAACCTAGTTAATCAGTATTCAAGTGACACCACGGCACGTGACATCACAGGAGGTGGCATCATAAGAAGTGACTATTGTGTCTATCATGAGTACATTGGAGTGCATTTCGAGTATACAGGGAAACACTCCTGATTTAGTTAAAAGATTAAAAAATGTTAAGATACACATAAAATAGTGTCAGCATAAACTTCCTCTACCCATAGTGCTTTACAAGAAAAAAAATGATATTTAAATTATTGCAACACCTCCTCAGGGGTAGTAAGCACTATATACATGCTATTTATTTTGTGTAAATACTGGGAAAGACATAAACATCTGATATTCCTACAGTGCATGCATATCTCCTAAACAGAGCCTGAACAAAGTGAAAACTGCCTCTTTTAAGTATGTGTGAAGTGCTAACAAGGTGTGAGCCTTTGTTTCCCCTCCACTTCATTTGCAATTGCAAAAACAACAAGTGATGGACTGAATGTGGATCAATGTCACACACTCCCCCAGTCAAAAGATCTGGGCCCAAATCCATCGTTTTTTTGCACTCCACACCACCCTGGGTTAGACAATGGCGATATGCAAATCAGCTCTGACCCTGTTGCCCCTTGGGAACAGTCCAGTCCGAACTACAAAAGCCATGTCCTTCCCAGAACGGAATCAAGCATCCGAGGACCGGACCGGTTTCGAGGTAACACCTCTCATCAGCCCGGCTAGCTTGACTCCAAGTGGTGTGGAGTGCCTGGGACCCACGTCTGGGCATCCCCAGCGCACTTAGGGCGGCAATTGCAAAAACAACAAGTGATGGACTGAATGTGGATCAATGTCACACACTCCCCCAGTCAAAAGATCTGGGCCCAAATCCATCGTTTTTTTGCACTCCACACCACCCTGGGTTAGACAATGGCGATATGCAAATCAGCTCTGACCCTGTTGCCCCATGGGAACAGTCCAGTCCGAACTACAAAAGCCATGTCCTTCCCAGAACGGAATCAAGCATCCGAGGACCGGACCGGTTTCGAGGTAACACCTCTCATCAGCCCGGCTAGCTTGACTCCAAGTGGTGTGGAGTGCCTGGGACCCACGTCTGGGCATCCCCAGCGCACTTAGGGCGGCAATTGCAAAAACAACAAGTGATGGACTGAATGTGGATCAATGTCACACACTCCCCCAGTCAAAAGATCTGGGCCCAAATCCATCGTTTTTTTGCACTCCACACCACCCTGGGTTAGACAATGGCGATATGCAAATCAGCTCTGACCCTGTTGCCCCATGGGAACAGTCCAGTCCGAACTACAAAAGCCATGTCCTTCCCAGAACGGAATCAAGCATCCGAGGACCGGACCGGTTTCGAGGTAACACCTCTCATCAGCCCGGCTAGCTTGACTCCAAGTGGTGTGGAGTGCCTGGGACCCACGTCTGGGCATCCCCAGCGCACTTAGGGCGGCAATTGCAAAAACAACAAGTGATGGGCTGAATGTGGATCAATGTCACACACTCCCCCAGTCAAAAGATCTGGGCCCAAATCCATCGTTTTTTTGCACTCCACACCACCCTGGGTTAGACAATGGCGATATGCAAATCAGCTCTGACCCTGTTGCCCCATGGGAACAGTCCAGTCCGAACTACAAAAGCCATGTCCTTCCCAGAACGGAATCAAGCATCCGAGGACCGGACCGGTTTCGAGGTAACACCTCTCATCAGCCCGGCTAGTTTGACTCCAAGTGGTGTGGAGTGCCTGGGACCCACGTCTGGGCATCCCCAGCGCACTTAGGGCGGCAATTGCAAAAACAACAAGTGATGGACTGAATGTGGATCAATGTCACACACTCCCCCAGTCAAAAGATCTGGGCCCAAATTGGTCCGGTCCTCGGATGCTTGATTCCGTTCTGGGAAGGACATGGCTTTAGTAGTTCGGACTGGACTGTTCCCATGGGGCACAGGGTCAGAGCTGATTTGCATATCGCCATTGTCTAACCCAGGGTGGTGTGGAGTGCAAAATAACGATGGATTTGGGCCCAGATCTTTGGACTGGGTTGAGTGTGTGACATTGATCCACATTCGGTCCATCGCCTGTTGTGTTTGCGTGAGATATAGTGGCGCACAACTCTCAAAGAATGATAGGCAACAATCGTGCTAGTTGTCGGGGGTAAGTGGCTCACGCAGAGGGCAGCGTAATTAAGGGACACATACAAGTCGTGCTTTACAAAAACCTCAATTATACTTGGTTAATATTAAAAAATCTTGCTTCACTTTTACTAAAAATATAGGCTATATAGCTAGAGACCATAAGAAAGAGACCGTTTTAGTACTTTGTGGCAACAAAAATCGTGGCCTGTGGGCATTCTTGAATGTTTCATGTTTAAGAAAGTTATTACTTCCAATAAATACCATTCACTTCAGTAATAGAATCGAAAATAGGTGATAGACAGAGAAGAATGTAATGTCCGTATAATTCTTTGTATGACGCAATGTCTGTTTTATATCTTTTGATGGCTCAGTTTGTGCTTTGGCCGTAAGAGCCAAGCAGGACCAATTGATTGGCTCTCCAAGGCTGCCAGAACGTGCCAAAGCATTCCCGCAGGTGGCTGACAAATGTATTGTCAGGTCGCACGGCACTCAGGCGTCCGCCAAGCTGCCACGCAAAGTCCTGAGAGGCCGCGGTCATTTCCGTTCAACATCCACGCCCAAGCCTGGATTGTACAACAATGTACAGGCCGCGCCCGCTCAGTGAAGGAAGTCTCCTGTCATGGCCTGCACTTCCCTGACGGTCAGGGTAAGGGTGAGTCGGGTGACTGTCTACGCTGCTGCTTGCAGACCAGAGTAGCACAGGAGCCATACACTCACGCTGCCCAAGTCGAAGCCTCTATGAGCCCGGCTCGACTTCACACCAGTGACCTTCGAATCATCCAAAGGCGTCACTTCCACAGAGAATATCAGCTTCCCAACGAGCCACGTCGGAAGCAGTGTGTGAGCCAAAGAAACCCACCAGATCAGGGCACAAGTCCTAAAAAAAATAAGTGGGGGGACTAACCTAGTTAATCAGTATTCAAGTGACACCACGGCACGTGACATCACAGGAGGTGGCATCATAAGAAGTGACTATTGTGTCTATCATGAGTACATTGGAGTGCATTTCGAGTATACAGGGAAACACTCCTGATTTAGTTAAAAGATTAAAAAATGTTAAGATACACATAAAATAGTGTCAGCATAAACTTCCTCTACCCATAGTGCTTTACAAGAAAAAAAATGATATTTAAATTATTGCAACACCTCCTCAGGGGTAGTAAGCACTATATACATGCTATTTATTTTGTGTAAATACTGGGAAAGACATAAACATCTGATATTCCTACAGTGCATGCATATCTCCTAAACAGAGCCTGAACAAAGTGAAAACTGCCTCTTTTAAGTATGTGTGAAGTGCTAACAAGGTGTGAGCCTTTGTTCCCCTCCACTTCATTTGCATCAGGTGTGAGGCTTCTGACTGCTCCCAGTCGAGAGACTGACCAAAATGAGGCCTGATGACCCCTCGGATTTGGCCTTTGTTATGGGCCCAGCAGCAGTCTTAAATAAGAAAGCCCCGTCCCCACCTGCACGTGGTTGCTTGTTGCAGATGGAAAAGCACACAACGTGGAGGCACTGCTGAAAGTATCCTGGTGTTTGGAAATTACACCGGGACAAGTTCTGCACATTATTCAGTGGGGACCTAAATTCTTGGCAGGGTGGACGTTCACCTTGTGATAGTAGTGGGTGGATGCTGTCCACCTGTGTGTACCCCCACTTTGCACCAGATGCTTCAGGCCGGCTGCGTGAACCTTAAGCACCCTCCACTGAAGGAATGGACCCTGAAGTGTGCTGTCAAACCAGTGTGCGCACAACTCGAATGGGTCAGAAGATGGACTGTGCTCTGAAACGGATTAGAACCCACCACTGAACAAATGAGACTAGAGTGTGCGGAAAACTGTGTTTGCTTATTATTCCTAAATTGCGTAGCGTCACCTTAGGTGGCAGAACACTTTAAATAACAGGACTCTGGAATAGAATTTTTCTGCAGGACCGGGCCCATTTCTGTTGTATTTTAGAAACCTTTTGAAGACTTTATTATTCACGGTTATAGCGCCTTTTCCATTTTTCTTAATAGCAAATATTTTGGTGTTACCCGTAATGTATTGCAAGCGCTGCCGTACCTTCGAGTGACTGCTGCGAATAATAAATACTACACTGTATGTATTGAATTTAACTTTAGGCATTAATACAGCGCAGACTTTGCACCAGGGAGCAGCGATCTACTGGCACAGAAATTATTATTCCAGATTAGACATCTGTATACCGCATACAAGAAAACTATTTGTAATGAGGAGGTTCGCAGGCCTGGACATGCTATGAAAGACATTATTGTACACCATTTAAGGAAGTACACGCCTCTGTGTAGTGTATTGCGAGACACTAGCGTGCACTACACACAGACAGAAGTAAAAAGTGTACAAGTCTTTAGAAAGCATGAACTAGGTATGTGAAGTGCTGCAAAATATTTTAAAGCACATTACAAAAAAAACACAAAAAGTAATGGCATGCTGTGGGATATAGTGGCGCACAACTCTCAAAGAATGATAGGCAACAATCGTGCTAGATGTCGGGGGGTAAGTGGCTCACGCAGAGGGCAGCGTAATTAAGGGACACATACACTCATGGCTGGCTAGTGTGGACCAGAAGTCACAAGCGACCCGGTCCGTTTGTATATGCCTTCTGGCCACGCCTGGCCAGAAGGTGATACAAAGTGTGTACATGGTTCCGGGTGGGGTCTCGGGGATGGATAGCTGAGAACAACTAGATCGCTACATCCCATCCCCAATCGGTTCAAAATGAAACCACATAAGATAATATTAAACACACAAAATCATCAAGTCTTTGACTCGGCTTCGGGTTAGGCCTCAGGTCATACCGGTGTTGATTAGGGCTGCCCCTCAGGCCGGCTAACCCTTCTGTGCCAGGTAAGTCTCTTGGTCTGGTGTCACCAGCTGTGGCTGGCTCCGCTGGGTTTGGAGCCGGGTCTTCAGCTGCGCTCGGGATCACTTCTTCAGCTGCTCCTTCACCACTACAGCATGCCTCAGGCCTTGGTCTTTCGTTTTCTGGATTGGGTACTCTCTTGAACCATGAGACATTTCGTGTGATAACTTCTCCGTTCTTTTCCGCGGTGACAGCTGTACCTCTGACGGCCTTGACGAGCCATAGGCCTGGTTCAGAAGGTGTTCTGAATTTTCCCCCGCTGCGACGGCTTCTCACCAGGATGGTACACCCTGGCGACACAGGTCGGACCTGTGCTCTCCGTTGCCGACTTGCCTTCTCTTTGGTCGCTGACCTCCGGGCTTGAGCACTCACAGGGTCATATCGTTCTGGGCCCCATCCTTCAGCTACTGGAATGGTGTCCCGCTGGTGTCCGGAGAACATCAGTGACTACGGGGATCTCTGAGTGGTGCAGTGGGGGGTGCTCCGGTACTTCTGCAGGTAATGCTGACTGTCGGGCTACGGCTATGCTTAAAATTTTGTTCAGGGTCCGCATGAATTGTTCAACCTCATCGTTGGCTTGAGGCCATTGTGTCGTGATGCGGTGGTGTCTTATTCCATGCCGGGATAGGAATTCCTTGAACTCGTTCCCTTGGAATGGTGGTCCATTATCTGTCTTAATTACGTGTGGTGACCCAAAAAGTGCAAAATTATTTTCCAGCATTGGTCGGAGGTGTTCGAATGCGGTAGAAGGCAGTACTTCCACGACTGGGTACTTTATGTGACTATCTATCAGGACGGCAGTGACTCATCCGTCTGGAAAATCCCAAAATCAAGGCTCACCCATGACCAGGGCGATGGGACTGGGTGTTCTGTTATTACGGGAGCAGGAGATTCAGGGCCGCCAGTGAGTTGACATCCTAGGCACCCACGCACAAAGTCTTCCAGACCAGGGAACCACACCTTTTCTCTCACCCTGGCTTTCATTCTTCTCGTGTCTTGGTGGCCTTCATGAGCCAATGCAGTTGTTTGTTCCTGAAGACTCAGGGGCATGACAATATGTGAGCCTCTCAATACTCTGGCAAAAACAACAGGTGATGGACAGAATGCTGAACAATGTCATACATTCACCCCAGTACAGAAATCTGGGCCTAAATCCATCGTTTTTTTGCTCACCATGCCTTTCCAGTTTGAACCCAGCCATATGCAAATCAGTCTTGACCCTGTGCCCCATGGGAACAGTCCAGCCCGAACTGCCAAGCCAGGTCCTCCCTGGACTGGAAACAAGCATCCAAGGACCTGTTTCAGGCCTCTCAATACTATGCCAGTTTTTGTAGCGCTCAGCTCCTCATGGATGCTCCGGACTTTCCCTAAGCGGGATCGGTCAGATTCGTTCCATCCGTTGATGTTGTGAAGAAACCCAGCCCACAAGCCCATCTGAAGTGCTTCTAGTACTTTCCATAGAACTGTGTCCTTTTGTGTGTTTGCTTCGATTTCTGTGATACTGAGAGCTATTGGGCACGCCCCTTAGGCGACCATGTTGACGAAATCTTCGGTCTGCATTTCCTGATCAGAGACTTCTTCTGCGAGGGTGGCTGCATTGCGCAACAAGAAATCAGCTGGGATTTTGGCGCCTGGCCGGTAGACCAGTTCTAGCTGATAGTGTTGGAGCTGGATTGCCCACCTCTCGATCCTGGGCGGCGGATGAGGTGCAGTTCCTTTAAACAGCGGGAGAAGCGGCTGATGGTCCGTCACTACCCGGAACGGGTGTCCACTGAGATATAAATGAAAGTGATTGCAGGCCCACTTGAAGGTGAGTGCTTCGCGTTCAAATTGTGAATACCGGGTCTCTGTTGCAGTTAGAGATTTGCTTGTGAAAGCCAGCGGGACCCACATCCCTGGTTCGGTTTCTTGCCTCAGCAATGCTCCCAGCCCCATGGGACTGGCATCCACTATTAGCTCCGATGGTCGGGAGGTGTCGAAATAGGCCATGGTTGTTTTTTCCAACAGGGCCGACTTCACATTGAGGAAGGCATCTTCTTCAGTCTGGCCCCATGTCCACCCGGCATCCTTCTTCATCAGGTTACGCAATGGCTCCGCGATGGTTGTGAGGTAGGGTATGAACCTCCCACAATACGTCGCCATGCCTAGGAAGCTCCGTACCTCTGATGCTGTCGCAGAAGCCAGGGCAAGCTGGATGGCTTGTGATTCTCGGGGATCTACCTTCACGCCATCCTGGCTAAAGACGTAAACGAAGAACACAATGGATTTCTTGAAAAATTGGCACTTCTCTTTGTGGAGGGTCACCCCACGTTCAGAGAGGCATTGGAGAGTGGTGCGGAGCTGGCGGTGATGGCCCTCGAGTGTCGCTGAATGTAATAAAATGTCGTAGCTGACATTTAATACTCCTTGAAGTCCGGACAGCATCTCTCTCACGGCGTTTTGGAATATCTTGGCAGCTGACGATATACCAAAATTCAGTCTCCTATAGCGCCTGAGCCCCAGGTGCATTGAGCATGTGGTGATGTACCTGCTTTCTTCAGCTAACCTCAACTGGTTGTATCCTGCATTGAGGTCCAGTTTGGAGAACCACATGGACCCATTGAGGTCCGCCAGGATGTCGTCTACTGTGGGTGTCAGGTGTCTTTCCCTTCGTATCGCCTGGTTAGGCATTCGCATGTCTATGCAGAGTCTGATTTGTCCGGGCTGTTTTGGTTTTTCCGCTCTAACCATGGGGGACACCCACGGAGTCAGTCCTGTTACTTTCTCTATTACTCCTTGTTGCTCGAGTTTCAGTAACTCTTGTTCTACTAGCGGCCTCAAGTGAAATGGGACCCTCCGGTGTCTTAGAGCAACAGGCTTTACTGACGTGTCGATGTGTAGTTGTACCTGTGGTCGCTTCATGCTTCCCAATCCTTTGAACAGTTGTGAAAATAATTCCAGAATGTCTTCTGTCTCTAAGGTCTTCACGACATTTGCAAACGTTACCAGGCTTAGGTCCTCCACGGTGTGACTTCCTATGAGGATGTCTGTGTTGGGATCTAGGCAGGGTTCTTACCTTCTCCTCGTTTCCTTGTCCTCTCTCTAGTAACATGCTTAGGCTCTCACCCGGGTCAGCTGACATAGCCCCTCCTTCTTCGGTGCTTTAAATTGGGGCTGGTACCGGACTTCCTTGCTTAGTTTCTATTCCGGTCACATTGTCATCTAGTAGGCATTCTTTGATGGTGTTCTCCCTGTATTCTGCTTTCATTTTCGGCAGCCTTCTGTGCCCGGCTGAGTGCAGAGGCAAAGGGGACGTTCTGAAACGCCGCCTTTCCGGGTATTTTTTGTGCCGATTACCCTCATGATGTGAAATTCAGACACTTTCACGAAGCAGCGTCTTGGAAGTATCGTTTATGAGTGTATTGTGTTTTCTTGTGGCCACATTTTCCTCGGGTTAATTATTGTGTTATATACTGAAGAAGTACTTTTGCTATTTAGTTTTTTTTTAGTCTATCAACTTTTTCCCCTATATTGCTTGTTTTGGGAGTTTCAAGCCTTGCACATATTTTTGGACATCGAGCCTGGTGGATGGACTATCTGTATCTCATGGACCATAGATGAAACAAATTCATTGAGCATATTTGGTAAGCTGAATTACGGTGTGAATTAAGTTATGCCTATTTTCTATGTATGTTACATGAGAGACTGACTGTTAAGATATTTATGTATATCTTCTGTTTCTTGTCTTCTTCTCTCCCTTTGCAGATCAGTTCCTTACTGTTGGGAGAGTCAAATCAGGCAGTAACAGGACGAGGTCCATTGGGCCTTTTTTACCCCTTTTTCTCCCACCCTCTCCTGGTGCTCAGACCGGTAGGTTTGTGGTTATATTCTTTGCGAACCACGGTCTGAGTAAAGGTAGCGGATTGAGGTTATCCTCGCATCTGCAGTGTTGGGCCGGTGGGTGATATTTGACAGTCTGCCTCCCTGTTGACTACATGAAATGTTGCTGTGACTTCGTGACCTTCTGACTTTACCTGTACAGTCATCTTTCCTTTGAGGGGAAGTGGTTTGAGGCTGCCATATGTGAGGATCTGAACTTTGGATGGTTTGAGTGCAGGCTTAGGATTTAATTTCTTGTAGTGTTGACTTCCTATGACATTTTCCGATGCTCCGGTGTCGATGACGGCTGTGACGGGGGACCTTGCGATTTCAATGGCACACGTCGGTTGAGGACGCCGTCTTTGTTTGAGATCGCTTGCAAATGATATAAGACAGCATTCCTCTTCTTTTTCATCGGTGGAAGGGTCGTCGAGGTACGACCTACACTGCAAATGTATTTTGCTCGGGGTTCGAGCCGTGTCCGGCTCATCCAGCGACAGGTGTCTCACAGACCTAGCAGATGGTTTTCGTCCTGAGGTTCCTCTGCTCCGCGCACCTCTGCGGTAGACACTCGAAAAGTGATTGGGGATCCCACACTTTGAGCAGGTCTTGCATCTCTCTGGGCAGTCTTTTGGAGCATGTTCCTCTCTGCCACAGTATCAGCTTTGTGGCTGACGCGGTCTGTGGGTGATCCACCGTCCTCGGCTGCTGCGGGCTGGTGTGCGTGCTGCATCTACTCACTCCGTCTTGACTGACACTGTTTGAACAGTGGTGGTGGTGAGAGCCGCTTCCATGGCCGTGGATCTGACTTCAAACAGGTTGTGCGATCGTGCCAACACCCTCATGTCTTCTAAAGGGATCCGGGGTTGTCGGAGAATAAGCATCCTCAGGGTTTTGTTTCCACACCCTTCGAGGAGCTCTGCACGTACTTCTTTGGCTTGATCATCCTCGGTGCACGTGCTTGCCATCTCTCTCAGGCGTGCATAGAAAGCATCCATAGATTTGCCCTCCCTCTACCGGGCTTGACCCAGCTTGAATAGCTCATAATCTTGGTTGAGTTGTGGGTCGAAATGGGTGTTGAGCACTCTGACCGGCACGTTGTAGTCTGTGGGGAGTCCCGTGTTTGGTAGATGTGCGAACAATTTATAGATTTCGTCACCTGCGAAGTGTAACAGCAGCGACCTCTTGACTGCCCCGTCTGTTTCTCTGGTGGTGATAAAGTAATTGTCTAAACGGCCGACACACACAGTCCACCTAGGGGATGCAGTGGCAGGGTCAATTAGCTCACTGAATGGGAGTAGTGCACTAACCTGAGAATGAACATGTGTTGCTGGACCCTCGGGGCTGCTGCTCATGGTGCTGCCGCTGCCTGGTCAATCATGGTGGATTGAGTACCTATGGTCTTCTTGATTTATAGATGCCTGTACCTGGTGCTCTGGTGTGTGTTTTAGCAGTGCCCCAGTGCCAGTGCTTGTTTTCTCTGGGACAGTGGATTGAGCTGTTGCCAGCCGTTGTGCGCTTCGCTTATGCTGGGGTGAATTAACCAGGCCTTGTCAGTGCTTGCCTAGTCGATACGTTGCATTTGCCAATGGTTGGTGGGTTTGCAGTCTCTACTTGATGCTGTGCATGTGTCTTCCAGCGTTGCCTTTGCCAGTGCTTTATGGGACTGCCGTTTACTTTGAGCTATTTATGTATATTTTTCCTTTCCTCCTGTGCTCACTCATTGAATTGCCCAGTGCTTGATGGGCGCTGCTTGCTGCTTTGGTGAGAGCGCTTCTGAGCATGCGCGCTCACTCTACTGCACACGGCCTTTCGTGCTTGTAGGCCGATTGCTTGATACTTACCAACGTGCATGTGCGTGCTTCGCTGCCTTGCGCGGGCTCCACCGGAGTTTCTACCGGGAGCATCAGCGCGTTACAGTCTGTGCCGGGCCCTGCGTCTGACTTAGACACGGGGTGGTGGTATCTCACGCCACCGACCGTGGCTGTTTTTCCTACACCGCCGGATCAAAACTCCTCAGGGTCTTTGCGCGACATGCCAACGAGGCAGAGCTGAGCCTCTGTCACTCTCCTCATTCGGCTGACGGTTCGGGGTGGACAGCTCACGCCAGTTGGGGTGCTTGGCGGGCCTTCTGGATCCCACCCTTGTCACCAGTGTCGGGGGTAAGTGGCTCGCACAGTGGGCAACGTAATTAAGGGACACATACACGCATGGCTGGCTAGTGTGGACCAGAAGTCACGAGCGACCCCGGTCCGTTTATTTATGCCACGCCTGGCCAGAAGGTGATACAAAGTGTGTATATGGTTCCGGGTGGGGTCTCGGGGATGGATAGCTGAGAACAACTAGACCGTTACATCCTTTAACGCACGCCACTGAAATCATGAAAAGTCCAGGGTGTGCTGCAGAACCATGACACAATTAAAAGCCAGCGGTGTGTGGGAAACCCTTTAGCACACACCGCTGAATTGTGGGTTGTAACATGCGTACACACTCCTCATGAAGGACTGCAAGATACTGTTTTCACCGTCACACTACGTGCTATACATTGGTAACACTACATTTTATGGGGATGATGATGGAGGAACAGCTTGGGACTGGGTACTAGTATTGTTTCATTTGCAGCACCTAGAAACTGCTGATGTATTGACAGACAGAAAGAGAGAGAGACACGCACACGCAATACTCATAATAAAACTTGACTTGTCGAGTAAATGACACCAAGAATCCTAGTGCTGACTTCGTTTTGGGCATTCTGAAAACGCCATGTTAACAGAAGCACATATGTAAATGGCATACCTCACTAAAACCTGCATCTCTGTTTTTTAGGAGGAGGAGGGTGAACCACTTCTAAATGTGCTGTGCGTTTAGAGAGGCAATGGGTAAATGTATCACAGGGCCTTCATGCATATTGCCCACACACCACCTGCTTACCTGCCTACACTGATGCTTCTGCCGGTCACTCTCAGGGCAACCTAAAAAATTGATAAACCAGTAGTTAAGCAAATAGGTCTTGCACTGGGTGCCAACCTTTTAGCTTGGTTAATATTTTTTGCCATTCCTATTCCCCACACTCCAAAATCTAGGGGGGTGAGGGATAAATCCTCTGCTGCCCTTCAACCATTCCTCTTCCTATGTACATGATCATCCTCGCTCAAACAGAACATTTTATTTCTAAGAAGCATGTACCACCAAGCATTTCTCCTGAAATACTCTTAAAATATGGAACTCCCTCAGAATGTACACCTGTCCGCCCCCCCTAAGTGAGTGCAATACTGGTCGAAAGAGCCATTCCCATACATCTGCTAACTCGTAAGAGAATATTCTGACCCACTGATGAAAAATGAGCCGGACGTGAGATGTAGGTTCCATCAACACAGGGAGATCCCAGGGACAGTTATTTTACCACTGCCTCTCTTCCACAGTGCCACTTTCCACTTCTGTGCCTCCTCGCACTGGATGGGTTCCTACATTAACCAAAATGCTGGAAAATTAGGATGTTGAGTGGGAAGGATGAAGTGCGGACAACGTTGGCAGCGAATAACATATAGGTGGGGAGATGTGCGGAAGGTCCTGCACATTCCAATTGCGGATCTCGGGGGTCAACCCCTTGAGAGTGCAGGCTTCATAGATTGCCTCTAAAATGCACTGCGGAGTGGGATTGGCACACGTCAGCCTCACTCTGTTTAATTAAACTGGCAGCCTCCTCGAGGAGCCAACTCTGTGTTAAATAACCGGGCAATTGACCAACAAGAGCTAACAAACAGAGACAGTTATTGTCGGACTCAGAAATGAAGGAAGGAAGACGTTCTCAGCCGAGATTCATACGTGGTGCAACACCAACGTTGTCACCAGAGGCAATGACACAGAAAACAAGCATTTGAAATGCAATAGGACTCGCATTTACGTGAGACCTAATGCATTGCAAACGTGCAAGAAGGCACGAGCAAGGGAGTGCGGGGAGCAACACTCGAAGTAAAGGGGCCAGTAACCATTGATGGATACAAATGATGACATGGTTGTTATACGGAGGGAATATCAAGCCTCAAACCACTCGGAAGGCCTCATTTAGGAGTGACAAAGACACACACCAACGAAAAATATGGGCAGAGAGTGGGCGGAGCTTCCACAGAGCTTTCACTCCATACTGAATACTGCATGCTTCACAAAGCGTCCAGCACATGCGCTGCAACGCTAGGCTCAACCTAAAAAGGGTTTTTGGACAACAAATCAATTTAAAAACATTGGGAGGCAGAAATATCAGAAAATATATTGTAATACAAGGGTACCTGTTATGATTAAAAGGCATGAAGACAAGAGAAGAATAGCTTCAGGTATATTTATTTTGATTGAAGAAAGATCCCAAACAGCTTCTTGCCAGACACAGCTGGACCAACTGTCATTGATGCCACAGAGATGACATCATGCCAGAATCTCCACCACATCACAGAGATGAGCCATTCCAGGCAGCATCTCAATGGAATATAGCACATATCCCCCCTTTAGAGTAAAACAAAACTAAAACATAAAAAATAAAATAGGTAAAAACATTAAACAAAACAAAGTAAACAAAGTAAAATACATAATGAAGTCAAGAAACATAATCACTCAAATACGCTGGAAGTCTTCTTTCACCAGCTCCCCTCAATACACGTGATACATCACCAGACCCATCTCCCTCCCTTGCATCCATGCCATGTTCATCAGACCCGTTTACCTCATCAAAGGAGGAAGAATCAACATGCTGTTCTCTAGAAAACTCAGCATCATCCATCAACATCCATGGCGAACATTGCTCACAATCAGGATTATCTTTAACATTTTCCACATGCTTGCAATCTCGCCTTTGATATATCGCTACCCGCCTCAAATTCCATGTTTGACTGTTAGTTAACTTGACCCAATTACCTCCTACAGCCTTAACTTTAAAAGGTCCTTTAAATTTGTTCACGAAATTGCTATGGCCACCAGGTTTCACTTTGACCCAATCCCATACATTAATGAAACGTTTGTTCTCAGCACTCATCTTATCACAATGTGAGCCTCCCACAGTTGGTTTTCTGCGCATCCATGAGGAAATCAACTTAGTATCAGCCTCCCTCCCCCGCATCATTACAAATGGACTCTTTCCCAAAACAGTGTTCAGGGGCCAGCAGAAGTTGCCCACTTTCTCGAACAAATGAAGGACCAAATGAGAGGTAAGTCGGAGTCGAACGTTTGAATGTAAAATTAAAAAGGAGATAAGTGAGCAACAAGAAAACAAGAAAACAGGACTCTAAAGAGGCTAAAACTAAATAAAAAAAAAAGAGAAACACGAAAATAATTAAAAATTGTCACGTCACTCACTAAAAGGGCAGTCAATGAAGCCCAAAGAAGACAAAAGGGAGGCTTCCCCAGGGAGGGTCATTTTAAATCACAAGAAAGATAAAACCAAAAAATTTTGCACATGGGTGGGGAGCAAACTAGGGAAAAAAAGTCCTCAAAATCCGAAAAAGGAGACATCAGGGACCGCCGAATACTGCTAAAGGATGGCAGGAAAAGACAGCGAATAAGAGAAAGAGGGAATAATGGGAAAAAACTTTAACATATTGTCCTGGAATGTAAATGGACTCAGAATACCAAGTAGAAGGCGCCGGATTCTGGAGTACTTGAGGGTGGTAGACAGCGAGATTATAATCTTACAAGAAACACATTTGTTAAAAAAGGATTGGGAAGAAATCACAAAAAAGTTAAATTGGGTAGACTGTTATGTATGTATGTACGAACCAAGACTACGTTGTAAAGGGAATAGCAATATTTTTAAAAAAATCACTAAAAGCCAGAATCGAGAAAATAGACTTAGACAAAAAAGGCAGGTGGGCAGTCACCAGGGTAAGAATACACAATATTCCTTATACTATTGCGGGTTAATATGGGCCCAATACGGACGATCCCGCCCCCCTACAAAATTTGTAAACGCACTTAATATCAACTACATCCCCTGTAATATTGGGGGGATTTCAATTTAATTACAAATCCCAAGACGGATCGTTTCCCTCCAATGAAGCAAGCAAATCTTCCCAAAATGAGGGATTGCTGGGGATCTGCAAAAAAATTTAGGATTGGTGGAAATTTGGAAAGAAAAAGGGGATAAAAAACAGGCTTTTACTTTCAAAAATAAAAGATTGGGTCTGCAATCTAGAATTGACTTTTTCTTGGTAGATAAAGCCCTGGTAGATAGAATACAAAAGGTTGAGCACTTGCCTGCCCTTTTGTCGGACCACTCCGCTGTTCTATTATAAACACAATTAGGAAAGGACAAATCAGTGGCAAGGTAGACAGTGGACCGTACCATTTTTAATGACCCAAAAAATATTGCTGAACTTAAAATCGAATCAGTTGAGTACTTTGAAAATAACAAAGAGGGAACAGCTTGGCAAGTTACTTGGGATGCATACAGAGCACTAATTAGGGGGAAAATACTTTACCTGGCCTCACACAAAACAAAAACAACAAAACAAGAGATAGGGAAGCAAGAAAACTCTATTAACATTTTGGATTCACAAATAGAAGTTGAGGAAGACATAAAAAAAAAGGGGCGCTAGAAGTAGATAGGAGGAAACATTAACAGGAGTATTAGAGAGCAAGGTGAGAGAGAGATGGAAAGCAAGTAAATTATCTCACTATGAGTACGGAAAAGGGTGCAGTAAGTTGCTGGCATTGAAAATGAAGACGGACGCTAGTAGAAACAAGATAGTTAATATTCAGCCGCAAGGTGCTACAGAACCGAGCTCAGAAGACTCGGTAATAATGAAAGAATTTGTAGATTTCTTCACAGGTCTATATACAGAGGATACTAATCCATCATGCGAGCAACTTAACGAGTACCTGGAAGATCAGGAACTTCCGAAATTAACAAGTGAGGAAAAAGAAGAATTAAACTCTCAAATTACAAAGGAGGAGGTAGAAGAAGTGTTGAAAGGCCTAAAGAGAGGCAAAGCAGCAGGTCCAGACGCACTCCCAAATGAATTATACACCAAACTTAGTGAGGTTCTGGCTCTCCCGCTCACAAACCTGTTGAGCACAATCTACCTAGAAAAAGGGAAACTCCCAGACTCTTGGAAAGACGCAACAATAAACATCCTTCTAAAACCCGGGAAAAACCCAGCAAAATGTGAGTCCTACCGCCCTATTAGCTTACTCAACTGTAACTATAAAATCTTCACACAAATCTTGGCAAAAAAGCTAGGAAAAATAGCAGGAAACCTGATAAAGGAAGATCTGAAAGGGTTTGTGAAGGGTAGGCAACTGCACAACCTAACACATGAGCTCATTGGGTCCATATATATAGCAGTAACTGAAAAAATTAAGGAGAGGAAAAGCAAAAGAAGGAATTCCAAGCCCAGATTTACTGGAATAATATAGGTCCTTCCAATTTAAGCATATGAGGATCCTGCTGAAAAACTATGACCAGTACCCGGAATACCTTCAAGTAATGGCTGGAAAGACTGGACATTTCTTGTACAAATTTGGCCATCCAAAATACTTTAAAAAGGTGAAACTAAAGATTCTTAGATCAGCAGCATAATTATGGTATCAGATAAGATGCACCCCGAATATACCATATTATAGCAAGTTTGCTCCAGTATGGGACTCACCCGGAATCCCGGAATGTCTCAAAGTGAAATTGGCAATCCCTTTGAAAACAGCAGGTTTCCAGGTATGGGGACAACTAATGGTTGAGAATAGTGGACTGGGAAACTCTGTTGATAAAGACGAATGCGTCCCTTGCAAAATTTAAATACTACCAACTCTCTAGTTGGGCAAAAACTTTGAAGGAGAAAAACTGTGGATATAAGACCATAGAAACAACTATGATAAAGAACCCTCCTAAGAAGAAAGAAATAGCGTGCTGGTATTGGGCCCTAATTTTAGCAGGAGAGGAAGACTTCCTGATTCCAGAAACGACCTGGGGGAAAGAACTGCCTTCGCTGGATAATCAGAATCTGTGGCAAGTATCTATGAGCAAATGCTGGTCAATTGTGAAATCTGCTGCCTTAAGGAGAAATCATCTCTTTACCACACACAGAGCCTACTGGACACCAAAGAGGTTATCTAAATTTGGTAGGTCGAATACAAAGAGCTGTACCATATGTGGTTTACAGAGAGCAGACGATGTACATATGTTTTGGCAGTGCCCCCAGCTCAACGTCTTCTGGCAGGAAGTGAGTAAAATCTTAAACACAGTACTAAGAAGAACAACAAATGTAAGTATGGACCTAGTTATTTTTGGGGTTAATAGGCAGGATGGGTTAATAAACGTAACAAAAAAAGAAGAGAATCTTTTGTTTATGTTAATTTTGCTGGCACGGAGGGAACTCTGTGTTAAGTGGATAAGACTGGCACCCCCCATGCACTTAGAATGGGTAGCCTCAGTAAACAGAGTAAATAAGATGGACAGAAAAGGGAAACCCAGCAGGAAGTACAACTTCTGGGAAATATGGGAGGGTTTCCAGTTTGCAGATTAAATGCTGATTCCTACTTATAAATCATGCAATGGACTATATCCAATGATTATGCAATGGCAATAAATAAACAAGCAAAGTGCTTGTGTGAGTCACCAGGTTGGTCAGCTCCCCTAGAATGGAAAGATTTATTGAAGGTGTTATGGAAATAAGGGGACCCCCCTCTGAATATGCATGCAGGGAGACTCCCCGAAATCGTATCTAACCTCCGGAATAAAGAAAGGGGCAGTGAAGGAACAGAAAACAGAGAAGCGGGTCCCTGTAAACTCCGTGTACATACTATTGCAGAATGAGGATAAATAAGAAAAAAAAAAAAAAAAAAACAGTGTTCACAGTAGTGCGATACACCCAAAGCATTTCACTCACAGAATCAAGCACAGGTAGACCAGCTCCACGTGCTAATTGCATAGTACCTTTAACCATACGGTTAATGCGCTCAACTAATCCATTTCCCTGCGGATTATATAAAGAATAGCAAAAATGTTTTATGCCAACAGAATCCCAAAAAAACCTCATTTCACTTGAAGTTAATTGTGTGCCGTTGTCAGTAAGAAGAACAGAAGGAAATCCTTCCCTCTTAAAGATGTCAGACAAAACAGCAATAGTGGCTGCGGTGGTAATACTACTCATGAAAGCAACCTCAACCCACTTTGATTTCGCATCCACCAAAACAACAGCATATCTTTCACTGTCTTTTAGAAAAGAAAAAGGACCAATAAAATCTAAACAAACCTTTTCCCAAACCTCATCAGCCAACGAAACATGTTGTGGCTCATTAGAGGATCCAATGCCAACTCTCAACCTTTTCTCAGATTCCTTACATGCTACACACCTTTCTACCCAATTTTTCACCTGCTGATCCATAGAAGGCCACCAATAAACCGCCCTCAATCTCTTCATCTTCATAGTCTGCCCCAAATGTCCCTCATGTGCTAAACTGATCAATCTAGCACACACACCAACCTCGTCGCCAAATTTGTTATGATTAAAAGGCATGAAGACAAGAGAAGAATAGCTTCAGGTATATTCATTTTGATTGAAGAAAGATCCCAAACAGCTTCTTGCCAGACACAGCTGGACCAACTGTCAATGATGCCACAGAGATGACATCACGCCAGAATCTCCACCACATCACAGAGATGAGCCATTCCAGGCAGCATCTCAATGGAATATACCCTGGTTAGGAAATAGTAAATTTTATCTGCCCAAAGCCCAACAGTTTTCCTACTGTCACGCTGTTACGCTGAATAGAGTGGGCATAGTAAATTTCACCCCTCCGAAATCCAATACTTCCCCACTTTTGCCCTGTTTGGAACGAGAATAGTAAATTCAACAACTTTGAAGTTAAACACTTTACCTACTGTGGTGTTCTTTGGAGTGGTAATAGTAAATTTCACCAATCGGAAGTCCAAAACCTTTCCTATTGCGGCAAAGATTGGAGTGAGATAAAGTTTAGCCCTCCTCAGTCGAACTCTTCCACTACAGTTGGGATCTTTGGAGTTGGAATAGTACATTTTATCCCTCCAAAAGCCAACACTTTCACTACTGTGGCACAGTGTAGAGTGTAAATAGTACATTTTACCCTCTAAAGTCCAACGCTTTCCCTAAATTAGAGTCAGAATAGAATATTTAATATTCTTGAACTCCAATAGTTTAAATAATGTTTGTTAAATGCATTTTTATATACTTTACATTATTGGTTTCTATTTTAAATGCATTTTTAATGTTTATTGTATGCTTTTATTAATGAGTTTTGGGGATTTTTCAATTATTTGTTTCTTATGTTTTGTCTACATTAATAAATGTTTTTTTCTTATTCATTTTTATGTTTGTAAGGCTTTATTGTGTATGTATGTCATATTTATCTATCTATCTATCTAATACATATATTTTCATTATGTTTTACATTTATTAGTATGAATATACATATATATATATATATACATAGATAGATATATTTTCATATTAGTAAATGTAAAATATAAAACATTATTATTGTGTAAAATAATTATTTGTATTAAGTATATATATGTGCATTATGCAGCACACATGGATAGAAGAATATGCCTCTCAGGAATATTTCTCTAAAGGAAGGTGCCTTTTGTGGCACAAAAACAATCCTGCATGCAACACAAGCACCCTTGGACCATGATGCCAAAATGGCACCAGCGTAGGGGAAAGGACAGGAATGCACTGTATTCTTTTAAATACATCACATTCTAGCCCTTTCTGTTTCATACACTGCAATGCTACAAGGTGACTTGCTGCAGTGCACTGCGTGACAATGTCATAAAAATGCCCCTGAGTAGCTCAAAGTAATGAATAGTGCTTCTTTGTTTAACTTTAAGTAATTTTTCAGCGCAACTCATGACCTCAACTGGGCTTATGGAACTTTTGTATAAGTGGCTGTTGCATTCTCCCAAAAAGCAAAATGGCAGGGTATGTTGTGATACTCTCACTAGAGAAAAAGTTTAAGGGTGGGATTTACTAAGATGTTGCACTGTGTTTGCATCACAAAATTGACAAAAATCGGTGCAAAATCTTTTTCTCCTAATTAACTTTCCAGCACTAAACATGTTTGGAGCTGGAAATAACGTAAAAGTAACGCAAAGCAGCGCTTTGTGATGCTTCGAACTACTTTGCGCCATGGGGGCGTACCAAGGGTGGTGCATGGGCATTCCCATGCAGCCACCTAAAGTTTCTCACGCTAAACCCAATTTACTTAAAACAGTAGATTAGGTTAAGCGTGAGAAAACTGCACCCTATTCAACTAGGAGCAAGGAAGGAGAAATGCTTTAATTCATTTTCCCTTTACCGACTTTGCATGCGTGCTGCACTGTGCAGCACGAGTGCAAAATGTGAAAAGATTTGCATTGTGCCTAGCATAGTATTTTCTACCGGAAGGGAACCCTTTTGGTACAAAATCTATGCTACACTAATGCACACACTCTAGCACTACGGCGCTAAGGTGTGTGCATAGTGCACGGCAGCTGAAATCAGCGCCGGCGCAAGGGAAAGGGGAGGAGAGAGCCATATCTTTGAAAATATGGTGCTCTCCTGCTCCCTCCCTGTCATACAACGTGGTGCAGCCACGAGAGGGGCTGCACTGTGTTGAGTGCCTTTTTTATAAATCTCCCCCTGAGACTTTTGCACCTCCAGAAAGCCACTTTTTTGGTGATCTGGTGGTGCAATGTGCCACAGCATATTTACAAGGCCACTTAATGCCACTTCACATGGCTTTTCAAGGCCTTGTGAATATATGCCTCTTTCACGCAGAACACTGAGTGAAAGGGACATTCCATTGGTGTTGCTGTGGTTCTTCCCACGCAGCACCCATGGAATCTGAAGCATTTCTAGATTTACGAGAAATGGTAAGCCTGGGAATGCATCAGAATCTAACACCACCCCAGGGGTGGCATTAGAGAGGTGCAATGAGGAGAAATGTTTTCATTTCTCTTTTTTTCCTTTTTCTATGAGTGCTGCAGAAGGCAGCACACATAGAAAGAGCAAACCACCCAAATTGATTGATTTTGAGCAGGAAGGTGCCTCTTCCTGCACCAAATCATTCAGCTCCACAACGGAGGCACCCTTTCAGGATGGTGCAAGGGTGTCTGTGTTGGTGAAAGGTAGCTCATTGTGTGCCAGCACATGGGAAAAGGGAAGGAATGCACCCGATCTTATATATATGGCAATTTCCTGCCTTTTTCTTTTGACATAGGATAGCGCAGGAAGATTCCTTGCGGCGCTGCCCTGCTCCAAAACCTCATAAATGATCCCCAGAGAATGCAGGCTTGAATCATAGAGAAAACAAGAGACCACAACAGTGAAATGAGAGAAACAATCTAAAAAAGTTAAAAAAATATGTATGAAATTTGATCATAACTGTTAGAAATGGTTTGCTGGGGGGCAAGCCATAACATGAAGAACTTTATGAAAACTAATTAGTCTTACAATGAAAAAATATTTCATTGAGTTTTATAAAACTTGCACTGTCATGCTGTATTTCAGTTACTACCTATCTAGTTTCTCCAATGGTTTCAGGTGACGCCTAGGGGAAAGGTGTCACACAGCAGAGCCTCCCCCTTGGTAAACACTCTTCATATTTCCTAAAGCATGTGCAGAGTTAATGCTGATGGCGCAGTAGCCTATTCGAAGGAAAAACATCTGTCGGGCAGATTACCAAAAAATAGGACATCATGGTTCTGTGTCTCTGGACGAATATGTTTTCAGCCCTTTTGTAGCCTAATACTTTGCCTCAAGTGTTGGGACAGAAATTGATCAAAAAGTATCCTTGGATATATTAATTTCTTAAATAAACAATATGTGTGTATGTGTGTGTATGTGTGTGAATGTGTGTGTGTGTGTGCGTGTGTGTGTATGTGCTCCTTTGCACATGTAAGTGTGCTTGTTGCATGTGGTTTTTTTTATCTGTTGCCTTCGTGCATGTTGTCATGAGTGTGAGTGTAAGAGTGAGTATTACTGTAGACAAACTTGAAATAGTGGAGCCCATTCCTCGCATGATCCTGGTGCTGGAAAACAGGAGTGGCCGGCACCTGTAAGAGCAGTGGGTCAGTGGGGAGGGGCAGGGTGATGGGGATGGGAGTATCAGGGGGAGTCAACCGACAACGGGATAGGTAAAATAAAATAAAAAATAAATAAAACCACTTACCTTGTACTCGCTGCTTGCTGACTCGTTTATAAGTTATAGTTAGGACCAAAGTTTCCACAGGAAAAGCAATTTTTGTTTTGCCAATAACTTTGGCACAGCTTGTCGAATTATTACAAAACTTTCAAAACCTTTCCTCTTTTCAGTTCCGCTGGTGTGTTGAAAGTCTCGGTGTGATCCATCAAGCAGAGACACTGAAAACACGTTTTCTCATTGTTATATTTATGAGGATTTTTCAGTTTTTGAATATGACTACAGCTTCAACCGATGAGCGGAATTACATCAACTTTGACAGACAGTTAGATGTTGGTCAGGGAAGCATGCTTTTTGTGATTTGGTGTAAATCTGTTCAATAGTTTCACCGATATTAAAGCACCCGTCCCTGCAACTCCATAAGAGGCTGTGGAAATACGCCCAGCATAAAGAGAACACAGATCATCGCCAGTCTGCCACTGCTCAGCAGGTCAGTCAGGGGAGAGAGAACATGTCTATAATAATCAAAGACCTAATTACACCCCGCAAAAATAGAATCCATGCCACCGCCAGTCCGCCACCGACCTGCAGGTCAGACAGGCGAGGGAGGTCTTGCCCACCGTAATCACAGACCTAACTTCCCCACACTATACGTCCCATAAGCGAGTAGCCTTTGGCAGTTTGTCTGCTAAACATGATTTAAACAGCTCTCATGCCAGGCAGACCCTGAAAATGTGCTGCAAAGCAGAGGCCAGTCCCTCGCAGATCACAGAGATGTCTGCTGGAAATGGATTTGCACCATCCCCAAACACCCTCGGTCACACCCGCCTGCCAATCAACAAAGTAGTGAGACTGTCGAGCTGGCCCCATGAACACAAATACACTGTTCCTGAAATTCCACAAATTAGAGGTCTCTCTTCTAAACATTACATATAAATCTCACATATCAGGTGAACTCATGAAACAGAAACTGTCACACACTCATACAGCCACATAGACACCAACTGACAGACTGATACAGACATTCACACACCCAGTCAGTCACCGAAGCATTCATTGAGAAACCTAATCACTCACTTATACAGTCAGTCACGCACCCAATGAATTATCCAAACATGCACTCTAACACCCACTGATTCACCAATACACCTTGATGTATACATATGTAAAACTCATAAACTTTTTAAAAACACTCACAGTTACTGTCTGAACAATCAATCAATCAGGGGATAATAAAGCGCGCTACTCACCTGTGAAGGTCTCAAGACGCTGGAGGCGGGGATGCAGTTACGGGTCAGTCGAGAGCCAGGCCTTAAGGTTCTTCCTGAAGGTGTGCAGAGAAGGGGAGCACCTGATGTTGACTGGGAGCTCGTTCCAGGGCGTTGCTGCGACGTAGGAGAAGGCTCTTCATTGATGTCACTGACCATGTCATGAGTGATGTAATATGTGAGGTCATAGGTTGTGCATTGCGGGAGCATGAGTTATAGTTAACTCACTAACTATAACAGCTGAATTTTACTGGTTTTGTACGATTGAAACCTGAGCCTAACTATAATGTACCTGTAACCTTATTTCTTTTCAGTGAATGTATTATATATAGTAATGTGGGTAAGGTTTATAGATGCCCTTTTTGTGATCTGGAGGGGCACCACTAACTCTGCAGTACAGTTCGTTAAGCTTTTAAATCACAACAATTTGAACTTAAAGTTTACAAATAACATCAGCAAAAGTAGAGTAACATTCCTCGAGATAGAATTGTATGTTCAGGTGGGTAAGCTGAAAACAAAGCTTCACAGGAAAGAGACAGCTGGGAATACAACCCTCCATGCTTCCAGCTTTCACCCTGAGCTTACCAAACTGAGTATTGCCTATGGAGAAATGCTGCGGGCAAAGAGAAATTGCAGCACAGAAATTGAACTAACTAAATGCCAAGATGAAATGACCCAGAGATTTCTTGAAAGAGCCTATAATAAAAGAGTGATTGAGGAGGCATGTAAAGCAGCGAACAAAAAGAAACGAGAGATGGTTCTATTTCCTCAGACACAATCTAGAGAGGGGAAAAGTGAACCCCAGATGAGATTCCTGACCACCTATAATGTCCAGAACAAATAATTCAGGGACTTGTTAAATGAAAATTGGCATATAGACAGAGCAGACCCAGTCATAGGGAAAACACTTCCAAGACACCCACCGAGAACATACGAAGAGCTCCGTCATTAAGAGATGCAATAGTAAAGAGCAACCCTGAAATGGACCGCGAAAAAAGCTGGTTAAGACCACCCCAAGGTTTTAAAAAGTGTACTCGCTTCAGGGCCATGAAGTATAGGTCACAATACTACAGCCTATCATAATCCTTTCAGAGGAAGGAGGTAATGATTAATGGAGCCTATGACTGCCAGACCGAATTTGCAGTTTATGTGCTAACAGGTACTTGCAACCTGAAATACATGGGGAGCACCACGTTACAGGTTCACAGACAAATCCTACAGCACATGAGCGCACTAATGAACTGGGATTGATCAGACCCTGTAGCTCGCCTTTACAAGATGGTGCATCAGAAAGATCTAACACAAATCATGTACTATGTAATAGATACAGTACCATTAAGTAGGAGGAGTGGCTATCGCACGAGAATATTACATGAGCTGGAAACTAGGCACATACTTATGCTTGATAGTAAGATACCAGTATCTATGACAAGGAATTGCACCCTTGTTCATAATATTTAAGATAATGAGTATGATTGTATCTGGAGTTTCTTGTAAGATTTGAAATTAACAAGAATGGAAAGATCAGTTACAAAATATCTTGATTTATTCCTTGCTAAATCTGCTTGTTTTCACCCTGCCAGGAGTGGCACAGTGATAAAAAAGGCACTTGCCGAGCGCGTTGAAAATAGACATGCATGAATAGTGATGAGCTGTCCCGGTCGTAAAGAGGCATTGCCTGAGAGTATGTTCATAAGGAGTAATTGACTTAAATAAGGCACGTGCCTTTAATTTCAGATGTGAATTATAAATTATGTTTATGCACTCGAATTGACATAAATAAGGCACTTGCCTTTAAAATTAGGAATTAATTATGAATTGTTTATGCACTCTAAATTTAATTAGAAACATTAAATTGGCACATTGTAATTTATATATGGCTAGAGTGAAATATGAAGTAATTTGAACTCTATAAGAATACATTTTATTTGTGCCATAAGGGAGGGAGTCTTTCTTTTATGCCGTTTTGACTCCCGGAAAAAAAGGCAAGTGACATCACATAAACATCCCCATGCACCAAGATGTCCACTTTTAAGAAATGTAGGCCCTAGTGGATGCGGTCCCTGGTCACAGCTCAGGCACGGCCACTTTATCTTTTTCTTTGGTTTAAGAAGCTTTATTTGAAATGAAAACATATATAAAGAGTAAGCCATAAACATAACATCTTAAATATAAAATAGCAAAAAGGAAGAAGGGGATCAATAAACAGAGTAGAAACCTATTTACATTTTGACACTGTCATAGGGAGGGAGGGGAAAAAGGGAACAGAATATAATTCTAGAACTGAAGATCGAATATTGTTATATACTAATAGTGATCAAAGAGATAATTAAAATACCTAAAAAACAATTCAATGATGAAAGGTAATGAAGAGGAAAAAGATGAGAAAGTACCATTTTACTGGGGTTTAATGTTTTCAGAACGCTTCCAAGACACATGCATTATTACAACCCTATTTAAATAGTTAGTTAATGAAGACAAAAATAAATCTCTATTTACAAATGGTTTGCAGGAGGAGGGAAAACCAATATCCAGTCTGTGATAATGACAAACATTATTTCACCAAGACTTGACTGAAAGCTTAGCTGAACATTTCCAATTTAGTGAATTTTGCTGAAAAGCAAAAGCCCCCATAAGGTCAAATAACCTCTTTTCATTTCAAGACAACCCAATGACTCTAATAAACTTCCTGTAAAAAGAATAACATTAAACAAATGGAATATGCATATTAAAATCATTGGATATAGGAGACCATGTGTTCACCCAAAAGGAAGCTACAATTGGGCAGGAAAACAAGAGATGCATCAAATCAGCTAAAGTAGAATCACATGACCAACAGGACTGGTTATTAGTGTGCAAGAATCTAGCTATGGATAGGGGAGTAAAAATACAATTTATGATATAGAAAAAACAAAGATTGAGTGGTGGATGCGGACCTAAAAATTATAACGCTCTAGCCCAAATCTTGTTCCAGAAGTCGATGCTCCAGAAATAGCCCAAATCCGCCTCCTAGATCAATTCCAATTTAGTTTAAAATGGACAGAACCTAAGTGAAAAGATGTTTAGAAATCAGGGATGATTTTGGAAGTAACGTCAATATTTTAAGAAGCGAATCCTCTGTAGTTGTAGAATCATCTGAGGAAAAGGAATAAATAATGTCTAAAATAATTTCCATAAGGGTTGAGAATTCATGCCAAAATGAGGATGGACACCTCAAGGTAGCCTGAAATTGATGAAAAGAACAAGGAGTCCTACCATCAAACCTATCTTGGACCCATACTATTCCTCGAAGCCTCCAGGACGTCCAACAAAGAGGTCTTATATTAATCTAGGAGTTGGTGATGGCAAACGGAGGTGTGGGTACTTTGAGGATTTATGGGTGGGTATTAGGAAAGGTGTGTTTGGAAAAAATTGAAAAAGGGGGGTAACCCCTAAAATATTAAAATAAAAAACATATGTACCTTATATATACTTACCATGTGTGGTAAAGGCCTCTACATGGTAAAGACATCTCTGTGGTAAAGACATGCATTGTAAAGGGATCCGTTGTAATGTCAAACAACTTTCATTGACTAATTCTCACAAAGAGGTTAGACCTGGGCGGAATCTGCAGAGTTGCGCTATGCGAAACTCCGCGAAAAACACAGCCACGCTACACGGAGTTCCGTGAGCAGGTGAAGATTCTCAGCGCATTCATTCGCATTACGTTTCTACATGTTACGCAGTGCAAAGCGCATTTTCACATCAGAAATCAGACACAAATGGCACCAAACGACTTGCATGGGCGCTGACATTTTGTTTTCTGTTCTGTTCATGGTGCTGGGCCTGTTTTTCCAATCCTTACTTAATCTTTTCAATCTTCCCACTATCTCACTTAGCTACCCTTCATTTTTATTTATTTTTTAGTGTCTGTTTCTGTGTCTGTTTATTTTATGTATTTTTATTTTTTTTCATGTTTAAAAAAAATACATATATATTTTCCTTTTCTTACTCATTTCTTCCTTCCTTTCTTTCTTCCTTCCTTTTCCTGTTTCTTTTCTCCCCCCACCCCTCACCTACCACCATGGCAGAGCAGGGTGACCCAGGTAGTGGCGGGGCCAGGCTCCCCTAAACAGCCAGCAGCAGTCACCTTCCTTGTAGATGGCAGCATCAGCAGGGGGTACAGCCTGCTGAATCTTTTGTGAGGTGGAGGTGGCAGCACTCATTTTTCTCATGCAGCCCCACCTCCCCACCGTAGCGAGTAAACCCTGCAGGAGCATTGGCTACATTAGGGGAAGGTGCACAAGTGTGTGAACCACTCCACCTAGGTCAGGCAACTGAAGCACCACTGAGCAAATATCCTGGACAAGAAGCAGGACCTGCTGGACCTGCTAGGCATCGAGATTGTGGGGCTCAGTGAGAAATTATTTGTTTTGTTTGTGTTCTACAATGCTGACATTTTTTATCCAAATCTCATGCTGCTCATACTCAAAGGTAAGTTACATTTAGGTTTACTTAAGAATATTATGTGATCAAGTGAGCTAGGAAGGTGCTCGTTGATGCTCGCTTTGGCTGATATTATTTAAGAAGACATTGCAGACTTCTCTGTCCTCCTATAACTATAGTGAATTAGTGATATCAGTGTGTTAGCAGTCTCTGTGACATTTCTTTATGTAGCTCGTACTTTTCCAAGCAATCTCACAGTGATGTGTAGTATGCATGCAAGCATTGCAAAAAAGGGAGACCGAGTTGGTCCATAAAGGCGGTTGATAATTGAGAAAAGAATCAAAGATCATTCATTGAGTGCATTAGTTCCAAATAAAGGTTTTTTAAGGAAATTTGGAATAGGGATTTTAGTATTAGTATGGCCAACTCAACTATAGTTTTGATACTAATACTATAGGCAATCTTATTTGGGAAACTACACCGCTCCTGCGTTTGCCTGTATAAATAATTTTGTGGAGATTAACTGTACCACTAATCTATTATTATTTATCTTTATTCTTTATTTCTTACATCAGCCTCCATGGGCAAGAATTGGGGCAGTGTGGAGATGGCTCCTGGAGCAGCTGGTGAAGAGGCGCTGACCTCCAGCGCCGGTCCCGAGGACTCTGCTAACCCCAGTAAGTCCTATTATTTGTTATTATTATTTACCTAATTAATTGTTACAGTTGCTCACTATATTATACAACTTTTAATTTGGCTTCTATATTTTTTCAACTACCCTATCAAATTTTTGCTTGATTCTTGTATCCCTGCATTATTCTTTTTCTCATATTTCATGTTTTTTGTAGGTGACTTTCTCTGTACTAGTCTGTAGTTTTCTTCTGCTTGCTAGTAATCTTGCCCTCTCTTCTATATATCTTGTGGTACTGTAAGACTAAGACCAGATTATTTGTACTATACTGTCTTCTATGAAGATTACAGGCCCAAGTAAGCTAGTATGATAAATAATATTCAGCACACATGTTTGTTGAGAAGGATTTTTCTTGCTCATACTCTAACAGTTAACAAGAGAGTGGCAATTTTCTTTAGCCACCCCAACAACCCCCCTGGCCCCCATGTTGTGATGCGTAAATAATGTATGCAGTATACTGGCAGTTTCGATGACAGTGCAACATGGCTGGAAAGTATGAGGTCCCATTGTATTTGCCAATCAAAACCATATGTCTTTCATTATTGACCTCTACTTTGGTCTTCGATGAGTCATTAACATAGACTATAGCTCTGCCTTTCCATTACAAAATGGTTTTGGTTGGCTTGACTACCAGGCTTTTCTAACATTGTCAACAAACAAAATGCCCAATGTGATATTTTTGATAGACGATATTGCTAACCAAACTGTAGTGATGTGTTGCTGTTGTATTTTTTGGATTTAAAAAAATAAGCGGAGCTGTATCTGGCATCTAAAAAATGTGTAAAGTTTTATTCTAGATGGACAGACCACCCCCAGTGCCAGCTCAAGTTCCACTGCAGGAGAATAGTCGGTTGGAGGGGGAGAAGTGGCGGCAGGGACAGTCGGTTGTAAGTCATTGACAATCACTATTATACTCTCTAACTACAAGGCCGTTGTCGTGATGCGTGATTGTGAACTGAATGAATAGGTATGAATTGGAACTTTTGGTGAAAGACTGGATAAGACAAAGTAAAGCTTAAATCATGGTGGGTATGGGTAAATATAGAAGAATGAAAGTATGAATGAAGAGTTGCTTGGATTAATAAATGAGGGCACTCTTCTAGAGAGGAGCATGCTGCTCACCTACTTCGCTCACTTGGTTTTATGATTATCAAAGCTATGGTTCAAGGAGGGGTGTATTAAAATGTATGGTCTTTTTGCTTGAGGCAGGGAGCATGACGGCCGGAAGCTAATGGCCGTGACAAAGCTCCTCCCACTTTGTGCATGGCGTTCCATCGTGTTGGCTCGCTTGCAGTTTAGCGAGCTCTGAAGTTTTCACGTAGTCGGGGGTACCTGGAAAACCGAAGCAGATCCCTTCCGAGCTGTGGCGGGTAATGACTGCTCTGTATAACTCTACAACTCTGAGGTAGGAAATGCGGTGAAGATTTTTGTGCAGCAGCGACAGCAGGCAGCGTGTTGGTTCCTCGGACTAGGAGGTTGAGAGCTATCTACCCGAGTATTGGCCGCTTTCCCTAAGGAGAAAAAAGCGCTCGGCGCCGGCAAATGCGTGTGCGGGCAGGGAGGGCCTCTTTCCTCTTTTGTTATCTTTAACCTTTTGCCGCCCTGACAGCCCTCAGCAATTATCTGAGCAGTGAAATTCATCCGAGTATTGGACGTTTTTTCTCGAGGAGAAAAACACTCGGCGCCGGCAATTGTGTGTGCGGGCAGGGAGGGCCTTTTCCCCCTTTGGTTGTCTTTAATTCTTTGTCACCCTGACAACCTTAGAGATCAACTGAGCAGTCCATAACTGCGGCTTGACTTTGTGGCTCTGAGATTGGAAGGCACTTCCAAGCAAACAAGGGTAGGGCTGAAAATTAGGTTTAAACATCGCTACTACAGGGTGGAAGGCATCACCGGCGGATGGTCACGAGAGGGGGCGGTACGCCCTTCGAGCCTCCCTGGTTCCGAGAGCTGGGGGCTACCAAATCCTGGAGGGGTATTCCGGGGAACAATTTGGGGAGACCATATCATAAAATTGGCACGAGGATAACATACTCACTGGGGTTAGCAAGCCCACCCCCTGGTAGAATACATGTTGCTGGTTGCTTCTTAAGGAGTGGGGGCTGCTACCACGATTCTATTACTTTCATTTTAGAGGTCTCCGCTCTAATTAGGGGTACAGCTTTTGACCAGGAGGATAGAGTAGGAGTCGAGGACGTTTATAGTGGAGTCTTAGATACTGCGTCCTACTTTCCCTCTGTTTTTATAGTGTGGCTCACTGGTTAGAGGCGGCAGACCCGAGAGCAGAGGACGGCCCGGGACCAGGGTTCGATTCCCGACGCGGCAGGTTTCTGGACCAGGGTCAGCGGACTCGATAATTCTCTCGCCTCGGTGCCCACTCTGATCAGCGATCACACTCGGCAACTCTGGGCACTAGCTTGCCTCATCTTCACTAACGGCCCCACCAGACCGCCGGGGATGCCTGGTCTCACCCTGGAGATACCCATTAAGGGACCATCTCTCAGGGAAGCCAGGAAGGGTTTCGCAGCGGTCGAAGCGCGGAGGTACCCCTTCGGGAGTGATTCCAGCGCTATATAAGCACATAATTAATTAATTAATTAATTCAGGGATTTCCAACAGAGGTGGAGAGCGCTGTATGAAGATAAATAATCAAGACATCACTCGCATATATCTCGCCCCCTCTTTAGACAACACTGATAAGCCAGGGCCTGTGGAATCAAATACCCCACCCCCAGTTGGTAGATATACTCTCCGCAATCGGGCCTCTAATCTAGCTTTAGGTCTTTCTAACCCGTTAATTCCCCCACCTGTTACCCTTATTAAAACTATACCACAGAAAAGGAAGGTGAAGGAGAAAGGAAACCACAGCAGGCTGGTCACACCGCCAGGGAAAGAAAAAGACAAGAAAAGGACAACACAAGGGCCACCAGTTGCTGTGAGAGTAACTCCATCATTAAAATCCTACTATAAGGTTCTCTCTGCTAGCACATCAAGTGGAGCAAAAGGGATGGCGGCGAAGGCGGTGAAGGACACAACAATCCCAATAAGTGAAGATACAGGAGAGTCTCCCACAGAGGAGATAGCTAAGGTAATTCCTTCATCCACACCGACTCAGTCTAGCCCGCTCTTGCAATCATCCTCACTGTCCTCACCCTCTAAAACCAATATGCTTGAGATGGTGCATACTGCAGTAGAGCTCTCTAATAGCTTCTCAGCCTTGGACATCCAAGATACAGAGCAGTCAAAGGAAACACCTGGAAACAAAGAAGATGTCCCAAATGGTGCCTCCCTGGATATCACAGCATTTACACCATCTAATCCACAAACTCTGGCAGATATCCTTTTAGGTTTAAGAGATGATATAGGGAGACGATTCACAACATCAGAAGCCAACCAGACGGCCATCCAGGCCTCGTGTGAGGCACTCGCTCAAAAGGTGGAAGAAGTTTCAATGAGGACAGATGCCCTAGAGGCAGATATGCCTAAGATCAAAGAACCCCTCTCTACATCCGTAGTTAACATCGATAAATTGGTCCAGCAGAATCGGGAAATGAGAGAAGATCTCGAGAGACTCGAAAATCATTCGAGGAAAAATAACCTAAATTTTTTTAATATCCCTGAGGACCTTGAAGGGAATGACATTAAAGCATTCATTGTTGCGGTGCTTAAAACAACACTGTTAAAAGACTCCTCTGACTCAGATCAAGAACTAATGAATGATATCCAGAGAGTCCACCGCAATCCTTATAGGCGAAATACAGCGAAAGAACGCCCAAGAAAAATCTGGTCAATTTTCTTACTTATGCCACCAAGGAGAGGATTTTGTCGTTGCCACTTAAGGCTGGCTCCATAAAATCAGTGTCCCTTTTAAAACCATTTTCCTTTACAGTTCGATCTGATGTGTCACATATCACAGCATTAAGGCAGTGGGAAATGAGCAAGAGGCTCGCAACCTTTAACTCTTTGGGGGCACGTGCTCAGCTGAAATTTCCCGCTTCACTCCGGGTTATGTGGAATAATCACATGCATATCATTCGACACGTGAAGGAAGCGGACATCCTGATTGAGAAAATAAGAACTGACAATAAAGGGTCAAGCGGAAAGGAGGTGCAGTTGGTCGGGCCAGCAGGTAAGGGGTGAGAGATACAGTTGCAGGTACGTAGGGAGAATTTAGTTGGGCAACTAATAGTTAGACCCATAGTGTGTTTCACATTTACTCCAGGTAACACCTGTTACGGTTAATTTGATTTTATATAATTCTTCTTCACATTTTTTTCTTAGAAAATGCACGGGGTGGGGGGAGGATCCGTCTAAGAGCGGAATGCTCAGGAAGAAAAGGAGGGCTCCCCGGGGAGGCATCAAGGGTTTGGAGTTGCAAATCGGGGGGGTGGGGAGGGAGCAGGGGGAAAAAGAAAAAAAAAAGATGCCCTCATCTCATAGACACTCACATAGATCCTTAATTAAACAACAGTGTGTAGAGGCCTGTATCATCATTAAGACAGTGGGGAGGAGATGAGGACTCCCTTATGACTTACAATAGTATGGATTTTATATCCTGGAATGTTAATGGTCTTCGTTGTACAAGAAGACGTAGGATGATTTTAAAGTATTTGGAACAATCTTCTGCTAAATTAATCCTACTTCAGGAAACCCACTTGAGCTCTTGTGAGAGTAAAGAGGTATTTGGAAGACTTAAATGGATTGGAGCCTTCTGTTGTTCGGAGCAGTCGTCAGTAAATAAGGGTGTAGCAATTTTAATTAAGGCTGGCTCTGGAGGCTCTGTAAGGTCATTTATATCAGACCAGTCAGGAAGATGGGTTCAAGCCTTAGTTGATTTCAGAGGAAACGCCATGACTGTCGTCTCTTATTATGGGCCAAATATAGATAACCTTGCCTGCCTGCAGAAGGTACAATTCAATTTGGCAGAAGTGCGCTCCCCGATGATCATCGGGGGTGATTTTAACATACTTCTTGATCCTCTGCAAGATTACCACTCCGAGATCTCGCCGTGCCATGACGAATATGTTACACAAGCTTGGCTTAATTGACATCTGGAGAGCCAAGAAAGGCTCGGCGTCAGGCTTCACATACTTCAGCAAAAAACATGGGCATGCATCAAGACTGGACTATATCTTGACTGATAGAGTCTGTTTAGAGGCCCTGATAGATATTAAAATTCTGCCCAGTATTCTGTAAGATCATGCGCCTATATCCTTCTCAATTAATATGGGAAGGGCTAGGACTCCAATAGGATGTAGATGGACCCTAAAAAGAGCAGCTTTGAAGGATCAAGCCATTGTTACAGCGGTCGGCGCTTCTTCCATCAACTTTTTTTGGATAACATATGTTCCGCCCTGTTCGAATTTGTTTGGGACGCCTATAAGGCCCATTTCCGAGGTCAGTTTCTTAATTTGATCAGCCTTAGTAACAAAAAAGAGGCAGCTAAGTTTAGGATAATAGAAGAGAACATTTCATCCTTGGAGGCTCGGAGACTAGTAGCAAAAGAGGATGTCTTGGCACAGGTGATCGCTGAAATTGAATGTCTATGCCTAGAATACCGAGGACTATTGGATCAAAAAGTGAAAGCTGAGTGGGCTGTATATTCAATGGAAAGTTATGAGTTTGGCGAGAAGGCTGGTGCTGTATTGGCAGGAAAGATAAGAGCAGACCGGGTTAGGAACAACGTTAACAGGTTAATAATTGATGGCCAGGGAACTATATCCTACCTTCAGGAAGATATGGAAAAAATAATGTTTTCCCTCTTCTCGGATTTATATCAAGAAGAGGCCTCTTTAGATTCTATTGAGACCTTACGGTGGCTGTAAAGTAAGGCCCTTCCAGGCCTGGCGGAGGACGGCCGTAATATGCTTAATAGCCGTTTCACAGAAGAAGAAATAAAACTATATATAAAAAAATCAAAAATAATAAAGCAGCAGGGCCGGATGCTCTCCCCGGCGAAGTCTATAAAACATTCCAGGATCTTCTGGCACCGAAACTTTGTGAGCTGTTTAATTATATATATAGCTCCCAGGGTAGAATTCCGCCATCTTGGAAAGAATCTACCATTGTGTTAATCTTAAAACCGGGAAAGGACCCCCTCACGACGGATTCTTACAGACCAATCTCCCTGCTGAACGCAGATTATAAGTCCTTTACTAGTGTTTTGGCAGGGAGATTGGCCAAGCTGGTCCCGCTCTTGATTAATCCGGAGCAGAGGGGTTTCATCCCGGGGAGACATATCCACGAATTAACCTTACAGCTGATCGGTAATATTGATCTTGCCCTGACACGGTCGGAGCCTTTAGCGGTGGCAGCTTATGACGCGGTGCAGGCGTTCGACCGTGTTAACTGGAGTTTTTTGTGGGATGTACTTACCATTATGGGATTCGGAGAAACCTTTATACAGACTATAAGGGGATGCTATGAGGGTGCCACGGCGGCGATCTTATTGAATGGTTCTCTATCACCGCGTTTTAATATCATGAGGGGCACAAGGCAGGGGTGTCTCATCTTGCCCCC
Source organism: Lissotriton vulgaris (assembly GCF_964263255.1). Taxonomy (NCBI): domain Eukaryota; kingdom Metazoa; phylum Chordata; class Amphibia; order Caudata; family Salamandridae; genus Lissotriton; species Lissotriton vulgaris. Next base: position 754,698,262 of record NC_141685.1, on the reverse strand, counting down.
TCTTGTTCGATCTCTATATCGAGCCTCTTGCACAAGCATTGAGGCTAGATGATCAAATTACACCCTTCAGAATGAAGGACTATTATTGTCAGCTGGCCTTATATGCAGACGACCAATTGCTTTATACCAGTAATCCGGCAGAGGTCTTCCCCAGAGCTGAGGAGAATATGGCAGAATATGGTCGATACTCTGGGTATTTAATTATTAACACAAAAACAGAAATAATGTGCTGGGGAGTCGACCAGTGTGAGAGAGTAACAACTAGCCAGTTTAGGTATTTAGGTATATTTATTACATCTGACCTTGACAACATTGTGAAAGTAAATCTGAAAAAGGTGGCTAAAGATATTGATCATCTATTTTCGAGATGGCAGAACCTTCCGTTAAGAATATATGGCCGCGTTAACCTGGTTAAAATGGTCATCTTGCCTAAGCTAACCTATCTTTTCAACACGATACCCTTAACATTCCATGATAAAATCTCGAGGAAGATACAGGGGAAGATAGGCAGTTTTATGTGGGCAAATAAGAACGCCCGGATGTCTTGGAAAAAACTGAGAAGGAGACTGTTAAAGGGGGGGCTGGCACTCCCTGATGTTGTGTGGTATGCTTTTGCTTTCCAGCTAAAAAATATCCGTACCCTGTTAAGCAGTCCAGACAATTCTTACTGGGGGCAAATTTTGAGTACAATGTTAGATCAGGAAGGGGGTGGTCCTGGTTTTTTGTTTAAATTTGGTGCACCAAGATATTACAAAAAGGTTTGCCTAAAGGTTTTAAAATCTGCCTTGATTCTTTGGAATAGATCTAAGGGATGTTGGGGTAGAAAATATTACTCAGATTTTGCCCCTATTTGGGACTCCCCAGGTACTCCACTATGTCTCCAGGATAGCCTGTCTCTATCAGTTAGAAGAGCCGGAATAACAATATGGCCAGATTTAGTATCTTCGGATGGGCTACTTCCTTGGGAGGTCTTACGGTCTAGTATTGGGGACTCCCTATCAAGATTCAAATACATCCAACTCTGTTCGTGGTATCAAACTGAGAAAAATAACATCGGTGGAAATTGGGACATGGAGTCGGCCCTTTTGGCCCGGGCCTATAGGAAGAAGGAAGTGGGTTTCCAATATAGGGAACTGATCGAAGCGAATGAAATCTTAGCTCCACCGTTATATTCTGTTTGGAGACTCTCCGTCTTGGAAGCACTGTCAGCGGACCTCTATAATCTATCCCTTTACTATCTATATAAATTTGTTAAATCTGCTTCACTTAAAAAGAATCATTACTACGTCATAAACAGGCTTATAACACCCCCAAAAAAATCACAAAATTTGTCAGCACACCTCCTGTATGCCCCAGATGTGACATGCTAGAGGCCGACGACATCCATGTTTTCTATGACTGCCCTATGATCAGCCCCTTTTGGGCCAGTATTGAGAGGACATTGGATAGTGTTTTAAGATGAAACTTAGTCTCAATGTTGTGAGGGTTTTTTTTGGCCTAGACACTGATCTCATGTCTGGGCTAATGGGGACACAGGTGGCCTTATTTTTTACTTTAGTTCTTATTGCACGCAGGGAAATATGTAAAGTTTGGAAGGATGTTACCCCTCCCCTACATGAAACATGGTTTCAATCTGTGCTCAGAACTGTACGTTTTGAAATGGGTACACCACATAATAGGAATAGTATGGTCTGGCAACCTTTGTTGGAATGGGCTAAAGAAATGAGGTTGGTAACTAATCCAACAAATCCAGAAATAGTCCAATATTTACACCTGGCCCCGGAATAAAGGGGTAGCCAGGTCGGCTCTGGGTACAGCAAGAACTTCAACACGGGCGCCCAGGATGGATCAGGGTTGCGAGTGTTCATTTGCACGTGCCAAGGTGAGATGAGGACAAAAAATAAAAAATATAAAAATAAATAAATAAAAAAGATAAAAACATTTTGGTCTACTCCCTTGACTCACTGTATTTTTTATGCCAGGCAAAAAGTTAACTTACCTATCTCATCATTTATTACCCTCAGCCGCCCATGGCATTTTGCCATCCATGACGTAAGTGCAGTATGGTTCAATTTATGACAGCAGTTTTGGCTGAGCAATTTGCGTCTGCTTCAGTTAATTAGGCATGTACCAAGTTATCAATGCATTGCAAACAAAACGCACAGGGTGTGTTTCCCTTGCCCACTTAATCTGCTCTCATTACTTTACTTCTTTATTCTTTCCTTCTGAGCTACCAAAACATTGAAAACATCCACTCTTAGTATGTGCCACATTTGTAAACCCAAGTAAAGTAATTCATAAATATATTTAATGGTTTCCCATAACAGATTTATGCCTGTTCAAATTTTTCCCTTTTGACTTTCGTCAACTACAGTGACTGAATAAGCCAAAGCTTAGTCATATGACGATGATCAGTGACACACTAATTTTCTATAGCAAAAGCTCTACCTACCCGGCCTCATACCTCTGCCTTATCTTGCAGTAGAGTAAGTCAAGTTTCATTCCTTACTGCCCAGGGAATTAACTTGTTGGAAAAACTTTGGTTGGAGGGTGAGGCCAGTGAGTAAAGTGGGAGTAAGTGCCTGATTTCAAGTTTCCTTAATGGGATACTCTGATGACCATGCCACATACAATCTATATATCCTGTTGATCAGTGCATCATTTCTGCCCCACTGTCTACTTAAGGCATACAGGATTTCCGCATTTCATATGTGACGTGTGTGGCATAGTATTTTATTTATTATTCATCTGCCTATTTGGAGTCACGGTAGAATGTGAAACGCATTTGAAGAAGAGCAGGGACATTGGAATTAAAGTAATTTAACTGTCCACTACAGGTGCCCCAGCTGCAGAGAGCAGCAAAGTACCCGACGTGCTGACTAGCATGCCTCCATTTATTTAAGTACAACAACTTGTACTCCATAGCGCATGGTGCCTTACTCATTAATGAAAGGTAATTTACTTTTATTTTTCCACACAAACATGTTCTGCTACTTGTTCCACCCACTATTTAATTTTAAGCAAGTGTTTACTCAGAGCATATTTAACACTGCCCTCTTCTGAACCCATTTTATAATGATTTGTTTTGGTGGAAAGGACAGTTATTGTTGGTGGAGAGGGTGGGAATGGAAGTGGGACTGGGTGTTTTGGACTTTTTCTTCTTCGACATTGGTTAGGGATGGGTTGATTTGTTTTCAGTAGGGTGGGCCTGTTGAGGATGGAGAGGGTGGATGTTTACTTGACTGTTAAAATAAAAGGAAAATATTTTTTATATCTTTGTGCCTGAAGTTGTTTTTTTGTGTTTTACTTTTACATTGCACTGCAGACGTTTTGCACAGCCTGTTTTTAAGCTATTTTCCAACGTGTATGGCAGTTAGCAGGGTATGCTGCCGTTCCCTATATTGACTACAGAAACCTAGATAAACAGTTAATTACCTCGTCTGCTGTAGAAGTTTGTTACATACTAAGTAAAGTAGTTCACTTCACCCCATAGTTCTCTTGCTCATTAGATGACATGATGGCTAGCTGTTGTTCCCTCTGTCAATCTCCCAAGACCTTACTGGAGAGTTTCCCGAGGTGCACTAACATGGAAGGCATCACAGTGTGGTCCCAATTCCACCTAGGTGATCTCCAGCTGTTGGATCAATCAAAAGGATCACAGGCAACTAACTTGAAAGAGAAACAAAGAGTTGGTAGGTTTTGCATTTACATTTATATCACAGCCTTAGAAAGACTGAGGACTGAATACTACCACCAAAACACATCACAAAATACAACATATTATAACAAAAAGTAGCAATAGTAAATTATTCTGAGCAATGATGAGTATGGAATTTGGATATCAAATTGATAAAATCCTCATTCAGGAAAAATGTACTTCAAGACAAGGTTAAGAGTTTTATTTACACATAACAAATCCCTAAATGATGAGGAATGATGTAGTTACTTATGTGTGGTTGAGTAAATGGGGCTGGTGAGGAATATTGATCAGGTAATAGAAGATCCTGCAGTGGGCTGATTTTACCACATTTGCCCCACCAAGTGTACGATCTATTTGGTGTAAATTAAGACACACCTCCAAACAAATCACACGGCACGGGGTAGAAGGTTTGGGGTTTGATGAATGGATGGAAAAGGGGATTTGGGGAAGGTGTGACAAAGACAAAGACAACACTATAACAATATTCATCAGGGCGATGAACAGCACATCATCATTATCAAGCTGTTGTGAAAGGAAATGAAGGAATGAGTATGACACAGTACAGTGAAATGCATTGCAAACAGTTCTTCTGCCCCAGAAACCCAAGTTATTAGATATCTACATTTTCTGTCTTCTAGGTTTGAAAAAATCAAATTATTGAGGAGTGAATTGAAGCCACCCAATTGCAAAAATATGATTATAAAAATAAAAATGATACTGTATTGCCAAATTGGGTAGTGCATCTGCATTCACTTCTGGAATATCCATCACTCATCGATGCCTGTCTGAACCGGTCTGGTAGGTATTGTACAGTCAAGGAGAAGGACAGAAGGAAGGTAAACTTAATGATCAGTGTACCAAGAAGACTCAGAGTCAGAGCAAAAAACAGGAGGACTCCGAGTTTCCCTTTTGCCACCAGTGCAACACACACACTCAACAGATTTTCCCAAATCAATGCACCTCTCTCCATTCCACGTAGCTGATTACTAGGCCTCAGAGTCATGGTTTCCCTTTGAAGTCAATACATTTCTTCTTCTAGTTGTTGATGAGGTAGACTTGTTCTGAATCCTTCCATTCTCCTCCTGACTCCAAGTAACTGCAACCCAGTCCAGACCCCAGCAAGATAGATGTATTGTGCACTGCTGTTGAAGAACAGGAAGATCAAGAGAATTGCAGTATTCTGTATAGATTTGTGTTTGTTAAGTAAAGTGACTGCTCTGGTGTCTGAAAAACCTAAAAAAGTAGTGGAGGGCCGTACATGTAAATCTTTGCTACTTAAGTTTGTAAAGGCCAACCACCTTCAGGAAAAATGATCACCAATCAGGCACGAAACATTGCAATGCATCAAAATCAAGTTTACTATTAATTAAACAACCTCCTTTACTGTCTACCACCACATCGTAAATATCTGTCACTCATTGCTGTAATAGTTTTAGTTACCTCTTCCAATGCAAGCATGGATAGACAATTTTATCTTTGACGCAGGCAACACATTGAAATTTGGTTTTGACACTCTTGTAAATCAATGATCTCATTGGGCAGCCCTACTTAGCAATACAAAAAAAGTATAGGCATGCAAGGGAGTCAGGCATTGTCCTCAACGTCTTGAAGGAATTGTGGAGGCTTCTTCACTGCACACAGGTCTAACTCCAATCTAGCCATATATGTGACAAAAAATGGTGGGGCAGCATAAATCCGACACAAACATAATGTTCCACCAGCAATATATATTTTTTGCAATGAAAGAAGTTCAATGAGAAGTAATTATTATTTCTATTTTGGCAGTCATTCTCCTCCTCTTTCTGTGCTGTTTTAAGAATGGTGTAATTGTGTTGTATGACATGTTGGTTCCTTTTGACAATGGTCAATCAATCTCTCCACGTTTTGAGGCTAGAGACTGGTCCTTCTCACTATAACAACTGTGCCACCTGCATTGAACACATTCTCAGCAGACACACTAGCTACAGGACAAGCCAGATACATTATTGCCAGCCTACTGAGCTCTGGTCATTGGTGGATCTTCCATTACGAATACATCATAGGGTTTTGATCCACATAGACCTCTTTTGGATCATGCATATACTCCTGGAACATCCCCCTATGTCTCCGTAGGAACTGTTCCAATATAGGTAATTTCAAAACGGGTTCAGAGAAATTACCTGAGAAACTTCAGGAGAAGAATTACCATGAGCGGGTAACTTATCAAGCACATCACCAAGCAAGGAACTACAACAGAGATGTACTTTTGGAACAAAAGGAGAAAACAAGATGGACAGAACAATCTGTATGACTACTTTTAGCACTGCTTTGAATCAAGTGAAGAAAAAAATAACACATAATTGGCACATTCTAAATTCAAACAGCCTAAGAATCACAACACAAGTGTTCTCTTTCAAAGAATGTACAAGCATTAGGGATATGCTAGTGCACACAAGACCATGATCCAGTGTCACTACCCAGGAAATTGGACTGTGGGAACTTCTGCCTGTGGTAGGCCATACCCTATGGGGAAACTGTAGAGTATGCTCCTTGATCAGTAGTTCTACGTTTATATACGTAGGACTAAAACACCCCTGGGTTCAGACAAAACATGCGAATTGTAACTCTGAAAATGTGATCTACCTGATTTTTATGTAGGGATGATGATTCGCATGGTGAAGGTACAAATAACAGAACATATGAGTAACATAAAATGCAAAAAAAATGACAAAAAGTCCGACCCACTTCTTAGAGGTTAACCTTGAAATCAGAGACATTCATGGGACTGTACTAGAAAAACTCTCTATCCTCCAGAAGGTGACGGATATTAAAACCTTTCTCCTCAAAAGAAAACGGAAATCAATTTATAGAATCTGAAGTGATATTGATGGTCTCAACAATGAGATCCTGTGGATCCAATTAACACCTTGGCTGCTAGAGCAATTTTCCTCCAGTGCTGAATTATTTAAAAGCCCCTTGTTCATGACGAGCTCAGCTCGTCATCAGCACAGCTCCACTGTGCCTCATGACGAGCTGAGCTCGTCATGAGCATCGAAGGGGTTAAGCAATGTTTAATTCAGATAAGGTTGTGTAATTGAGAGGTCCCATGGGCAGGATAACAATGTGGTTGTTGCTTATAAACTTTAAAAATCCTGTGTATTAACCCAGCAACCTTAAAGAATTGGATCTTGACAGTGCTAGTACAATTATGAACTCATTTGATCATGATACTACACAACTTTAATCTCCACCCAGTAGCCACTGAGTATAGTGACCGGACTCAGCCAAATACCATTTTCAGTTTTTTATCTTACCCATGACAGATAGATATGAGAACAGAAAATACATATTGAGACTCTGTCAGGAACAGATTTATACTCAAAACAATGTATTTCTCCAATCAGCCCCACAGCATTGTTGAGCCACCAGTGGATTTAGAAACTGACTAGGAATTAAGAAAGAGGCATTACTGAGAGGTTTCAATAGAAATGACACAAACGATTAAATGATCACTCATCCCTTTGGTTTCTCTCTCTTTGTTCATGGGGATATTCAAAAAGGAGTATTCACCTACAAGGACTCCTACATCATTGTCACAGTGGAAAGAACCTAAAAAGGAAACACCTGCGATGAGTAGTGTACTGAGAAGTAAGTATTCTCGAAGAAGGCTACAGGGAGTTCTGTTTTCCATTGTTAGCCTCCTTCCGGTTTGGGAATGACTGTAAGGTGGAAGCACTGCATCGGAACGACATGAAACTCAATTAAGATGGTTTGCACCCATTGGATTCACAACTCCATGCGGTGGCAAGTACGTGACAATTGGCATCCGATCTTTGACGATGTAAGTAGGGGGCCGAGATACGAGTGCTGAATATATTTTCCGAGTTACAATCTAAGGTGGAGTGAGTCCTGTGCTAAATCGACAGGGGAGCAGTAGGAAATAGAGTGCAAAGTAAGAGACATTTTTCACACTGATGAGGTATGAAACCGTGGCAAAGACATGCACTGGGGATTGGGCGCACATTCCCCCAGAGGAATAGAAGAGACTTTCTGAGCAAACACGGAGAATGGAATCATTCATACTGGTGGAGGAAAAACCACGTCACAGTGCTTACTTCATGTTGAAACAAGAAATGCTTTTTCCTGTTTAGTGAACAGAGAATCGAGGAAGTGGTTCAAAAACACGAGGTTTGAAAAACCTTAGAGAATCTGTTTATATAATCAAGAAAAAGACTATTTAGATATTTTTAATGTTTCCAAAAATAAACAGCAGTGTAAAACACAAAAAATGTGTTTGTACATTAAGAGGAAGGCTGCTCCTGTGATTTGTGATTTTCCCGAATACAGAGTGTGAGAACAGGGGAAGGCTTCCGCTTGCACTACATTTTGGGTAACTTAGCTGATGACACTTGCTAAGAGACATTTTGTATACTTTTTGTCCTTGTAAGAATCATTAGTGTTGTTTCCCTGTGAGTTGATAGTGTGATGGGGTCTTTTGGCATGCACTGTAGATGACGTTCATGGAAGTTCCAAGTAACAGCTGACATGCACTAGTGATTAATGAGTAGTTATGAAATACACAGCCCCTTGGGGAGCATAATAGTCTATACATATAGATTCGTGTGTGTTGTGAAAAACGTTTGGTGTTCATGTCCAGTGTTTGTCTTTTCAGAAACACTGAGAATGTCTACATAGAAAGTGAAAAGCAGGTCATTATATGTATTACGTTATTTTAATTAATTATAAAGGAAAATTTTTATTATGATCCACTGTATTTTTAAAGAATACTTTAGACAGGGTTTTGCGTGGAGACCCAATCGTACAACGCCCCTACAGCACTTGTCTTCGATACTTTCCCACCAAGTGTAGTGTTTTTGCGTTCCACATTCATGTCGCACAGCAAAATAGGAATTCTTGCTAATTTGAGTTCATTCGATATTTCATGTTTATCAAAAGTTTAGCCATGATATAATCCATAAATTCATCAATTTTTTTCTTTCAAATTCAAGACTTTGTGAATCCCATTAGTTTCAAACGTTGAGGAAATGCCTATATGGGCAATTTCGAAAGCACGTGGGAGACGCAGCCTTGGGCAGCCAGATTCCATGTTTACCCAATGCATTTCGAGCTAAAATTCACCCTTCTTCAGGGGTAGCTGCAATATTAAAACAAACAACAATATCACAACTTTTTAAACAACTATCTTTAAAAATGTTAGTGATCTTAACGCTTAAGGCAAACAAACTTCAATTTGTAATGCTACCATTCCTTTACATCCTTCTTTGCAAAGTTACATCCCTTTAAACAAAGACTAAAAGTTAAAGAACAGAGAATTAGAAACAACGGCTGATCCCCCTCGTTTCTTAACATTGTTTACAATTGTTTACAATTAACATACTTGTTACTCATAAAAGTGTAACCCTCTAAATAAACACACCAGTCTTCTAATTAATCACCCTACTCCTGAAAACATCATGATGAATACCTACTCATTCATAATATGTGTGATGTTTTGTTTAACTGAGTTATGTAGGCAAAGGCATGCAGGTACTATTTAATTAAACAGCATGGGCAGTTATTTTTTTATGTTTATTGTCACAGGGAGGTTTTTAATCACATGGGCGGTCTACGCTCCTGGGATATTTATTAGAGTAGAATGGCATGTGGAGGTAAAACTGCAACTTTCATGATACAGGTTGCAACGCACAGCAAGGTGCCATGAAAATGGCCATTTTGCCAATTAATGAAATAGGAATGAGCAGAGATTGGAGGACGGACATCAATCTACAGGCCTTCTTTTTGGCACTACTGCAGGTGATGTCTCTTCTTCTCTTGTGCACCTTAAAGCAAACAAGCAACAACACCATGTAGTAAAATGTGGCATTGTAGCACTGTGAATGAGCACAGACTAAGGCAATATTAGTTTGCTTTGTTACTTAGGTAATACAGTGCTTAATTTGTAAAATATTGAGTGCAGGTGCTCTATTTCTTTTAGGAGTCCATGCCCACTTCCCCATGGCTCCACCCATTTCCTTCACTGGCCCCACCCACTTACTCCATCGGCTTCACCCACATCCTCAACTGGCACTGCTGAAAGCCAGATGTAATTGTGCAACATAATCTATCCTGTAACCCTAGGTAGTGTACGGTGGTAGGTGGTGTTCCCCACAAAACTGAAGGTGGGATAGTGGAGTGGGTCAGCCACTGCTTTACTAATAGGACTCCCCTTAAGTGGTTGTGATGGGCACCCTTGAGCAAAAGGGGATAGAGGGACTCCTGCTTTGACTGAGGTGCAGTGTGCTCTGAGGGGGAGCTGAGTGAGTTACTTTCAGGGCTGGAAAGGCAGACACTTCCTGAAAGCGGAGTCCCGGCCACCATTGGAATGGGTTAAATAAACCCTTACAATCCAGTTGCTCAGCCCCTCTGTGCATGTTCAAACCCTGTGACACATACTAGGGGTAGGTAGTTAGATAACACTTTGAACCGCATCACATTTTGGAAAAGACATATGCTAACATGTTCTAATAGTTACGTTCAGTGTTATTTCTGTTTTGTTACCTGCTTGTATAAGTTTATAGTTGTCTTTTTTTTATTGTTTTGCACTCTGAGGCAGGCCACGAGTTGCAAGTGGCGGCGATATCTATAAAACACCACATAACACATGATTGGATAACTGCTCACGAAACTATGCTACGGTCTCGTGTAGGCAAAGTTAAAATGGACTAGTTGCAGAGCTGAGATGCCTTGCTTCAGCTGCTATATTACTTTGCTAGAATGCATCCAACCTTGGGTTTGCAGTTTTTTATACATATTCGCAAACTCGACCTGAAGGTATTGGGGTGCTACATGAGCACCAGATACATTACACAAGGGGACGTTAATTTTTGGTTGGCCCTGGGAGATTAAGTGATTTGCCCAGAATCACAGGATGTTCAGTCGACACCATTTCATTTATGCAGCGCTTAATACCTGCATTTCTCACTTTGCCTGTCGCCCTTCCTCGTCATCTTGCATCCATGATGGTGACACATGATTCATTACGTCATGAGATACATTACTTCATGTATTGCTACGATTACAATATCTTTTCTTACTTACTGACTTTTAATTATTCGAAGGCCTGCTGTACTGCACCCTGTTTGCTTCATTTGCCTAATGCTGAAGCTGCGCACTATGCTGGGGAGGGTGAAAAGAAAGTGGGGACACAGATCACATTGTTCAACTACAAGGAGAAACAGGCTACGAATTATTTGCAAGCAGTCATTGGTAATGCACTAGCGGTACTATGATTGATGATGGATGGACTTGTTATGGTTGCGAAGGCAGGGACCACTCAGGGTGTTTCTAGTGCAATGATAAGGCGGGCAGCTGCTGTGTTAAATTTAAAAATGTTTACACACTGTTCGGCTCACAGCACCAAAACCAACTCAATCAGTGACTCGGTGGTGCTTTTTTTCCACGCAAATGAAAAAAAAATCACCCATTTTTGTGAGAAAGTTTACAATCTGGCAACACTGAACACAGCAGTGATTTACCATGTGTGTGGTATCAGCTCTTCACCGGGAGTCTGGAGATCGTGTGAAGTGAGCTGATATCGTTTGTTACACACATTGCCACCGTGTGAGTTGCCACTTGGCAGGCAGGTATTTTAATAGACTTGGCCCTGAGAAATAAGTGTTGTTAGTAAGCACCGTAAACCACGGGCACAAATTAAGCACTGAAAAGAAGAGTTGCTCTAGGCTACAGGGTTAAATTACATTTGAATTGTGCAAACTGTTTATGCTATTTAGTATTGGATGTGAGCTTAATGCCCAAATAATCTAGATCCAGAATCCTGTCAAGAAAATGACTATAATGGTGCAAGTTGTTTTCAATGAAGGTTTAAAAGAGGTTTTTCATCAGTAACTGAAAATGAAGTTGGTGCATACCTCCTAGTTTTCAGTTAAGTAATCCGCATATAACAATACGTTTCAAAATTAAATCTCAGCACTGGAAACAAGATCCTCTTTCAGCACTGAAAGATGTGTCAACATTACTAGTAATTGTCAGCACAGACAGCATGCTAGCAACCCAACAGATAAAATTGCAAGAACGTTGACAGACTGCTGTACCCAGCTGCAGTACAGTGTGTCACTCACTTTTGTGTGTTACCACCTCCAGGATGCAGGACTGACATTTGCTGCATGAAACATAGGCTCAACACTAGTTTACATTGTGGTGGGTATCTTCATTTTAACAAATGCACTTCATATTATGGTCACTATGTCTGCCTGCTTTCTTTGAGTCCTACATACAGAGCAAGAAGCACCATCCTAAGAACTGTCTTGCCTGACAAGTACAGTATTTGCTTGTTTAGAACCTGACAGGTGGCCTGCCAGCCTGTTGGGTCAAGAGAGGATGTTTGCCCCATTTAGCGATCACTATCCACCTGGTGGAGATCTCTAGGATAAGCCTATCCCCCACATAGGCAGAAGCACCTTCAACACAACTCGTGCGAGCCACAATGTACAACTATGCTACGCTCGCGTATTTTTCGAAGTTTGCGCTACTTAGCACTACGCGAATTGCACGCAGCACAGTGCAAACACGCTAAGAGTAGCCTAGTGTAGTGCAGCGGTCATTTTTTGCTTGCTCGCAGTCCTCAACGTCAAGTTGGCGTCCGCGAGCAAGCAAAATGACATCCCAGCGAGACTTTTTCCTCGTTTGCGATCCGCAACATCAAGTTGCCTATAGCGAGCGTGGAAAATAATCCTCCCGGCGAGATTCTCAACCTGGGGAGGACAGGTTTCTCATTGCAAGTGGTCGCGTATGCTCGCAACCGCTCGCCATGAGAAACTACCAGTCCGTGTTGAGAAAGCTGCCGCTCGAGTAAAAATCTACTTGAGCAGCCGAAAACAACAGCTTGCATTGTGCGAGATGCCGTTTTCAATGATTGCACAGTGCGGACAAGCATCCAGCACTGTGCAATCATTCCTGAACATGCTACTATGCAATTCGCGTAGTGCTCCGTGTAGCTCCCGTAGTGCGAAGTGCACTTCACGTAGCTACACATAGCGCTACATCGCAAACTACGCCCAGGGTTAATTTTGACCAAGTTCATGCTACTCCAAAGTTGGGTGAAATGCATGACGTTTGCATGAATTCCATATGTAAATAGCTTAGCTCTAACATTCATACATGAAATCCTTTCTCACCAATCAATAAGAGCACTTTATAAGCTCTGAACATGTGGCAAGTAGATTATACACTGAACTCAGCAAAGTCATTAACCTATTAAACTATCATACAACATCCGAAAGATTCTGATAAGTAAGGAAGTAAAGTGTGCAGGGAATGCACAACGAGTGAGAAATTAGATCAGAAGTAACCCTATTTGGAACTCCTTCTTGGAGAGCTGTAGCTTGACTATTTAGTAAAGTACTAAAGTTTCTGTTTTCTCTGTATGCTTCTGCTGATTAACACAATTAAAAAGTAAAAAAAGAACGATGTTAACTGTTCTTGTTTTATAAGTAGTCTTCCGGCGGTTCATACCCATTAGCCTAGTCTTTCAAGCGTTTGGAATGAAAAATAATTGTTCGACCTGGAAAGAAAAAAAACACGTATCAACTATCATTCACCAAAGTAGAAAAGGGTAACGGAAAGCCTTTAGGACAAAGTTGACTGACAGTGTGTTTAGACTAAGAAGGTCATGCCTCAAACAATAAATGAAGGATTTATTTAGGACGTACCTTTGCTCAAGTTGGAACAACATGGACAAAGTGTGAAATACATTGCTACGGTATCCCAATGCACATCGGCATGCCAAGGGAATCAAGGGGAACCACGTAAACTGCCTAGTTAAATAAAAATAATAAGCTGGTCAGAACTACAATGTGAACACATCTCGTTGTATAGATGACCAAGGCAATGACCCCAATAGAATATCAAGTTACCTGTCCTTGTTCGAAACGGGCCGCAAGACAAATACTGCTGTGTTGGTGCAAGAGTGAAAACTGAGTGTAAGTGCTGCCCATGGTTTCTAAAATGTCAGATTGCGTAACGTGAATATGATGAAGATGAAAGACAGACAACGTTTGTGAGAAATAGTTAATCAATTGTGGGTGTGAACAGAGTCCAAAAAGACAAAAACAACAGGAACAAAACAGAAACATGCCTCTTGATGCATAGTGACTGCTCTTCAAAAACATTACTACACATAGGAACATATTCTCAAGGACTTACCAGCAAGGTATCTGCACTTTATTGCAGCCAAAAAAACGATAAATGTATCTCCCCATTCACAAACTGGTGCTAACAGCCCATATCACCAGTTTACCTGCGAAAGCAGCCGCAAACAATATTACCACCGAACACCCCGGCAACTAACGCTAATGAGATGCAGAGTAGGGGTTCCTGTGTACAAAGCAGCGAACACACCATTCCACAGCATTCTCAACGATCAGCAAGATCAGCAATGAGATCCCAAAACATGCGATAAGGCGTGTTAGCCGCAGGAATATAACACCTGCTCTGACCTGGTGTAAAGTCGTGCGACAACCTGCACCACAAAAGGGAGCCAGCCCAGAGTCACACATGAAGAACAACAGATGCAATGGAGCCTTCGAACATGCAGCTCGGACACCAAAGAGGGCCACAACACCCAATGCCACCACACACACGGCCATCCCCCCGGAACCCCTCCTGCCCCCGGACTTCCACAGAGGCAGAGCAGACAAAGAAGGCAGACCTAGAGAAAACGCACCAGCCTTACCGACCCACCGCATTGCCACTCTACAGGCTCAAAAGGACAACCCTCCTCCGCATCCTGAACATCATTGCCCACAGGCTGATTGTACCAACACAGTGAACCACCAACATAACACCTCGGACAAAGCTGCTGGCTGTGCCGCATCTGTTGGCTACCTTCCAAACAAGAAGTGCCTGAGTCGGATGAATCACACAGCCAGCCCATCACAGTTCTACTCAACTGGCTCGGATGGCATCTTCAGCATGGTACCCCAGCTACTTCACCTCCCCCACACAGCGCAGGAATGGCTGGAGTACAGGAAAGGCATCCACACCATAGCTGGCTTTCCGCATGTGTTGGTGGCAATTGACTGCACACATGTTCAATCAATCAATCAATCAATCAACGCATTTATATAGCGCACTACTTACCCAGAGGGTCTCAAGACGCTGGGGGGGGGGATCTGCTACTGCTCGAGCAACCAGGTCTTGAGTTGCTTCCTGAAAGCGAGGTGGTCCTGGGTCAGGCGGAGGTGGGTGGGGAGGGAGTTCCATGTCTTGGCGGCAAGGTAGGAGAAGGACCGTCCCCCTGTGGTGGCTCTACGGATGCGGGGGACGGCGGCGAGGGCGAGGCCGGTCGATCGAAGCTGGCGTTTGGGAGCGTAGAAGTTGAGGCGGCTGTTGAGGTATCCTGGGCCTTGGCTGTGTAGGGCTTTGTGTGCGTGGGTGAGGAGACGGAAGGTGATTCTCTTGTTGACCGGGAGCCAGTGCAGATCTCTCAGGTGTCCGGAGATGTGGCTGCAACGGGGGATGTCCAGGATGAGTCGTGCTGAGGCGTTCTGGATCCGCTGGAGTCTCTTCTGGAGTTTGGCGGTGGTTCCGGCGTAGAGGGTGTTGCCGTAGTCCTGACGGCTGGTGGCGAGGGCCTGGGTGACCGTCTTCCTGGTCTCGGTGGGGATCCACCGGAAGATCTTACTTAGCATGCGCAGGATGTTGAAGCACGACGAGGAGACGGCGTTGACTTGTCTGGTCATGGAGAGGGAGAAGTCCAGGATGAAGCCCAGGTTGCGTGCGTGGTTTGTTGGTTTAGGTGCGCTGCCTAGGGCGGGGGGCCACCAAGAGTCGTCCCAGGCGGAGGGTGAGGATCCCAGGATGAGGACTTCCGTCTTGTCTGAGTTCAGTTTCAGGCGGCTGTTCTTCATCCATTCGGCTACCTCTTTCATCCCTTCATGAAGGTTGGCTCTCGCGGTGGCGGGGTCGTTGGTAAGGGAGAGGATCAGCTGGGTGTCGTCGGCGTAGGAGATGATGTTGAGGTTGTGCTGGCGTGCGATGTCTGCGAGGGGGCTCATGTAGATATTGAAGAGGGTTGGACTGAGCGAGGAGCCTTGAGGGACGCCGCAGATGACCTCGGTGGCTTCTGATCTGAACGGAGGGAGATGGACTCTCTGTGTCCTTCCAGCGAGGAAGGAGATGATCCACTCCAGTGCCTTCTCCTGGACTCCGACGTTGCTGAGGCGTTGTACTAGGGTACGATGGCAGACAGTGTCGAAGGCCGCGGAGAGGTCGAGGAGGATGAGGGCCGCTGTTTCTCCGTTGTCGAGCAGCGCTCGGATGTCATCGGTGACTGCGATCAGGGCGGTCTCGATGCTGTGGTTGGCCCGGAAGCCAGACTGCGAGGGGTCGAGGGATCCGTTCATCTCGAGGAGTGTTCCACTTGTGCCCCCTGCATTAACTGCACACAATTATCGCAACAGAAAGCACACGCATTAAATCAATGTGCAGGCAATAGTGGACCACTAGGGACTCCCCACCAATGTCATCGCCAACCACCCAGGCATTATGCATGATTCCTACATCTACGGACAGCCCAACATCAACCGGCCCTTCCAGGATGGCACTTACGGAAATGCTCTGCTCGTTGACAAGAATCAAATGAACACACCACACACCCCAACTCCACAATGATGCAACTCACAACTCTGGGAATGCACACTTTCCAAAATCACATTCCACATGCCAAACAACAAGCCCACCCACCAGACACAACAGCACAACTTACTGTGGTTACCTTGGCTCCATGTACATGAGCCATCACCGGCATGGCACAGAAGCCACACAATAGCAGATTGTGTGGGGAGTTGGAAAACAGGCATGTGCGGAACAGGCATGTGCGGAGGAGGCAAGTGGCCCTTGAATGAGAATGTACACAATGGCAAGTGTGGCGTGGATGTGCTGGCCAGACTGCAGTATGCAGACCACAGACATATCCATGTCAACATACACTGCTGGTGTGTGGACAGTACTGGACAGTGGATGCAACCATTTCACCCCAGCAAGTGGGGAAGTTCACGGAAATTTAGCTTGTTATGTTCCCCCTGTAAGCTTGAGCAGAGTGGGCTGGCATGGGGTATGCCTGGCCAGCGTAGGGGTGTGAATAAAAAGAACTTATCTCTGGGTGTGGTTATCTTCCGGAATGCCCAACGTTTCTACCAGGGAGGCACATCTCACCCCACCACGAGGCTGTCGCCATGAGCAGTGGGGTCTGCGATCCTGTGTGCCTGCTGCACCCTGGGCCGCTAGTCCCCATACCTGTCCAGCCCACCCCTGTGCATCCAAGGCCTCACTGCTGGCACTGGTGTGTGTCAAAATGAGCTCACCACGTGACAGTGCAAGCTCCAAACCTGAAGCCTGTGACCTTGGCAGCCTTCTCAGACCATCACGCTTGCGGCGACACAGACCAGCAGTACTCCTTTCTTGTTCACGTACTCCGCCGGCAGACACAGCAGACAAGTAGGTCATACATTTGGAACTGAGTCTGGATTACACAACGGCCGTAGACACATTATCTGGCAGAGTTTATATCACTAAACTCCCTTTGATGTGGTGCCACCAAGTCTGTGCATAGCATTCCAGCCACACGTGTCCGAGGGCCATTGCTGACTCCTGCCTTCAGCCTACACAGCAGGACAGCAAACCCTGCACTAATCCAACACAGTCTGTACCAGGCAGGACATGGCATCATCGCTGCCTGCACACCCGCTCAGCTCTGGTGCATCTACCTCCGCCAACCGCATATCATCTCCACATGCCATTCCAACGTTGTGTGTCAGAGTACTAGGAGGAGCTCACAGATCAGCAATTGACCCGTGCTGACCGCCGCCTCTGGCCTACACTGCAATCAAGTAGGTCACACAATTGAAACTGAGTCTCGATAACATGGTGGGTGAGTTCATGTGTTTATAGGACGATTGATGTGACTGTACTCCCTTCGATCAGGTGCCACTAACTCTGTGTATAGCATTTCAACAACACGTGTATGTGGTCCCTTGCTGACCACTGGGTTGGGCAGACACTGCGGGCCAGTAGGTCACACATTTGGAACTGAGTCTTGATTTTCCAATGATAGAGGTCATATCATTGCACGCAAGGAGAGGAGTAAGAGGAAACGCATTTCAGTCCGGAATACGAAAGGATCATCGTTACGGAGGTGATTGCACACTACCAACAACTGCTCTGGTGTCACTAATTCTGTGCATTGCAAGTCAACAACACGTGGCTGTAGGCCCCAGCTGGCCGCTGCTTCCGGCCCACATTTTGGTTGAGTAGGTCACACATTTGGAACTGAGCCTTGATTTATTTATGGATGACTTGATATCATTGTACATGCCTCATTGCAGACTGCATCCCCTCAAAGCCCAGTGCCACTAAGTCTGTTTCCCGACATCCATGAGCACTCTCTGGTTGAACTTTGGTGGCGTCTGAGTCTATGGACTGGGGTTTGTTTTCATCCTTATGTAGCTGATCCCGACTTGTTGGCAGTAACGAGGCAGTAGCATTCCACTCCTCCATTTACTGCTTCCGTACACCAACTGCCCTCTGCATCATGCCCTGGAGGACACCTTCCACTGTCCCCTGCTACCCTCTGCCACATTCACCTTTGACATCAATGAGGACCCACTTAGTCCGTCTGGCCCTACCTCAGTGCACCGCAAGTCACTGTCCCGTGGTGGTGTTCCTGTGCCGGCCGCAGTGCCTCCTGGGCCACTAACTCTTTTCAGCTCAAATCATGGCCCCTGTCTGATGAGATATTGGATGGCCTCTGGGTCAGTGGGCGCTGCCTCCTGCCTCAACTGCGTTACACCAGGGCTCACAAATCAAATTGAGTCCTGACCGGCCCGGATGTCGCTTCTCCATAGGAGGCACACGCCACCACCGCCAGGACCACCTCCAACCGCCAACTGCCAGAGTCAAAACAGTGGTCCTGACAGACTAATGGAGTTTTTCACACCTGTAGTGGATGCCATCATCTGCCTGATACCCTGCTCAGCACTCCAGGTGCCACTAACTGAGTGCACCGCAAGCGAAGGACCTTTACTGATTGAGTTTTGTGCCATGGAGAGGTTACGCAGCAATGTCAACTTAGTCAGTGGGGGAGACCTGGGACGATGATGAGGGAGATGATGCAGATGTAACACACCCCACTGCAGCAGCAACAGGTATATTCCGAAGGAACACAATCCTAGACAATTCTTTCACATGAGCACGCTCAGCTATAGTGCCCCAACATCAGTGCACTGCAACTCACGGACACTTATGTTTGCATATTGGGTGACCTCTGTACTTGCTCCGGCTACCACCATGATCCTTCACAGTTGTTTATCTAATGCTGGTGTTTTCTATTTCCATTTTAATAGTGATCACTGTTGAAGTTGTTGCCAGCATCAAGCACTCTGTGAGGGCTGGCTTATACTCACCCCACGCCCATCCAGCACAGGCATCACTGTACATGTGACCCTGGTAATAAAGAGTCCGGGCGCACGTGCCCGTAGCCAGTTCCACAAACTATCTGAGTGTGTCTGTGTGGTCATTATGTATTCATGAGGGCCCCGGGCCCTACAACATTACATTGTGCTCTGTGCAGCGGAGGCAACCATGTCACCCACGCAACATATAGCTTTGTCGTCACCCACTCAAAACGTAGGAGAAGTGGACTGGGCCATTGTAGGCAGGTCCAGCGTGGGTGTGCGTGTACGATATTAGCGGGGCTCTGGGCGTGGTTCTGTACAGGAAATGTGCAAATGCATGTGTCTCTGTTGTAGTGTGGGTATCCTTTGTGGGGTGTAGGTGGAAATTAGACACCCACGTTTGTGTACTATTTCGGCTTTCATGGGCTCTGACCCCACCCACACCTATTCGGTCACCTCCTTTTGGCATTCTGACACATGGCATTGGAATGGTATGGGCGCCTCGGTGATTTGTAAGCCAGGCTTGTTGGTGAGTGCTTCCTGCTGTGTGGTCTGTGCAGGAGTTGGGCTCTTCTCTATGTGGCTTGGCTGCCCTGCTCCTGTGAGTGGGTTGCCTACAATGTACATGAGCTGTTGTAGGGCATCGGTGTCGAGGTGTGGTGGTCCGCTCCAACATCGCTGATGAGTGGTCTGGTAAGCTCTACTGGAGGTGTTGTGTGTCCCTCTGCAATGTGAAGGGAAGATGCATGTTGACATTGTGTTGACAAGTATGTTGGTGCATTGTTTTTGTTTACATGCAGACTGTATGTCAATGTACATTGTGACTGTTTGTGAGGTGCTGGATGTTGATACGGGACATTGGACATTTGGACTACCTGACGGATGTGAGGTTGTACGCGAACATTTCCATCTCACAGTTTCCTGCTATATTAAATATGATTGTCCTGTTTCTGCGCATGAGCGGACCCAGTTGTGTACTCTGTTCTGCAGTATCGGGGTTGCACATAGTACCACATTGTTGTCAATGTGGTTGTGCTGTTCTTGCAATGAGTGTGTGCTGCAGTGTGCCACAGGTATCTGGGACATGACCCAGGGTTGTGGGTGTGCAGTGTGCTACACATCGTTGTGCATCTGTGCCATTGTGCCAATATCCTTCTGCCCCCCAGTCCCTGGTCGTTCCTCACCCTGTCGTTGTTGTGTCAGATCCTATCGAGCTGTTTCTGGACTCCCAACTCCTTGCACCCTCTGCACACTGTTGACTGTGGCCTCTGTTTTCTCCAGCTCTTCCTGTCGGGCAGGACTCCCACCTCCTGTCGTCATTGCTGCCTTATTGTTGACAGTGGGTTTGTGCTTGGCTTGGCTTTTCACATCATGCCAGTGCCTCTTGGCCTACTCTATTGGCCTCCTCGACACTACAACTGCATTCACGTTGGTCTAATTGTGGGTCAGTTGTTGGTAGTGTTCTGTCACCTCTGTGACACTGATCTGGTTTTCCTGTGGACTGCAGCTTGTCTTCCTCTCCTTCTTTTCCTTGGCCTTCCCCGACCCAGTTGTTCCTTGCTGGTGGTCTGTGGGGCTTTTGGGGTGTGCGTTGACCTCTGCCCTCGGTCTGGGTGCATCCATGTTGCTACGCACTTTGAAATTCTTTTGGGGTGTTCTTTTTGTTGCTTTTATGGTGCATTTTCCCACCTGATGCGTGGGATATAGAGGCCTGTCGCGTGTTTTTGCTGCTATGTGTATCAATATTGCCCTCATTGCAACTTTTTTTGCGTTCGTGTTTTGCATTTTTGCAGCATCGTGTTGATTTTATTGCGGACATTTCATGCGTTGCCGTGGGACTATCGCACGGTGCCTCCGTGTTGTGAATACTTAATTAACACAGCGTTATTTTCCCGTGATAATTTGCGTTGTTGAAAGTTGCGTTAAGCTAATTGTGTGATAGTTATCACACGTCCTTGAGAATATCCCCCACTGAATATAAATTCAATGCCACAGAACGCGGTAGAGTTACAACGGATTTGAGAGGGCTCCTTAACATATGTGCACTTAAATGAAAAATACAAACACATCCATATTTGTAATAGACCCGGCACTGAAAAATACATGCCCCGGTGCTAAGCACCGGAAAGCACTGGCACAAATTAAGCACTGAATAATAAAACAACCACTTTAAAGCCAAACCATACCACATCATTCATTCAATTAAGTTTTATTCAACAATATATGTCATGAAAGCAAGTATACAGTTAAGTAAAACATTTTAGCCATAAAATAATGTGATTCTTTTTTTTAAATTAAAAAAAAAAAAAATCATGAATGGGCAATCATAAACATAAGTTAATTAATACTAATTGTGTTAAAAAGGCAAATTCATGTGATAGTGAATAGTAAAACAGCATGAAGGAAGATTAACAGTAAATATAATATACATTAAAAAATGTTTCCTACATTTAAAATATTTAAAGCTGTTAAAATAGCAATAGCTCATAAATAAGATACCAGCCCCACAAACAGAATAATTTTAATTTGTGAGCTTGTCAGAGCGCGTGCTTCGTATGTGCTCTGATGACCCACATCCAACTCAAAAACTTGGCTGCTGGGATTGCGAGACAGGGTGATGGGTCAGAGTGCAATATTCTCATGACGATGCTACTCAGTCTAGTACCCAAATTCCTACAAGTTGGGGTGAGCCATACTTTACAGGGGTCAGCTAAGCAGGACAGACAAACAATATGTGAGCATATGTTTCTTCAAGATCCACGCAAATAGGGCATTTACTGTTACCTGACTAACCCATTTTGCAGTAAAGGATTTTAATGGCAAAGAGCCCACTCTAAATTGAAAGCACAATTTCTAGTCAAAAGGTTTAGTATTCCATGCTTGGCCTAGGTTTAAAGGCTAAGAAAAAACGTCAGCGTTGTACTATCACTTTCCCTGAGTGTACTTTGGGTCACCAAATCCCAGTATCTTTCCTTTATGATTTCTTTTGATGGACACTGGATGCTCGATTGGTTTTCCCACAAATTAGGCAAACCAATGTTGATCAGGGAATCTCTGACGCCACGTAGCCAACTGATTTTGGGAAAATAGTCTGTCCTAATTATATCCCTGAGTCCGTCACCATAGATTGTGATTTTCGGTGTGCAACAAATTCTATGCCAGTACAAAAAGGGGTGTATCCTGGCTTGGTCAGCCAGTGCTTTCCTACCTAAGTCATACAACAATGGCAACATTGGAGTGCTTTGAGGTAGACTAGTGATCTTTTGAAAGAACCTATTTTCTGCAATGGCTAACTGAGTAAGGTTTTTGAAGCCCCAAAGTTCTGCCTAATAAAAAATCCAAGGACCAGATGTAGGAACCCTAATACCGGTCGGTAACGGCCGAAATTACTGAATTTCGGTCGTTACCGACCGGTATTAGGCCTTTGGGATATAGGTGGCTACATTTCAGATTCGGTAATTTACCGAATCGGTAAATTACCGAATTCTTAAATACCGATTTGGTAAATTACCGAATCTGAAATGTAGGAAGCACTCATGTGAGTGCTTTTCACCTGTAAGGATTCGTTATTTACCACCAACTACAAGTTTGTGCTAAATTACGAAAACCCTAAAAAAAACAATTTTTTGCATTTAATAACAGTGCCATGTGGCAGACATACATGCCCTTAGGGCATGTATGTGTGCCACATGTGCACCCATGCACAATTCAGGTGTGCAACAGGGTGTCAAAGTGACACCCTGCCACTTTTGAATGCTTCCCCCCCTTTTACCGAATCGGTAAATACCGATTCGGTAATTCCCATTCATTCCTATGGGCCTACATTGTACCGATTCGGTAATACTTACCGAGTAGTTACCTACATAGCATTTACTGATTCTAAAATGTGTTCCCGAAAACTCGCCTGTAGAGTGGTGAGGGTGTCATTGGCGTTTATCCACTCTTGGACCTTAGCCAAGAAAAGTCGAGCTACCACCTTTTGAATGGAGTCAATTAGGCTACTGGGCCTGTAATTCCTTGCAGGGATTTGTCTCCTTTTTTGTACACTGGGATAATCTTGACCCCTCTCCAGGAATCAAGGACAGGTGCACCAAGGGCAATTGCGTTTGCAAATAGCATAATTTAGCTGCTCCATTTATCCTTGTCATGTAGGAACATGTCAGCCGGGATACCATCAATGCCAGGCGCTCTTCTCCCTGTGAATGCACTAAGGGCAGCATTGACATCAGTTAGGTCAAAGACCTCATCAGAATAGTATGAATGGGAAAGTGAGGAAGCATTGACCTCATCTTCATCATCATCTTTGGCATATTGTGATTGCAAGTGATTAACCCATGAGTCCTGAGCTACATGGTTTAGTGGCAGCAGTGGAAGCCCTCCCCTAACCCATTTAAGCATATTCCAGAATAATTGTGGGTTATTTCTAGCACATGCTAATTTGAAGTCCTGCCATCTATTTTCATCCCATCATTTTTTTGCCTTTTGCTGGTCCCTCCTATACTTTGTCCTAGCAGTCTGTACTCTGGATGGTAGTCCCGTTCTAATAGCTTTCCCAAGGACTCTTCATGCTGATTTGCATTCCTCATTAAACCAATGGTATGGCTGCTATTAAGAGATCTTCGTTGCCCTGGATGGTTTTAGAAAATTGGAGTGTAATTTTTCAAATAACGTATTATGGAGCACAGTTATAGCCTCAGATGAATTAGATTTGGTGAGGAAAACCTGCATTTCAGGTAACATGTGCTCATTGTTCATGGCAATGTTAGATAAGATATCTGGTTTCTCAAAGATCATTGCCCATTTGAGTTGTCGCATGTCATTTGTGGTTTGCAGATCAGGAGCAATAAGTAAGTTAGGGGGTTGTGAAGGTTTGTGTAGGCCCTTAAATTCAAAAGCTGAGCATAAAGGATTATGATCGCTGTCCACACAATCCTGCACAGCCATATCCTTCATTTTAGATTAATTAACTAATAATCAATGCAGCTTGCATATGGCCATTATTTATTGCATTCGCCCCGTGCCAATCTGAACTGGCTCTTCCATTTGCCACTCCCAAGTCTTTTCCTGAACAGATAGTTTTCATTTGGATAGCCACTTCTGTCCATCCATTTGTTGGTGATAGTTCGAGACTTGGGTTACCCCATTGAGCATCTTCCTCCCTCGCAAGATTGTGCTTCTCACTACCAAGGGGCTCAAAAGTCGAGTTAAAGTCCCCTGCCACTACCACTAATGAATCTCAGGAGTGGTTGTCTAAAAGATCGTTGAGGACCATCAGGGTTTCCCACCTCCACCCCCCACTGTGCCCTTTCACATATGCATTGTCAATCTATCTCGCTAAGTGGTAACATATCCTTGTGGGGTGACATAGTTATTTGCTTATTTATTTATTTATTTTATTTATTTGCATACTTATAACGCGCTGGGAATCGACTCCCTGAGGAGTATCTCCGCGCCTTTTTAGCAGCATCTGAGACCAAGGCCTGCTCTAACAGTATTAAGTGAAGACTTAGTGGGATTAATAGTTGAACAAGAAAGTTTTTAATTTTTTCCTAAAAGGAAAGTGTTCCTTACAGGTTCTAATGTCATAAGGAAGATCGTTCCAAAACTTTGGTCCAGCTACAGACAGAGCCCTTCCACCTTGTCTGGTCTTACAAAACCTGGGGACACATAACAGCTCTTGATTACCAGATCTCAGAGTTCTAGCAGGGATGTAAGGGACAAATTTTTTTGTTAGATAGTCAGGACCTTTACCAATGAGACATTTATGGATGATGCAGCACGTTTTAAACAAGACTCTCTGTTTCACAGTGAGCCAATGTAGTTGATTCAGTAATGGTTTCGAGGGTGTACGTGCTGGGGCATTCAAAACCAAGCGTGCTGCCGTGTTCTGCACAACTTGGAGTTTGTTAATGATGCCCTCATTGGCGGCTAACAGCAGCCCGTTACAGTAGTCCAGTCTGCTCAACACAAGCGACTGAACTAGCGTTTTCCTGGTGGAATCAGGTAACAGGGGGAAAACCCTTCGGAGAAGACCAATCACATGGAAACAGGAGCCTACCACTTGATTGGTATGATGTTTAAAAGCGAGCTCCTGATCCAGTTTGACCCCGAGATCTTTTACCACCTCTTTGGGTACGGGGACTGGGCCAAGGTCTTGAGGCCACCAGTCGGGAGTCCACAATCTTTTGGCCTCTCCAAAAAGCATTACCTCAGTCTTTGAGACGTTACACTGAAGGAAATTTGCTGCCATCCATTGGGCCACCTCTTTCATCCCCTGGGCAAAGGAGCTGCGTACCTCAGGAGTCATGATTTTAAAGGGGAAGAGAAGTTGAGTATCGTCTGCATACGATACAGGAATAAATCCGTGGGATCTCATGATGTTAGCCAGGGGTGCCACGTAGATGTTAAAAAGTGTAGGGCTCAAGCAGGAGCCCTGTGGCACCCCCTTAGAGATCTCCACCTCCTCTGACTGGTACGGACCCAGTATGACTCTCTGAGTACGCTTGATGAAAAAGCTCCTTAGCCAGGCCAACGCCTTGCCACCCAGCCCGATGTTAATGAGTCTGGAGGTCATGATATCATGTGACACAGTGTCAAACGCCGCTGACAGATCTAAAAGCACCAGGATAACGGAATAACCCTTATCCTGTAGCATATGGAGATCGTCAGCGACGGACAGCAAGGCGGTCTCAGTACTATGCCTGGGTCTGAACCCCGATTGTGAAGGGTCAAGTCCTCCTGCACTTTCTATATATTTGGATAAGTGCCGATTTACAAACTTTTCGGCGAGCTTCCCTAAAAAAGGGAGGAGTGAGATAGGTCTCAGGTTTGTGAGGTCGGTCCAGGGAATGGAATTATTTTTGCGTAGGGGTCTGACCAAAGCTTGCTTCCAGCCTAGGGGGACTTCCCCCGTGCTCAGAGAAAGGTTAAGTACCTGCTGAATACTTACACCCAGCTCCTCAGTGAGAAGAGTCATAACCCGTGCTGGTATGATATCCGAGGGGCACCCGCTCTTAGTTTGGGTGATAAGAGTGGTTATCTCCTCCAATGATATAGGTGGAAAGGCTTCAAGCTTACAGGTCGTATTTCCTATTGGGCTAATATGGGGCTGGACCAAGCTATCAGCATTGCTCATAGAATTCGAGGTGGATTTGGTGGCTAAGATCTTCGTATAAATGCCATCTATTTTTTTGACAAAAAACTGAGAGATATTATTGCACAATTCCTGAGACTCAATTCCATCCGTTTCGCAAGCCGAGGGTTTTATAAAGGTTTGCAAGATCTGGTAGAGAACTTTAGGATTTTTTCCGGCTGCTGACAATTGGGTTGCAATATGATGTTTCCGTGCAGCCCGAATAGCTTTATGGTAAGCTTTTAATGAGGTCCTGTGTGATTCTTTGTCCTCTGCCTTATGAGTGGCCCTCCAACGTTTTTCTGACTTCCTAGCAGTTAGCTTTAACTGTCTAAGATCGTCAGTGAACCAGACCTCTTGTTTAGAAATAGGCCGTGGTTTAAATTTTCTCAAGGGAGCAACCTGGTTAATAGTCAGTGTTAAGGCTTCATTGAATTTGACTAATGCGGAGGAAACATCATCTCCACATTCATCCCAGTTGGGCTCTGTGTATTTACTTCTGAAACCCTCAGCAGTTAGTTTGTTCCAGGGTCTTCTGACTTCTGCCATCGTCCTCTGGATGCCCTTTACCTTATAGTTAAGGCGGGTGTAAAATTCAATGATGGCGTGATCAGTCCAGTCCACTAAAGTGGGAGGCAGACATTTAATAGAGGTGTAGTTGCATAGCACAAGATCTAGGGTGTGTCCGGCAGTGTGTGTGGGTCCCTGATTCATTTGGTTGAGGCCAAGCGAGGCTAGATCGGTCAAGAGTGTCTGTGCTTCAACACATGTGGCTATTTCGCTATGGACATTGAAGTCCCCTACCACAGTAAAATCGGAATTGCATCGTATGTGGGGGGCCAACACTTCCACAAGTTGAGTGGAAAAATTCCCAAGGGGGCCTGGAGGTCGATAGACCAGTGCACCTTTCCTGGTGTACTTAGTATTTGGGTTGATGGTAAAAATCAGGAGCTCCATTTGCGGGTTACACACCGTTTCAATGACCACCACCTCTATTTCTTGTTTGAAAATGATGGCCAGCCCACCACCAGTTTTAATGGGGCGGTCCATCCTCACTATTTTGTATCCCAGCGGCACCCCCATAGTGATGGCTGGAACAGTGTGGGGTTTTAGCCACGTTTCAGTCAAGAAACAAAGATGTGGGCCCTCAGAGGTAATGAGATCCCAGATCTGAGTTGCATGAGACACTAGTGAGCGAACATTACAGAGAAGGTTCTTACAAATCAGAGAAGAATCATTAGCAGGGCATGGATGTTGTATAGGGACGGAGGTAGGGTGCAAAGGGGATATAACAGCATTGCGACTAAATTGTGTGTGACATATATTGCAAGAAAAAGGTCCCTCCACACATATCTCCGCCCTATGGGGACACAGAGTGGTAACATACCTGCCCACGTCCCGCAATGTCTGGCTAGAATACGTGTATACAGGTTGATGGAGAGGCTCCGAGAGGGTGATGGAGCCCGTCATAGCCACCAGCCCCTAGCCACGTCCTGCCGCGGACGGGCGCAGACGGGCTAGTCTTTGGCTCGTCTTAGGCGCAGGATTAGGCGCCACACTGCGCGTCAGCCATGACTAACAGCATTTACAGTCACTCAGAAAACAACCCAATTTCAGTCTTTATCCATATTTAAAAATAAATACAGACAGGAAAATTAAGAGTTTCTGACTGTATTTATCTGTACAAATTAGTAAAAACAGAAAACAGGGAGCCAAGTATATAAGCATTGTTCATCACAATCCTATTCTTAATTTACATATACTACAATGGTCCTCAAGCATAAAAATAAACTGATACTACATCCATCCACGCAAGCCTATGGTAAAGGCACACTGGCTGGATACACAAAATGGCTTCCAGCCACATGGTAAAACGACAACTGTGAGCAAGGAGGCATCGGGAACAAAGAATACATGCAAGCCTATGGCAAAAACTCACTGGCTGGATGCAAAAAATGGCTGCCAGCCACATGGTCAAACAATAACAGTTAGCAAGGAGACATGGGGGCCAAAGAACACATGCAAACTTATGGGAAAAACACAATGGCTGGGTGCACATAATGACCGCCAGCCGCATGCGCAAACAATGACAGCGAGCAAGGAGACATGGAAAGCAAAGAACACATACAAGCCTATGGCCAAGCCTATGGCAAAACACACTGGCTGGATGCACAAAATGACTGCCAGCTGCATGGTCAAACAACAACATGGAGCAAGGAGGCATGGGAACAGAGAACCCATGCAAGTATATGACAAAAACACACTTGCTGGATGCACAAAATGGCTGCCATCCACATGGTCAAACAACATCAGCAAGCAAGGAGGCATGGGTAACAAACAGAGCACATTCAGCCCTAAGGACACAGACTCCTCAAAATGGCCCCTGGCCACATGGCATGCAGAACAAAGACATATGGTGGCTTATGGCAAGCACACTCACTGGCCAAACAAAGCAGGAATGGTAACACTGAAGAAAACACAACTATCAATTCCAGCAATGCCACATATGCACAAGTATACCAAAAATCATAAAATACAAAAAAAACACCATATTTCAAATTAAATCCAATATGCAAAAGAGGGAGGAGGTAGAGGGTTGCGCCAGGTCCACCCTCCTATACTAGTGAAGGAAACAAAAAATCTGAGGTCTCGGATAAGGAACCTAGTTGGTAAAGTAGATTGTCATCGGTGAAAGATGTAATCTTGAAAGGAAAAATTTCCTTTCTTGAGTCCCCTCACTCATCTGTGTTTCCTCACGGTGACATGCTTCATCATAGGGGCCATCCCAACCCACTGCGGGTTGAGGCGTGCTACGACTTGCAAAAATACAAAGGAGCACTTGTAGTGAGGAACTATGTTTGGTGCGGTGATGTGTGTGGAGTGGAGTGATTTAAAAATACCTAACTAGTGGGCGGAATTACTTTTTTCTTGCTCCTAGTTGATATATTAAAAGTGGGGTGGGTCTCTAGGTTTGCCTGGTTAGCAATGAGTCAGGAGTCCTAGCAGAGTGCCAACATGTTTCGAGCTTACCCCCTAGCTCTTCCGCAGGACACCACAGGCACCAGCCCTGTTTGTACCACTCCAAAGTGCAGTGAAAAAATGCCAAATGATGAGCATTTAATAGAAACCATATTCATACGACATATGATAATGTTCAGTAGATATCTGTAATAAAGAAAAAACGATGTTAAGAGGCAACAGCCTGCCCTCTGCATGTTTTCTTAGAATAATATTCCCCAATGGTAGTGCCTAAATAAGAATATATGCACCAGTCTGCATATGAATATATACAATTGTGATTCCTCATGCACCTGTGGTCCTAAAGAGGAAAAGGTTGCTGCATTTGGTGCGCGGTGTTTTGAAGTGACTCGGTGAAAATAGCAATTGACCCACGTTAGTGAAAGTGGCACATTTAAACACAACAACGGACAAAACACATATATAAAACATACGTTTTAACAAAGCTAAACTGAGCCTCATGGTCAGATCGAGGGTCTAGAGAGATCCACGAAATATCTAAAAACGGAAGAGAAAGTGCGATTACTTTTCCGTAGGTAGCGGACACTCATGGTGGTCTTCCCGGGCAGTACTGTGTATGTCAAACACAGTTAAAGCCCTGGTTCCGGTGCCTGTAAAGGAACGGACTTACTTGTACCGATTATCTCCTTGCCGGTTTTCTACTCGGCTTCCCTCGAGACCGGATGGTGCCGTCTCTCTGCGGGAACCGCTATTAGCGCCTCCATCAACAAAAAGACGAGGGCAGGGACCAAATACCCACAAAACACTGCATCAAAAGCAAAATAACCTAGGGACTAAGCAAGAAAACATAAGTTTAGCTACATCAACAGCGGCCCCCGAGTAGGGGTGGGCGGAATTTGCATTATCGCGTTAAATTCCTCGAACACGCGTAATTGCTGGTTTGCGATGCTTTTTTACTGTTCCCAATCCCTGTTTGCATGCTCGGGGGGCAATATCTTGTGATCACGCATTTGAGAACGCGAACAAGCAAACATTTGGGGCAATTTCTCGTTCCCTGCGAAACACGAAATTGCCCAAATTCCGCAAATTCCGTGAGCAGAACAGAATTTTCCACCCAGGCCTACCCCCGAGCCCATGGGGGTCATTCTTGTACCGGGGGGCCTTCTGATACAAATCAGCTAGATTTCTGGGTAAACTTGAGGGGATTCTTTCAACCCTAATCAGACCAGGGCTAACTAAGATATCTGATATAGAAGAAAGGCTACAGGGTCTAGAAGGGGCTGTTAAACGCTCAGTGGAAGCTACACACCCTCCTGTCAGACATGCCGCGAAACAGAGGTTAACGTTAATAACATCTAGGGCTGCTCTGCCCTGAACGCTGCACACAACACATTTGTAGCTCACACTGCGCCCATAGACAGTCCTACACCCAATCCTGACCGTGAAGTTGCGCCAATGGCGTACTGCATGCGCTCCGCTCAACAGCTCAATCGATCCCTCTTAGAGGTTGGCGGTGGGACCTGTATCGAAGCGACCCATCCTGCGCGAACCACAACTCAGGCGAATCACGTAAATTCTATTAGACCACAGACTAGGGAGCAAATAAGGGAGGTCAATGGGAGACAGAAAGACAGTTATCTATCAGAGCCAACTTTTTTATATCTTCCACCAGAGGCTTCACCTTATACTGTTCTCACAAATGTACCCCCCTTACAACAGGGAGTCTTCGAGCATTGGTCGTCCCTGAAAAATAAGGCACTACATGCACTCTCTATCAAGATGGGCCACACTCATGTTTTATTTTCTGAGTTTAAGATAACTCGCCAAATCCCCTGGGTAGCTTGCACACCCAAATCACTGGAAGGAGGCTGGGTTGTGGTTACTTTCAGATCTTCGGACCTGGTTTGAAGTATCTTTGAAGTGTCTAGGCGCCACATGGTTGGAAACGAGGGAATGTGAGTAGTTCCCCTAGGCTTCTTTTACCAACCATCTTTGCTGCCCAATCAGGTCTCTGTATTTGACAAGAATAGTGGTATGCCACAATACAGATATGGTATTCCAACATTCAACTCCTTTGAGGCCCTCTATAATCTGGATGGGGTAGATTGACGGGCACCACCTTCAGGCAATATTGAAGGCAAGAGGGAGCACCAAGAAATTACCACCCCGGATACCGCCCAGCATAGGGGTCTACCATGGAATGAGGAATTAACTAGGTCCCCAATCCCCAAATACTTAGAGGGGTGTACAAGTGGAAAGGCAAACCCTGGGGACTTAGTGCATTCCTCTGAACACTACATGGATATATCAGGGATATCAATAGAATCCATTCTGGATCTCCCTAATGTAACAGGGCTGATCAGCATTACATCCCCGACAACACCAGAATCTACAACGCGTACAGTGGTGTCCTGGAATATCTCCGGGCTATGCTTTAAGGTTACAAACCCAGTTTGGGAAGCGTGTGTGAGGAACATAGACATTTTACAGGAGACATGGGCAACTGAACCTTTACACATAAATGGTTATAAAACATTCAGTACACCAGCAGTGAAAGGCCTGGGTGGGAGCCCAAAAAGTGGGATCTCCACATACATTTCAAATAAGTTGCTCTTAAGCAAGATCATGTTTCACCCAGGGGGAAACCATTTTCATATGTTTGAGTTACTTTCCACTGCAACTCACCGCATATTTTTGATCAACTTAAACCATAATACTACCCAAAATGACCTTGACTCAGTAGCGGAAGGCATTCTGGCTACAGTCATAAAAATATCCTATGGGAAAAGCAAAGATACCATGACTGCTGATGGGCGATTTTAATTGTGGACTATGTAATCATTCTGATAATAGATTGTGCGGTATCCTTAATGACGTTGATATCTGTAGACACTTTAATCATTCTAAGACATTCATTTAATGACCTCATCTCTAAACTAGATATTTGGTTTGTAAATGAGATCTTAACCACCCCAGTTGGTTTTCTGTCCAATTTCAATGGGAGAGGCTACGCCACTACCATTGATTATATATTGATCTCACCCATACACACGCATCTGGTCCTTTCTTTTGAGGTAAGCGACATTGCTCTAAGCTAGCATTATCCGTTCTTCTTAAAGTTTAAGACACGCATCTATTTTCCGAACACGCCTGATTTGCATACCCGTATGCTGGGAACGGTAGAATTGAATAAAGTAAATGAATTTTCATTAAAGTGGTCCAAGATTGATGCTGGCCTGCTAATTAAAAATGTTCTAGTAAAAAGCAAGCATGAGTTAGAAATCTGTCTAAGTGCGGATGCTTTGGATGCAACAATAGTGAATTGTTTTGTGGACATCACTAGGGTGGACACAAATGTATTAACTGCTCATTTCAGCAATCAACCTAAATCCACAGGTTGGATTAATAAAGAATGCTCCAGGGCATATGGCAACTTAAAAAGGGCACTGCACACAAAGCCAAGATCATTGCCTAATGTCCGTCAAGCTTGCCTAGATTATAGAAGAGCAATAAAAGAAAGAAAACAAACCCTTCAAAACGATGCTTGGGACTCTTTACATAATGCTGCCGAGCAGAAAGATTGTACTGCATTCTGGAATGTCCTGGGAACCCCCTTCCTAGCCCCAAGTAAAGGCCCCTCAGTGGAGATAGCTAATATGGAAGAAGCATGAATTACCCACTACTCCAAACTATATAATGAATGAGGGAACTCAGTGAGGCATCAGGATGATTATAATATTGAAAATTGCGATCATTTTGATTTAGTAATCACCTTGGAGGAAGTGACTAGGGCCCTGGCTCAAAGCGCAGACGGTAAAGCACCTGGGCCTGATGGGGTAACAGTTGACCTGTATAACCATAACGTCTCCCTGTGGGGGCCCTAACTGATACAGGTTCTTAATGCCAGCATAAATGTCTACCCTCCCCCAGACATGGGCACAATCAATTATAATTCCAATTTTTTAAAAGGGTAATCGTGAAGACCCAGGATGCTATAGACCGATTTCCCTCCTAGATTCTATAGTTAAGGTACTAGAGAAAGTTTAATTTGGAACACTTAGCAGACTGGGCGGAGGAAAATCTGATTTTATCCGACCTGCAGTATGGGTTTCGTGTCAGCCTTGGCACCATTGAACAGTCCTTAAACCTCACATTACTGATAGGCAAGTACACAAGAGCGAAAAAGTAGCCTATATATGGCCTTTGTTGACCTCACCGCGGCCTTTGATTTGGTTAAGCGTAATAGGCAGTGGGAGGTCCTTGAAGGGGTGGGGGTTGGCGCACAAAATATTTTGCTCCTGCGCCAACAGTACAGTGAAATGTCATCTACCTTTGGCCAGAAGGGAGAGTACACTGAAGCCTTCCCAATCAGGAGGGGGGGGGGGTCAGACAAGGCTGTGTGCTGGCCCACTTCCTTTTGGACTTATATATTAATGGACTTGAAGATGCATTGCTTCTCCATGGCAAAGACTTTCCTCAAGCTGGTGGCCGGTCCATTCCCGCACTTTTCTATGCAGACAATGCCGTATTGATGGCCCGTACTCAAAACGGCCTCCAGCGAGCCCTGGATATTTTTAGCACATTTATGAGCGATCTTGGTCTTGAAACTAATATATCCAAGACGGATGATATGAGGTGTAAGCAAGGGACGCAGAAGACCCGTGAAATGTTCATAGAAAGGATAAAGTTAGCCTCTACAAAAAATGTCTCTTACTTCGGTTTACTAATCATCATAATTCCTGTGCCCTGCCAAATCCACCAAAAAATTAGCTTTCCCAAGATCTACGGCTGGTTTATCAACCTTTGCCAACAAGTTAGGATGGAAACCTCCCACAGAACTGTTTCATATATATTAAGCAAAGTGTGTTACCATGGCAACCTATGGAGCGGGGGTGTGGGGTTTTGTGGAAATTAATCCCCTACAAATATTTGAAAATGCATTCACAAGGTACATTCTCTCTGCTCCTCCTAGTATACCCACCTTTATTTGCCATGGGGAGTTAGCTCTCCACCATATAGCAGACATGTTAAAACTAGAGCCGATACTTCTGTGGCATAGAGTCTGGTGTAAGGACCAGACAGAGTTGAACAGAGTGATTCTAAAAGACACTTTAAGATTGGAAGGGGCCCTTGCAATCCCTTGGATTACATTTGTATGTGATTTTATGAACTAACTGGGACACCCTGAAACTTTTTTAACCCCATCCTCAATGATGGAGATTTCAAGAAAGGCTTTAAAGAATGAGGCCATCCAGTTCTTAGAAGCGTAAAGATTGCATGGAGAATTTGTAGCAAAAATAACCGTGAGACACATCCATTGTTACATACTACCATAGGGATGGAGCCCTATCTATTTTTCGTTCCAGGAAGGTTTGATAGATTTCTTCTTACTAGGTTAAGATTGGGTATCATCCATAGATTGTTGATATTCCCTAAAATGAATGGCTGATCCTATACTCTAATACTGTGCCCTTGTGATAACATTTCTGACCAATCCACCATGCACCTAGTCTTATTTTGCTAATTTTACGTAGAGCAAAGGAAAGTTTGGATTATTCCTTTTTTAAGAAAACTTGGGCTCAGGCAGTGTCATATGGATACTTCGTTACATATATTGCGTTAAGTTAGCATGAGTGCATTACATGTTTAAACAGCCTTTTTTCCTTTGGCTTCAGTTTTGCACACGACACATACTTGTTGTTGTCGCCTTCACCCTAGAAGCGGTGAGGTGGTTTATTTGAGAATAATATGTTATTTCTATGCTATCAGCTTTGCCTGGTACACTTGGTACAACTGTCTGCACACTGAGAGCTGCACACTCTAAAATTAACCTAACACAAGGTTGCTGGGAGGCTTGATCCTCGCACCACATTAGACATAACACAAATAATGTTGATGCCAACATTTTGGGCTCTACGCGGGTTTAAGATAGAGTTACACGGAATGAACGTAGACACTTGGTGCTGCGCATGAAGAGAGCTGGTAGCTGTTGATGTGAACTGCTCCTACTGACATTGAGAGGTATGGGGCCGCCCTGCTAAAGCCCGAATGAGACCTTCTTAGATATAAAATAATATGCTAGATAGGGTGCGCGAAATATAGGTGATATAGATTTCTATAGAAATTGCATTATAACATGCTAGCACCTTTTGCTTACTATGGATTAGTGACTATGCTGCTGACTCTGATTTTTATAATCTGCATTTTGGTATTATACAAGATACTGCGTTTGAGAACTTTGCATTGAATAATAAATATTTCAAACTTGCACTTGTGTTCTTTGACTCTCCGTTTTGGTTTGAAATGATTATATAACGAAAGAGTGTTCATGTGTTCCACGACTCCTGAGGTATTCTAAAGATCATGTTCTGGTTTGTCTAAGACATGAATCATTCCATAATGATCCATGAGACACTGTAGCTAGCTAGGTAAGGAGATTTCTGACACTGAGATGAGTTTTTGGATCATCCTAACTCACTGAGGTTCTAGATCTCTATGCACAGTTCTGTGGGAGAACGGAAACCCTGCTACATGGCGCCCAACGGTTTGGTTGGCCTTATTTCATGACACTCGAGTAGTATATCATTCAAACCTTTACACCTTCATTCCCGTTTCCGGTAAACGGTGGTGTCGGAAAAACCTACCTATTTTTGAAATAGGTCTTTTCAAGCTTGAATTTTTCTAAAAACGGTTTCTTTGAATTACTAGCCAGTTGTGCTACATACTGCTCTTTGTATCTTTGAACTTCCTGTGCTAAACATGTCCGTGGACATAGCGCAGCATAGCCGTGTCGCGGTTCGCGACCACTTGCGGGCATATAATGTACCTGCGGAAGGCTTAGCTGTGGTTCTAGTGGTGAGTGCGGAACATGCGTACCCGTACGAATTGTTTTATTCCTGGGTAACATTTCCGGGTGTGGACGCTAATTCGGGTGTCTTCCATTCATACACTGCCACAGATGTACCGGCGGCTTATGCTCCGTACAGGGCACTGGAAGTACCTATCGACGCTTGGCAGCACGGAGTTTGGTTTGGTGGCGCCCTACCCCATTCTTTAACGGCTCCGAGGTTAGGTCCTTTGTCCATTCCGGGCACAAATTGGCCCGCTTTGGGTGGATTTACTCCTCATTAAGCATGAGCGAATTTTGCGGATCTCGCGTTCGCGAATTTTGCGGATTTGCGGATTCGCAATCCGCAAAATCCGCGAATTCCCGCGAATTTGCGGATTTTTTTTTTTTTTGTGTTCGCCCGTGTTTCTGCCAGTTCGCGAGGGTTTTGTACACTTTCGCAAATTGCGAACTTACCTGTCGGGTCGCAAGTTTCGCGAACTTGTTGTTTCTACGTGTCCAGCCTGTTTGGGACACTCTTCTTCATCACTGCCACTCTCTGTCACCACTGCCACTCTCTGACTACTCATGCCACCCTCTGGCCCACCCATGCCACCCTCTGTTTCATCACCACACCCTCTGGTTGTCCAGTGTACATTATTTTCGGCAAAGCAAAGCACACCTTCCCTGCCTCAAGTGACCTGAATTAATTTGGGGCTGATTCATGTGTCACAGAATATTTTTTTAGCTGGCACCTGCTTCCTTAGTGCGCCCTGATTAGTGATCTTTTGCACTTGCTAAGTGCTTTCATTGTTGCAAAATTAGTTACAACACCTGCCCTGCCCCAACTGACAATAATGAATTAGGGGCTGATTAATGGATTTTAACTTCCAGCCTGGCTCCTGCTTGTCTCCCTTAGCTGTAATTCAGGACCTTTGTGGCATATGTGTAACTATTCTGAGGTTCAGAGCAGGGTCACATACTAGTTTCAACTGGCAACTGAACTCTGGAGGGGCCCCTCAGGAAGCACTCCAGGAAATGGCTACTAATGATGAGCCTGAACTTTTGAACCTGGTAAGTAGTTACTTTCAGTTTTGCTAAAATCGTATTTCTGCAATTTTGCACTTATTCGCGGGGCGCGAACTCACGCGAACAGTGCGAGCAGTGCGAGCAAAATCCGCTGCTCGCGGATTTGCGGATTTTGCGGGAAATTCGCAAATCTCGCGGATTGCGGATTTCCCGAAAATCCGCAAAATCCGCGAGCGGAACGGATTTTCCGCCCACGCCTACTCCTCATCCTAATCGCGCCACTTGTAACGTGGGTGACCTGCGGCGTCTTCATGAGGTCGCGGTTGGAGTGATTAGAGCGCTTGTTCATTACATTGGTCGTAATATTCATGGCGCAGCCCCCGCAGGTGCGCAGCTTCGGGCGGAACAGGCTGGTTTGAAAATCAGTCCTGTCTTGGTGAATTCCGTTATGGGCAGAAAGCCAGAGAATAAGGATGATTTTCCTTACTGGCTTGCCGAGAAATTCGACCAACTGGAGGCTGTGTTTCCTAATACGACTCCGGGTGAAAAACACCGGATTCTTACGCTTAGTTTACCGAAAGATTTAGCCCCTGAACTTGCTGACTGTGAAACATGGGGTAAGACTTTTGCAGCGGTTTACTCGAGGTGCTATGGCACCCCGTCAGTGTCAAACCTTTCTGAGGTCCTTAAACGTGTTCAGGATGATCACGGACCGGAGTCGGCGGTCGAATTGGGTATGCGCCTGAGCGGCTCGTTTGAGACGGTTTGCGGTCTTATCCTTGCAAATGTCAAGGGGGATGCAGTGAACTTTCAGGTGGCCAATGCTCTGGCGTTAATTCCCGAGGCCGAGAAACCCCGTCAGCTGGCAAGAATTATTGTGGCGGCTTATAAAATGGTTGGCCGCACTTCTAAGGGTTTGAAAGCTTTTTCTGAAAAAGAGAGGAAGCAGCCCCAGGGACAGTCTTCGGAAACAGGTGGACAACCCAAGTCCAAAAAACAAAATTGGCCTAAAAAGCAGAAGCAGGGTAAGCAACAACAACAGCAGACACAGGTTTCTGGTCCTGCACCTTCGCAGCCTGCGCAGTCAGATCGAGTTTATGATTTGC
This sequence comes from Lissotriton vulgaris, assembly GCF_964263255.1. Taxonomy (NCBI): domain Eukaryota; kingdom Metazoa; phylum Chordata; class Amphibia; order Caudata; family Salamandridae; genus Lissotriton; species Lissotriton vulgaris. The sequence continues at coordinate 754,660,041 of NC_141685.1, read as the reverse complement.
GTGATCGCGCGATGATTAAAACGCCAGAGAGATATCAGGCTTCTGACCAACGCTCTCCTCGTTCCTTTCAGGAATCATCGGCTCCGTCAACCGGTGGTGGAGGGGGCGGCAGGGGCAGGGGTGGCCAGCAAGGACGTGGCCAGCCCCGCACGTGAAGTGAAGGGGATCAGCGGGAAGACTCTACGCCAAAGAGACCGCAGTTTGCCAAGAAGAAAGTCGCAGCCTTAACGGCGCATCGATATGCCCCAGATAGTGAGAACGCGGCTTCGGAATCTGACGTGGGCTCTGACCTTGCTGGACAGCGCGGCGGAGATTACCATAGTGAGAGAGGCCCTCCGTCCACTGTTGAAGGTGACAGCGACTGAGACTTTTATTGTGATTGAAACAGCAGATACGCATGTTGCTCCCCCTGAAAGACTTTTTGAAATTGTCCTGTTAATTGAAGGTGACATGCAGCGAACTGTAAAAGGGGTATTTTGGGAGAATCTTTCGGATACGTATGACATTTTGCTTTCGGAGGCTGACTGGCCCCCACCTTTTGTTCTCGCAGCTCCGCGAGGGGAGGAGGTAATCCTCCCCAGTTTCGCGCACACTGTACCGAGAGTGGAAGCGCTGCATTTTGCAGAAGAGTGGGCTCTGGCGCTTGCGCCGGCTGTGTACCGAAATCAGTGTGGCTGGGATAAATTGTCCCCTAGCCATGAGATTCCTTTACGGTCACAGCCGCAGCCACAACCCCAGTATCCCATACGGCGTGAAGCTAAAGCTTCGGTCGCGGCTATCCTTGAACAATTGGAATATCAAGGTGTAATTGAAACGTGTGTGTCACCAATGAATAATCCCCTTTTTACTGTTAACAAGCCGGACGGCTCGTATCGTCTAGTTTTGGATTACCGGCATTTGAACTCGCATTGCCGTAACTGTGCAGTACAGAATACTCACGGCTCTGCCCTAGTAAATAGTCTTGAGCGTAAACGGTTCAAAACCACGCTTGACATTTCCAATGGATTTTATGCACATAGATTAGATGGTCTAAGTTCCCAATGGACCAGTTTTACGTGCGGCGGCGTACAAAAAATGTTTAAACGACTCCCAATGGGATATAAAAATAGTCCTGGAGTGTTTTCCGCCCGCATAGTCTCTCTTTTGGAGAGTTTCGATCCAGTTGCATGTTCGTATGTGGATGACATTTATCTCACAGACGACGAACTTTGGGTGCATCTGTGTCGAGTAAACAGCATAATTTGTAACTTTGCAGACATGGGTTACAAGTTTAACTTTGCAAAATCACACATTGCGGAGTACACAGTGTTGTTTCTAGGTTATGAACTTAACCATGAAGGAAAGGGATTGGCTCCTCACTTCCTGGAGAAGTGCGCGCAGTTGCGCTCTCCGACAACGCTGAAAAAATTACAGTCTTTGCTGGGTTTTTTAAATTTCGGGAGGACATACATTCCGGAATATGCCCAGCGTATCAAGCCTTTATATGCCTTGGTACAACCATCTTTTTCCAAATCATGCTGGCTGCCTGAGCATTCAGCCATTCTGCAGTCTTTGCAGGCTGATTTGCTCACTTCTGACTACTTACAGACCCGTGATAACCAGACCAACCTGGTGATAAGAATTATCCCTGGGACGGTGGGTTTCACGTACCTGACTTTTAATGAGGGGGATACTGTACCTATTGCTTACAAGTCACACTTGTACACTTCGGCTGAACTGCGTTTTTCCACTGTGGAGAAAGTTTTAACGGCTGTGCAGATGGCAATTCTTAAAGGACGTGCCCTGTCGCAGGGAAAGCGCATGTTGGTTGTTACCCCGTGTCCTGCCTTGGAGGCGGTCACGAAAGCCAGTGTACCGAATTCTAAAGCTTTGCACCCTCGGTGGATTCAGTGGGCTACATCCTTGACATCTCAGGATGTCACGTTTATTTTTGACGCCGCTTTACGGTCGGAGGAGTATTTACAGTATGAATTTGTTCATCCTGCTCCTTTAGCAATGCGGCCGTTGGAGGATTTCCATTGTATCATTTACACGGATGGTTCGGCGCAGGTTGCGCATGGCTCTAAACATGCCTACGTTTCCGCTTGCGCCATTGTGGTCGGTGCCATGGTGAACGATGAGTTCAAGTCCAGTGTCGTGCACACGCAAACACTAGGAGACTGCACCGCACAATTAGCAGAGCTCCGTGCTCTTATGCTCGCATTGGAGTACGCTGATCCTAGTGTGACGACTTTAATCGTAAGTGATTCTTACTACTGTGTCCAGTCTTACAATGAGAACTTGTTCTTTTGGATTCAGAATGATTTTCGTGATTCCAAGGGTAGCACAATAAAACATAAAATGATCTGGGTCCGAGTGGCAGAACTTAAAGAGAAACTGCCGCTCGTGTTTGTGATTCATACTCTAGGCCACCAGCGCGTGGGGGTCCACGCTGTTGGCAACTCGCTTGCTGATGAAGCAGCGAAGTCAGCGGTATCAAAATACTTAGTTGCAGCAGTCACGAGGTCCAAAAGCAAAATAGATGATGACATCTTGGCAGCTGTGGCTGCCACGGAGAAGGGAGGTAAATATACTGCGGGGTTCCCTTCGAAGTACACATACCACTTAAGTCCCGATAAGGTTCCTTATGTGAAAATTCCTGAAGTTGGAGAGCGTTTAGTTCCCAACTCGGATCGCAGAGCGTCTCTGATTACAGCGGCTCATGAAGGTGTGGCGTCTGCGCATGCGGGCGTCTCAGCCACTGTATCTCAGCTACAACAGAGGTTCTGGTGGCGGGGACTGTACAAACAGACGCGCGATTATGTCCTTATGTGTGACATTTGTCAGCAGATTAAGCCTTCTACTGCTGCGCGTCCGCCTCAGACACAGTTGTACATCTCTAATAAACCACTTGGTTGTGTTTATTTGGATCACTGCGGTCCTTTTTCTTCTGATACTGCGTATAAATACATCTTAGTAGCAGTTGACTCATGCACACGCTTTGTATGGGTATGGCCTCATCGAAGCGCTGATTCGCGAACTGTCATTAAGGATTTGCGTGTCTTTGTGGGAATCTTTGCTTGTGGTGCTTTCCATTCGGACCAGGGTCCGGCTTTCGCCTCTAAGGCGTATAAGGATGCTATGGTTTCGTTGGGAGTACAGGTGAAGTTTTCAAGTCCCTACAGGCCTGAGGGCAATTCTGTAGTAGAAAGAATGAACCGCGACTTAAAGCAATCTTTGACAGCCCGTGTTATAGGCACTGGTAGAAACTGGCTGACCCACCTCTATGGCGTGCAGCGTGCGCTTAATAATCTCCCTAGAAGGTCTCTGGGTGGGCGGACTCCATACGAAATGCTCTTTGGTATCAAGATGTACGTCCCTGACCTTGATGGTGCAGACTGCCAGGCCCAGGCCGCGGCCTTTGACGTAGATGAACATTGCAATGTTTTACAGGATCTACAAAAGACCAGAGACAGTCTTGCAAAGGAACACTTGCCCTCCACGTCGGATGATGCGTTGCAGATCCCGGTAGTTGGCTGGCTACCCCAAGTTGGAGAACTGGTTCGAGAGAAGATCGATAACAAGAAAGAGTTTGGTCCCTCGTATCGAGCGCCGGTTCGAGTCCTTGGAGTGAAGGGCACAAGAACAGTCATTTTACCACCACTTCCAGGTCGTAAGGAAAACAGATTTATTTCTATTGACAATGTCAAGACACACAGGGTGGCCGATTCTTCATAGCATGACACCGGCTGTATCCTGTCCTTCCATGGTGAGGCACTCTGTGCTGGCTATTACATCTGGTGCAGATCAGGAGGTGTCCCTCGAGATGCCTGCCATATCCAGTCCTTTATTAAATACTATTCCTGTTACTAACATTGATGAAGTGACATATGCAGATCCTGCTGATTTATCTATGTCCGATTTACATGCTCGTTTGGCTAACCAGTCCAGATTCTCTTTTGACTCTGATTCGGAACTTTCAAAGAAACCATCGACTATTGCAAAATATGCCACGTTGTTTAAAAAACATTTTTTAATTCCACCTTGGACATACATTTGGCTGATACTATTTTCATTTTATCTTTTTATGTCAATTGGTTTTGTGTTTTATTTTTTCCGCCTGATCGATGGCCATTATGTGAAAGAAAGAACAGGAATTCGGTACCTTAATGGAACATTGGCCCCTCTTTCCTCCTCACATTCAGCACACAGACTAAAGAGAGACTTACATTCAGTAGAGATTACTGCTTGGCCTGTCCTTGACGGGATTGTGTGGGATGCGGTTAGGTTTCAAATACATGGCCCCACAGAAGTTATTAATGTTCCTAATGTGCTTAGAGTAAACATGGGAGATGTGATTAAGCAAAATATTCGTTCTGATGATTGGGATCTTCAGGCCGTAGAAGCATTGTTCTCTGATTTGAAATATTATGCGGCCTTTGATGATGAGGTTTGTACTTAGATTCTGTCAATTATGGTGATTTGTTTTGTTATCAACATTATGTAAATCATTTCTTACACAAGACAAGTTCCAGGAGGGTTCCTCTGAATTACACTCAATGGGAACATTGCCCTACTCCTTTACAAGGGAGCTCAAGTACATTTCTGGGAAAATACTCTTACTTTACAGATTTTAATCAATCAAATCCTGAGTCGTTTTATTTTAAAGTGAAACAGAAATTCATGCCCAAAGTTAGACTAACTGATACAAAATTGCTGTATTCAAAGTCCTTTCTAGAAAGGTTATCTGTGGATGGCTATGAGTTATGGAAGGATGCTATTGACCTTAAATCGGTTTGGGGTACCAAAGATTGGCAGGTACAAGGCACTGAGGCTTTGCATCGTGCATGTCTCATCCCGAATCACATGTTGTTTTTAAATTCTACTATTTCCCAAACAACATGTTTTGGATTGGCTACATCTAAAAAATTAAATACCCCTACTATCCCTGATTTGGAAGAATATTCAGGTTGGAGTAATTTCACTACATTATCCATCAGTGGGATACAAGCACTTTTGCAGAATTCCTCCTTTAATATTTCCAGTTTTGATCCAGATGGGTGGCTTTTGTGGCAAAGAAGCTCTGATTCTTGCCAACGTCGTTTTTTGGGTTTGTCTGAAGGTTTTACACACATCAGGCCAGATCCCAGGTTTGAAACAGATCACACTGTTACAACTTATTCAGTAGGCAAATTGTGTCAGAACTGGTTACAACATTCCACTTTGGCTGCAGTTAAACTGCATCTGTCCCAGTTGAATGAGAATATAGAGCTAAATGATTTTATAAAAGGCCCGACTAGGGGTAGGTCTAAACGCTTTATTTATGCTGTTTACAATGAAATTTGGAAATTTTCACAAGTTGAAGCAGCTAAACGCCTGAGGGCTATTGATCAAGCAAATTTGGAAAAAGTGCTTGCAGTGGTCGATAACAGTATTAACATGCTTTCTTCCAGAATTTACACATTGGATAATATTGTTTCTTCTGTTGTTGATATTGTGCATGATGAAGTGTCCACGTTATACCATGGTCAAAATCAATTGCGTTCTGTAATGCAGTTTGCCTGGACTCTACAGACAATTAAGGCTGGTCGAGTTCCCTGGACCTCATTGAACGTTTCATCCCTTTTCGCCCCTTTTAATCTTACTGAAAAACAGCGCATGCTTTCAATGCGTGATGCATCATTTTCTATGTTACATATTGAGAAGCTAGAATCCTTGCCTTTTTCTGTTGCTGAAACCACTACTGCCACGTGGCTTATTCATGGTTTAATTACATTACCATTTCCTTTATATAAATTTACTAACTGTATGCGGTATATTGCTATAGGACGATATGAACCACTAGGCAATGCATTCCTACATGAGGCATGGTCATTACCATACACATACAGATGTCTGAAGGATGGGAAAGAAGTGAATCTTAATGGTGAGGAATGCACACAGTCACCTGACCATTCATTAATATGCAGACACATTCAGTTACACGGTTCTTGTAATCAGGACCGCCCAAATTTAGCATGTGTTTTAAAAGGCACGCCAGTTCCAGCAGTGGTTCCCACATTCACATTATTAGCTAATGGTAGTTATTTGCTTTTAAACAACGAATTATGTTGTGGTTTATTAATTGGTGTGGCTTATGTGGTAACTGTATCAGAGCGTGTGGTGTGCTGCAAGAATGTTCTATACCCACCCACGCATGGGTCTTTAGATGTCTCCATCTGGCCACGGATTCCAACCTTGGAAGCAAAATTCAATGGTTTAAGCAGAATAAGGGCCCTTTTGTCTCAAAAACAAGTGACCCTGAGTTCGGCCCGGGAAACTTATGTCCTTCACATAGCTAACACCCGCACAGAGGTGCAGGCGCTTTTAAATACTGATTTGCCGTTTCATTTCTGCGAGCTGGTACACCAGATTTTTAATGCTTCTTCAACGACTGGGCTTGCACATTTTTTCAAGTTAGTAAGCAGTGGCCTCGTGACTACGTTTGAAAAAGTTTTTGGTATCATTCCCACGTTTTTCCACACTATTTTTTCGAGTTTGTTTGGTGGACTACCTGTGTTGCTGGCTGTAGCCGCAGGCATTCTGTTGGTGTTTTTCTTCATAAAACATGGATGCCCATCCTGCGCAAGACGCCGTTCAACGCCTCCTGACACTGTGCCGTAATCGGATGCTCAATTACTATGGAACATTGCCGCTTGCAGCATTAAGCACGGCCTATAGATTGTCATTTCGGTTCACCGACTTCACGTGTGTCCAACCTGTGTTTCACTGCCTGAGCTGCGAGTTCGATTGGGCCATTGATTTGTGCCTATGCTTGAGAACTGCTCCTGACGTCGATTTTGATCAACTAATGCGTCCCGTGGTGGCTCATGAGCTGATCTGTTCTGGCGGAAGAGTTATGGCCTTGGCAGCGATAAATGGAGTTTTGGGCCAATGGGAGATCTCTGCAGCGGCGGATGCCTTTCTGACACACAGCGATCTGGTGAACCTACCGAGTTGTCCTCTGGCGTTACAGGAGGATCCGATGCTGGAGGAGCACGTATGTTCTTTCCCATTGCTGAATTGGATTGCTGAACTATTTTCGGATGATGGCAGTGATTTCATACTGGAGGCTGTTGCAACTTTCTTTGCATATACTTTCCATTCATGACATGCCTGGGAGGAGTGCTTTGTTGTGAAATATGACTTTCCCCTCGCTGACTTGGAGAAATGGAGTGTGTTCAGCTGATGGAGAATTCAATCACGTGATGTCGCTGAGGATAACGTCATTGTGGCACATGACTTTGGATATCGGATAAGTGCCTTGTTTTTTCTCTTACAGACATTTGGATTGATGCGGCCTGGTCCTACTTTCATATTTTTGAGACCTGGCGAATAACTTTTGGTTCGAAAGTTTTGCTTTTATTTTTAGACTTGAGGCCACTGTAGGCATTCATACATATTCATTCATACATATTTTTAGCTTATTTTAGCTCAAGATTATTGAACTTTGCTTTCAATTTTTGCATCTGATTTAGTATTGCCTTTTCCCTTATGTTTGACGGTGCTCGGACCAATGGGGGGGTGTCATATGGATACTTCGTTACATATATTGCGTTAAGTTAGCATGAGTGCATTACATGTTTAAACAGCCTTTTTTCCTTCGGCTTCAGTTTTGCACACGACACATACTTGTTGTTGTCGCCTTCACCCTAGAAGCGGTGAGGTGGTTTATTTGAGAATAATATGTTATTTCTATGCTATCAGCTTTGCCTGGTACACTTGGTACAACTGTCTGCACACTGAGAGCTGCACACTCTAAAATTAACCTAACACAAGGTTGCTGGGAGGCTTGATCCTCGCACCACATTAGACATAACACAAATAATGTTGATGCCAACATTTTGGGCTCTACGCGGGTTTAAGATAGAGTTACACGGAATGAACGTAGACACTTGGTGCTGCGCATGAAGAGAGCTGGTAGCTGTTGATGTGAACTGCTCCTACTGACATTGAGAGGTATGGGGCCGCCCTGCTAAAGCCCGAATGAGACCTTCTTAGATATAAAATAATATGCTAGATAGGGTGCGCGAAATATAGGTGATATAGATTTCTATAGAAATTGCATTATAACATGCTAGCACCTTTTGCTTACTATGGATTAGTGACTATGCTGCTGACTCTGATTTTTATAATCTGCATTTTGGTATTATACAAGATACTGCGTTTGAGAACTTTGCATTGAATAATAAATATTTCAAACTTGCACTTGTGTTCTTTGACTCTCCGTTTTGGTTTGAAATGATTATATAACGAAAGAGTGTTCATGTGTTCCACGACTCCTAAGGTATTCTAAAGATCATGTTCTGGTTTGTCTAAGACATGGATCATTCCATAATGATCCATGAGACACTGTAGCTAGCTAGGTAAGGAGATTTCTGACACTGAGATGAGTTTTTGGATCATCCTAACTCACTGAGGTTCTAGATCTCTATGCACAGTTCTGTGGGAGAACGGAAACCCTGCTACAGCAGTATTGTCAAGCCATGCTTTTACTCCAACTATTAAAGAACGAGCACATAGCATGGAGGGTAGCTCAGTTCTTAAAAGCTGCACTTTGCATAAGGAAAAGTATTTTACTGGAATAGTTTTGTATGTATCATGTTTTTCTTCATTTTTTTTTAAAAAATGTGTTTTTATTGCAGACTTAGAAACAAGACCTAAGAATAGGCCAACCAGTAAACTTACGGCATCACAAAAGGTTAAAGTGACATAGATATCGTACACAGCCATTTAGCCCACATCCCGGAGGCTGGGCGGCGCTCCAAGTCTACCGTTCTCGAGAAGATGCCTCAGTGTTCGCCTTTCCCGGGCATTCGGTCAGCTGCACCATTTAGTATCTGCTTTTACCCCCCTAATATCCCACCCTCCATGCACCATCAAGCAGACGCAGATTCCTCATGGGGACACCGTCAACAGCTCTTTCCCGCTCCAATGCAGTTCCACCCATATCGCTCCATGGACCCCCTCCTGGATCCCCCTAGTAGTACTTCCCGGGTGCCTGCCTGCATTCCTCGGGAGCCCCCCTCATCGTGGACTAGTCCTAAGTCCCATCCGCCGGTTCCTCCTAAACTGTGTCGCAGTGCTTAACTACCACCCCCCCTCAACTGCTGCGGACGCGGGTGCACATAATCCGTACTAACACTGGAGCATGCTACTTATCAGGAGTTACTTGCAATCACTTAATCTACATGGAGTCCTGTTCAATCATTGCCCCTCCCCTTCATCCTCTATCATGTAGTCACGCAATGCCTGGACCACCATCTCCCAGGCTCGCCATTTCCAAGCGTTTCTCATTGCCAGTCCTAGTTGCTTGTCACATTCTAATAATACTTTCACAGCCTGACCCTTTCAACAGCTCATTCATCCATCTCCTCACTGATGGGCCTTCTCTAGACTTCCAGTGCCAAGTTATCTCTCTCTGAGCTAACATGAGTCCCAGGTCAATAAATTTACTCGTGATTTTCGTCTTCTTAGTATGAGGGAACCAGAGCAGTAGACATGCTGCCATGCCAAAGTCCACCTCCCTATCTGTTACCACATTCAGGAGTTCCCCCACTTCCGGCCAGTACGCCCCTAGTTTCGGACATCCCCACAACAGGTGATCCAGATCAACCTCGGGCGCCAAGCATCTCGGGCACATCATGCTTTTCTTCTTTTAATTATAAATTACCTGTACTATTTATATTGTGTAAATAATATGTTGCGTTTTTAATTTTATGTGCTTTTATGACTGTTTTATATAGCAGCCGAATAAAGCTTTCCTTGACTGACAAAAAAAAGACAGAGAGTGATGCTTATGCAGTTTGTTTTAAAATGTAATATCTTTTTATACTGCTTTTATTATTTCTATGCTGTGGTCCTACTTTTAAGATCGATCATGCATGGTAGTAGTAGTGATGCTTCCAGCTCCAGATAGAAAGTAACCAGGAGATGGGGAAAGCACTTGGAGGAGCCTGCAGGGGACAAGAACAGGATGTTGGAGTCTCTTACTGTTGGAAAAAAAGTCATAAAAAAGGCTCATCATTCTAAAAAAACAACTTGGGGAAGAAAATCCATTCAAAAACGTTATTTCGAGTAGAGTTAACTGTGTCTTGAGCACAAAAACTACTCGAGGTGCGTTTGTGATTGGCACTATATTGTCGGAAGTCGTGCGAGCAGGTGTGAAATCTGGTGAGCGCTCCCTAGCAGCCCAAAAATATTCTGGCGCTCACAAGTGAACACTAAAATCAAATCCCGAGCATGCGAACGAAAACAGAAACTCCGTTTGAAGTGCTCACTGATGATGCACAGTCAGAGGTTGTAGATGGTGGGCAACAACAGTCATGTTTTGGGACTGCCCCCCTCTGAGAAATCAATATATACTTTGAATATAGAACCTGTACTGCATTTCCTTGCTTGCAGTCAGATGAGTACTCAGTGTTACATATTAACAACAATAAAATGTAATATTCAAGTCCTCGGTTCTTGCAGGCTTCAGTATCCATCCCACATGTCTGCAGCTGAGGTTGCGGTGAGCTCAAGCCTGCTGGGTCACACGGTAAAACCAAGTGCAGCCGGTGTCTGCCTGTGCACCCACCCAGCCTCAGTCTTTTGAGTATGGGGCACAGCACTGGTGCACACCTGTCTGGCTCACTTTGCACACAACTCCTTCCTAACTTGCTCTTGGGCACTCTGCTCTCTCTGGATCTTCAAAAGCCACTGGTCAGATTCACAGCCTCCCAAACACTGGACAGACCCTCCTCTTGCGAGGCCAGGCTGCTGTTTACCTCTTTTAGCATGTAGGCAGGCTATTAGGTGCTTCAGGGCAGATCCACAGTGCTTCCAAAAGAAAGTGAAAATTTCATGTAAAGTCCCCTCATTTGTGGGAGACTGGCTGTAAGGCAGACACCAGCTTTGGTTAGAACACAGTCCTTTAAGTACTCGTTGGAGCACTCCATTACCTGGACATAAACAACTTGAAACTGGAACAAAGTGGGCCGTTTTGAATCCCATTGCTATACATAACTTCAAAACAGGATATGTGGATTCACAGTCCCAAACTGTAGAACCTGTTGTGGTGATTCTTCTTTCAAGTGTCCTCCTGAGGCTGCTCCCCAGACTCAGGCTTTGTGTAGAGTGATGCTTCTCACAACAGGTAGTACTGAGTCTGTCTTTAACCAGAAGTACCCACAACAGAAGCATGAGGCGTGAGGATTTTGCACCTGGCTGTCATTAGCCTAAATGAAGGGCTAAGGGACAGACAAAGAGCAGGCCAACCCTAGAAAACTGCTTACCTCTTGCAGCCGAGACAGTAGTCCCACCCTTCTCCCTTACTATCCACCAAATGTCAGTGCTCATGAAGACTATTCAGAGGTTCCTTGGTAACAAAAAGCCTCATGGAATTTATAAATGTAGATCTGTCTCATCCTCTTCAGTTCAGTGAATGGATCTTCTTCCTCTAGCTACTGGAATGCAAGTAACACGATTCCACTCTCAGGAGAGTAGCTCTTATACTCAACGTTTGCTATATAAGGCCTGGGGCAACCAAAATGGCTCACACTTTCCTCCATTACGCAGTCTTGCACACACACAGTTCATGACCGCTCATGTGTTACATGCACTGAGCATGCACTTGACATATGCCCAGGAATGCCTGCACAGGGAGCCAGGAATACACAAAATAGCAGAACTTTACACAAGTTAGCCAGGAGGTCTATTTCCCAGTGACACTGATAAAAAGTTCTTGTCACACTACTTATTTTTTTCAAAAGCATGGAATGCTGCTACAGAAAATGGGCATCCCAGAGGAAATGGAATAGCACAATGCCCTAAGTCCCTGACTTTGGAACGGAGTCTGGGCTTTGACTGTTGCACACTTAGAATTTTCTCAGCTTTTACAATTTCATCAAATTTACATCACTATCTAAAGAAGTGCAAGTGCTAGATTTGCACAGTACTTTGTGCCCAATAACTTGCCAAAACATGTTGGCTGAAATGTTTGGGGATCAGTTTGAAACTTACATAGTGACTGCATTGTATTCGGATGTGGACTGTGCCTAGAACAGCAGCACAATATTCTGGTAAACATGCAAGACCGTCATCGGCTACTAGTATCACTGTTGATTGAATATAAAATAATTTTTTAGGTCTCCCCTACCGACAACTTTAGCTCGAGTCATCATGACACACCACAAAACATACAAATTAAAATTGATATAGAAACAAAATACTTTTTCACACCCCATGTCTGACATCGGAGACTGTAGTTCAGCTAGCTTTAGAGTATGTCTAAAACCATCAAATGTACTGATATAAACACTCTATTTGGATACGCAAATTGGCATTCATTCTCATTTGTTTAATTTATTTTTTATATTTTGCCCTGAGGGACCTTGCCACCATACACTCAATGTGACCTCATCCTTTACTTTGTCAGTCCATTGTTCCCTGGTGCTCTAGTACCATCTCCATCCTACTCCTAATTATTAAATACTTTTTTATTTTATTTTGTTTTTGGGGGGAGACACCTGCTAAGTGCCACTGGGCTCCCCAGTTCCATTTTGGTTTACAGTGCACTTTATTTATGTTTGTAATTATTATTTTTTTGTTCTGAAATGATTTTCTGACTCGTTGGAGTGGTAAAATATAAAAAGGGGAGACAAATACTGCTGGTGTATCACAACGAATGCAGACACATACAAGCACACAGTAGCCATGTTAGAATACTTTTCAGCAATCTTGAGATGACTGCTGACAGCTTGCTTTCATTGTGTAGTACGTAGGCGTTGTCCATTTTGTAGTTTTTTTGTTTAGAAAATAATAATAAAAAGAAGAATTGGCAAAGTCAATTGTGTCGGCACTCACCTACTAAAAGTAAACCTCTTAGCTTTGCCAGTGCTAGCTTCAAATTATGGATGGAAAACTGGGAATACTTAGATCCTCCCAGCCAAATCAGCTCCTTGGAATTAGGCCCTGAGCCTGACTAAGATTTGTTGTGCTAAAATCTTTTCAGGGCAAATAAGAACAGTTGTCTGATCCACTGCTCATTTCTGACCTTCTGCAAATTTAGGGCCAAATTTCTCATTACGTTCCGTTGGTTAGCACTAAAAAAGGGATGCAAACTAACACAAAATTAACCAGAAAAGAACACAAAGGGTCATATTTACAAGCCCCCATCGCCACCACAACATCACTTTTCTCAACGTTGTGGTGGCGATAGGGGCTTTGCCTTATTCATAAGCCAGTGTTAAGCCACTAAACGTGGCTTAACCCTGCTTTGTGAATATGGCGACCTTTCACGCTATACTTAGCTTGAAAGGGGTGGTCAATGGGTATTGTGGTTGGTGCTCCACCCATTGATTTTGACCGTTTCTCATATTTACAAGGGTGGGGTAAATATTAAGCCCCAAATTTAAGACCAAGGAAAACTTGGTCTTACCCTGGCGAATGAGAAGAAATGTTCAATTTCTCCTCGGTTTTGCTGTTTCCATGTGTGCTGCATTGTGCAACACACATATAAGCAGCCAAATGCCATTGATTGTTACCCTGGGCAAAGTACTACGCTACGCTCGCATAGTTTGTGCTACTTCGTACTATGCAAACTGCATATAGCACAGTGCAAACACGCATAGCGTAGCGTAGTGCAGCGGTCATTTTTTGCTTGCTCGTGGTCCTCAACGTCAAGTTGGCGAACGCGAGAAAGCAAAATGACATCCCGGCTAGACTTTTTCCTCGTTCGCGATCAGCAACATCAAGTTGACGATCTTGAGTGTGGAAAATAAACCTCCCAGCAAGATTCTCAACGCAGGGAGGTCAGGTTTCTCATTGCGAGTGGTCGCATTTGCTCGCGACCTCTCGCGATGAGAAACTACCAGTTTGCGTTGAGAAAGCTGCCGCTCAAGTAAAAATCTACTTGAGCGGCAGTAAAAGACAGCTCGCACTGTGCAAGATGTCATTTTCAATGATTGCACAGTGCAGACAAGCATCCGGCACTGTGCAATCATCGCGAACAGGGTATTACGCAGTTCGCGTGGTTCTACGCGTAGCTCGCGTAGTGCGAAGTGCACTTCGCGTAGCGCTACTTCGCGAACTACGCCCAGGATTAATTGATTGTTTATGTGCAGGAAGTTGTAACTATGTCACTATGGTGCAAGGGTCCCTGCGTTTGCACTAGGCAGCTAAATTAGCCGCAGCGCAGACAGAAATGCAAGGCTTCACCATATTCTTGTAAATATAGTGCAGCCCTGCATTTCAGGAATGGCAAAGCGCAGCGTTAAACCAAGGAGGATGACGCCGTGCTCCACCACTTCCTTGTGAATATTCCCCCAAAGTTGCTTTTTTCGATAATTTGGGCTGTCTTCGGTGTACCATAGGTGTTACACAGGAGTTCCCAAGAACCCACCCAGGGATTCTGATGCAAATCCCTATCTACCAATATTGGTAGACTGGGATGTGGACCAAAAATGCACTCCTCTTCGAGGCAGGCATAACGTTTAGTAAACGTTTTCTTTTCAAAAAGCTTTTATAACTCTGCACGTGCGCTGGACTGTTTAGCACACATACAAAGCTATAGAAGTGTTAACCTCTGTGAAAGCATAATATTTTGTATGATCAGACACTTGCACCATAATGAAAGGCTGTGCGTGTTGGTGCAAGGCACAAGCACAGAGGGAGAGAAAAACAGCATCATGTCTTAGAAGATATGTTACTATTCTGCTCTCTGCCTGCCTTTTACATGACACAGTGCAGCAGCTTTGGTTGCTGCACTGTGCTACCTTATGTCAATGTTTTGTAAATGTGTTGCGTGGAGTGATGTGCTTATAGGGGATGTATGTCGTTACAACGCATGCTTTTTCCACGCATGCCTTTACAACGCAGGTTTTACAACGCAAGTCGTTATAACGACTTGCGTTTGGGGGCGCTGGATAGTGAATAGTTTAATTTACTATTCCAACTCCAGTCCCTGTGGATAGTAGGGAAGGTTTTGGATAGTAAATTTAACTATTCCCTATCCTAAAGCGCCCTCCAGCGCAAGTCGTTGTAATGACTTGCGTTGTAAATCCTGCGTTGTAAAAAGTACTGCGTGGAAAAAGTTTAGTCGTAAAGGAGGTTTCCCGGTAATAAGCATAAGAGACTTGTCAGTTCTACAAAAATTTAATTAGGAATTTGCTTTCACCAAATATGGGTAATGAAAACTAAATGCAACTATATGCAAAACGATGCATGGCTTTTGTGTGGCAGGGTTCTGCAAATGCATTTGTGCAATGGACTAGACTATGAAGAGGTGCACCAATGGCTGAGGTGGCAGAGGCACTGAGAGGTGTATGTGCAAGGGAAGTGCACAATCTGAACATCACTTTTACCGACGTTCAGTGGCACATTACCCTGCCCCTGCATGTTTACAAAGAGGCAATAATGTTTGTATATATGGTACCCCTTCACGCCGGTATCTGTGTGAAAGGGGCAAGGAGTGGGTGTTGCTGTGGTGCACTCCACAATACCTATTGCTTTTTAATGCTGCACCAGATTTCCAAGGATCTGTAAATCTGAGGCAGCGCCAACAACTTATGCCATGCCTTGCCATTTTTCCTCATTTTTGCTTTTTCTAAGAGTGTTGCATTCTGAGCACACATTGAAAGAGCAAAACACCACTAACCCTTTGTATGCTGATGACGGAACCGCTCCGTCATCAGCTGCGGTGGCGCTGTACTGATGATGGAGCGGTTCTGTCAGGGCCCTGCCGCGGCACCTGCGCGAATTCCGCGCCTGCGCTGGGCGTTCTATTGAGCGGGCGGGGCCATGACGGAACCACTCCGTCATGAGCACAGCCCAACCGCGGCTGATGACGGAGCGGTTCCGTCACCAGCATGCGGCCGCTGAGTGGCCGCCCTGCCCCCTTAGCACTGCGGCGGAATAGCCGCCGGAGTGAAGGGGTTAATTATTGTTTTGTGCATGAAGATGTCCCTTTAAGCACAAAAATAATCATTAAATAATTCTATAGAAGTATCCAATCGCTATTATTGATTGTTTATGTGCAGGAAGGGAGACCTTCCTTCACATAAACAATCTTCCCTGCAACACAGGCACCCTTGCACTATAGCATAAGGGTGTCTGTGTTGGTGCAAGTGCAAGCGCTAGGGAAAACCCAGGGGTAAGCCGTATTCTTGTAAATACAGCGCATCCCTGCATTTTGGAAATGGCGCAGCACGGTGCTGCAAAATTTGCCGCAGCTCTCTGCCATTTACTTGTACATTTGCCCCGATTGCTGAGTCATGGCGTGCCTACCATCAATTCCCTTTTTAGTCAGGGAAGCGACACTCTTCATAATGGCAGTAATTGGCACAGCAAAACAATTACCATGGTGGCGTGGTGGACCTGTTGACCGTTTGTTTTTTGTTATTTTCTGATAACAAACTCTCAAAGTAGGTGTTGGTGCTTGAAAAATAAAAGATAAAGCTATGTTTTTGGTTCACTAGGAGTTTTCTCCAACCCTTGGGTCGCATTTTGTTGTTTTTCTGTCCTACATGGAAAAATAAAAACGCTGGTAAAAATGACATATGGGGCATGACATCTGTTTCCACATCCATTGGCGTTTGTGCAGTGCAACAGTTTTCTGATGGTGACATCAGCAGAACTCTCAATGTTGTGTAATACTCCAGTGCTTTGACCCTTAAATGAGGAAGGTGAGGCATGAGGTGAAAACTTAAGGCTGCTAAACGAGCATGTCATTCCAGCTCCATTAGTACCACTCTAGGTGGAGGTATATTAAGCGCCTAAGTTTTTATCACCCTAACGCCCTCCAGACTCTGAAGACAGCATGCTCACTCTCTTTGCCCTATCCTATGCATGCATGCAGCACTTGGATATTCTGTGACGTGCATTCAATAGCACTCCCCACCCTTCCCCCAAGCTGAATTCTGAGTGCTAACACACCTGATCAAATTGCCAAAAAATAATTATAAACACGGTGTCTGTTATTTTAGTATTAATTATCTAATGTCCTTGGGGAATCCAGCACTTAATAGAATATATGCACACTCATACTTTGCTGACAACCTGAATACCTTATAGCCTTGGTATTTGAACAATTATTCAGATACCAAACTCTTGTTTACTTTGGTGTGACCGAATGTCTATTTGCAATAATGCAATTAATCTTAAAGCAACAGTTCTTCCTAGAAACAATCCAGAAAACCTTTTTCTGCTTGGATCTGAGAATCGTACTTTTGATCTTTGTTCACAAGTCTTTCCATTATGTCCGAATCCAGTTCTACGTTTTTTTTAACATCTGCATCTTTTGTTAGAGTAGTACAGGAGTATTCATTTAGGTACTCCAAAATTAATTTGTGAATAGGCACTACAGGACAAACTCCAAATCAAGTCCAAAGTTTCATAGGAATAAATGTGAAAGTTTTTTTTTCATAATAAATGTTTTTACGTTATATAAGCATTAACAGTGAACACGCAATTGCTGTGAACTGTGTTATATATGTTTAGAATTACCATAACTAATGTAGGCATGTGTATAAAATGGCTTACTTTGGTTGCCATCTTGATCCTTGACACATGAACTTTTTATTTCTAGGCAAGCTGAATTTCAACACTGTTGAACATGGTGTATTATTTCCTACTTTGTCATGAGAAGAAATGTTTTCTTTTTGTTTTAATTCTTGTGGCATGTTTTAATTGGTATTGAATCATTGAAAGCACCTACAGAGTACAAGCTGGTCCAATGTATCTCATATTGGTGCAGATAAAGGTAAGTTAGAAGGATGTTTTGAAAAACTGAATTGTGGAGGAGCCTGAGAAACTAATGAGCTTAATATTGTATATTTTTACTCTACCTAATTGGACCGTATTATAAGAACTATGTAATGGTGTAGCAGAATTTAGAATTTGTCCGATTTTAAGCTAGCGAAGAGTAGAAAATGCAGCAGAAATGCTTTGTACACTTTCACGACAGTTTAGAGAAGAGTAGGGTACCCTCTTTATGGGAGAACTAATTTTCCTTTCTTTTTCAGGAGACTTTATGATAGTTTGTCCTCTAACTTATGAGACTTTGATGAACTAATGGATTCATATATTCATTATTGTTTGATACTAATTCGATGATTTTGCCTTATGTAAACCTTTAACATTGAACCCCTTCCGTGCTCATTACGGAACCACTCCGTCACGAGCCGCTGACACGCTGTGCTGGTGACGGAGTGGTTCCGTCACGGCGCAGCCGCCCCGCCCACGCTGCAGTAATTCCGTGCCTGCGTGGCAGTTCTACTGAGCGGGCGGGGCCGTGACTGAACCACTCCGTCACAAGCACAGCGCGCCCGTGGCTTGTGACGGAGTGTTCAGTCACGAGCATGGCGGCGCCACGCGGCCCCCCTCCCCCCAAGCGCCGCAGCGGAATTACCGCCGCGGCCAAGGTGTTAATAAACCTTCATGGTGTGAAAACGTAACCACTCTCTGTCTCCCTTGTGGAGACTAATGTGCATCATGTTATTTAACTGCATTGATATGTTGACCAATCTCAGTTGCGAACTTTGATTCATCAGAATGCTCTTTATGTGCAACACATTTGCACAAAGGATAGTGCTATCTATTTCCATTTCATAAAGCTTTATTCGATTTTTACATCATAAAAGCATACATCATCAGAAATGCAAAACAGTCATACATTAAAAAAATAATATACAAAAATTCAATTAAATCTCAGAAATGGAATTTAGAGTTTTAAAACCATAAAAGATGGTCATGTACATACAGCATAGACATCATTAACAGTTATTAAGGCACAATGTTTAATTTTCCGTGCTCTCAGAGTCCATGCCCACCCTAAAAGTTTTGCCACAGCAAACACGATGGGCAGTGAGGTATCTGTGCGCAAAATACGATCAGCCTCCGCAGCTACCCTAGTACCAAGCAGCTTGCAAATTGGTAAAAGCCAAACTCGCCTTGGGGCAGCATAGATACCACAGACCCAAAGAATATGCGCGGTAGTCTCAGTGTTGACAGAGCATTCTGCGCACCCAGCTTGCGGGCTTGAAGACCACTTCTTAGTAAAAGATCCGACTGGTAGGGGCCCCACCCTATACTGGAAATACAGTTTTCGATCCAAAGGTTTCGTAATTGCATCCCAGTATTGTTCCAGCCTTGGAACAAATTTGTGGTCCAAGAAGCAGCATGATAAAGAAGACGATTGCAATTTAGCGTTATTCAGTAAATACAATTCCCAGAACTTGGTCTTAAGAATAGCTTTCGATGGAAAGATAGTATTAGCAGGGTCAATCCATAATTCAGACAATCCTAACTCCTGTAAAAGGTTTCTGACTACCTGGAGCCATTTGATTTGATGTGATGTGTCTGATTTGATAATGTCTAGGAAGCCCTGGGCATAGCCATCCAGTTGGGGAGTGGTCCATAGTCTCCTCCAGTACAGGAGGGGACGTAATTTAGCTATGGCTGCTATGGGTTTCATACCTGGATCTAACAGTAGCGGACACATAGGAGAGCTCTGGGGAAGTCCAGTAACATTTCTTAAAAACCTATTCTCTGCAGTGGTAAGGTTATCAAGATTCTCACAGCCCCACACCTCAGAGCCATACAAGCTTGAGCTGACGGCTTTCAGATTGTATATTTTGAGGGCGGGCTGATAGGCTTGGATATGGAGCATTTGTGCTCCTGAACAAGAACCCCAGCTATCTGTCTGAGCTTTAGTGAGGCTAAATCGATTTGCCGGTCCCACTTCATACTAGCATGGAAGTTAACACCAAGATAGGTAAACTCATGAACTCCTTCTAAAGGGCCCTCCTTCATTGCAAAACCTCTTGTGTTTGCCTTACGTGCATTAAATGCCATTAGCTTGGTTTTGGACATGTTGACCTCCAATCCCCTCTCGCAACAGAAATCCTCAAATATTTTGAGGGCTTTCTTAAGTCCACTCGGGGTTTTGGAAAGAATCAACGTGTCGTCGGCAAACATCAAGATGGGTACCTTGACACCACCTAGCATTGGGGCATCCGTCGGGTTTTTACTCAGGCAATCTGCAATACCATTGATATATAACGTAAACAGGGTGGGGCCAGAACACAGCCCTGTCTCACACCTCGTTCCACTGGGAAAGATTCCGTCACATCCCCCTGTCCCACCCATCTAATTTGGGCCTTTTGTCTTCGTGGAGCCTGCTGATTAAAGGTTAGGAGATCCAATGGGTGGCAGCACTCCAGGACTTTTTCTGCCTCAAATATGGCATCTTATGCAGGAAGGCTAAGAATTAGGTAAACATAGAGCCTGAATCTCCCCAGCACCAATTTAACATCTTTCTATGTATTAATCAATCTACCTTCACTCCATATGTCCATTTGACCACTGTCTATGTGTCCTTTCCTGTACGTTTGTTGTCTGGTACTGCATGAGAGCCTGTATGTGTGTATGTGAGCCTCTATATATTTGTTGTGTGCATAGATACCTGTACATCTGTTGATCTGGTGATGGAGGCGGCTGTTTGCCTCATGATCTGTGTGCATGGATATATGGATATTTAGGTCTGGTGGTGGATTCATAAATGCTTCTATAGGAGAGTGTTGCATTACCTTTGAGTGGCCATGGGTGATACTGGACTTACTCCAGCTCTGAGCTGGAGTATAGTTACAACTGTTTTATGCCACATTTGGCTGAAGTAGCTTTAGAAGTGCAATTTGAGAATAGGAAGGGGTTTGCTCTTTTGTGAGTAGGTGCATGTCCCTCTCTATAACCCTCCATTTCCTTCTCTTAAACCATCCTCCCAACACCCACTCCCTTTTATTCATAAATATTTCCCATTTTTCAGCACTCCCCCATCCTCCCACATTTAGTACTAAAAAGTACACGTACAGGTTAAGAGATCTCTGCATTCAGGGCAGAGATCTCTGAGTATAAGAGATAGAGGCGAAGACCTCCATGAGTAGATTTGTGAATACAATTCTGTAGTACAGTATTAGTACTATTCTACAACTACTAACATGCTACAACATGAAGTTGGTGACTAGGGCTCTCTGTCACTGTGCACAGCTTTTAGGTTGGTAATGTGAGGTTCAGAAGGAGGGCGTTGACAGGTATGCCACAGGTGAAATTGATTTTTCTTGCCATGTCCCTTTCATTGTGTGCAGGCACAACAGAAAAGCAAAATCATTGTGGGCATATTCACAAAGGGAACTTTACATGAGAAGAGTTTTACCTACCTCTAGGTGGAGATCTGAATCTGGTTGGTATTCACCTTTCCAGGTGCATATGTCCTCCTAGTAATAGGATGTAGGCGTTTCTACTCCTTATACAAGAGAATGGAGCCTCCTACTAGAAATTATGGGCCAGATGTAGGAGCACTAATACCGGTCGGAAACGGCCGATTTAGGCCATTTCCGACCGGTATTAGGCTTTTCAGATGTAGGGGGCGTACCGAAACGTAATTTTACCGATTCGGAAATTTTACAGAATCGGTAAATATACCGATTCGCTAAAATACTGAATTGGTATATTTACCGAATCAGTAAATCCATATATAGCTGACACTCCTAAGAGTGCCACAGGCCCTTAAGAGTCGGTATTTTACCCCTGCCCCCTTCCCATTTACAGACTCTGTTTGGGGATTCTCTCCATGAGCAGTAAAAATCTCAACCAGCGGTACAAAGAACTCTCTTTTTTAAGCGACCAGGGAAACACCATTCATGTAATCCAACTCAAACACCTGACACACAATACCTGTTCAAACTATTAAATACAGCACACACCATAGTCTCTGCCCTCTTTGTCTTGGGTTGTCTGGTTTACTGAATGTAACAGAACAACTATAGAATATGAGATGCAATCAGCCTTAAAGAAGAGGAGGAGAAATGTTACCAAGTAGGAGAAAGACATTATAGCGACACTTATAGTGTTCAATAGAAAGCAAGTCCTTGACCTGCATATATATACTCTCAGTGGAGTGGATAAAGTAGCTACCTGTTATTACAAGAATCTACATGGTCTGCCTACATACACTCTCAGTGAAATAAAAAAAAACGACAACATGGTTGTGATTTGATAGACTAAGTCAATGCAGTGAAGGTGGAGATACATGCAGTGGGGAGCCTCAAGGAAAAGGTGCAGGATGAGAGAATGCAGGTGAAGGGAAACTTTTTCAAGGTACATTTTGCAGATATTCTGCCTTTGAGGCAGACAGGATCCTGTCTCTGTCTCGTCCTCCTGGAGGAATATGTCCTCACCAACAAACACTATTGTTGTATTCCTATTTGATGTCGTTTTTAGAACCTCTGATGTCATCTAGAATGCTGCAGTGTCAGGAGCTCATTCTGCTGTGGGATGCTCCTGCGTTAACTGCTCTATTCTACCTGTGGATGTTAAGTTGTCATTCCTGTAATAAAAGCTGTTTCCATCTAACCTACGCTTGGACCTCTTCACTACATAATTTCTGGCGACGACTGGGTAACTACAGCTACTACTTCTACAAGAAGGACATATTGGATGACAACGTTCACTTTTCAGCTGAATATCACGGAAACTGCCTTCGTATTAGCACTGCCAACGTTTTTACTATCGAGCCTTGAACTTGCCACCTTCAATGTGTTAGCCGTGAGTTTTCTATACTTGTTTTTACAATTTGGCAAAATATTTCACATACCGAGTGTTATGTTCCGTTAAACGCATCCTTCAAACTGTGTGGAACCTCTGCACCCGCTGTATCTGCACCCGCTGCATCCAGGCAACACGGAGGAATCTTCATTGCGCCTAGCAACGCCGAAGAGCTTCCATCTTCAATTGCCGATCGCTCC
This sequence comes from Lissotriton vulgaris, assembly GCF_964263255.1. Taxonomy (NCBI): domain Eukaryota; kingdom Metazoa; phylum Chordata; class Amphibia; order Caudata; family Salamandridae; genus Lissotriton; species Lissotriton vulgaris. Next base: position 754,637,242 of record NC_141685.1, on the reverse strand, counting down.
ATTCCGGAAATCTAGTGCATTGTGGGTATTACCCTTTCACCTTCACAACGTCTGACATCACAACGTGCCGCCATTTTGTTTATTTACTTTGCGGATCGGAAAGCAATTTTCACGAAGATGTTCTTCTTTTCATCATTTCTCCATCATTTTGCCTCGTTTTTCTAGCGGGTTTGCTGCCTAATGGTTTACTAACAATAAGGTACTGGAATCTATTCTTTATTTTTATTTTTTTATTTTTTTTATTTTCTTGTCAATTTTAGTCACAAAATACAAAAAGCATGTCCAATATCTCTGCTCCACCTCATTTCTTACAAAGTGCTGGTGATCCCAATATTGAATGGGATTTATGGCACCCAATGTTCTTAGCCTATGTTGAGGTTTTAGAAAAAGATGGATGTTCGGCTAAACGCAAGTTAGCTCTTCTCAGACACTGTATTGGTGGAGCTGGCATTAAAGAATTTGACAATCTTCCATCACTTGATGATGCAGGAGACATGGATGTCTTTGAAAAGGCTTGTGCACAGATGAAAATTCGTTTTGGAAGAAAGATAAATACTGTTATGGAACGCTTTAAATTCTATTCCCGTGTTCAAAAACAGGATGAATCTATTGAGGACTATGTCTCTGCTTTACGATCTCTGGCTTGTTCTTGTGCCTTTGAAACCATCTCTTACGAACAAGTTCTCAGAGATCAGATAATGATGCGCACCAAAAGTAAGAAAATTCAAGAAAGACTTTGGTTAGGCACAGAATCTTCTTTGAGCTCTGTCATCAATATTGCTAAAGGCATTGAGCAATCCGAATTGTTTGTTTCGGAAATCAGAGGTCAAACGTCCAAGTCTCAAGTTACTGAAACCGAAGTTGCGTTAGTAAAGAATCAAAATATTTCATCCAATTCTAATAGGTTACTTCCTAGAAAAGACAATGAGAAGAAAGTGTTTGAAAATAAGAATATTGTCGAAAATAAGTTTTCCTACAGGAAAAATGTTTATTGTTACAGGTGCGGTAGTTCTAACCATATAGGAAATTATAGAGGATGTCCAGCTTGGGATAGAGTTTGGGTCAAATGTAAAAGGAAAGGACATTTTTCTAACGTTTGTCGTTCTTCCCAAAGGGTCAACTACATCTCTCAGGAAGAAGAAGAAGTTTTACAAAGTTTCAATTGTATTCTATCTGTGGATGACTCTGAACAGAAAGAGTTTCCTTCTTACACCATTTTAGTTGATAACCAGCCCATTCTCTTAATGATGGATTCATGTTCATGGTACTCCATTATTGGTTTGAATCTGTTTAAAAATCTCTGGGGGGATAGGAAATTGTTGACTTCTGATATATCTCCAGGCGGTTACACTGGCAAAAAAATAGATATGGAAGGTTTCTTCTGGGCTGATTTTCAGGTTGCTGATAGATTTGCCAAAGGGAAAGTTTATGTTGCCACTAAAGGTGTTGCTATCTTCAGTTGGCCACATCAACGTTTACTTGGCATTAAACTTGATCCCAATGCCAACCCCCCAGTCTATTTGGGTGAACCATTTGTTTTAAGTATTTGCGATGCGGGAGATAATTCTCTGTTTGTAGAGAACACTAAGAAAATTTTCCCTGATGTTTTTAAGGACACCTTAGGTAAATTTGTTGACTTTCAGCACAGGATTATTCTGAATGATAATGCCATTCCAGTCAGACACAGGGTCAGAAATGTTCCATTAGCCTATCGGGAGAAGCTAAAGGACATTTTGAGTGATCTGGTATCTAAACAGATTATTGAACCTATAGAATCGTCCCCTTGGGTTTCTCCCATTGTTTTATCACTCAAAAGTTCTGGCGAGCTCCGTCTATGTGTGGATCTCCGCAGTTTAAACAAGGAGATCTGGGTAGATAAACATCCTCTCCCTAACATCCACAAATTAATTTCTTCCCTCACAGGTGCTACTGTCTTTTCAACCATTGATTTAGCTAGTGCCTATCATCAGGTTGAGTTACACGAAGATTCAAAAAGACTTACAGCTTTTGTGACTCCGGAAGGCATGTTCCAGTATTTGCGAATGCCTTTTGGACTCGCCAGTGCTGCTTCTGTGTTCCAACGCCTGATGAAAGAGGTTCTTCTTGACTGTAAAGGAGCTATCGAGTTCCAAGATGATATCCTGATTTTTGGGGTAGATGTCAAGGAACACGATCACAATTTGCATTGTGTACTGTCTAATGTGCAAAAGAAGGGCCTTACCCTAAAGTTTAACAAGTGCAAATTTAGACAATCTAAAGTTGAATACTTAGGGCATGAAATTTCCAGTGATGGTATAAAACCTAAACTAAATCATGTAAAAAGTATCACTGATGCTCCCACTCCTCTTTCAAAGGAACAGCTGTTGTCCTTCTTAGGACTTACCGAATTTTATGGGAAATTTGTAAAAGATTACTCTACCATTGTACATCCTTTGCGCTCTTTACTAAAGAAACAGGCCAAATTTGTGTGGGGTACAGAACAGCAAACCTCTTTTGATCTTTGAAAAGCAAAATTGTCAATGCTCCCTTTCTTAAACCTTTCTCTGTCCACAAAGATTGCATTGTTTGTGTAGATGCCAGTAATGTAGGGCTTGGTGCCGTTCTTATGCAAAAGGATCGTTTTGGTGAATATGTTGTATCCTATGCTTCTAGGACTTTACGGGACGCCGAGTTTAATTACTCTACCATAGAAAAGGAGCTTCTTGCTTGCACTTGGGCCACTCAGCATTTTCGACAATTTCTTTGGGGTACGAAATTTACTTTGAGGACTGACCATAAACCTCTTGTCAACATGTTGTCAGCTGGTGGTGGCAGGACTCTCACTGCTCGTCTGGCTCGTCTTGCTGCTAAACTGCAAGAGTACCGGTGTGAAGTTGTCTATGTCCCTGGACGGCTTAATGTACATGCAGACTGTATGTCACGTCTCCCTGTTAGTGAAACTTCTAACACGGTTATTTCTGATGAATGTGGTGTCGCTTTCTCTCTCTGTGATATTAACCTAATTGGCGGTAAGGATTTAGAAAATTCCATCACTGAAAGTGTTTGGTCCGATGCTATGTGTCACAATGAGGTTCTTGCTAAGGTTAAAACTTTCTTGAGCTCTGGTTGGCCTGAAGAGAGGAAGTTGTGTGGTGATTTAGCTTCTTTCTTCAAAGTTAAGGATGAATTGTCAGTAATCGATGATATGGTTTACAGAGATGACAAAATTGTCCCTCCCCTCAATGTCCGTGAATCCATTTGCATGTTGGCCCATGAAGGTCACATGGGGATGTCCACGACTAAAAGAAGAATCCGAGAGTATTATTGGTGGCCTAGTATGGACGCCATGGTTGACAGGTGGGTAAGGAATTGCTCTCCATGTTCTTTGAGCGACAAATCTGTGAAACCTATTTCTTCTGGGTTTTCTCCTATTGAATTTGTTTGTGGACCTTGGAGGAAGTTAGGAATTGACATCATCGGTCCTTTTAATTACCAGTCAGGAAAAGATATGTTTGCCGTGGTACTCGTGGATTATTTCTCCAAGTGGCCCGAGCTAAAAATCGTTGAAAAAGTCAATTCTGAAGTTGTTGTTGAATTTTTAAATGAAGTTTTTTGTAGAGAGGGTTTACCTGAAGAAATTGTCTCCGACAATGGGCCGCAATTTGTAAGCGAAGTTTTTTCTGCTTTTCTAGAAACTTGTGGCATTCTTCACAAAAGGGTTTCGAATTATTCTCCACAATCCAATGGCCAGGTGGAACGCTTTAACAGAGTGATTAAGGAGTCCTGCCAGTTGGCCCTACGGAGTGGATTGAAGTGGAAAAAAGCTCTACAGGCCACTTTGTTCACCTATCGTATGTCCCCCAACTCTGTTACTGGTTTGTCCCCCTTTGAAATGTTGCGTTGCAGGAAACCTGGTACCAAGATCTTTCCTTGGTGGCTTAAGACGAAAGATTCTGGGTATTTAGAGTTGGATATGAATAGAATTAGAGACCGCGTTGGTAAATACCAAGACAAAATGGTTAAGAACTCTTCCCCGAAATTTGTTTCGCCCAAAATCTCTGTTGGTGATTTGGTCAGGGTGAAGTTTGGCGGTATCATTCCTAAAGGCATATCTAGGTGGTCTTCGCCTGTCAAAGTTACAGAGGTCTTCAGTAAAGCTGTTAGAGTAGAGGGTGGTAAGATTTGGAATTTCAGGCGTATTTCAGCTTGCAGGTCAAATGTCATAGATGAGAAGCATGTTCATTCAGATCCTAGTTCCTCTGATTCTGGTTTTCATGGTTCTCATGAAGCCTTTGACAATCTGCATTCCTCTCAGGTATCTCTGCCTCGAATTTGTCCTAACAATTTTCCTTTACAGGTCGTTCCGTCTAATGCTCATGATGTTGTTTCTCAAAATACTGTGCCTCATGATGTTGTTTCTCAAAATGCTGTTTCTCAGGCGTGCTCTTCCCAGCCTGTTAGTTTACGCAGTAGTTCTCGTGTAAAACATGTTCCTGTAAAGCTTAAGGATTATGTTTGCTCTTAATGTTTTTTTTTACTTTTCTCCTCCTCCTTTTGTTTTATTTTTTTTTCTTTTTTTTGTAGGGTTTATCGTTTTTTTTTTTTTTTTTTTTTTTTTCGGTGAGAGGTGTGTTGTATTCCTATTTGATGTCGTTTTTAGAACCTCTGATGTCATCTAGAATGCTGCAGTGTCAGGAGCTCATTCTGCTGTGGGATGCTCCTGCGTTAACTGCTCTATTCTACCTGTGGATGTTAAGTTGTCATTCCTGTAATAAAAGCTGTTTCCATCTAACCTACGCTTGGACCTCTTCACTACAACTATGACCAGTTATATTGCCTGCCTGTTCCAGGGAAACCCACTGACTGTCAGGTAAGAATTCTCTGTCGCCTCCAGCTCTTGTATCAGTACTGAAGGCACTCTCTCCTTCCCCCTACCATACACAGATAGTGAGACATCACACACATTTGTTTAATAACACATTACACTTACTAACAACACAATAGACTTAAAATTACTTCAAATATACCTGACCAATCTACTGACTAACACATATTTTAGCAAATTTTCTATCTTCTCTCTCTCGTCTCCTCAAATAATTATTCCTCAAAAGGAGAGCCAATGCAACAGATATACCCCAACATAGTCAAACAAATGCTTTTTGGTCTGTGACGTGCCTTCTTGTGTGGACCTGGTTGGATTATGAGAATTACATTACTTCTAATTACAGAATGTATAACAAATATAAAATGTGATTATATGATATTCAAAATTAAATTTTTGAAATGTATTTTCCTATTTCACCCTATGTGGTTATAGTGACATTACTTACCTCCATTGACTTCTATGACAGTGTGTGGTTGTAACAGTATATGGTGCTTGACTTACTTGAAGGCATGGATTGAGAAGATTTGAGGATGCAGAATATTTAAATGTAACTTTTGTGGATAGCGATTTCTTGGTATTCCCTAATTGCGATTAGCAAATTGCGAAATCGCAATTAAGGAATACCTTCCCGTTCATTCCTATGGGCCAGGAGACCCATAGGAATGAAAAGGAAGTCATTCTCAATTTGTGAATCACAATTAGAGAATCGCAAATTGAGAATAATTTCAAGGGCATAAGGGTGTCATAGGGACACCCTGATGCATCCCTGAAATGAGCATGTGTGCGCATATGGCGCACATACATGCCCTAAGTATGTGCGCCAAATGGAATTTTGAAAATGCCAATAAGTGCATTTTTCAAAGAAATCGCACATTGGTTGCTTGTTACATAGCATTTAAGGAATCGCAATTTGCAATTCCTTAAATACTTACGCAAAATTAAGGAATTGCAAAATCAGCGTTTCCTTAATAATGCAATGCGAAAAAGGCTCATACATCGCGTTTTGCGATTTTGTATTCGCAAACGCTGTCTTTTTGCGAATCACAGCATTTGTTAGTAAAAAATTGTTTGATACATATGGGTATGTTCTATTGTTTGCAAGTCTGTCGCTAAACCCTTCCTTCAAGTTCCATAAACCCCACCCATTTAAAAGTAAATATTTCCCCATTTTCAAGCCAATCTCCTTTATTGCTCTGACATTTGCTACAAAAATTAAGAACTCAGTGTGTGGAGATCTCCGCACTTGTGACAGAGGTCTCTACACATAAGACATAGGACAGGTGGAGGTGGAGATCCCTGGCTTGAGTTCTGTGAATACCATTTATGAGTATGGGAAGTAGTACGATAATACTAATACTTCCTTCGCTTGCGAATAGGCCATATCCATGGTCCTCAAATAGGCAATACTATGGGCCATAGCTCCAACCAATGGCTTGCCCCTTGTGATCCATGTCACTGCCAATGTGACCCCTGGCCTCAGAGATAGCATAATCAGTGCCAAGAATTTAGGAGTGACTCGCTTTTAAGGTTATCAGGGCTCTGCTCTCCTTAAGACATTCATTAGCATCTGAGGTAAGTAGAAAAAGACTTTTAAATGCATCTGATGGGAGTGCTTGTTGGTGATAGTATGTTTGCATGAGAGAGGCGGTGCATTTGTATGAGTGAGCATGGGTGTGTGTGAATGAACATGAGTGAGTGAAAGTTAGTGACAGATAGTGAGAATGAGTGAGACAGAGTGTCAGTAAGTGAGTAATGGTGAGTCACAAGAATGAGGGACAGTAAGAGTGATTGCAAGAGAGTGAGAGTGGGTGAGTGAGAATGAATGAATGAGTAAGAACAAGTATGATGGAGTTTTAAAGAGTGTGCGTGTTACTGAGAATGGCTTAGATTGATTAGCAGTGAGTGAGTGTAACTGTGAGTGAGAATTAGGGAGTCAGAAGGATCATGGTTGGACTGTAAACCGACATCAGCCCTGGCATAAATGTTCAAGCCAGCCCACATACTGCAGGAAGCCACAACTAGAACACGGCATGGAGGCTTTCATATATGGGCAATACCCATTCAGCCCCCTAGCCTGCAGATGGAACAATTCGGTAGAGGATGAATGGCCTCTCCAACCTTGAGAGTGAAAGAAAATAAATGAGAATGGGTGACGGTAAGAGTGTGTGCTAGGGGAATATGAGTGAGTGATAAAGTATGAATGATTTAGAGTAAGAGTGAATGTGAATGACAGAGAGTACTAGCGACTGAGTGTGAATGAATGAGTGAGAATGAGTAAATGAGAGTTCTGGATTGAGACTGAGTGAACGTGAGTGGGAATTAGTGAGAAAATATGAGTAAGTCAGGGTAATAATGCATGAGAGTGAGTGTGAATGAACAAGGATGAGTGAAAGTAAAACTAAGTGCTAGTTAGTGAGTCCCAATTAAGGAGTGCAAGTGAGTATGATTGTGAGATAGTGAGAATGACTGTGGCTTGAGGACATTCTTGTCACAGGTGGCACCCTTTGTGAAATGCTGGTAGTGCACTAGAAGCAATGATTTTTACAACAGAGGATAACCATGGTATATGAGGGGGGGGGGTAAGTGGGGGAGGAACAATCATGTCAAAATGCTGGCCCTGACATACTAAAGGTACTTTTTGACATAGGGTCACTCATGGCGTATGGGCAGTCTTTGTGTCAAAATTCTACACTGCCATAATATGTACAATTTTTCACATAAAGGGCACACATGGCATATTTGGGGGACCCAGGACCTTGGTGCGATGAAGAACATTTTTTGATATATTGGTGCCACCACTGCACATTTGTTTTAAACAATATAGTGTACTCTAGGGGAGAGTCAGTTTTTATTGGAATGGAGCACCATGAATATTTATTTTTAAAGCGCCTGTTCACCAACTATCCCTTTTTAGGTCTCGCCTACATAGCACACATGCGCAGCATAGGAAGATCTTTAGCCGTCGCTCTGCTCTTTTTGGAAGCACATACTCATGCTTGTGACGGCATCCACCTTACAGGAGCGAGCTGGTGCACGCCACAAGCATGAGTATGTGCTTCCAAAAAGACCAGACTTCGCGCACACGCACCACTGCCGAACTTGTTTTAAATAGTAGTGCGCTCATGGGCCATTTGTTTCAGTTTGTTTTGTCGGGTCACCTGCACTTTCCACAAGATTATATGGACATTCTAAAGAAATCCGAACATCCATCCACCAAGTCTTTCTAAGCACTTAAATGGAAGTGGCATCCGGTGCATTCAGAATAACTACAACCCTATCAGATGTCAAGAACACGCTGTACTTCCTTACCTCTTTACTTGGCTTGAGCAGGGCACTTTTTTCAGTTAAGAATGATCTTGTAGTTATTACTGCTTATAGACCATGTTGTTCACAAACGTCTGGGAGCAAGATATGTTCTATGCTTTTAAGATAACATTCCCACATGGAGCTTAATGTCATCCTCTCTAAGCGTACGTTTTCTGAGGGGTGCATGGAGCTGCATGTATTAAGGTTCTCCCATCAGCAGCTCCCTTCTCATTTTGCGTCAGTCTTGTCTTTGTAATACTTTCTTGCTCGTCGCAGAGCTGCGCACGCACACCATTGGCTGCTTTGGTAATGGCGCTGGCTTCCTCTTTTTATGTTTCACTCTGGAGGACGCACAGACCTCTCGCAGGATGCTGCCCTTGTTTAACATGCGGTTTGCTGGAAGTGCAGTTACGTGATTTTGAAGTACAGTTATTTTGAAGTACAGTTACGTGATTTTGAAGTACAGTTATTTTGAAGTACAGTTACGTGATTTTGAAGTACAGTTATTTTGAAATATAGTTTTAACAGCTGTGTAACCTCCCTGCAACCCAATTAATGGGTGCACTCAAATATAATTGGCATGCATGCACATATATATACAAGTACAGGCGTAACAAGCAGAACAAAGGCACGGAATCTTAAATTAAATAGAGGGTTCCACTTTTAAATGCTGGCATTGTTCACAAGCCAACCTCTGCGCTTGAAAGAGAGGTCTATTGTGCTTGTGTACTTGCCTCGCTCTATGATTCCAGGCATTTGTTTCCTCTCGGTTCTATTTCCCGCATGTTCAAAAGGAGTGTGTTCAAAGGCACTCTGACAGTCGAGGGAGAACTCGGGGATGCCAGGCCTTGAGTGCCTGCCTCGGCCTGACCTTGAGGTAGAACCATTAAACTGTTCTGCGGACAGCTCGGCATGTGAGTTTTGTGAGACCGGGTCATAGCTCTACTGAGGCTGTGGATGGGGAATTCGCTGTCTTTTGCAAAAATATGACAAATTCTCTTCAAAATTCAATGCAGTGCATTTGTTTAACACACAGAAGCCTTTTTACCTTAGTATACATACATGTTATCTCCACCTTTAGAGATATTTATTATAAATAATAATTTTTAAGTATATACCTAGAAATATTCCTGGCCCTGGCCCTGAAGTCAATGAAATTAGTTGACTAGGAGCGAAGTCAGCCGTCCTGTATTAACTATATTTAGCCTAGATTCGCTTTATGCACAGAGCAACATTATACTCTATTAATACAAATACAATCATATTTTGTTCGGTGCACGTCATAATTTAATGTATTTGAAGTTGCTCCATTATGTGATAATGGAGAAAAAGGTGGCTCAGTGAGATAAAATAATTGCATAGCGTCACAAGATTTTCAAGCAGGGCAGCTGGGATATAGCACAGATTTTCATATTTCTCATTGGGCAGTTTTTCCTCTAGATGGGTATTTTTACTTTTTAAACTACACGTTCTTCTTCCTGCTTTTCTGTAAGCTTTACTACCATTTACATGATCCTCTAGCACTTTCAGAAGCTCAGCAGCCTTTAGAGTTCTTGGATTCTGCATTGCCAATAAGTCAATGTTGCGTTGATTTTGGTTGTGCATCAAATTGTTTAGAGGTCAGCAATATTGTTTAGTGTTCAATCAAGCAGAGTAGATTGTTTTCCTGTTTTATGATATCTACATAGGGCAGTGGCTGGAAGGATACTTTTTATGGATGAGTTTGGAGCAATATGTTTACAGCTGTTTGTTCCCGAGGACGTTGCCATTTAGGTCATTCGGTTTGGATGGCGGTTAATTTCAGATGCTTTTAAGTTTTGTATCCTTGTCAAATATGTTCCAATTATGTGTGTTTGTGTGTGTGAGTATGTCTGTGGTTGTGTGTGTGTGTGTATATGTGTGTTGGGGTATAGTCCTTGGCTCACTCAGTCTTACTCATCACCCATTTCACTCTATCTCATTCACTACAATCACTTACTCTCAGTTGTACTTGCACTCAGGTTTCCTCACTCTGACTCTCTCACTCTTAGTCAGCTTCACTGACTCACACTGTCTCACTCATTCTGAATCTGAATATGACAGATTATGTTGAATTGCAGCACGTGGCATGCGGCATAGCCAATAAGTCTAGCTTTTGGGACATTATAAGTATTTAGTAATGCAGCACCATATCCTTGGTGCAACAACTTCAACTGTTGCATGGCTAAATACTTATAAGGTCCCAAAGGCAAGACCTTTTGGCAATGCCAATGCTTTTTAACAAATTTATGTGAAAATTGTGATCTAAAATGCATACTTTTATTGAATATTTTCTACATGCTTTCGGTGGAGACCCTCCCATCAACTCCCCAAGAAGAAGACTGGCTTACTCTCTTTTCCAGTTCACAAAATGTCAAGGTAAGTACATACATGCCAACCCTCCCGATTCAGGTGGAAGACTGCTGAGTTCAAAGCTAGTCTCCTGCTTCCCGATTCCAGCATGCAGAAACCCGAATCTGAGCCGAATCAAGATCTTCTGGAAACAAGGCAAAAGTGAAATGTTGATGCCTGTCACACACGCTCCCATCTCCCCCTCCAAGAATTACCTCTGACATCCAAAGTTGATGCTTTATAATTAATTCTTGGAGGGGGGATTACTGCGTGTGACAGGCCTCTACATTTTATTTTTGGCAGTTCTTCATAGCACATGTAAAATAAGCATTTACAATGCAATGGTCTCAGCATTGTTAAAGTTAGAGCTATTGGCATTGCTCATGACAATATTTTTATTTATGTTTTTGTTTTTAAAACATATAAATAAATGGCATTGTCATTTACAATGCCAATAGCTTAATCTCTCGCAAATGCGAGACCTATTGCATTTGCACCCACACACAGAGCCACCCACACACAGAGCCACCCACACAGAGTCATTCACATAGAGCCACCCACACACACACAGAGCCACCCACACAGAGCCACCTACACACACACAACCACCCTCACACAGACACACCTACACACACACAGAGCCACCCTCACACAGACCCACCTACAAAAGAAGCTACCCACACAGAGCCACACAGAGCCCAAAATACACACAGAGCCCAACACACACACACACACAGCCACACACACACATACAGAGCCACACACACAGACAGAGCCCCACACACACACAGACAGAGCCACACACACACAGACAGAGACACACACACACACATACAGAGCCACACACACAGACAGAGCCACACACACACACACAGAGCCACACACACACACACAACCACACACACACAGACAGAGCCACACACACACAGACAGAGCCACACACACACACACAGACAGAGCCACACACACAAGGAGCCACACTCACACATGTATTCCAATGGTTACGCGCTGCACTAAAATAGAGAACATTCCAATTAGGATCCTGGGAACAACATTCTGTGAGGTTACAAAATAAACCAACACATCACCAGCATAGAGGGACACGTTAGGTTCAGGGTGGGCCAGCCACTAGCCACAATGATCCATGTTCCTGCACAATAACCTTGCCAACGGCGCAACCACCACAGTAAATAGAAATGTTGAAAGGGGGCAGTTCTGGCTTGTGCCTGTATTCTCCACTCCCCTGCCAAAATGCTCCCTGTTCTTTTTCTCAGTGCCGTCACGATAATCAATCAATTATCAGGGAATTTTAAAGCTCGCTACTCACCCGTGAGGGTCTCAAGGAGCTGGTGGGGGGAGAGGAGGGGTGCAGCTCCGCCTTAGGCGAAGAGCCAGGTCTTTAGGCTTTTCCTGAAGGTGTGTAGGGTAGGAGGGGGGGGGGCCTCGCAGTCAGTTCTCCCAATGTCAGCATGTTTTTTTTAACACTTATTTTTTAACTTTCAGCCATGCTGCACAGCAGCAGCGCTACGTTACAACATGGCAAAAAAGAGATTGACAAAGCCAATATCTCTCCCATGGCCGAGAACTATTGGCTTTGCCAGTGTTTGTTGTGTCCTCGAGTTGCACCCACACACAGAGCTTGGCAGTTCGGGCTAGACTGTTCCCATGAGGCACAGGGTCAAGGCTGATTTGCATATGGCCATGTCTGAACTGGGGTTGTGTGGAGTGCAAAAAAACGATGGATTTAGGCCCAGATCTCTGTACTGGGGTGAATGTATGACATTGTTCTGCATTCTGTCCATCAACTGTTGTTTTTGCAGTTGTCACCCCGAGTGGGATGGGTATGCTCAGAAGTGAGTCCCATGCTCTCCACACCACTGGAGTCTTGCTATCCTGGCTGAAGACGGCTGATAGCCAGAAACCGGTCCTAGGATGCTTGATTCCGGTCCAGGAAAGGCATGGCTTGGCAGTTCGGGCTGGACTGTTCCCATGAGGCACAGGGTCAAGGCTGATTTGCATATGGCCATGTCTGAACTGGGGTGGTGTGGAGTGCAAAACAACGATGGATTTAGGCCCAGATCTCTGTACTGGAGTGAATGTACGACATTGTTCTGCATTCTGTCCATCAACTGTTGTTTTTGCAGTGATAGACTTGTGAAAGCACATGCTGTCCTCCTGCCCCCAGAGACTCCCTGCTGCCCAAGACGCCCTATGGCACGTGATGTTAATCATGTTTTATAGGGGATTTACATAAAGACAGTGGGGCGACCCCTATCCCACATGTTTTAATAACAGTACAAGTCTTACAATACACCCGAGAGACAACACGCGCATACTTGACGTCCAACCTCCCATTTCAATAAGTTGTCACTTTGACTTCCTGAATCTTCCAGCATTTCGTTTGGTGTGTTTGTGACAGTGCTAATGTGTGCATAAGGCACACTATATACATTTACGCAGATAAATCAATTTCTGAGTATGCATATAATCCGTTATGTCTGTGCATATAGGTTCGAATATCTGTGCCTATGTGCGGAATTTGGATGTACCATGTTACAACGCATACCGCTACAACTACCTACTATTACAACGCGACCATTACAACGCATACCATTACAACGCATAGCGCTTTGAGGTGCTGGATAGTGGTAAGTATAATTTACTATTCTAACTCCAGTCCCTGTGGACCCTAGGGAAGGTGTTGGATAGTAAATTATACTTATTCCCTATCCTAGAGCGCCCCCCAGCGCAATGCGTTGTAATGGTATGCGTTGTAAAAGTCACGTTGTAATGGTAGTGCGTTGTAACAAATGCGTTGTAACAGGTGTATACCGCGGAATTTAGAATTGACCACCTCTCTTCCGATGCACTTGACTCTCCAGTCTTTGGAACCTTTGTTACTTAGATGAGTGGTTCCCAAACTTTTGACTCCTGAGGACCCCCATTGAGTCACCACTGGAAGCCGGGGACCCCCAAGCAATATGTATGAGTTAAATTTCAAACATTAAAACAGTAATTCGAAGAAAATGCACACGTGTGCACACAAAACAAATACTCAAAGTACTAAGGATTTTGGGGCCAGATGTACAACCATATCATTTAGCGCCTCGCAATTGGCGACACATTGCGAGTGGCAAATTGCGAGTTGCTAAATGAAATGTACAACAGTGTGTTTAACACTGTTTGGGATTCCCAATGGGGTCGCAAATTGCGAGTTTCATTAATATTAATGAGCCTCTCGCAATTTGCAAGCCCATTGGGAATGCCAGACCTCCCAGGTCTGGTGGCCGGCTGGGCTCTGCAGGCCACCATGTCTCGGACTGCTTTTAAATAAAGCAGTTAAAAAAGAAATGCAGCCTGTTTACCATGCATTTAAAAAAAAAAGCAAAATGAAATATTTTCGTTTCATTTTCTAAGGGCAGGCAGAGGTCCCTGGGATCACTGCCTGCCCTTAAAAAATAATTTTGCATGCATTTGCAAAGGGGAAGGGGTCCCCTGGGGACCCCTTCCCATTTGCGAATGCATTACTATCTACCTGAAGTAGGTGGTAATTGCGACTGTTTTGCAACCGCAAAACATTTGTACATGGTTTTGAGACTCGCTATTTGGACGGGAATTCCCCTTCCAAATAGCAAGTTGCAAAACCTATTTAGAGAGTCGCAAACAAATTGCGACTCGCGAAATAGGCTATGTACATGGCCCAATAGGTTTTTGCATGCGCAAACGGGTTAACGAACCCGTTCGCGCATATAAAAACAGATCGTACATCTGGCCCTTAGTATTTTATATTGAAGTGATAGCCCCTCTGTCACATGTATTTCATTTGTTTTATACCATCTCTCATAGCATTGTAGGATGTCAGAGCACTTTACATCACACACATATAGAGACATTGAATCGTACATGTAAATCAGTGTGTATATAAAATGTTTAAAGAGCGCTTGGTCTGGAAAAGCACAAACCCAGGATTCAGAACATAACACAGTGGCTAGCATTGACTTTAACATTAAAAATGAATTTCCACCCAAATATATCTTTTTAGCAGCATCAGGATAATGAATAACTGGGACAAAATATAAGTTACTAACTGGTACCATGCAGTTTGCAAGCAGCTCTTTGATGACAGTTTATAGGTCCCTCTGCTAGATTACGATTGTCACTTATGAAGTGCACAGTAACAAAATAATCTCTGTGACAAAAGCAGTAACCATGAACCTAGGCACATAAAATACTGCTTTTTAAGATGCATGTTGCACGTTCTTTGCAGTAGACACATTAACCCTCTGTGCTACATTAGTTAAATCAAAGCTGCCACTGAACAAAACTCTCCTCACTTTCCATCAGGTACATTAATCACTGGCATTCTCTTGGCACTTTTATTGTTGCTGGAAAGCTGCTAATTCTACAAGAAACGTTTCTGTGCTTTTACAACTGTTGCCTACGGACCCCCTGGGAATGTGTCACGGACCCCTGGGGGTCCGCGGACCACAGTTTGGGAAACACTGACTTAGATGTTTCCTGCAATCTGAGAACGAATGACGTGTAGCTCTGACCACTCCCAGTGCTGCAACATCAACTGTTTTAAAGCTAATTAATCATTTTACAAAGTGATGTTTTATTGTTTGGTTTTAAGACTGGTGTTTGATCTATTGCGGTTTTATGATTTATTGTCTGCAATTGTATCAATATAGTTAATTGACACAAACGAACGCATGACTGTCTATGTATGCTACTTTACTTCTGTTTTTTTGTTATATTTCTGTGTCTGTATGTTGTGCCGGTGGAGCCCTCAGTGTGTGAGTATACCACTGTAACAGTACATCTGCCCATCAATAAGAGTGTAGTCTTACTTCAGTGTTATTGCAGAATATTCCTATACGAACATATGCTAGGATAGTCTATTTTGATTTGGAAAATGTTTGAAAATGTTATTGCCACAGAATATGAACGTAGGTTTGTGTTATAACATATCAGTAGATATATTCTTTAGGGTGATTTTGCATAAGTGAGAGAAAGTTACTTGCTGTGACAATCATCTTCACAGCTCACAGGACCTTTTTAGATGCACTCTTTCCAATAATTGTACAGCCCTCTGTGGGGCACGTGTCCCAAAAAGCAGTAGAACACCTTTTGGAGTCAGGGACTCTTTAGAGCTTAGAAGACCTCTATTCATTAGGACGGAGGAGGGCTGCAGGCAGAGGGAAGGGGGGTGGCGAGAGCGGGACGGAGGAGGGCTGCGGGCAGAGGGAAGGGGGAGGCGAGAGTGGGACAGAGGAGGGCTGCGGGCAGAGGGAAGAGGTAGGTGAGAGCGGGACGGAGGAGGGCTGCAGGCAGAGGGAAGGGGGAGGCGAGAGCGGGACGGAGGATGGCTGCAGGCAGAGGGAAGGGGGGAGGTGAGACGGGACGGAGGAGTGCTGCGGGAAAAGGGAAGGGGGAGGCGAGAGCGGGACAGAGGAGGGCTGCGGGCAGAGGGAAGGGAGGAGGCGAGCGGAGCCGAGCAGCTCCAGAAAGAGCCGAAGTACGGCGGGGGGAAGACTGGGGGCAATCAGGCCCCGTCCTCCGATCACTCACCCGCTCCCACGCAATGAACATGGAAACACCACCATGTTTCTCCGAGGTCATGCAGGAATGCCTCAGAGAAATGCACGTCATTTTCGGGATGGAGGGGCCTGTTTTTCGTTCTCTCCTCTCCCCATTGGCTGAAATGTAAAATTCCAGCCAATGGAAAGAGAAGAGAAAGAATCTATAAAAACACGCCCCTCAATCCCAAAAACACGGGGCTTAAATGAGCAGACGACCCTCTCCTCCAATGGCTGGCCTCCGTTTAGGAAGCCAGCCAATGAAGAAGAGGGGCGGGTTCAATCCCCACACTGAAAAACATAAGATCCCACCGGCGAGACTGCGCAAGCGCAGCCTATGCCAGCCGAGACCTAATCAGGGGGCCCGATTCACAAAAGTAATCTGAGACAAAATCCTAACTTTACAACTCTTGGAATTCACAAAAGGCATTTAGGAGTAGTAAAGTTAGGAATCCTAAATATACTACTCCTAAATGCACTTTGTGAATACCGAAAGTCGTAAAGTTAGGATTTTGTCTCTGATTACTTAAGTGAATTGGGCCCAAAGTTTAGAGATAATTTACGAACCCCTGCGTTACTTTTGCGTCGCCCTTGCGTCACTTTTTGTGACTCAGCAGCGTCATAAATAATGCGCCATACTTACGAAGTGTGCATCTAGGCAGATGCGTCACTTCGTAAACCCCTGCGCTACATTATGCGTCAGGTATAATGTATGCGGGGTGGGCGTTCTCCCACAAGAAAGGGTCGTAGGAGTGGGGCAGTGAAATCTATAAGATTTTACTGCACTACTACTAGGACGCCAATGCATCAAAACCTTACGCCTGCCTCATGGCAGGCATAAAGGTGATGCAGGCCCATTCATATGGGGCTTGCCCCATATGAAAGGACACATTGCTGGAGTTGCGTCTGTTTTCAGACCCTTCATGATATATCGATTCTCATGAATCGATCAGTTTGTTCGTGTAGCATCATTTGTTCTTCTTCCTTTCGTTTACGTTTTGAGAGAAAACTGGAGTGTTCAATACAAGAGGTGGCACACAGTCCACAAATCGCTGGCCCACACTGCAGGCACAGGCAGCAACTGAATACTAGGACTAGGCCAATGCCTAGGAAGGATAGGATCTTCCATCCCCAAGCAGTTAACGTTGTCCAGAACCAACCGGACCAAGTCCAGGTGCCTGGATTCTGATGTATCTGATTTGCAATTTTATGAAGACGGGTGATAGCTTGATATACAGATGGTGCGTTTTGTGGTATGAAAACACAGCAACTTGACCCGATGACCTTACAGGCTCCACCTTTATCTGCCAAGATGACGTCAATTACAAGACGATTCTGAAGGACAACAACCCGCATGGCGGACTGCTCTTCTGTTAGGTTACCTAAGGCGGAGGCAGTTTCATTCACTACTGCTTCAAGTGTTCTAGTTAATCTGCGTATTAATTTACTATTCTGGACAGGGCCTAAAAAGTAAAAGAATCCTTTATTAAAATCTGGCCGTTATCTGAGTACACGACACGAGGCAGGCCGTATCGTGGGAAGAATTCACGAACCAACTGCTTGGCAGTGGTCGGAGCAGTGTAATCTGAGACTGGGTATGCTTCGGTCCAGCGGGACAGAGCACAGACAACTACGAGAACATATTTAAATCCTCGACAACGGTCCATCTGGATATAATCCATCTGGAGGACTTCAAAAGGGTGATCGGGAGGATGAAATCCACCTTGCTCTACAGGGACGCTTTTACCTGGATTGAACTGACAACAGATCATGCAAGTACGCACTTTCTGTTTTGCGGCTGCTCGTAAGTGTTTATTGTTCCAGAGATTTTGCAAACTGTCTAACATTGCTTTCTCTCCTAGATGTGCAGGACTATGTGCTGTATTTATCATGACTTGAACCATAGAGTCAGGGAGAAACCATGTAGATTTTCCCTTCGTCATCCAACCTTGATCTGTCTGGATCCCTCCTAGTTCAATCCATTTCTTTATTTCTTCTGGAGTAGCATGTGTCTGAATGTCAATAACATCTAGTGTGGGATCCCTGACTGTCATACAGTTTGTCGGATCTGTTGTCTTTGTCGTATCAGTTGTCTGAGTGTGAGTCAGTGCTGTATGTTTTGCTGTCTGATCTGCCAGGTCGTTACCCTGGGAAACAGAATTTGTGACTTTAGTATGTGCTTTACACTTCATGACGGATATGGCTGAAGGCAGATGTATTGCTTCTAACAGTGCTTGAATGAGAGGACCGTGTTGTATCTTGGCACCATGAGAGGTCAAAAAACCTCGTTCTTGCCACAGCATGCCGAAGTCGTGTACGACTCCGAACGCATAACGGGAGTCTGTGTATATGTTGACATTTCTGTTCTTGGCTAGAATACAGGCTCGGGTCAGAGCGATGAGCTCTGCCGCTTGAGCAGACAGTGTATCAATACGATGTGTTTCTTTAACTTCAGTTTCAGTGGTCACTGCATACGCGGCCACTAACTCTCCTGTACTTGTTCTCATGCATGAACCATCCACGTAAAGTGTCAGGTCTGGATTTGTCAATGGAACATCTGTTAAATCTCGTCGGGGCTTTGTTACTGCATTAATGATCTCTATGCAATCATGCGGAGCTGGATCTGTCATAACTGTAGGGAACAGTGTTGCTGGGTTCAGGATACTGCAGCGTCTGATTTCTATGTGTGGCTGGAATAATGTCAACTCGTAACCTGTCAGTCGTGCTATAGTCAAGTGTTGAGTCTGGGTTCTGTTTAACAGAACCTCTACAGAATGTGGGACTTGTACTGTTAACTGATGACCTAGAACAATTGAATCGCTTTGTCTGATTGCTAACGCTGTTGCTGCTACTGACTTTAAGCACGCAGGGAGTGCCTGGGCTACTGAATCCAATGTACTTGAAAAATAAGCGCAAGGCTTATGTGAACCTGCTTGATCTTGAGTGAGGACAGACAATGCTGTACCATCACGTTCTGTAACAAAAAGTGTAAACGATTTGCTGTAACATGGTGTCGCTAAAACTGGTGCTTGGCATAAAGCTTTCTTTAATTCCTCAAAGGCTTGTGTGTGTTCCTGAGTCCAAGGGAGGGCAATGGAAGTTGCTACCTCCTGCGTCGTTAACTGGATGAGTGGTTTAGCTAGAAATGCATATTGAGGAATCCATTGTCTGCAGTACGAGGTGAGGCCTATGAAGGCCCGCACTTCCTTTTGTGTCTGGGGTCGTGGCATATTTACAATTAACTGAATGCGATCGGGAGTGAGCTGTCTCCCCTCTTTGGACAGCAAGTGACCCAAGTACACAACTTGCTGAACACAGAATTGTAGCTTCGAAGGAGACACCTTGTGTCCCTTGTCGGCCAGGAAATGCAAAACTGTTAACGATGCTTGTTCACATTCGGGCTCACTTCGTGCGGTGATCAGCAGATCATCGACGTATTGCAGTAAAGCGGTATTAACTGGCATTTGAATACAATCTAGTTGTCTTTTCAGTGCTTGACTATAGATGCTGGGGCTTTCTGTAAATCCTTGAGGTGCGCGGGAAAATTTGAAACTTCGTCCATTTAAACTGAATCCGAAGAGATATTGGCTCTCCGGATCAATAGGTACACTGAAGAAAGCGTTCTTGAGATCAATTACAGTAAAGAACGTTGCTTCTGAATCAATAGCAGTCAATAGGGAAGAGATATCGGGGACTACAGGATACTGTGGTACAATGCATTTGTTCAGCTCTCGAAGATCAATCACCAGCCGATATACTGGCGGTGCATTGCGGTCTGTAAGTTTAAGAATTGGAATGATGGGTGAATTACAGATATTGGAGTCGGTCTCTACGACCACCCCCTGGGCAATAAGCTCTTCAATGATTTTCAGTAAAGCCACTACAGCATCGGGTGGTAACTTGTATTGTCTGATTCTGGGTAGGACAACTCCTGCCTTGAGTGTAACACGATATGGAGTGATATGCATACAACCTACATCAGCTGGGCCTTTTGCCCATAAGTGATCTGGTACATTTTTCAATCTGACATCAAAATCACGTAAAACATAATGACCCTTGAAATCCCGTAGAAAGAGTCTGACTCCCTCCGGGGAACAGCATATTATAGCTCCTAGAGCCTTCAGTGTTTTAATTCCTAACAGATTTTCTGGACATGATTTCGTAAGTAACAAATCTGTAACTCGGGATAATGGACCCACAGCTAATGGTACTGGTTCCGATACTTCATTTACAATAGGCTGTCCTGAAAAACCAAGGGAAACATTCTGTGAGCCTGGGACTTCATTGTGACCGATTGTAGTGCGACTTGCCCCTGTGTCAATTAAAAACTTTCTGTCTTTTCCCAATACGTGACTGTGTACATAAGGACCTTCTTGATCTACAGGAATTTCAATAAGAGGCAAACCACCTTCCCTCTCTAGGCTGTTTCATGTGTATCGGGGGTAATCTGGATATGCAGATTGGGCATACTGGTACATCTGTTGTGAGACTTGCTGAGTCGCGGCAATGGGCTGTGGCTGCGGTACTGCTACTGTCTGTGCTGGGTGGGGTGGAGCATGCATAGGCTGTATATTCTGCATTGGCTGTTCGTTCTGTGAGGTCTGTTGATGACCATGTTCATGTCTAGGCGGATGCGGTCTTTCTTTAGTTTTACCTGTCGCGATGTTGTGTTTCAGGACTGGACATTCATGTACGTAATGACCTGGCTGCTTGCAGTAATTACATGTCCCTTTAACGGGAGCTGCAGAATGATTAGTCTGGGCCCCACCTTTTCTTTGACCGTCGGCTGGGACTGTCTGAGCTACTAGCATTTTCATTTTCGTGTCTTTCATACGTTTCTGTTCCTGATCTTGTTCTTCCCTAATTCTGTTCTGGTGATATTGTAACATTTGTAACATCTGGGATGGCGTATTTGCCTGCCAAGTACTTTCAACTTTGTACACTCTATTTTTGACTAATGGTAGGGAATTCTCTACTAATTTCGATACAAAAAGGTGTGGATATGACTCGCTACTAGGTTGTAGGCCACTATTTATAATGAAACATTTCTCGAATCTGGAATAGAAGTCACTAGTATCTTCATCTTGTTTCTGTTTACAGGACGAGATTGCGTCCCAATCTTCCTTTCTAGTTGTCAATAATCTTGGCAAAACCTGTACTATCAAACCTGGTAATGCTTTAGTCCTATCCCCAAGGCCTAACCCTGGGATTCGTTTGCTTTCTTCGTCTTCTATTTCTGCCCATGCTATCTTTGACTCTCCCACCTCCCAATCCTTTTCCTTTAATTTCTCGTAAATGCCCGTGGGCAACAGTACTTTTAACATTTTCATAATATCATCATACGTGTAATCTCCCATCAGTAACATGTCTTTGAGCTCTCTGTGAAAACCTGCAGGGTCTTTATCATGACACGGGACTAATTTCTTCATTTCTAACAGTTCTAACTTAGTCAGTGGTGTGTGAACATACACACGCTTCAGGACGTGATCCGTACCCATAACTGGGTGTACTTCTCGTAAGGGGTTCTGACTTTCAATGCCACTACCGCATTGCATGTGATACGTTTTCCTTTCTGGAGGCGGCGGGGGAACATATTCAGAGGTTATGAAGGTGTTATACTTACGTCGTTGTTCTAGAATTATTTGTATTCATTTGGTACTGAAACCTCTCCATCTATCCATGAGTAGTGCTTCTAATGTTTCGTGTAAGGGCCCTGGATCGGAATGATGGTTTCTGAACTTGATGAGGAGGTGCTGAATCATGTATACACCTGCTATTTTCTGCTCTTCTGGGGAAAGGTTCAAGAATGTCTGTACTAACGTATCATCATTATATATGTCTGGGTTTTCGGCCCATAACACGGCTGACCGGGCTAATTCCTGTTCATCCATAGAATTGAGTACATGGTACCCCATTCGGTCTCGAAGCCTTTTATCAGTTTCCTGGAACTGATGTTCAGAAGAATTCGGATTTGTTAAAGCAGAGAAAAGAACTCTCTTGCTTTCCGGACGAATACCTTTCCTAAGGTAGTTTCCCTTACCTACATACGCTATAGTATCTGTAGACCTTCCTGGTGCTTCATGTTCTTCTTCCTCCTCGGAGGAAGCTTTATCATTCTCTTCCCGATGTGCAGTTAATACTGCCTTTCTAATTTTCTGGGACATACTGGCTATGCAAGCCCCCCTATCATGTTTTCCTTCGGCTATATTTTGACCCCACTTGTTTAGTCCGTCTAATTCACTTTGATCTGTCTCGGGCCTGTCTCGTTCTCTTATTAGACAATTTATGAAAAATCGTAATATCTGGGCTTGAATGTCAACTTTCTGTTTATGCATGGCATCTTTGACACTGTCAGGGTCTTTCCCTGTCTGTATAAACTCATATAGTCTGTCGAGACGTTCCTTCATTCCTACATAGCATAGCAAGCTATCGGTGGCAGATCTTAATCGTAGTGATGCTAATATCATTAGATCGTTTTTTCCGGGGACTGGGTCATATCTGCAAACTGACATGTTTTCTTTTAATGCGTCAAGACGCGACCAGTGGGGAGACTGTACTAAGTGGGGAGACTGGAAAGGATTCTGCGTGTCCCTTAAATTGAATCTGTGTATCAATGGCGGGGTCTGAGGACCCGCAGTCGCACCTCCTGAGGCGGATGCTTGGGCATTATCTCTCCGCGGAGTCTGTATCTGAACTTGAATTTGTCGTTTAGTAAGATCAGGTAGGACTTGTTTCGGTGGGTCAATCTTGAGTGCGGGAAGCGGCGGAGCTGGCGGAACAGGGGAGGTCTGTCGCGGTACCGGCGGAACATGATCTGGGGGCGTAATGCCACCCCCATCCCTGTCAGTAGGCGGGGCACGAACAGGCAGATTGGTGTAAGCTGGTGCTACATCCTCTAAATATGAATTTAGGAATATGTCTTTAGTAGTTTTACGCATTACTTTAGTTGGAACTAATGGTGTCGGTAAGTTTTTCGGTATTTCTGATAGGGCTTCAGATGTGCCATCTGCTGCAAGATACATACCGTTTACAAGATTATTTCGGGCACGGTCTATTTGTTCTGTTTTTACTCGGATCCCTTCAGTAACTAATTCGTTTTCTTGGTCTTTCTCTGATTCTTTAAGTCTGTCTTCTCTACGGAGTGCTTTGTCAGCACGCTTACGTGATTCCTTACGCCAAAATTCTATGGCGTCTTTCTGAGATTGTCTAGCTTTCTTTTTCCATAATGCTTCTTCTACCCTCATGATGCACTCGGCATCCCATGTTCCGGTGACAGGCCATCTGTGTCTTTCGTCTAGGTGTTTGGTGTAATCGGCCCATAAATCTAGATATAATATGGCATCTATGCCATGCTTGTTGTACATAAAATTGCCGGGAGTGTCCCTAGGGGGAATAGGAATTTCTTCCTCCAGTATCCCTTTCCTAGTTCCTATCTGCTTTAACTTGTTGAAAAACGGCATTTTGCTTACTTATTACTGAATGTTCAATCCTTATTCCTTAATACTCTTGACAGCTAGGTTATACGAGAAACACAATAATACACGTTTAAACAGTCACATTCATACCACAACATTAATCACATAAGGACATTGAAGACATAGATGACTACCCCCCTATACTGGATGTACTGCTCAACAGTACAGATACACTGGTGTAACAGTGCAGAAATTCGGAATACTAGATATACTGCTAAACAGTACAGATACACTGCCTAAAAACAGTGCAGACCGGACTTGCGTACCCAAACCCGTCTAGATACGACCCAGCAATGGTACTCACCGGGAAGCACGGAAACAGAAGGCCTCGGAAAACTCGACTGGACTCGACTCGGTACTTCGGAAAACTTCGGAAAACTTCGGAAAACTTCGGAAAACTTCGGAAAGCTTCGGAAAACTTCGGAAACCTGGTGGGCCTCTTGACACCTCGGACCTTGCTTCTTTCGGCTAGGCTCTGGTCGGGATCCTCCGCACTCCTCACCGCCTCGTCTGGGCACTGATCGCAGTCTTCATCACCTCCGTGGGTCAGAGGGAGATGCAGGAAATCCTGCCAGTACGCGTATGTTCCATCTAACTGATGGCAGGGGACATAGCTTGCAACGCACCAACCGGCGCGTGAGGTGGGGGAGGGGTCCCTATTCGGGCGCCAAAATGACGTAAATAATTAATTTACTCTCTTAATTTCTATGCAGGTAAGTACTTAATCAATAATAACTCAATTGGAATGAAAAAAGACAGAGTCCGTGGTGTTAGAGTTTCTAAGGGTTTTATTCCTCATAAAGGAATGGTCTTGATCAGGATATCATGTTCTGACCACCACAGGGGTGTCAGAAGGGATAGAGCGCTATATTTTATTGACAGTACATAGCTTATATACTTAATTCATATCATAAAGAATAATGCAAGAGGCGTAACAGCTGAGAGAAGACAAGATAACAGTATACACGTGATACTAATACGTAATCAAGAGGCGTGAACTAGGCGTGAACCAGAGGTGTGTGCTAGAAACGTCACTGATAGGTGACGCAAGTGGGTGGCACCAAGGGGTGGTGCTAACAGAATTGTTGCGATGTCAGCAAAAATCGGAAGCTTGGATGCGCGCGCAGCTGCATGACGTGTGATTGACGGGGTGCAGGGGACTTGACATTTACACTGACGGAAAGAGACAGAAGTCTGGCATGTCAGATCAACTTGTACTTCTATCATATCTGATATCTGATGTTTAGGTACTATACTATCTGGGCGAAAAGGTCTCTAGGGCAGAAGCTATTCTATGCTAACTGTGGATGCGTGTATAAGCGCCTAAGTGTCTGCATGTGAAGCGTGGGGCACGGGGCCTTCCGTGGAAGCATGGCAACAGAGGCTATGAATTACTTGCATTGAGACAGGTCGGCCCTTTGGCTCTGCAGCTGGGGAGGATGTTTACAGGATCTAGTAGGCAGGAATGTATTCTCGGGGAGCGGAACAGATAACTCGAAGGTTATAGTCAGTCTTGGCAGAAAGCAGGCTTGAGCTGAGCACGAGGGGCCGCGCTGAAAGTAAGTCAGAGTTCACGGGTACAGAGGTAGCCTGGGCAGAGGCTGCCAGAGTCAGGAGCCACAAAAGAGGTTCGATGGCAGAAATTCAGGGCCTACTCTGCTAGAGCAGGAAAACATGTAAAGTGTACTACAAAAAGACGGTGGCATAGCATACTTAAGAACGGACTATATAATCCATTCAGGGTGGATCTGAAAGAGGACAAGTTAACGTTGGACGCAAATGTATTTGCGTCTTCATAGCTGGCAAAGGAGGGAAGTTACATGCACTTTAAGCTGGTACATGGAGTCGGTGGGGTACGCGCTAGGGAACATAACATGACCAAAAATTTAATTTTCCTCACTACTAGCCTCCCGCTACGCAGTTCCCAACCGCCAGCCTGTCTCCCTTATATCTGCTCGCTAATCAGTCCCCCACCTGATTCCCTGATTCTCGCGCGAACCTACCCAGGAAGAGACCGGCTCGCGCCTGGCTCTCCCTGGGTCCCCCCTCGCGCAAGAAATCATTGTCCACACCTCTTTTAGGAGCAAGAAAGGCCACTTTATTTTAGGACAGGTGCATCATAAATTTCATGAACACATTCATTATTTATTTATTTACATAATTCAACTCTACAGTGAGCCTACGAAACCTAAATCCCAAAACCCCGAACAAACTCCTGCCTACTACCCCTAGCCTACCCAACGAGCTACCCTTCAGGATGGCCAACCCGCTCCAGGCTGCCCACCCCCACTAGCAAAAACCCGCCACCCAGGAAAACCTTTAGCGTTTTCCTGCCCCACCTAAAGGAAAGGAAGGAGCACACCACAACTGTACCTGAAGAACTTTGCTAATCAAATCCCTGAGTTCCAGAAGGTAAAAAGAGATGCCCAAAGCAGATAGATGCACACCGTCCTCACAAAATAAATGATGTTCAGATACTTTTAAATGATAATGATCCAAACTGTAGATACCCAAATGGTGACAAAAAAGTCGCATTGTCCTGTTCACTTTCCTTCTAGCCTTTTCCAGGGCGGAATGGTCCCTCGCCCCACGCCATTGCAAACGAGGCACAAACTCAGTCCATATCAGCATGGTGCTCACCCATGTGGTTTTGATGATTTCCAGGTCTTGCTTCATTAGTTTTAACGAAGTCAACCCAGAGAGAGAAACCAAGTCATTCTCGCCCAAATGTAGCACCAGGAGATCAGGAGGGCCCCCCAAACACTGAGAAACCAAAGCAGCCAAGGCGGGAAAAAGCCCACCCCAGCGCATGCCCCCTGTTCCATGCCAGGAGACTTCGTGTGTCATGCTGTTTAGACCAAGTGATCTCCCACAGAGCTGACTGGCAGCGGCTAAAGCTGCCCGTTTAACAAAAGAGTGCCCCAGTATCCACACCCTCCGTTTGGATCCGGCGACTGATGGCCAAGGACCTAGGAGAAAAAGAAATGTTAGACAAGCAAAAGTGCACTATTTTCTCACATATTTTTCACAGCACTTGGAACGCCAACGACCAATGCGACGAATCTGTGACCAGTCCCACCCCAACCGAGCGGCCTCCGTCGCCGCACCAATTCTGAATGAATGGGTACCAAATTGAACAGGATCCTTCCCCAAGCGCAACAAAACCTTGCGCAATACAGCCAACAATTGAGATGCAACTATGGGACTACCATCCGCATGACAAAATATGGGCCCCTGGAGAAAATGTTGGGAGGACACAAACACTTCCCATTCCCCCACCGGGCAACATGCAGAGACACCACTCCTGCCAAGGAACACCCACTTACCCCTCCCCATCTGGTCGGTCTTGGATGCCCGCAGCCACAGCCGCACTCTGTCACTTTCCAACACCACCTCACTACTAGTCATACCTACCCTGCCCCGTAACCCCAGCAACTCTGATGCCCGAAATGCCCCAAAGAACAACCAAACAAAACACAAACGAAATTTGGCACACTCAAAAGCATCATGGCAACACACCTCCAATTCCGGCAACAGCATCTGGAGCAACTCAAAAGTCACTGGCTGCCGGAGTTGCTGACCACCAGCCCGAAGCCTAGCCAAACCTTTCAACACTTTACGAACCAACACCCCCCCAACCGGATCCCTCCCCCACCAAAGCTGCCCATAAAAAGAAACCCCAGCCAATTTGCCAGAAATAGTAGTGGGCGATAGGCCTTTGTCCGCCAAATGTAAAACAAACTGCAAGATGCATTGTTCATCAGACCAACCAGCCCTGATCGATCCCATCAAAACCTTACCGAACTGCAGAAACTCATTCCAGGCCTTCACATAACCCCGCCGTGTGGAGTCAGCCACAGAATTTTCCACCAATTGGTGAACCCTCAATCCCCCAGGTCCCATACGTACTGTGGGATCGCTGTTGGTTCCAGGTCCGCCCCAGGAGCTAACTTGCGGAACTCGGACCACTGAAAGCGAGACAAAGAGTCAGCGATGCAATTAGAAGTACCAGGAACATGCCGTGCTTTAAAGACAATATTTAATTGCAGACACCGCAGCATGAATGCGCGCAGGAGCCGCAAAACCCGCAAGTCGCGAGCCTTTTGGTGATTGACAAGGTGTACTACTGCCAAATTGTCCACATGGAACAAGACTGAGCGATTCTGAAACTCAGCCCCCCATAGATACAAAGCAACCAGCAGCGGGAAGAGCTCCAGAAACGCTATGCTGCGACCCTGTTCCTTCCAGTGCGCCGGCCAGCCGGCCGCGCACCAACGACCTTCCCAAAAGACACCGAAGCCGTGAGCCCCCGACGCATCAGTGAACAACTGTACTTGCCACACCATGTCCTCATCCGCAAAAAACAAGGACACGCCATTAAACTCCTGCAAAAAACGAAGCCAGACAGTCAAATCGGCACGCACAGCGGTGGTAACACGCACCCGGTGATGGGGAAGGCTGGCGCCGGACATGGAAAGACCCAGACGTCTGCAGAACGTCCTGCCCACCCGAACAACCCGGCAAGCAAAATTGAGGTACCCCAAAAGCTTCTGGACCGTCCTCAAAACGACTTTCCGCTCCCCCAACACCAGATGTATGAAAGCAGACATTTCCTTCACTTTAGCCTCAGGCAATCTCGCCACCATAGACAGAGTATCAATTTCAATCCCCAAGAAAGTCAGGGACGTACAGGGACCTTCTGTCTTGTCCGGTGCCAAGGGAACACCCAATTCCTCCGCCAGAGCCTGAAAGATGTTCAAAGCCGACTGACACTGCCCAGAGCGACCTTCCCCAATGAAAAGAAAATCATCAAGGTAATGACAGACCAAGACGTGGCCACTAACAAAAGTGAAGCGCCACTGCAGAAAGGTACTGAATGTTTCAAAAAGGGAGCATGACACTGAACAGCCCATGGGCAACACCCGATCCACGTAGAAACTACCATCAAAATGCATTCCCAACAGACTGAAATCCCAAGGATGGATGGGCAAGAGCCGGAAAGCCGACTGAATGTCGCTCTTTGCCAGCAAAGCCCCAACACCAGCCGTGCGCACGAGCCGTAAGGCATCGTCCACCGAAGCATAATTGACAGTTGAGTCAGCTGGATCAATAAAATCATTAATTGATGCACCCTCGGGCCAGGACAGGTGATGGATAAGACGAAACTCCCCTTCCGCCTTCTTGGGCACCACGCCCAGGGGTGATACAATCAAGTCAGGCAGAGGACAATTCACAAAAGGACCCGCAATCCTACCCGCCGCAAGCTCGGCATCCAGCTTTTTCCGCACAACATGGGGACTCTCCTTTGCAGACTTCAAATTGTCTGACCACCTGCCCACCCTGGGTCCCTGATACCCAATCCGAAACCCGATTTTGAAACCCCAAGACAAAATCTTAGCAGCCTCAAAATCCGGATAATCCACCAGCCAGAGATCGAGAACCTCCTGCCTAATAGGAGTAGGAGCCCTTGTAAACAGACTGTTGCGGCTGTCCCCTACCCCCTGAACCTCTTCCCTGATCACCAAATCGCTGTCCGGGAAAACACTGGGTGAGCGCATGCTTCCCCCCACACTGCGAACACTCATGTTTGTACCTGCAAGCTGGTCTGTTACAGGAACCCCTGTTAAAATGCCAGCATGTGCCAGAGGCGGCTGATTGACCTCTGCCCCAAACCCCCACCCCAGACTGAGCGGGGCGAGCTGAAAAGGGCCGATAATATACTGGCTGCCCGCTAGCCGTGTGGGTCGTAGCAGGCGGATTCGCCGATACCATCCATTGCAGCCATAATTCGGAATCAACCTCACCCCACGACCGCTCAGGAAACGCGCTCATGCGCGCCCTGAATTCGTCATCATAGGACAACCAGGCAAAGCCTCCAAAGTAACTGTGAGCCTTGCGGATAACATCTGCATATTTAAACATGTCTATTGCCTTCTCTGGATGACGTTGGCAATAAACGCTTGCATAAATAAGAAAGGCCGAAGTCCAATTCTCTATTGACTTCGGAACACGAGGCCTCCGAGCCAATTCTAATTCCTCCTCTTTGGACCCTTCTTTTGCCTGGACATCCCTATGGAGAAGCCGAAAAACATCCACAAATGCCCCAGACCATATCAGATTCTTTGTTTTTTCAGACAAATGGGACCCCAAAGGCATCCCCACCCCAGAATAAGGCAACTTTTTCGGTAGGATACTATCCTCCGTGACCCGTGTGGCAGCCACCCCGCCACCCCCGGCTGTAGAAACTTCCTTTGCAACTTGCACAGTAGAAACATTCGAAATTACAGGCCGCTCAAGCCTCGGTGCCAGAGCGACTCGCTCAACCACAACCCCATCACCCGTACCAATGGATCTTGTACTCTTAACAGGGAGACTCTCCCTAGGTTGCCACACAGACCACCACCCAGTCTTACCTCTCGGCAACTGCTCCGACTGTTGTGTGACAGCCCCACGATCCCTCTGAGAAGGTCCAGACCTCACTGCCCCTCGTACAGCTGCATGGTCCGCACGAGACTCCTGCAAAACACGAGAAACAGTGGATTGCCCCAACCCACCCCCTTGGGCCCGTGCTGCCAAAAGCCCAACATCTTTGTCTCTCAATTCCCCTTCCTCCAAATCATCATCATGAAAACTCCCACAGAAAGCTTCATCAGAAAATGCAACTTGATCACTGCCACTGGGCATAGCCCCATCACCAATACCCCAATCATAAAACTGCCAGTCAATGTTTTGAAAGCTGTGTGCACTGAAAGCTGTAGAAGAGCTATCCGCTCCAGACAGCCCTCCTGTAAGCCCACCACTGGAAACAGCCGTGTGGACAGTTCCCGGGCCCGTAGAAACAGCCAACAGCTGCCCAGCCGAAGGCGCAGATTGAAAACTGCGGCCGCTCGAGCCAGACAAGGAAGATGTCCCAAAAACAGTCTCCCCTAAAGCGGAACCGCAATCACCCACCGACGCCAGACCATGGACACCCCCCGACCCAGTCTCAGGACCACCCAGAAGGCCACCTGGTCGACCCCTAGGGACCGGGAACAGGGCCTGACCAGAAGCCGGGGGCGCCCCTCTGTGCAACAAACCCTTACCACCAGGGGCCGTGGACGTGGGGGGGGGAGGCCGGGGGCCAGGTGCACCGGTGGCAGCAGCCTTGGTGGCCGAGGGGGGCAGCATGGTATGTGCAGCACCCACCGAAACAACAACAGGAGCAGAGGACGGGGCCTCAGAGGGGGGGCATGCCGGCAGCGCGGCAGGGAGATACCTGGCATCAGCATCAACCGAAGGAGAGGGGCCAAAAGTGTGGGGTGGAGCAGTGACAGGCCCCGGCGTGGCGGGGGAGAGCAGAAAACATTGCCCATTCAGCCACAAGTATGGGGAGACCCCATCCGTCAAAGGCGGCACAGTGGGGAAAGAGTCAAAAGGCACCGCAGCAGGGGGAGGGACTTGCAAGTGCCCATGCGAATCCAAGCTTCGCCCTCGCTTGGGTTTGGGGCCCGCCTGCGGCTTCCCCGACTTCCCTGGTGCCATCCCGCCAGAGCGCGGAGCCTGCCGGCCCACGGAACGCCCCCGCCTCCCCCCGGGCGCCCCACGTGAACCAGCATTGAAAAACGGTAAATCACATACCTGCTGGAGGGCGCCCGGGTCACACGGCGGGGGTTCCGCATCTACGGCGGGCAAAACAAGCCCAGGCCCGTCTGCCGGCATGGCCGCCTCGCCGTCTTCCTCTTCCTCCAGGCCCGGCGATAAACACGCCTCCACTGCCCTGGAGACGCCCTCCGAGGCCTTGCGAGGGGGGCGGGCCATGCCGACCCACGCCTCCGCCGGGACACCCGGCCGAAGCAGGTCTTCACGCCCCGCCTCACAAAGGATTTGCACAGCCCTCCGGACCTCCGCCGCTTCCTCCATGACCAAGGACAAAGGTAAACCACGAGCGCCGCAAAACAAACCTCCCTACTAGCCTCCCGCTACGCAGTTCCCAACCGCCAGCCTGTCTCCCTTATATCTGCTCGCTAATCAGTCCCCCACCTGATTCCCTGATTCTCGCGCGAACCTACCCAGGAAGAGACCGGCTCGCGCCTGGCTCTCCCTGGGTCCCCCCTTCTGTTTGTGCTGTTATTAAATTGCCAAAAAAGGAAATGCCAATAGACCCAATTCAGGTGAATTGCCTTCTATTTCAATTTGTATGGGGAAAATCCATTCTCTTGACTTAATCTACCACTTGCCGGCTATAAAACGTTGCCATGTACGTAAATATTATGCCTCACCCCTTTCAAAGATTACGCCAACACCCTAACGTAGGGGGTGACTAAAACAGATATCTGTCTGTTTTGTTGCTATGTTAATCATGCATCTTCAGCAGTGCCAATTACTGTGATGTCATTCGGAGTTAAGTTTAAGTGACATCACTTCCTGGGAAGGTCTGGGGGAGTCTAGGTCATTTAATGACACTTCCGCGATGTTATTAATGTCAAAAGATGTGTGATGTCACTTTCGCTACCCCTGGCCTTTTGGGAAATCGACGTGCTTGGATCTCATCGTCTCCGCAAAAACATGTTATATTTGGAAACGTTAAGAGAGGCTCAAACAAACGACCATCTTTCCGATGCAATGGCAACGTTTTAAAATATTTATTGATCGAAAGGACTGGTCCTTGCGTTTCGACCGTTACATTGGCTAATTCCGACGAGAAGCGTTCCGGATCCTCTGACACGTTCCCCAATTCCATTCAATGTAGCCAAAAGAGGAACAGAGGTGCCATCTAGTGGAAATATAACGGATTACAACACAAGGTGTAATTGCCATCTACATCCATGTTGTCTAAATGCACCTTATTTTGTTCTTATTTCTTTTTACACTTGAACTTGTGAAATAGCAACCAAAGTGAACTTGGTTTCTGTAAACGCGATTAAAAGACATTTTAAACACAGGTACTTCATAACAATTCCACAGAATTAGCATTAAGTTAACTGATACACGCAGGATCAATCTAAGTCACCACAGCTCCAGACGTTGCCTTCCTCACGGAGACCTGGATGAACGCCTCTTCAGCTCCCGACATCGCCATCGCCATCCCAGAGGGCTACAAGATCGTCCGGAGGGACCGAAACGCCAACCAGATGGGAGGAGGCATCGCCATCATCCACAGGAGCACCATCCGTCTCACGACCAGCACCGACGACTCCCTGACCACCGCCGAACACCTGCATTTCCAGATCCACACCAACCCGAACACCACCCTCAGAGGCACCCTGATCTACCGACCCCCTGGACCACGCACACAATTCAGCGAGGACATCGCCGACTTCGTCAGCCCACATGCCCTCCCCTCCGCTGACTACATCCTCCTGGGAGACCTCAACTTCCATCTGGAGAACAACAACGACCGCAACACCAGCACCCTGCTCGACAACCTCACCAACCTGGGACTCAAGCAACTGGTGTCCACCCCCACCCACCTCGCCGGACACACACTCGACGCTGTCTTCTCATCCAGCAAGGACATCAACTTCAGCCACACCACAGAGCTTCAATGGACGGACCACAGCTGCGTCCACTTCACCTTCAAGAAAACAACGACCCACCACCACCAGCAACAGACCGCCCGCAGAAGCTGGAACAAGATCACAGCAGACCAGCTCGCCACCTCCCTGAGCCAGCACCCTCCTGCCAGCTCAGCGAACCCCAGCCAGGCCGCCGACAACCTCACGAAGTGGATCAGCAACTGCGCGGACGAACTCGCCCCACTGAGGACCCCGCCCAGCAGACCCGGCAGCAAGAAAGCCCCATGGTTCACCGACGAACTCAAGAGCTCCAAGAAGAACTGCCGAGCCCTCGAGAAAGTCTGGAGAAGGGAACCGACACCGGACAACAGGACCTCCTTCAAACTTGCCACCCGGAAACACCACCAGCTGATCCGCGCCGCCAAGAAAACAGCATTCAAGGACCGGTTGGACAACAACGCACACAACTGCAAGGAACTCTTCAACATCGTCAAAGAGCTTTCCAACCCCAGCGCAGGAAACAACGACATCACCCCATCGCAAGACCTCTGCAACTCCCTGGCTTCATACTTCCACAACAAGATCGCGGACATACACAACAGCTTCAACAACCAACCAACGCACACCATGACCGAACAACCACCCCCCACCACCACCCTCCACGCCTGGACCCCGATCAGCACCGAAGACACCATCCGCACGATGAACTCCATCCACTCCGGATCACCGACCGACCCCTGCCCTCACCACGTCTTCAACAAAGCCGACGCTGTCATCGCACCCCACCTGCGAGACATCATCAACACATCCCTCGACACCACCATCTTCCCCGAGAGCTGGAAACACGCCGAACTCAGCGCCCTACTCAAGAAACCAACAGCGGACCCCACCGACCTCAAGAATTACCGCCCCATCTCGCTCCTCCCGTTTCCAGCCAAAGTCATCGAGAAGACCGTCAACAAGCAGATGGCCGCTTTCCTCGAGACGAACGGATCCCTCGACCCCTCACAGTCCGGCTTCCGAGCCAACCACAGCACCGAGACCGCCCTCATCGCCGCCACCGACGACATCCGAGCCCTGATGGACAATGGAGAAACAGCGGCCCTCATCCTCCTAGACCTCTCCGCGGCATTCGACACGGTCTGCCACCGCACCCTAGTACGGCGTCTCAGCAACGTCGGAATCCAGGACAAGGCGCTGGAGTGGATCACCTCCTTCCTCGACGGGAGAACACAGAGAGTCCGCCTACCACCGTACAAGTCAGAGGCCACCGAAGTCATCTGCGGCGTCCCCCAAGGATCATCTCTGAGCCCCACCCTCTTCAACGTCTACATGAGCCCCCTCGCGGCCATCGTACGCAAACACAACCTCAGCATAATCTCCTACGCCGACGACACCCAGCTGATCCTCTCCCTGACCAACGACCCCGCCGCCGCCAGAGCCAACCTGCACGAAGGGATGAAAGAGGTAGCCGAGTGGATGACGACCAGCCGCCTGAAACTGAACTCAGACAAGACGGAGGTCCTCATCCTGGGCTCCTCTCCCTCCGCCTGGGACGACTCCTGGTGGCCTCCCGCCCTGGGCACCGCACCCAAACCGACAGACCATGCACGCAACCTGGGCTTCATCCTGGACTCCTCCCTCTCCATGACCAGGCAAGTCAACAACGTCTCCTCGGCATGCTTCAACATCCTACGCATGCTACGGAAGATCTTCTGGTGGATCCCCACCGAGACCAGGAAGACCGTCACCCAGGCCCTCGTCACCAGCCGACTGGACTACGGCAACGCCCTCTACGCCGGGACCACCGCCAAGCTCCAGAAGAGACTCCAGCGGATCCAGAACGCCTCAGCCAGACTCATCCTCGACATCCCACGAACCAGCCACATCTCCGGACATCTGCGAGACCTTCACTGGCTCCCCGTCAACAAAAGAATCACCTTCCGCCTCCTCACCCACGCACACAAAGCCCTACACGACCAAGGCCCGAGCTTCCTCAACAGCCGAGTCAACTTCTACGCTCCCAAACGCCACCTCCGATCAGCCAACCACGCCCTCGCCGCCGTCCCCCGCATCCGAAGAGCGACTACAGGAGGAAGGTCCTTCTCCCACCTGGCCGCCAAGACCTGGAACTCCCTCCCGACCGACCTGCGCCTGACCCAAGACCACCTCTCCTTCAGGAAGAAGCTGAAGACCTGGCTGTTCGAGCAGTAGCGGCTCCCCCCGCCCCAGCGCCTTGAGACCCCACGGGTATGTAGCGCGCTTTATAAGTGTCACTGATTGATTGATTGATTAAATAACTGGTTCGGGAGTCTTCGTTATGGTTCATGCAATTAAGTCAATCTAACACAGAAAAAGATATGCAATGAAGGTGGCTGTCACCCTTGGCAGTCCATAACTGCGCTATTTCTGCCCACAGGTCTTTTGATTACGGGAACGTCCCCGAAACAATTTGACCAAAATCACGTTGAAGGTGCTCTCGTGGACGTGCAACTTGCTAAGAAATTAACCCCCTTACATAACTCTATCCTTAATACCCCGCCCTGTCCCGGTGAAGCAGAAAAATTAGAAGAATTACATAAACAATTACTCTTGAACCCATACGTTGGGGGTCAATGTGTGGCAGACGAAAGAGGGTGGATTCACTCAACTTCAATTTTTTGTGTGTTTTTTTAGATCTGCTGCAAATAAATTGGCATTTACGATATATGTGACACTAAGGGGCCGATTATGATGCCGGTCGGAGTTGCCTCTGAACCACATCATCGCGGAGTCGGTACTGACTGACCTGCGTTCGATGCTCCCAACCTCGTAATTACGATGGAACCGCACATGGTGCGGTCGCATACTCCCATAACCCTATGGGAGCTTGTGCTATGGACGTAAACTGGCGATAGGACAAGCTCTCATTGGGAAATGGGAGATTGTCTTCATCCCTGCACCTTGTGGCAGGCAACTCAAGTTGCCGAGCACACGGTGCAGGGATCAACAGGGAGGCGCCATAGGTGCCCCCTTGGCCCCTAACCTGAGGCCGCAAGGAGAAGAGGGCCCTGCTAGGGGCCCCCAAACTCACTTTCTGACAGTCTTTCCATGCCACAAAGCCCAGCATTGATAGCCTGCATGGACAGCCCGTCGGAAACCAAGCATCGTAATCCAAACGGCGGAAACGCTGTCCATTGGGAATACTGGACGGTCTCGGACTGGCTGACGGGCTCCTTGAGCTCGTCGGAATCCAGCCAGAATGACCATCTGGTTTCAATCCTGACCGTCTAGATTGTAATTAGGCGTTCAAAAGTGAAACAGACGATGAGAGTCGGAAAGCCACCGACCTGAGGCCGGAGGCTTTCTGACATTCATCATAATCGGCCCCTAAATATTTTCTCGTTTACTTAATTTGCCACAAACAGGCTGCATTTAAAAAAATCCTCTATGGTTAAGACAACTGCTGCAGAGATCTTTGTGTGTTCAGCAATTTTGTGGGGTTTAAAATAGTGGTAAAATAATTCTAGTGGTTAACACAGTTTGGGAGAGTTCAGTGTTTTGTCTAGTAACAGTTTTGACTCACAGAGTAGCATAGAGGGATAATGTGCCTGATGCACAGCACAATGTATAACATGTTGATCACAGATTTGTTTTTATTAAATAGGTAAGTTGGCTACTGCTTTTGACACTGAGATCATTTAATTACCTGTAGTTCATAAGTTACAATCTTTCTAATATATCTATTAACTGGCATCAAGGAGCAGCATGCAAACGGTATGTCATGGGTTTAGATCCCTTATTGTGCTTTTCTCAATTAGTTGTCATTCCAAAATTACAAAGAAGGTCTCCTTCGGAAAATAATAAGGACTTTTTAGTACAGACAACCCCATTGTGTTCTGTTTTATATCCTGATTCTATGTTTCTACTGAACTTTCACTCTTAACATATAATGTCTGCAAGTATGCAGCGGCGGCTCCTCCGCTAAGGTGGAGGAGCATCGCCCCACTGCTTTAAAGCAGTGCAAAGGAAAAAAGAAAATGTTAATAACTGAACATTATGATCATTATAAGTATTGCAGTTGCAGCCAGGTTAGGGAGGGTCAGGGAGGGGCAGGGAGGTGCGGGGATGGGCACCTGTAACCCAGAGGGAGGAGTTGTGGTAGCTGCTGCACCTAAAGTGCGCATGACTGTTTGACCAGCCATCTCGGGCAGGCCAAACAGTCATGCGCACTATGCACGTTCTCCACCCAAGCTGCATTACAGTCTGGGTGGAGAACATGCCCAGACTCCCACTCTCTCTCTGAGCGCTGAGCCATAGCGCTCAGAGCAATCACGAAGCTGGTGATTGGCTAGGGAAGTCTGGAAGCCATGCTGCGACCTGTTCCTGGTTCCTGTGGAGAAGAGGCGGTGGCTGGCGACGGTGACCAGCAAGTACGTTTTATTTTTTATTTAATATGTACTTCATAACCTCCCCACACCTTCCCACCTGCCCCCGCCACAGATTTCTACCAGCCGCCACTGCAATTATGGATGAAATGTGATCCGTACAACATTTAACCTCCATTGTCTTTTGCTCCATTTCCTAGACATTGATTTACACACTTGTATGATTTATTGTCCCTCTGTGCGAGATGTAAAGTGCTCAAGAGGAGGGGTGCCGCTCGAGAGTAGACGCTTTCCTTTTGGTGTTGTCCGCGCTCGCTACAGGAGTAGCTGGGAGCCAACTTGAAGTGTGCTGCGGATTCTGCTTCTGCCAACGGCCGCAGTGGAGGTGAGAGGCGCGGCGAGCGGGACTGCGAGGACCAGCATTCCCGCTTGACACCGCCAGCTGGTTCCTCTTCCCGCCGCGCCGCGCCCCCTCCCAGTGCCACGCCCCCCGCCTGAGAGTTCATTACCTCTCGCGGCCCCCGCTTCGCAGGAGCCGCTCGAGAGTAGACGCTGTCCTTTTGGTGTTGTCCGCGCTCGCTACAGGAGTAGCTGGGAGCCAACTTGAAGTGTGCTGGGGATTCTGCTTCTGCCAACGGCCGCAGTGGAGGTGAGAGGCGCGGCGAGCGGGACTGCGAGGACCAGCATTCCCGCTTGACACTGCCAGCTGGTTCCTCTTCCCGCCGCGCCGCGCCCCCTCCCAGTGCCACGCCCCCCCGCCTGAGAGTTCATTACCTCTCGCGGCCCCTGCTTTGCGGGTGCCGCTCGAGAGTAGACGCTGTCCTTTTGGTGTTGTCCGCGCTCGCTACAGGAGTAGCTGGGAGCCACTTGAAGTGTGCTGGGGATTCTGCTTCTGCCAACGGCCGCAGTGGAGGTGAGAGGCGCGGCGAGCGGGACTGCGAGGACCAGCATTCCCGCTTGACACCGCCAGCTGGTTCCTCTTCCCGCCGCGCCGTGCCCCCCCCCAGTGCCACGCCCCCCCGCCTGAGAGTTCATTACCTCTTGCGGCCCCCGCTTCGCGGGGGCCGCTCGAGAGTAGACGCTGTCCTTTTGGTGTTGTCCGCGCTTGCTACAGGAGTAGCTGGGAGCCAAGTTGAAGTGTGCTGGGGATTCTGCTTCTGCCAACGGCCGCAGTGGAGGTGAGAGGCGCGGCGAGCGGGACTGCGAGGACCAGCATTCCCGCTTGACACCGCCAGCTGGTTCCTCTTCCCGCCGCGCCCCCTCCCAGTGCCACGCCCCCTTGTCATATATAGGTGCACCTGGGCACGCGCATCGCGGGACGCGCGTGGGGCGGTCACTGGGGCGAAGACCGGGCAAAGAGCGGGCCGTTTTAGGCCGTTAGAGGCCGGCAGAGACCGGACCGGGCCCCCCCTCTAACGTCGTCCCCGCCCCAAGGCTACTCTCCTTACTTCATCAGCCTGTGGTTATTGACTGCTTCACTCGCCATGGCAACTAGAGTATCCAGGAGCAAGGCTGCCCAACAGTGCTCTGGCACACTGGAAAAATTCTTCCCCAAGGCTAGCGCTGCGGCTAACAAAGGTCGCACAGTATCAGACACTCTCCTTGAGGTGAACGCAGAAAACGCTTCAGTGTTAGTGGACCCCTCGGACTCCTCCTCCTCCATCGATGTTAGCACTCCAATAACCCTTGACGCCACCCATTTATCCCTTATGGATAGTATTGATCAGACAATTGAGTCCGTCCTCCAACAACTTAGGACCCCGTCTAATCTACCCAGGGATAGTGAACCACTGCGCCCTTTGGGTGTGGTGGAGACCACTCCGTATATGAATTGTGCGGAATTGACTAAGGCGCAGGATGAAGGGCATGCTGTAGTGTTAACGGACCCTGTAAGCAGTAGAGTGGACCATCCTTCGAAAAGGAAAAGGTCAAGGAAGCTTAGAGGGGTAAAAAGGGCCAAAGTCGATAAAATCAATCCAACATTAGATGTTAGCTCAGACATTTCGGCATCTCCTGTGGTCACCTCCCCAGGAACTGGGTCCGATCAACCAGACTCGCCAATAGACACAGTGGTAACTGGGTGTTCTGGGCCGTTCATATTTGGTGGAAATCCTCCTAATGCGCCAGAGGCTCTGATTGGCTCATTTAGGGATATCCTTAGGAGCCTGTTGGAGCCCCTGTCTGCAAAACTGGACTCTATAGCTGCTAGACTTACGGCTATAGAAAACGCATATAACAGGAACAGTCCTAGTAGGGGGTTGGGCCCAAGTGCACAGACGGCTCCTCGGGAATCTGTAGGGAACA
Organism: Lissotriton vulgaris; assembly: GCF_964263255.1. Classification (NCBI taxonomy): domain Eukaryota; kingdom Metazoa; phylum Chordata; class Amphibia; order Caudata; family Salamandridae; genus Lissotriton; species Lissotriton vulgaris. The sequence continues at coordinate 754,597,483 of NC_141685.1, read as the reverse complement.
GACCATCTACTGCTGGAACAAGCATACAGGCACCGGCTGGAGCACAACACACCGTCCCAGGCAGTCATCCTCCCTCACTGCCCTCCTCACAAACGTCTAGGCCCCCTGTCCCTGCACCTAGAAGATCTAAGCAACTGACACTACCCCAACCAACGAGTGAGGGGCGAGCTAACAATGACCATACTGGTCGCCCTATTAGCCCTAACACTAGGCGCAGGGCGGTCAATTTGCCCCCTGAGGCTGTGCCTTACACAGTGATTATGGTGGGAGTTCCTGAGCTCACTGGTGACACCAGAGAGCCACAGGACTCACTCCGTAACAAAGTAATTAGTTGGCTTAATATCAACAGGCCCCTCCCTCCCAATATCAAAGGTGATGTGTTGATGGTCAGAAGGATCCCTTGGATCGGAGTCACCCCTAAAAACAGGGTAGGGGACTGTATCATAATTAGTTTTAAAAGCCCACTGGTTGCCCCTTACATCTGTAACTGGCTGACAAGGCCGAACAAGTCCAACATAGAACTAGTCTCCCTCTCATATTTCTATCCAAATGTTTCCAATTTAGCTGCGGGGAGGGAACAAAGTTGGACCAGAGTGGGCTTCGCCGTAGATGGCTCACGGTACAGACCCAAGTATAACACACTTCCCGCTCATGACAACTTTGCCCATCAGAATAGATTTTCTTGCCTGGACCAGGTTGATTGACCAAAAAGGGGAGACTCAGTACAAATGCTAGCAAATTCAGCCTATGGGTCTATACTCAGGGGGGAAGGCACATCCGTTCCCGTAATTGAAAAAAGGTCCCTGGCCCCTGTAAATGAGGGGGGGACCGCCCTGGGAAGCACCCAACTTCTAGATGGGGATCCATCAAGCACACCAACTGCTCCTACAATGCAATTGGTGGAGCTTGCTGAATTACCAACCTCGCCGCCCAATACTATTGGTTTGGGTGACCTGGGTAATTCTGCACATATCATCCTGCCTACATCTAGTGAAGCAGGTCCACAATCCCAAGATCCAGGCTTGACTATTCTTTCCTGGAATGTAGCTGGCATCTCAAGTAAGGTGGGCACCCCGGAGTGGGAAACCCTGGTTAGCAAAGGTGATATCCTCCTCTTTCAGGAGACATGGGCAAGGGCACCACAGCCTAGGAGGGGATATGACACTTTTGAAATCCTGGCAAAGTCGAATGGGAGGGGGAGACCCTCGGGCGGTTTAGCAATCTGGGTGGCGAGCCACATTGGGTGCCAAGTGGAAAGGATGGACACACTTTCACAGGACATCCAGTGTGTCCTCCTCAGATGGCCTGGTAAAAGTACATGGGCTATTGTTAACGTCTACTCACGTCCAGTCGCAGTGGGCAAGGAATCCCCAACCCTAGTTGATCTTTCAACTTTTCTAGGGCAACTGCCAGGTGACCTGAAAATAGTGATGGGAGGGGATTTCAACTGCCATTTTGAACCCCTGGAAGGCTTAATGGAGGGCGCCTTTACTGCCGAGGATGACCATTGGGGAGTTCCACCTTCTACCTCACCTCATCCCAAAGCTTGGTCCCCGCTGGTAGTACAACTTACCTCCCTTACTCTGAACTTTGCACTGAGGGCGTGTAACGGACGCACCCCTTCTGACACTCCTTCGGTGTGTACTTTTAACAGAAAAGGCCAGGAGTCAAGGTTGGACTACATATTTATAGATATATCCCTGTGGCCCAAAGTTCAAGATTTTAGAGTGATCCCGAGGACAGACAGTGACCACAATTCCCTTCTGTTGGAGATCCATCACCCTGCCCCAGCTGAAGGGCGGCCAACCACCGATTCTGGAGTCAATCAGGGAGACTTATTACTCACTACAAGTAGGCGCCGGGTGAAATGGGGGAAGCTAGTCGACAAAGAAGAAGCTATAAATAACCTCTATGGCATAGCACTCCCCAGGTTCCAGGAGGTGGATGCTCTCATCAATCAACCAAGACCTTCTGATTATAATGAGAGACTATATGGCATTCACCAGGCTTTAGTGAAGGACCTCGCAGATGTCTTCAATCCGGCGCTGCCCAATAGAAGGAAAAAGACTCGCGCCCCGACTTGGTACACCTCTACCTGTAGGAAAACCAAGTCTGAGCTACTTGCCGCAATTAAAGAGGGCAGCGATAAGGGGAAGGTTGCAGCCCTCAGGAAGGGATACAAGTTAGCATTGGCCAACGCAAGGGCAGAGTGGGATTGGAACCACTGGCACGAACTGACTGAAGCCCTCGAAGCCAAAGACTCCAGAAAATTTTGGGCTCTGGTAAATAACGGGACAGGTGATCTGTTACCTGCAGTAGAACCCAACATTGCCCCTTCTATTTGGGAGGCCCACTTTGGGACATTATATGAAGAAACCACTCTTTGGCCTGAAGGGATGGTGCTGGAGTTCCCCTGCCCCCCGGATGTGTCCCTGGAATTTTCCTTGGGGAAGGTGAAGTTAGCTCTGGAACGCTTAGCGCGGGGGAAGGCACCAGGGCTGGATAAGTTGCCTGGCGATTTGTTCAGATACCACCCTGACATCTGGGGCCCGTACTTTCTTGTTCTTTTCAATGCTATACTGGGAGGTATGGCGGTCCCCTCCTCTTGGTTAGGGGCTGAAATAGTTCCGATCTACAAGAAGGGGTCCCCTTTGAGCCCGGAAAACTATAGGCCTATTAGCCTGATAGATGTTCCCCAAAAGCTTTTTGCACGCCTCATTTTGAACCATCTGTTGGACTGGGTGGAGGAAAATGACATCATGAGTCCCCTGCAGGCTGGCTTCAGGAAAAACACGTCGACCATGGACCAGATCTTCCGCCTCGTTCTCCTCTACTGGAAGACGGTGAGGATCGAGGGGGGGAGATTGTACATGGTCTTCGTGGATCTGAGGTCAGCCTTTGACCTAGTCCCGCGCAGGAAACTGTGGGAGGTGCTGGAAAAGCTAGGAATTTCCCCCCAGTTACTTAACATCCTAGCCAGGCTGCATGAAAACAACTATGCACAAGTCAGGTGTGGGAGAGATGGCAAACTTTCATCCAGGTTTCCAGTCCGTCGAGGCGTGAGGCAGGGTTGTGTCCTGGCTCCGACCCTGTTTTGTTTATTCATCAATAACGTCATCTCACACCTGGAAAAGGTTAAGGATAATGACGCCCCCTGTCTGGCAGGTAGGAGGGTACCGGCAATTATGTTTGCCGAAGATACCCTCCTCCTTTCAAAATCCCCCATGGGGATTCAGAGGATCTTGGATGGATTTGGTCTTTTCTGTCATCAGCATGGGTTGGAAGTGAACACGGAAAAGACCAAGTTCATGATCTTCAACCCTCCAACCAAAACCAGGCCCAATCCCACTTTGGGGACCGCCACCCTTGAGAGGGTGTCTACCTTCGTATATCTGGGGGTAACTTTGCAGGAAAATCTGTCATGGGACCGCCAGATAGTACAATCCAGGGCCAAACTGTCCCAACTGTCGGGTGCAATCCTGAAAGTGGCTAATTTTTCTTCCTTCAAGCCTATAAGTCCGGCCCTCGAAACTTACAAGACCCAGGCCAAGGCTGCGGCCATGTATGGCAGCGAACTATGGGGGCATAAAGCGGTGAAGGACTTATCAATGGTTGAAAACAGTTTGCTACGGCGCCTTCTTGCCCTTCCAAGCTCCACGCCACTCCACCCTCTGAGAATGGACATGGGTCTCCCCCCTGTTGCAGAGGAGCTTGTGTCAAAGCCAGTGAAGTTCTGGCACAGGCTCTGGTCCACGGACGAACTTCATCATTATAGGGAGGATCTTACCCATGTCATGAGTCTAAACTGTAGTGGCAAAATCCCCTGGCTCACCTTTGTGGAAAATGAACTGTCTGCCATCAATCTCCGTGACCTGTGGGAGGACCCCGCGCGAGGCTGCCAATCAATCTCGCGCAAAGCCCTGGCACAAATCTATAAAGCCAGGTCCATTGCTCACCTGATGGACGCTCAAAATAGCGGCACCTTAACCTTGCGTTTTTTAGAATCCAAAAATTCATATGTTTTTGAACCTTTTATGGATTTTATCTTTCCCATCCTGGCAAGGAAACTGTACGTTCAATGGAGGCTTGGCACGCTCCCTATTAACTCATATACGTGCAAGTGGACAAATGGGGGCAATAAATTATGTCCCTGCTGTAACAACCATGTGGAAGATGACCCCCACATCTTGTTTGTGTGCCCTGCATACCAAAGGCCCAGGAAACACTGGATAGCGCCGCTATGTAAGAACTTGGGGTTCAGAGAGTATGCACAGGCATACAGGATTTTGAAAACCAGCACCCTGGGTCACATTGTGTTCGCTGTTTCAAAATTTCTTATGGCCATATGGTTGATAAGAAAGAAAAGATCCACTGAAGCCCCCTGAACTTTGTTTTATGTAACTTTAAATTACCCCTTGCTGGGAGAGCGGATTTTATTTAAATGTATTTTATAAATAATGTATTTTAATGTCTGTAATGTTGCATTGCATCTTTTATGGTCTATATGGCCGAAATAAAGAATTTTTGGAATTGGCTATAAAAGAATGAGATAAAAAAATTGGAGGTACCCTTTAAATCATAATTTGTGTAACTACTAGGCCAGGGCAGATTTTTTTTATTTTGCTCGTGGAACTGAAGGAATTTGGTGACTACATGTTACACTTTTAATGCGGAGTTCCGACCAAATTCCATCAATCTCCATGTGGAAGATTTCTTTTCCTGTTTGAGCAATGCGATGTTAATGGAAACAACGTGAGGCAGCAGTAAGCGAGCTGGCAAGGGCGAGCAAGATTTTGGTATCCCTAGTGTGATTTCTGGTTGCTAGAAAGCATTCTGGTGCAATTTTGTAGGGTAAGTGGTCATGGGAGTGATTGTGGTCAGTGGGCTGGTTCTTGAGTAGATTTTATAATCAAGCAACAGCAAAATCAACTCGAAAGGCCACACACTCTTGGGAACCTGCATGCTGCAGTGTGTGCCTATTTTGCAGCATGGAATATGTCACTGGTACAAAAGGGAGAGCACGAGCAACGTAACATACATTTTTCTGCCCATTGGCGAACTCCGCAGAATCTTTATGTAACTCTGCAGAACTCCCTGGATTGAAATTCCGTGAGTTCCACCCACCCCTAGTGATTACTCATACACACAGGCAAGTCTTGCTTTCTGTGTATAACAAAAAGGAGAGTAAGGGAAGTTTGCACAGTCTTATGTGTGGTGGGAACTCCTGGTCCCCTAAACTAGAATTAAACAAACAGTGGAGGAGTACCCCCTCTGGGTCAAAAAGAATTTATACTAAGAAGAGATTCCTTCAGTATCGGGAGCTTAAGGCTCTGGTTTTAACAAAAGATTGCCCCAACCTTTTTATATTGGACAGTCATAGTCCTTATAGAAGACCCCTCACTCACCAACCTAGTTGGTGACATGCTTCATCATCGGGGTCCCACCCCATAGGCCGAGTGCCTACAGGGTGTGCTGCGACACCTGATTACAGTGGAGCAGGTTTTTTTGATTTTTATATGTGCAAATGATAATTGTGAAAAGTGTGTTAAAAAGGGTTCAAGTCTACTCACACCAAGAATTTATTCTGGAGTGCTCGGACCCTATTAAAATTATATGTTGCACCAGTGCCTATTTAGGTAGGGTTAGGTGCTCCAAAAACAGACCATAAATAGTGGTCTGATGTTAAAAAAGTGCTTTTTCCTGAATTCAGGAGAAAAACACTTGAAGCTGCAATTTGCGCTTCTTGGGCATCGAGTTGGCCAAGACTGCAGGTATCCGTTACTTGCGGCTTCTGCTCGTCAGGCTTCTCAACCTACTTGGTTCCGCACTCGGAAATGCCCCGTGGAGCACTTTTTTAACATCAGACCACTATTTATGGTCTGATTTTGGATGAGGACTGGACACTCCTTAGCGTGTGTGTACCACCCCATTCAAACAACACGGTCTTGAGAAAAACACATAATACTATCAATGGTTGAAACATGTAGACCTATTTTAACTTGTAAATAATTCACATAGCACACTACGCTATTTTTATTCTTCTTTTTTCACACGTCTCGTAGCACCTAACCCTACCTAAATAGGCACTGGTGCAACATATAATTTTAATAGGGGCCGAGCACTCCAGAATAAATTCTTGGTGTGAGTAGACTTGAACCCTTTTTAACACACTTTTCACAATTATCATTTGCACATATAAAAATCAAAAAAACCCGCTCCACTGTAATCAGGTGTCGCAGCACACCCTGTAGGCACTCGGCCTATGGGGTGGGACCCCGATGATGAAGCATGTCACCAACTAGGTTGGTGAGTGAGGGGTCTTCTATAAGGACTATGACTGTCCAATATAAAAAGGTTGGGGCAATCTTTTGTTAAAACCAGAGCCTTAAGCTCCCGATACTGAAGGAATCTCTTCTTAGTATAAATTCTTTTTGACCCAGAGGGGGTACTCCTCCACTGTTTGTTTAAGTCTTGCTTTCTCACAGTGCATGCACATCTCTTGCATAGTGGGTAGAAGAAAGCCAAAAACCTGCAGCCAAGAAATACTTTCCCTTGGGTACTTGTGAAGTGATAAGCTTGTATGCCTTTTGTTTCCTTGACATCAAGGCATTAGGTTCCAGATGGGTCCCAACCAAGATGATAGTTGAACAAAAGAAGGTCTGGTGACTCTTTAAATCAGGCCTTTATTTTAGGCTCGCTTGGAAGTAAAAATAAGAATGCCCCTCTCTGCCTGCAGGTTCCTGCTCTGAACACAATGCAGGCAATGTGTGGGTGCTGCTGAACTATGTATCTGTGTCTGAAAATGGCACCAGGATAAACCCAGTATGTTTCCTTGGGTATATGGCCCAGACATAGCTGCTGGAACTGAGGTCTGGCAGGTTCAGACTACTTTTCAGCACTGCTCATGTGTGTTGAATATATAATGTACCATCGGCTCAGACCCGTACTTACTTTGAGCTGGTTGCTGCAGGTGGTGTCTACCTGCGCTCTTTTTTGACTCCTGGGACTCATTTTTAATTATCGGACTTTGACCCAGAACAAAAGAGAGAAAAGCAGCAAAGCGGGAAAGAGAAAGGCTGAAAAACTGTGTTAAAGGAGGAAAACATCAAAGAAAAGAAATCTACTAAAATGCAACAGTCAGGTGAAATAAATTCTTGAAAAGCTTGAAATTCAGCATCCCGACATCAGGCAGTGGCACTGGTGGGCTTCTTAAAAGAAGGTGGGTCCTGGCACCAATTCTTTTACAAATTAACCACTGGTGCCAACAAATCCCTTCTTCCAAAACGTCAAACTCAAAATATTGTGAGAGAAACGCACATATTGTACTTCAATACCATGGGTTGCAATTGCCTTTCAAGGCACATTAGCTGTGCCAGCTTGAAGCGGTCATGATTAACCTATAACCCTGCAACTTTAGGGATGTCTTTCTTGATTGACTCTTTCAGCTTCTCCATCGTCCTGTCTTTTGGTTCTGTATACAGCTTTGTAAATGTTATGTATGTATTAGGTGCTGGAAATGATGAAAATATGCTGTGGGCACCAATATGTTATGTTAAAAACATTTTTAAAGCACGCAGTTACTCTGAAGAGTGTTCCGGCGCTGGCGGCGGGGGATGAGATCCCCAAGAGGGTGACTAGATGTTAAAAAGTTGGGGTTTCAGCTTCTATTTGAACAGGGCAAGGCTTTCTATCCACCTCAGGTCGAGTGGGAGTATGTTCCAAGAGAGGGGTCCCAGATAGGAAAAGGATCTCCCGCCCATTCTGAGTCGATTGATTCGAAGCACCTTCGCCATGTGTGTCGATGAAGAGCGGAGGGTGCGGGCAGGGGTGTAAGAGCTAATTCTCTCTTTGAGATATGATGGCCCTGTCCCGTTCAAGAACTTGTGCATGAGAACCAAAGCTTTGTATGCAACTCTCTGTTTTATCGGAAGCCAATGGAGGGCTCTTAGGTGAGGAGTCATGTGGGACCTAGGAGGAAGTCTGAGCAGCAGTCTTGCTGCCGACTTCTGTTTCACCTGGAGTCTATTAAGGAGGTAGTCAGGGAGGCCCAAGTACAGTGGATTCCCATAGTCCAGTCTGGATGTAATAAGGGCTTATACTACCTTTCTACCCAACGCCTCAGATAGGAGTGGCAGAAAGGTTTTCAGCATGCAAAGCATGCTGAAGCAAGACCCAGGCAAAGCTTGGATCTGTGAGAGGAAGGAGAGTGCGCTGTCAATTTTGATTCCGAGATTCTTGACACAATTTTGATGGGGCCCAGTGTGGAAGATTATTCGGCCAACACTCTTCCACAGAATTGTGAGAGACAGCTCCAAAGGTCACTACCTCAATTTTATCCATTGAAAGATTGTTGTAAGGCAACCAGAGATTGCCTTCTCATCCAACTCTACATCTTTCTCGCATGTAAACTAAGCATGGGCGGAAAATCCGTTTCGCTCGCGGATTTTGCGGATTTTCGGGAAATTCGCAATCCGCGAGATTCGCGAATCTCCCGCAAAATCCGCAAATCCGCGAGCAGCGGATTTTGCTCGCACTGTTCGCGTGAGTTCGCGCCCCACGAATAAGTGCAAAATTGCAGAAATACGATTTTAGCAAACTGAAAGTAACTACTTACCAGGTTCAAAAGTTCAGGCTCATCATTAGTAGCCATTTCCTGTAGTGCTTGCTGAGGGGCCCCTCCAGAGTTCAGTTGCCAGTTGCAACTATTATGTGACCCTGCTCTGAACCTCAGAATAGTTACACATATGCCACAAAGGTCCTGAATTACAGCTAAGGGAGACAAGCAGGAGCCAGGCTGGCAGTTCAAATCCATTAATCAGCCCCTAATTCATTATTGTCAGTTGGGGCAGGGCAGGTGTTGTAACTAATTTTGCAACAATGAAAGCACTTAGCAAGTGCAAAAGTTCACTAATCAGGAAGCACTAAGGAAGCAGGTGCCAGCTAAAAAAATATTCTGTGACACATTAATCAGCCCCAAATTAATTCAGGTCACTTGAGGCAGGGAAGGTGTGCTTGTGTTGCCACAATAATGTACACTGACTGGACAACCAGAGGGTGCTGTGATGAAACAGAGGGTGGCATGGGTGGGCCAGAGGGTGGCATGAGTAGTCAGAGAGTGGCAGTGGTGACAGAGAGTGGCAGTGATGAAGAAGAGTGTCCCAAACAGGCTGGACACGTAGAAACAACAAGTTCGCGAAACTTGCGACCCGACAGGTAAGTTCGCAATTTGCGACATTGTACAAAACCCTCGCGAACTGGCAGAAACCCGCGCAAACACACAAAAAAAAAAAATCCGCAAATTCGCGAGAATTCGCGGATTTTGCGGATTGCGAGTTCGCAAATCCGCAAAATTCGCGAACGCGAGATTCGCAAAATTCGCCCATGCTTAATGTAAACAGCAGCTGCGTGTCATCTGCATACGAGATGACCTTAGCGCCAAATGGCTCAGCGAGCGTGGTAAGGGGTGTCAGATAAACGTTAAACAGCTTAGGACTGAGGGACAACCCCTGTGGAACTCCCGCCGACAGGGGCCTGCCCTGAGCTGTGTACGGTGGCAGCCAGACTTACTTCGTGCGTCTGTCTTGGAATGATGCTAGCCAAATAAAGGCCCGGTGTGTATGATCCCTATCTCGTGTAGGCGCTCCAGCAGCTTGAGATAGGGTACTGTATGAAATGCTGCTGTGAGGTCAAGCAGTATCAGCATTGCTTTGCCTCCCCTATCAAGACCTTTTTTAATGTGCTCAGTGACTAGTGGTAGTTGCAGAAGAGGGTGGAGTAATGAGGGTCCCGCCATGGCATTCAGAGTAAATGACAGATAGCCAATGCTGTTGTTTTTACCAACTCAACCCCAAAGCAACTGGCAACAAGGAAATTGTTCAGGCTTAATTGCTTGGTCACAAGTAGAATGTTAGAATAGGTTAGGGGATTACGGTGCCTACACTTGCAGAGGTATATATATGTTGTGCAATTTTCACTGTATGATAAGTTTGGTCAGTAATGTATTTACTGAAGAAAACTGTCAGCCTTCTCTGGTGCCAGGACTGACTCATACATAGCTCTGATGCTAATGTGCCTGCTTCTAAGCATGGTGTGTAGGTTTAGGTCACATATATGTGTAAGATAGCTTTGTTACAGAGATACACGTGCTACTAGTAAATTACGGTCCTGGTAAAATGGCTCTGTCAAATATATGCCTGCTTCAAACAGCTCTGAGTAACCTGCAGGATACAAGTATGAAGCATTCAAGGATTTAAATCAATCTTTTGCTCTTTTAAGTAACCCTGAGCGGTAGACTTCCCTCTGTTCGCGGAGCTTGTGGAGCTTTCTGCACTCCACGCTCGGCAGAGCATGCAGAGTTCCCAAAAACAGAACAGAGCCGAGTTGTCTTCCTCGCTCGTGCTCGTCAACGTCAAGTTGGTGAGCGTAAGTGAGGAAAATCCACCTCTTGGTGAGATTTTTCCTCACACGCGCTCACCGAGGTCTAGTTGGGGAGGGCGAGCAAGGAAAATCAAACTCCTGGCAAGATTTCTCAATGCGGGTGGTCAGATTTATCAGTGTGAGTGGTCACAGCAGGTCACGACCACTCGCATGAGAAATCTTCTGTCCCTGTTGAGAAAGCTGTCTCTCGAGTAGAAAATCTACTCGAGCAGCAGAAAGGAAACTGCTCCTTCTTGTGCTGAGCATGGTGCCATTCACAATGATTTTACAGTGCGAGAAAAACACACAGCGCTCAAAATCACCACAAGTGGCATGGCTCTAATGCATTCCGCCGTCTCGTGGAACTCCGCAAGGTGTGGCAGAGTAATGGAACTCTGCAATCTCTGTCCAGCCTTAATTGTAAGGTTGGTAAAATGGATTACAATAGGCAGAAATACACAATTATTATTACATGACAACAATTTCCGTGTCTCCTATGTGCTGTACATGGTTATTATTAGAATACTTACACCTCTAGGAAGACACTCTAGGACTATCTACAGAACGTGCATTGATATGGCTACATAACATAGACCATGAGAAAGTCAAAAACACTTTTAAACCCCTTAGAAACTTCTGTAGGGACACACATCACCAGAAAGAACAAGACAGCTTGATTCTAACTCTATTTGCGGAGCAACTTCCCCTTCAGAACAACCACACATCTCAACAGTGATCTTCCCAATACTACTGTAGCACCCCTGAAAGGCATTATGTATGCCCAAAACTATTTTGTTTGCCGGATCGCTGTTCGTGAGAGAGTCAGCTGTTAATCAAAACGGACAGTTTTGTGCCACTCAAGCCTATCTCCATTTGATGTTGGAGTTGATACGAATAAATATCAAGTATCTTGGTGAAACCGACAGAGGCTGCTGCCACGTAACCTGTTTTTAACTTTTTGAAACACAGCAGCATTGCCTTTCTCTCGATACTTAAGGGGTTTCGTCTGCAAGTTTTACCTGTCCTGATGATGGTCTTATAGACTACTGCTTCAAAGACCAAAACATCGACCTCTACATCATCTCCCAAGGAATTTATGTTCTTAAGAGTGACATTTGTCAATTCTTGTTCCAGGTTGCTCTTCTTCAAGTCTTGGAGTTGGTGTTTGTTATGATTTGATTTGTTTAATTGATTTATACATCTTTTCATGACATCTGTTGCTTATGTTTTTACTTATTGTATCCCCTTGAATCAATTTCTGACAGACTAAATTCAGAATATATTTTCAAATAAATAAGGATTTTCCGTGTGCTTATTCCTATTATCTTTTGATTTAAAATTTACATTTACTGCTGTAGCCCTACGGACACTTTTTTGTTTGATCTTATGACAAACACTTTGATTTACATCAAGAAACAATCATAACATTTGATCATAAATAAAATCCCTTGTAGACAACTCTCACTTTATATTGTTCATTGCCCAAGCCTACAAGGGCCTATTGGGTTACCCAGATCTCCTAATGCTTATGTATGCAGTGGCACAGCTTATCAAGGGCTTGAGTAAAATCAACTGCAAAATTCCTGAATTAAAAGACCTTCACTGGCTCCCCCTTATACATCTCATCTTGAGGTCCAGCTGGGTCATAAGACAAAGGTTTGCATGGCAAACTGGTTAGCTACATCTGGGGCACAATGCCAGACCTGACTGGGGCCCACCAGATTGGAGACAAAACATTGCAAGAAGGACAAAAACAGAAGACAATCCATCCCCATCCCCATTCATGCTCCCAGGATCTGCAACAGCATACTTATCAACATCAGACTCTGCTACAATTCATAAAAAGCTAAAGACACATCTCTTCAAGTAGCACTACTCCTAATCCAAACATCTACACTTGACCTCCCCCCAATGACTGTATTTTACTAGGGCCAAGGCGCCTGTTCAGCACTTCATTGCTCTATATTAGGTGCATGGTCTACAAATAACAACACATACTTACATACCAATGTCTGAGGGTGGGCTGGGAGCATGATATTTTAAATGGTACTATATAGTAAGCCTGGGCAGTGAACTCCCCTCCGCCCGCGGAGTTTATGGTTTTTCCCGCACTCTGTGTTACGAGGAGCTGACGGAGTTCCAAAAAATACGCTCTTAGGAGTGGAGTTTTTTTCCTCGTCAACATCATGTGTGCGAGCGAGGAAAATCCACCACCCTGTGAGAATTTTCCTCATTTGCAATCATCAACATCAAGTTGGCGAGCGTGGAAAATAAACTTCCCGGTGAGATTTCTCAATGCGGGGGGATCAGGTTTCTCATTGCGACTGGTAGCGTATGCTCGTGACCGCTCACGTTGAGAAACTGCCCATTCGCATTGAGGAAACTGCCGCTAGAGTAAAAATCTACTTGAGGGGCAGGAAGGAAAGCAGCGCCTGCTTGCACTATGCATGATGCTGTTCGCAATGATTGCACAGTGCGAACAAGGACCCAGCACTGTAAATCACAGCAAATGGCATTTTTCTATTGCACTCCACCGCTTGCGGAGCTCCACGTAGCATGGCAGAGATTATTTTACACTTTGCGGAGTTTCGCCTAGCGCAACTCCGCAAACTCCGCCCAGTGTTACTATATAGCTACATAAAACTAATGGATGATGAGGTGGCTTTAAGACCACAATATTCCAGAAGTCTGAAATTTCCATGAAATGAAAAGTGGAAAATTATTATTAACACTTTTGTTTGCTAAGAAAAGCACAAGCATAACCCCCTTTTGAAGCTATTGACATAGCTGGATGGTGCTTCAATGAGTTCTGTGCCAGACAAATACACCCATGGCATTTACACATGGCCTACTACTGGCCATTTGTCTGGCTTTGCAGAAATAGTTGAAATAGCTGATGGGGCAGTGTGGTTGAAAGTAGGAACATCAACATTAAGAGGAAAATGTAATTGTGACACTGATGGAAACATTTTGGAGCCTACAACAGGCCTACCTCATCCCTCTGGACAATTCCTTTTCTTTGGTTTACCACCCAGAATCCTAAGGAAAACTTAGACCTGAGAATCGAGGATATTACAGTGTTGGACATGGCGCTCTCTGCAGGGTCACCCCCAAATGTTTTGCCTTCTTCCCTCCTCTTTTGCAGACTTTGTTTTGGTTGACCTTAGGAGTCTGTGCATTTTAGCACTGCTAGCCAGGACTAAAGCGCTGGTGCTCTCTCTCTAAAACACTGTAAAATTGTCCTACACCTTGTTGGCAAATTTGATTTACCTTTAGGTCCCTGGTACGTGGTACACCATCCCAGGGAATGTACCCAGGGCATGTGAATTAAAATCTGCTAGTGAGCCTGCAGCACTCATTGTATCACCCACTACAGTAGCCCGTAAAACATATATCAGGCCTGCCACTGCAGCCATAGTGATATTTAAACTGCAATTTTGACCTGGCAAAATTAACCTTTTGCCAGGCCCAAACCATAATATTTAATATTTATACGTCATCCCTATGATAGGCCCTAAAAGGTCGTAGGGAAAGGTGCATGGTATTTAAACAGTAGGACTCGTGGTTTTCCTTTTTATGTTTCCTGGTAGTGAAAAACTCTTAAAGTTGTTTTTCGCTATTGTAAGGCCAACTTTGCCATTAGACGTACAATGTGTTGCCTTATTCTATTTAATAAGTGATAACTTTGGATTGGGAGAAGGTAGAAGTATTTTCCTTGGCCTCTATTGAATTGCAATTTAAAATCCGCTTTAATGGTAAAGTATGGTTTTAGATTACAATTTTAACTTAGAAAGTTGTCATTTTTGTCCCCAAATCCACTGTGCCTTCTGCCAGTGTACTGGTTCACATGACTGTAAATGCCTCCCTTGTCGAGGTTTGCAGATTGCTTCCAGACAGTAACACAAAGGTGACTTTGGTGCATACAGGATTGGTCATGCTGTCTGGATGACTGGGGAGGGACAGTAACCATCCCCACTTACACTTCAAAGGACTTAGCCTCCTGCACACACAAGGGAACCTGAAACCAGGCCTGCCCTTGCTTATGTCACCCCAGACATTTTGGAGCCAGGCTCTGGAAGGGGATGCAAAGGGAGCTTCCTCCATTCATTAACTGGCACTGGGGATAAAAGATGCCACTCAAAGAACCCAGATCAGATCACTTCTGAACCTTTGGTAGACTCTGAAGGAGTACTTCCCTGCTGCTCAGCTGATGGAAGGACTGCACTGTTGCTCTGCTGCCTGAGGACGAAAGACTGGACCTGCTCCATGAACTCAGGACCACCAAAGTGACTCCAATGGGTCGCTGGTTGGCTGCCTGTGTGAGCTACAGGGACACAAACAGCTCCAAAGACACTGCTAGTTCCCTGCCTGCTCCTGGTCCCTGTTGGAGTGAGTCCTAGCCCCAAGTGATGACCCCAGGGGTCCTGGAGCCTTGGTGTGGTGCTAAAGTGGCATCCCCCTACAAAAATCCAAACACCTGGGCCTTGGAAAATGTATCAGTAAAAACTGCCCTGATAGCTGACAGGTGACCTGCAAGCTGATCCAATGAAGGTAGATTGGCAGTGGGATTGACTTCACCTCAGCTACTTCGTTCTACTCTGCAGAAGCAAATTCCTTTTAGTAGGTCCTCTGGCATCATGGAGCCCTCTTCAGCTACAGCTTGCAGCCTCATCCTGCTCTGGTATTTTGACACCCAGAAACATTTCTAAGTCCAAAGGTGGGAATCTTCACTGGGCTCGATGACAACCAGCACCCTCTTGACAATGACAACTTTCTCGGCATGAAACTACAGCTTTTCCCATTCAGGGCTTTTCCCACCATACAGCAACTCTCCATCATTGAAAACCTCCTCTCTGCTATAGCCTGCAGTCTGGCCCCACTGAGGACTCTACATTCTCCAGGAAATCGTCACAATTTCATCTAAATGCAAAAATAACTCTTGACTGGGGAGAACCTGGTACCTGTATCTCACACGCGCTCCATCGCCGTTGGCTTTAACTTGTGACTTTCTACGGGTCCCATGAGAACAGATACCATGGTTGGCCCTTTTTTGTGCCAATTTTCACTAAAAGCTCAGAACTCAAGTTATACTGATTTTTTAATTTGTTTTTGTGCAAATGTATTTATAAAAATGTATTCTATGTTTCCAAATTGCTCTAGGAATATTCTTGTGATGTTTACACTTTATTCTGTTTGTGTGCTGCTATAAATACTTTAAATTGTGCCTCCAAGTTAAGCCAGACTGCTTTTGTGCCAAGCTACCAGAGGTTTAGGAACAGGCTAATTTAGTGACTTTATGTCATTCACCCTGAGAAGGATTGTGGTTGTTGCCTGAGTGGGCCTTCCATCCCCCCTCAAACAATAGCCCAATTTCTTACATCTGTGTTCAGTGGTGGGATCTAGTTCTCGGGTTTGTGTAGTACCACTCAGAGATTTGTGTAAAGCAAAAATCCCATATAAATAATCTGGTATCAGGTTCAGTTTTTAAATACTCCATAATTCAGGATTTGGACATTTATTTCAGTTTTCCAAATTTACGTCTAACCTTGTGTTAGACCTGTCAGCTTTAGGGTTGTCTTCATCCAAACCCTTTTCCTGCTTGCCTCTATTTTTGCAGGATTTTTGCTTCTGGCCTTAGGACTCTGTGCACTTTACCACTGCTAACCAGTGCCAAAGTGCTTGTGCTTAATTGGCATGTTTAATTAACCTGTAAGTCTCGTGCAGAGTATTAAACCATTATCCCAGGGCCTGTAAAATAAATGCCACCAGTGGGACTGCAAAAAAAACGATGGATTTAGGCCTAGATCTCTGTACTGGGGTGAATGTATGACATTGTTCTGCATTCTGTCCATCACTTGTTGTTTTTGCATTTGTCACCCCGAGTGGGACGGGTATGCTCAGACGTGAGTCCCGTGCTCTCCACACCACTGGAGTCAAGCTATCCAGGCTGATGACGGCTGATAGCCAGAAACCGGTCCTAGGATGCTTGATTCCGGTCCAGGGAAGACATGGCTTGGCAGTTCGGGATGGACTGTTCCCATGAGGCACAGGGTCAAGGCTGATTTGCATATGGCTATGTCTGAACTGGGGTAGTGTGGAGTGCAAAAGAACGATGGATTTAGGCCCAGATCTCTGCACTCGGGTGAATGTATGACATTGTTCTGCATTCTGTCCATCAATTGTTGTTTTTGCATTTGTCAGCC
The DNA here is from genome assembly GCF_964263255.1 of Lissotriton vulgaris. Taxonomy (NCBI): domain Eukaryota; kingdom Metazoa; phylum Chordata; class Amphibia; order Caudata; family Salamandridae; genus Lissotriton; species Lissotriton vulgaris. Next base: position 754,580,864 of record NC_141685.1, on the reverse strand, counting down.
CGAGTGGGACGGGTATGCACAGACGTGAGTCCCGTTCTCTTCACACCACTGGAGTCAAGCTATCCTGGCTGATGACGGCTGATAGCCAGAAACCAGTCCTAGGATGCTTGATTCCGGTCCAGGGAAGACATGGCTTGGAAGTTCGGGCTGGACTGTTCCCATGAGGCACAGGGTCAAGGCTGATTTGCATATGGCCATGTCTGAACTGGGGTAGTGTGGAGTGCAAAAAAACGATGGACTTAGGCCCAGATCTCTGTACTGGGGTGAATGTATGACATTGTTCTGCATTCTGTCCATCAATTTTTGTTTTTGCATTTCTCACCCCGAGTGGGACGGGTATGCTCAGACATGAGTCCCGTGCTCTCCACACCACTGGAGTCAAGCTATCCTGGCTGATGACGGCTGATAGCCAGAAACCGGTCCTAGGATGCTTGATTCCGGTCCAGGGAAGACATGGCTTGGCAGTGCGGTCTGGACTGTTCCCATGAGGCACACGGTCAAGGCTGATTTGCATATGGCCATGTCTGAACTGGGGTGGTGTAGAGTGCAAAAAACGATGGATTTAGGCTCAGATCTCTGTACTGGTGTGAATGTATGACATTGTACTACATTCTGTCCATCAGTTGTTGTTTTTGCACCAGTGGGACTGCAGCACTTATTGTGCTACCCACCTAAGTAGCACTCTAAAACGTGTCCCAGACTTGCCATTGCAATCTGAATGCAGTATCACAATGCCATCTCGACTTGCCATTTTAATCCCCATGCCAAACTTTAAACTCCCCTTTTCTTTATATGTATATGTCACCCCTAAGGTAGGCTCTAGGTAGCCCAGAGGGCAGGGTACTGTGAAATTAAAAGGTTCGACATGTACTTTTAAGTTTTACATGTCCTGGCAGTGAGACGCTCCCAAATGAATTTTTCACTGCTGTGAAGCCTATCCCTTCCTTAGGACAACATTGGGGAGTCCATATTACATCTAATAAGCTGTAATTCACAATTGATTGGAGGTAGATATGTCATGTTTTCTACCTATTAAATTGCAATGATAAACCCTATTTAATGGTAAAGTCAGAGTTCCATTACAATTTTGAAAATGAACTTTTAGAAATTTAAAGGAACAGCTAATGAACAGAATGTTGATCAATGTCAGACATTCACCCCAGTTCAGAGATCTGAGTCTAAATTAATAATTTTGTTTTGCTCTGCATGCCATTCTAGTTTTAAACTCAGCCATATGCAAATCAAACTTCACCCTGCTCCCCATGGGAACAGTCCAGCCCGAACTGCCAGGCCAGGTCCTCCCTGGACTGGAAACAAGCATCCTGGGACAAACTTAGTGGTCTGACCCCTCATCAGCCAGGCTAGCTTGACTCCAGTGGCATGGAGAGCAGGGGATCAACAGAATGCAGCACGCATAGAAGGAGGAAAAAATGAGGAGAAATAAAAGTAGTTGTCCTTGTTGCACCTACTTATGCCTTCCCTGGGAGGCATAGGATTCTGGTGTGTTCCCATGTTTAGGAAACGTAAATCTGGAAATACAACAGAATCCATGGGTGTTTTGTGGGAGCACCCACAGCAACACCCATGGCACGTCCCTTTCACAGAAAGTGCTGCGTGAAAAGGGGCCGTATTTACAAGGTCACGAAAAGCCATGCAGGGTGACTTTACGTGGCCTCATAAATATGGAGCACCACACTGACATAGCGGAGGTGCAAGAGGCTTGTAAATATGCCCCCCTGTTTCAGGTTTATCAATTCACTAAAACAATATGTCTGTCTATGTGTTTATGGCCTGGCTTGATTGTGCAGCTGTCACCAGACAATCATGTGAGAACCACCAGGAGAGGGACTTTGGCTACACACGCATGTTGGAAGCCAAAAGTGAATATTCTGATTGGGCAGAAGTTGTGTGCTTCCACAAAAAAAATTTCTACACTCCACAAAACTGTGATCATTTTGTTTATTTATCCAGATTCTTGAGATTGAACTTTTAGGGACACACAGGTGATATTGTAATGCTATTAAAGTGACTTAGATTCTTAGATAACTAGATAATTGATGGTGTTTTTCTCTGGCAGCAGTACAGATGAGAGAAGAGCAGGTATTGACCTACATGGAGTTTTAGGTCTGTGTTGACATCTGAACTTTTAACCTACAGCAATTTTATTCTACAATTCTTTGCTGCCACACAAATACATTCATTACCATGCTATCTACTTGTAATGCGTCACATTACCATTCAAAATTCTTCTAAAGCCAGACTAATTGGCATTGTCAATGCATGTTTGACATGCCAGAGCATATGACTGGTGTGCACAATGACTATTTCCCTGACCCTTCTACTTGGGGTATGTTATGAAAAATACATTAGAATAATGCACAGTTTGATGTTTAGGTTTATGTACCTTCTAAAAAGGCAAAGATTCAGGTTTGTAAGTGAATTGAAAGTTAGCAAAGTTCTAAAAATAATTCAGGTTTGCTTTTGCTTCCTCTGGGTTTTATGTTTGACATTCCAGAGCATATGATTGGCTTGCACAATGACTCTTTCCCTGACCCTTGTACTTGGGGTATGTTATGAAAAATACTTTAGAATAATGCACAGTTTGATGTTTAGGCTTATGTACCTTCTAAAAAGGCAAAGATTCAGGTTTGTAAGTGAAGTGAAAGTTAGCAAAGTCCTATAAATAATTCAGGTTTGCTTTTGCTTCCTCTGGGTTTTCCTGGAAGGTAGCAATATCACCAATGTGTGTCTGCATGCTTTTTAGAGGGACGGTTTGTTCAGAAGACATGGATTAATATGTTCTCTTTCTCTGAATAACATAATTATTTATTAGGTCTAGCAGCTCAGTGGTCATGACATGTTTCATAAGCTTGCTCTCTGTGGTCATTTGCTGTGCACATGAAATTATACCAATACATTTCGTCCTTTTTTGGTGTGTCCCAGTCATTTTTGTCAAACAAGCTGTGTGAGGTATGATGTGAGTCACCTCTTTCTTTGTCTATCTTTATATCATGCACCTTTAGTGACGACAAATCTGCCTCGGAGGTGTTCAGTGTTTGCATTGCATTTTTGCCTCAGGGAGCGTTTGTGGTGGGGAGATACATCTCTCTTTTAAGGTATATGTAGTTGTGAGCTTCATCTAGGTTTCATATTCACTGCTATTAATGACTTTAATGAAGGTATGTAATTTTGCATCTAGTGAGTGTAGGAATCTGGCTCTGTATATACTAAACCAAAGTGAGGTCCAGTGGAACCCTAAAGGAAGGCATAGGTGAAAGTAGATAGAACATTACTCTCTTTTTGTGGTAGTGTGGTTGAGTAGTAAGGCAGTATCCGAGGACAGTGTTAAGAATTTGTTGTGCACACTCAAAGACTGAATTTCAGACCAATTGTTTTTGTATAGAAATATTATTTTAGTTATTTTATTATCTAGAACCAAGCAAGCCTAGCGCACGTAAGCTATAAGTACTTTACAGTAGTAATGCAATTGAAATACATTTTGAATAATAATTGTATATGCACTTTGATTTGATTTACAGTATGGATTCAGAGAAATGCAATACTTAGTAAATGCAGTACATAAACTTGAATAGGCTTTTGAATAGGTAACATTTTGAAATTTTGAAATTTGAAAATTAGCAGTAAAAGAATGGAAAAAATATAAAGAAAAATAGGAAAATACAGGCTTCGAAGAATAATAAGAAAAAACAAAAAGAAATACATTGTTACATTCCTAAAGCACTCGATACATCTCGGCCTAATTGATCTATGCTGGGTTCAAGAGCCATAATCTAACTGGGTCCCAAATTTTTAATCCCTTTATTTTTTTCCTGTTACCTTTCCGGCTATAAATGGCAATTTCAAGATTATATGTAGCTAAGAAGCGCATCCGCCACTGTTGAAATGTGGGTGGATATTGATCCAGCCATGCGGAAGTCAAACAGATTCTTAAGACTGCCATAGCAATATATATGAGTCCCTGCATGGCAATAGGTCTGGTAACTTTATCTACCCCTAACATGATTTCTGCTGTGCTGATCTCTATATTGACTTTGAATATTTCAGATAGGAAGTTAGAGACTTCTCGTTTAATATTATCTAAAGTATGACATGTAGCCAACATATGTATCAGATCGGCTTTAGGTCTATTGCATCTGGGGCAGAGAGTCCCCTTCCCCTCCCCCCATTTTGAAATTTTTTGGGGTGTATAATAAAGGTCAAAAAAAGTTTTGTAGAACTGAGCTTGTAGCTTGGTGGACATTAGAATAGAGCTGGATAGTTCGAGTGCTTTGTGGGCTAGATCCTCTGTGATATTGATCCTATTTTGCCAGATATTTGCATGTTTATCAACATCGTCTGGTAGTACAGAAATTAGGTCTTTATAAATGTCTCCAATTGTTACCCTGGCCGAGCTGACCACAGTGTTAATTGTGGGGATTTTCTTAAAGCAACCATTGGGTCCCCCCTTTTTGAGAATAAAATCTCTTGATTGTAAATACTTAAAAAAATAATGCGAATTCAGCCCATATTTATTTTTTAGCGATTCAAATGAACAAAAACCAGTTGAATCGTAAAATGAGCCGAGTTGCGAGATTCCTAAACTAACCCATCGCCGTATACAGGAATCTAAAAAAATGTCAGGCAGATTGGTATTGTTTTCTATCGGAGTATAAAATGAAAACCTGCCTATCCCCAGATGTTTCCGAACCATGTTCCAAACTGTATAGATACCCTTGAGTGTTTTAAATCGTTCTTTTTTTAGATGGCATTCATAGGGTTGTTTCCAAAGGTGGTTATTGGCGTTATTACCCAAAATTAGTTCCTGTGGAGTTGGAGTCGAACAAAAGGGCGTTGAGTCTTGTTTGGGGATTAACAGTAAACGACTGTATTTGATGGTTGTAGCCCACCAATAGAATTTGAAATTAGGGAGGGCTAGGCCACCTCTATCCCTTGAGTGTGTGATATGTTTAGAGGCTCTTCGTGTTTTTCCATAGCCCCAAACGAAACAAGATAGTATATTGTCTATTTCATTAAAGAGTGATAGGTCAAAGTTAAGACAGATTGCCCGGAAGAAGTACAAAAAATTGGGCAGAAAAACCATTTTAATGAGATTGCATCTTCCGATTATTGTTAAATGCAGGTTGTGAAGTCTCAATAAGGTTTTATTTGTCTGTTTCACTAAAGGGTCTAGGTTCAGGGCCACTATTTTATTAAGATCGGATGTGATATTAATGCTGAGATATAATGCATTATCAGTAACTCTTGCATCGTCCACACTGATGTTATTATTTATTACAATCTGGGTTTTAGTTTGATTTAATTTGTATCCCGAAATCTCCCTGAACTTTTTAGCTTCTTCCTCCATTATCCTTGCTGTTGTAATTGGATCAGATGTAACAATCGCAATATCATCTGCGAAGGCTAGAGTTTTAGTTTCATCAGTTGTAATTGGATCAGATGTAACAATCGCAATATCATCTGCGAAGGCTAGAGTTTTAGTTTCATCATTCGACGTCTTAATGGGTAGTATGGATGGATTCATTTCTAGCTTTGCGATAAAGGGATCGATGTAGATGGCGAAGAGTAGGGGAGAACAAGGACACCCTTGTCTTGTACCTCTAGTCACTTTGATGATGTCCGATGTGACCCCATTAATCATAACGACCGCTTCGGGAGCAATATACATTGTCTGTACTGCTTGAATAAAATGATCCCCGATCCCACTCTTTGCCATGACCGACCATAGATATTGCCAGGAGACCCTGTCAAATGCTTATTCAGCATCTAATAAAATTAGGCCCATAGGGTCTCCTGCTACCTCGGCAATGTCAAAGAGAGTTATCACCCTCTGGACATGGTCTGTGGTTGATCTTCCAGGGACGAACCTGTGTTGTCTAGCAGATACAATTTTATGAATTAAAGGTGCCAATCTACTTGCTAACAGTTTGGAATATATTTTAGAAACGTTGTTAATTAGGGTAATAGGACGGTATGTGCCTAGTTCTGTCGGATCTTTATTTTTTTGGGGGGAACACTATAATTTCTGCACATGCCCAAGAAGCCGGAGGATTTCCATTCATGAAGACCTGGGTAAACAACTGGGTTAGGATGTCTTTGAGTGAGCTACTAAATCTGACATAAAATTCCACGGGAATACCGTCTAGGCCTGATGCCTTACCAGATGGAAGACTGCGTATGGATAGTAAAATTTCTATCCAGTCTGGAGTTTCAGCGAGAATTTCCTCATCTGCTTTGGATAGTCAGCGCCTTATATCCGAAATTAGATACTCATCGATTTTATCTTGTTTAATATCTGTTTCAGAATAAAGCTCTGCATAATATCTCCTAAAGGCATCCCTAATGTCGTTTGTATCATGAGTTAGGCCGAGAACTGGGTCTCTTATAGCTTTAATCGTATTTTTAGAATTTTGTTCTCTTACACTAATAGCTAATTGGTGCCCTACCTGTTCGCTCCATTCATAGACTTTTTCCCTATTTGCTGTAGCTTTGAGGATTGCTTTACGAGTGAATATTTCAGATATTAAGATTTTTGCTATCGCTACATCTCTGATTGCCTCTTCAATGTTGCTCCCCCCTTGAAGTAGTCTGATTAGATCTTCTTCTTTCCTGGCCAAATTCTCCTCTAGATCTTTTAAGTTTTGGTGGGCTTTTTTGTTATTTTGGATAGAAAATCTGAGGGTTTTCCCCCTTATCCCTGCCTTTAATGAGTCCCATACCACCTCTAGCGGGGCGCTACCCATGTTGAAACTTAAAAATTCTGGGATCCATTGATCCATATGGGTACAATATTTATCGTTGGTTAGCAGAGCTCTTTCAAAGGTCCAGTTACTGCGATCAGATTTAATAGTGTCAATATCAAAACTCAAAAGCAGAGGATTATGGTCTGAAAAAACCCTCGGCAGCCTATTTATAGAGCATTTGGATAGAATTACATTGGTGATGAACAAATAATCCAATCTAGCCAGTTTGCGATGGGGGTGGGAAAAAAAGTATATCCATGGTTTTGCGGTGTTTTCATCTCCCAACAATCTACCAGCCCATGAACATGACAGAGTTCCACCAAGGCCTTGTATGTTCTAGGTTTCCGGCCTTGATATTTAAATGTTAGTTCCGAAAGCCAAATTGGTGGGAGATTGATGTTAATATCCCCACACATGATTATAGGAACATGCCAGTGTGCTAATTCGTTAGATAGGAACTGTAACAATGTTGGATCGTCTGTGACGTTGCCATAGATTGAAGAGGCAGTAAATGTTTTCCCACTTATACATTGACACTCTGTAAAAGCCCATCTACCAGATGGGTCTGAAGCTGATCTTTAAAAACTCAAACCCCCACCTCGCGCTAAAATAGCTACAAAACGAGTTTTATTTGGTTGGGTGGTGGCGACAACAACTTTATATCCCAGGTCTTTAAACAGATGTCTTTGTGACCCCTCTATATGTGTTTCTTGAAGACATATTATTTCTGCTCCTATTGAATGTAAACCTATTGCTAATCTTTGCCTTTTTTTATATCATTGAGCCCACATATATTCATAGTTAGTATTCTCAATTTAGCTATTTATTTTGTAGATTTGGTGTACTTCTAAAATTAAATCTTTTTTTAGTCATTTGACAGTGTGCTCTTCTTGTTCTATATCTAAGCCTGATCATAAGTTCCACCCTTTCAATTTGCCTGTACCGCTGCCCCCTTCCCCCTCCCCCGTCTTCCCCACAACAGCTAAACCCCCCCCTCCCCCTCTCCATCTAATGAGGCTACCTGTTGCCCGTGGGCCCAGGTTGTGGACATCTCGCAGATCCTTCGGAAGTTGGTGGCTCTAGGCCCTGACCCCTGTAACTTCTGAAGAGCTGATGATCCTAGTCGGTGATTTTATTCAACGGCTATCATTTATAGGCGTTTAGTTATTCCACTATAATACTACCTGTCAACCCACTTTTTTTTATTTTTTTTATTGGAACACGTCAGAAAAAAAAAAACATAAACATACAAGATACACAAGATAATCATCACAGAGTACATAATTCAAAACAAATTTCAAACCTTGGCTAGATGGAAAATACAAGCGAACATACTCAAATACAATTTACAAATGAGAAAAGGAGAAAACTACACAGTAAGAGATACACACAAATACAACCACATCATTAGTTCTTTAAGTCTCATAGAAATCAGAAAAAGCCCCCCAAATTTTCAATCCCAATCTTTTTTTCCTTCTTGATTCAGATAACGAAAAAAGACTCCATTCTAACTTATACAATATATATAACCGAGCTTGCCATTGTTGAAATAATGGAGGTTTTTCTTGAAGCCATTCTGCCGCAATACATAATCTGGCGACTGTCATTATAAAAAAAATAAACTGTCGAAAACCAATAAGTTCCTTATTTTGACCATCCTCAGGAATCTTTCCTAAAATCATCATTGAAGGAGTAATTTTTAGATTAACCTTTAGGATAATGGAGACAACATTTTCAATATCTTGAATAAATTTCCCTAATATGGGACAAGAAAAAAAAATATGTATACAATCTGCATTATCCATTTTACAGCCATGATCCTAGTCGGTGATTTTATTCAACGGCTATCATTTATAGGCGTTTAATTATTCCACTATAATACTACCTGTCAACCCACTTTTTCAAGAGATTCTCAGCTCACCCTCTCTACCTATGTCTCGACCCATTGACTGCAAACATATGGTCTCTATTTGTTGTGTTTTTTCCCTTTGGAAAGATTAGCTTAATCTTTACTGTGGTCGGAGATCTCTTCCAAATAGGATTGCGCTTGAATTTCGCTGGAGAAGCTACTCGTTGTGCCGTTAAATATAACTTTTAGTCTAGCTGGATTAAGTAAGAATGCTGTTGCGCCGATCTTTTCAAATGGGGAAAAGAGTTGCCGTAGTCGCCATCTTCTCTCGACCGTTGCATGGGCAAAATCGGGTGTCTTCCTCTTGTTGCACAGCTGTTTGGTCCTTCTTCTTCTTATAGCTTCTTCTTGTCTGAGGAAGCAAGGTTCAGGGGTGCCCATAAATACTAGATTTAGGGGCGTTACAAGTAGGTAAAAGACAGGGACCAATGGGTCCCTTCCCTGGGGTGGGTACACCCCAGGGACACCCCCTTCCAGGCACATGCCCTCTATTATGCCACCCTTCGGTGGGAGGGGGGGCATGTGCCTGTACCTGGTTGGCTGAGTCCCCCATCTTCAAGATGGCATGGACTGAGAGTTGTGCTTCACCTCGCCTTCCCCACCTGAGGGGTGGAGTTGGCAGAGGTAGTCACACCTCACTTCTTCACTTGTTTTTCCCGCTGCATCTCCGGCCCAAAATGGGTGTCAGAACCAGTGTGAACCTGTTGCTGACAGCAGTAAGTGGTCTGAGGAAGCTCCAAAGGCAGCAAGCATTTGAAGCTTCCCCTTCATGAACCCTGCCCATCCTGGTGGAGGAGGCTTGACACCTTGTCCCGGGATGTGCAGTGTTTCAGGCCCCAGGGAGCAGTAGGCTCTCGAACCAGGGGTTCAGATACATGTCTGGTGTAGGCAGCTGAAAGCAGACACTCAGCCTGGACACTAGAGGTAGGTTCATTTTCAGGGGCCATCTCTAAGATGCCCTCAGTGTTCATTTTGCATTAAATCCCACACTGGCACCAGTGTGGGCTTAATGTGCTAAGAAGTTTAATACCAAACTTCTCAGTTTTCAGTGTAGCCATTATGGTGCTGTTGAGTTCATAATGACAAACTCCCAGCACCATATACTCTTAGTGGCAGCACTGCACTTACACTCTCTAAGAATGAACTTAGGCACCTTAGGGGTACAGGGTTCATGCACCTGTACCCTCACCACTGGTACAGTGCACCCAGCTGGAGTGGTGACTGATCTATGTCAGGGCAGTGGGTTCTAGGCTTGGCACACAGGGATGTATGCCATGTCGTCTCTTCACTTTGTTTTGCACCAAGACACGCAGCCTGCCAGGGCAGTGTGTAAGTGTCAGGGTACAGGACGTCTAAGGGTGGCACAGTAAGTGCTGCAGCCCTTAGAGGCCTTCTCTGGTCACAGTGCCCTGGGTACCTGTGGTACCATTTACCTGTGGCCAAAGATGACAGTTGAGTGTCGGCTTCAATGCAGTTTTAGGGAGAGAACATAGGCCCTGGGTACCTGATTAGCAGGAGCCCAGGTCACACTTAGTCAAAGCACATAAACAATTCAGCAAAAAGTGGGGGCAACCATGCAGAAAGAGGGCACTTTCTCACAGTGAGTGTTAATTTCACATGTGATTCCATGATGAGTTTGCATGTCTTTACCTTTGCCACATTGCTTTTGTCTATCACGTCACTTTCAATGTAGAGTGTGTCATGTTTTGACATTATTGAAAATATGTGAGGTGGGTGTTGGGAAGTAACATGCTTTGGTCAAAGTTGTTGGTGTTTTTCTCACAAATGCTTCAATTTAGAGCTTGGTGAGAAGAGAAAAGTCCCTCTTCCCATGAAATTTCTACCGCCTACCACATGGCATGCAAGTAACAGCAGATATCCTCTGAAGGACTGATTTATGACGCAATAACATTAAGTTCCTGATTCCGAGTTTGGCAGTGTGGCGCTGGGTGCGCCCTACCGCTGCACCACCAAACCCATGGTTGGGCAACCTGCCAGATTACAAGTGTTACTCGTGTCTGGCAGGCTTTTTTGTTACGTTACAGCAGCGGTAACTCATAAATTGGGCACTGCAATCAAAAACAGTTCCTGCACGGCATGGACTATAAAGTCCATGCCGTGCAGGAATTGTGGTGCATGAACATGTGCCCTCCTGCGTGCATCCACATGGGGTGAGTCACCAGGGGGTCCAATAGGGCCCCTTTGTTTCCTCTCCACCACGGTTTTCATTGATGAGAAACTGCCATGGAAACCGTGGCAGTGAGGAAACGTGGCTGTCCCGGCAAACATATTACTGCCGCTACACCACCACACCACTGCCAAGGAACAATGGTTCCCTGGTGGTGGGGCAATGGCGGTCCGACCGCCTTAATTGTAATAGGGCGGTCAGGAGATTTTCACCGCTGCACTCCTGCGAGTCTGGCGGTCTGAGCGCCGCCAGACATATAATCATGCCCTAACTGTAAGAAGAGGGTATTAATGGCAGGGTCTATGACCAAGCACGAAACAGTTCTGAGGGAGGCAGCATACTTTCCAAACAGCATGGTGCAAGGTTGCCTGGGTTGGGGCCAGATAGCACGTTGTGCACCAGCACTGGGAAAATACAGGAATGTGCCATTGTTAAATATGGTACATTCCTGCTCTTTTCCTGTCACAAAGCGCAGCAAGGTGACTTGCTGTGCGACTTTTTAATAAATATGCCCCTTGATGTTCAAGAGTTTTGCGAGGCCATTTGGTAACCGGAGGCACTTACTTCTATGATTAGATCTGCCCCTTTTGTAGCAGTAGGAAGGGAACACAGGTGTGTCAGTACAGGATTGCTTCCAAAGGTATAAACATAAGATATGGCCGAATTGTTTTCACTAAAGAGCCCTGATGAAAGCCCGTAAAGAAAACAACGAGGGTAGAAACGCATCGGCATAATCAATCTATGATGTTAAATAGTTGAACCGTAAATCAGGCTAAGTGAATAGATTGAATCAGGACAGTAAAAACTCTTTTGTACATATATATATGCCCTAGTAGGATGAGACGTATGTTGGTATATATTCATATATGTGATGTATATGGGTCATAAATGTTTTTAAGTCCTTTACATATTGTTTATAATATGATGTTTGTAAAAGATCTAAATGTTATACGTTGTCTAAACATGTTATTGCCATTAATGTTGAATGTAGTATAATTTTTGTTGGATATATGTGTTGTTCTGCAAAAAAGAGAATTTCCTTTAATAAGTAAAAACGTATTGAAAAAATAGGGTAAATAAATAACCTTAACCACAAAAAGCACATAGTGTGGTTTCTGATCTTAGAGAAATAGGATTCCAGGTCTTGTTTTTGTTTACATATTGATAAATGGCCCTACCTGGGTCCTGTCCATTGGGCCTAACCCCTATCTTGGCTTACCAAAATTTGGTGAAGCATTTTGTGGTTGTCCCAAACCGCAGGGCCACCACGAAATGCTAAAACATTCCTGAAACCTTGTTGAACCAGAAAAATTGTACATAGTTTCACAAGTTGGACCAGTTATGTGAAACCCATAGTGAATAAGTTCCATTCTTAACACCATCGATGCTAGTGTTATTTTCCTCCTGTGCTGAGTTATGTTGATTCCCATTGTTCATGACGAGCTCAGCTCGTCATGAGCGTCGAAGGAGTTAATATTCATTTGCAGTAAGATTTTGGGTTTCATGGGAATGTTTTGCCCAGGCCTATTAGGGATTTGGGGCAAGCCTGCCGAAGGTAAAGATTGTTGGCCATATATATGTTGACCCAGTTTGCATCGGGTGCAAGAGCGACGCAACCCTTAAGTCAGATTTTTTAAACCACGCAAAGTCACTTTGCATGGCTTTGAATGGCTTAAAGAAATCTAAAGTAATGCAACACAGCTCAAATTGCTGCATTGCATTACTCAGTGCAAGGGATGCCTTCCATGTGCGTTGTGTGGGTGTTCCCATGTAATTCCCATGGTTTTTGATGAATTTGGTAAACCTGGGAATGGACAGAGCAACTTCTAACACAGTTTGACACATTGTAGATACCAGAAGGCTTAGCTTCGCTGTTTCAACCAACTTGACATTGTTCAGTGAAAACGTATACATTTATTAAGGAACAACGGTGAAAGATACTGTTTTATTTGCATACCCGTTTATTATTCTGTCATCTGTTTTGTTCTCAAGCATTCACATTTGTGCATATGTAAATAGAATATTTTGCGTTTGATTCATTAGATTAATGTTCTTTGGGGGTTGAGAGATATTTGATTATTTGTGGTTGCGAGGAGCACAGTGTTTTCACAGTATTTCTTTTAGTTTCATGCTGTAATCACGTTTCTTGGCTTAATCATGTGGTAAGGTTTAAACAGGTTTGAGAGTTGCATGTTTGTTTGATCAGCACATTCAACTCAATGGAAAGCTTTGGTGCGCTTTCAATTGAAGGTAAAATGACTTTGTAGATAGATTGTGCATTTACGTTTTTGGTTTTCAACATGCTTCGTTAAAGTAGGCACAAGGGTGTAACAGCACAATAGGTTTTTATCTTCGGGTGATAGTATCTGTCACATTGTTCTTTTAATATTAGGCACATGTCGTATTTTTTCACAATTGCATATAATACATGCTTCCACAATGCATGTAACTCTTATCACTTTCGGATTAGAAGTATGTGTAGAATGCACTGTTTTTTAATTTTTTGAACGCATGATGGTGGCAGGTGTCGTGGAGTGGTGTGGCTCACTGGTTAGAGGCGGCAGACCCGTAAGCAGAGAACGGCCCGGGACCAGGGTTCAATTCCTGACGTGGCAGGGTCGTTGACCAGGGTCAAAACGGACTCGATAATTCTCGCCTCGGTGCCTACTCTAAGCAGGGAACACACTCGGCAACTCTGGGCATTAAGCTTGCCTCATCTCTACAACGGCCACCCAGAGATGCCGGGGATGCCTGGTTTCCCCTTGGAGATACCCAGAAAGGGGCCATCTCACAGGGAAAACCAGGACGGGTTCCCCAGTGGTCTTCAGCGCCAGGCTACTCCATAGAGTCGCAGTGCGCTTTAAAAGTACACCCACATTTACAGTTGGAGGACACTAGAGGGATTTTATATCTAGCAATAACAGTATAGATAATCCTGCCATGGGTATTTTTGATTGATATGTGATCTGTTTCATCTTAGTTACCCCTGAAGAAGGGCAAAGGGTGCCCGAAATGTATTGGGTTTCGATACTTACGTCGCGCCATGTGGAACGGTGAATCCCCATGTACTTTGGAAAAAGCCTGGATGGACATATGTCGAACTTTATGGCAAATTTTGCATACAAAAATGCTGGAATAATATGAGTTCTGGATTACACACGATGTAATTAAATGGATAAAAAAGTGAAGAAACTGTTTGAACCAATTTGTTTTTGCATTTTAGCTGTGAATCTTGCATAGGGACCTGACGAGTGTTAGACCTGGCACCACTATCGCAGGTCTCCCCTGCATTTTTTGCCTTAGCCTCCAGTGTTCTTGCTGTGCATTGGACTCAGTTTTGCTGGTCTAGATGCTTTGGGCACTTTGCTACTGCAGTTCAGTGCCAAGTCCGAGTCCTCTCTTTGTAAATTGTTATGGATTGGTGTTTCCATGATTGGCTGATTTGATTTACTAGTCAGTCCCTAGTACAGTGCACTGTGTGTGCCCAGGGCCTGTAAATGAAATGCTGCTAGTGGGCTGCAGCAACTTATTGTGGCACCCACCTAAACAGCCTGTAAATGTAAGTCTGGCCTGCCTTTGCAGAGCCTGTGTGCAAATCTAGTACTGCCAGGTTGACTTGGCAAGTGTACCCGCTTGCCAGGCCCTAACCTTCCCTTTTCGTACATGTCATTCACCCCTAAGGTAGGCCCATGGTACCCCTGTGGGCAGGGTGCAGTGTATGTGAGATGTTGGGCATGCCCTGATGTGTGTGGCATGTCCTGATAGTGAATTACTGCCAATTTCACTTTTCACAATTGCAAGGCTACCTGTTCCCATAGAAAAGACAGGGCAGTTTGCTTATAACATCTTATAAATATAACTAACCCTGTAAACAAGGTAGAAAAATAAAGTTTAGTATGCCTGAACTCAGAATGTTAAAATGCATCTTTTAGTGAGGGTGATTTTTACTTTCTGCGTTTGAAAATACCACTTTTAGAAAGAAGGTATTTTCTTGCTTGGCCATCCAGTGAGCCTCTGCTAGATTTGTGTATTGCATGTCTGGCTTTTAGATGACAGGGGTTGGGGAGGAGAAGTGACTCCAGAGAGCCTGATGAGTCGGGGCTGAGCTGAATAGACCTGGCATGCATTTAGAGTAGGGTGAGGAGATTTCCTTTAACCTGAATGGGCCTGGTCTGCAAAGGACAATGCTGTCTCCACCTCCTGCCAGGAATCTGCACCAGAGAGGACATAACTGGTTTTGACTGAGCCCAGGGCTTCTCTGCCACCAGAGAACAAAGGGTTTTGTGATATAAATATTGGGGCCCAGAACCTAGAACTTTAGAACATTTCTAGGAATCAAGAGGAACCTTGGCCAAGGAGACGAGCTGGAGAAGCTGAGGAGGAATACGGCCACTGTGCTGTTTGCTGTCTGGGATTGGCCTGCAGTGGCTACATACTGCCAAGGAAAGGAGAAAAGGATTTTGCTGTTAGCTGTGCTCCCTGCTTGAAAGAAGATCTCCAAGGGCTTGAATGGAGCTTGTCTCCTGTTCTGAAGTCTTAGGGACACAAAAACTTCACCCCCAGCTCCCCTGAACTTCCTTGCTGGGAGTTCTGACCTGCAAAGAGGTGCCTGCTGTTGTTTTGGATCTCTAGATACTGTTTTGCACAGGGAGCTGGAAAATCAACTGAACACCGAGAAGAGTGACGCATCCGTACCTGTTTCTGATGAATCGCCGTAGAAACCGTTGCAGCACCTGCAGCGGCTCGAGAAATTGGTGCACGCCACATTGAGTGAGCAACGATCTCCAAAGTCTGAGATCACCACACAGATTCCGACGCAAGCCCTGCTGTGCAGCTTCAAGAATCCACGCATCGTCCCAGATCAATGCATCACATCAAGGTGTCAAGTTTGTCACATCATTGGGGGATGAAGTAAGAAACCGACTCATCACCTCCCCACGCAGTAAGAAACTAATGCATCACCTCCCCTGCGCTGCAGAAAGGAACTGACGCATCACCTCCCCCGGAGCAAGGAACTGACGGATCACCTTTCTTGAGTGTAAGTAACCAACGTATCACCTTCCCTGCAGCCCGTTGGTTTGCTTGCGTGACGTACCCAAGGTACTTATTTAAGAATGAAGATGGCCGCAGGGAAGGAGCTCTGAAATCTGACTCCCGGGTGTGGGGTCACTATCTCTGTGAAATCCCACTAGATCCCCCCAATCCAACACCACCCAAGATGCGGAACTCACCGGAACAGAACAGGAACAGTCCAAATGGCTGTGACCAGTCTTGCTTGGAGATATTGTTCCTTGCCCGGTGCTTCCAGGACAGCAAGTGGTCCTGCTGCGGTCTCCATTGCGAAGGAACCCACCAAGCAATCTCTGGACCGCTCCGCGCTGGACCCACAAGAGTCCCGTATCCGACGAGTGTCCACTTCTGGGTACAGCTTTCAGGACTGGGACCAGAGCGAATTCCTCGCCATATCTCCACAGAGCAGCATCCCGCAGGTATGATTGGCTGACCCTAAAATGACCATCCCTGGTCAACTCACGGCCTCCTCCCCACCGATTGCTAGGGCCTGCTGAGCTCCAGGACTCCTGACGATGTGGACCAAGATTTCCTCCTGCCACTAGCAGACTAGAGGAGAAACCGGGCGGGTAAAAAACAGCGCCCAAGACCTCCACGGAGCCCCACTCCACCAATCGGGACTGCCTGGCCCCAAGATGGCCGGTTCTGGCACTGAGTCTGTCTCACAGAGATCCGTCTGTAGTTAAAGACAGGATCTTTCACCTCTACCAAATGCACCTAACCGCTTCAAGGGCCATCAATTAGCAGGAATCCAAGAGCCTTTTGCTCACAGCGAAGAGGAGTCTTGCCACCATGCAGCAGCCGGATTTGCCTGACTTGATGATGGTCGGCAAGGGGACAATGCCTGGCCCAAGATGGCCGATTCCTGCTCTGACTCGGTCCCGCTGAGATCAGTCTACCTCTAAAGACAAGATCACTCTATGAAAACAAATACACCCACCCTAACGGTCCACCCTAACGATGTGGACCTCTCATACTACAGTGCTCCTAGCGGTATGACCCTTTTCAAGATGGCTGTCCTCAGCGTCACAATGAAGGCACCAAGACCAAGATAGTGCGCAATATACTGATGCATCCCCACTGATGTGCACCCTCAACTTGAAAATAAAGTCACATAGCGAGCGTACCATGCAGCAACACCCATTAAGGAGGCACAGATGAGTCTAAAACAGTCTCGGAGGCCTGACCCCAAAAGGGTGGCTCCGTGAAGGCAATACCCCCTGATCAGCATTGTCACAAAAATGAGGGGCCACACAGCTGTTAACCCTACCTTCCTGACCCAATTTAAGGTGACAATTTCTAACTCACCCCTATCCGATCCGTCCAAACACACCAGGGGAAGCAATAATCCCCCCCTCGCCCTACGCCACAACCTCCCGCCACCCCCAAGTCAACTCCCACTCCCTCGCCCCAATTAATCATGATCTCCAACTCCCAGAGGAACGCCAAAATCAACTTTCTCCTATGATCCACCCACCTCAACATCATGACCCTGCCCTGCCGACTCCGACCATTAACCACACTAGGACGAAACCACAACACGACCCAATGCACTCCCCACCCAGGATCTCAAAAGGAGGCAACATAGTCTACACAAGTAGCAATAGGTAACATAATGTAGTCAAAACCTACAACTCACAGGGTGACTCTTCCCATGATCCCTTCACCCCCACCCACGACAACATGGCGAAGCGTCTCGCTTAACTAGAAAGCCAGCTAGAAATGATATTCCGGAGCCTGAACGAAATCCTTACCAACCTCAACAAAGCCCGAAAGCCCTACCAATCCCCTCCCAGGGTGCCCACTCCGTGCAGCTCCAACTACCCTAAGTGAACTACCGGGCCCTTAGCAACCCCCACAACACGGATACAGAGACCCTCAAGAATGGATGCTGAGACTCCATCACAGAAACCCTTAGGAACCAAAGCCCCCCGCGCCCAGGTTACAGAGACGCATAAATACTGACACTGAGACACTGACATCAAGACCCACAAGAACCAAAGCCGCAATGTCTCTCGAAGAAGTGGCCGATCTATCCTCATCATACGACTCCCCTTCTATTGACTCCCCAAGATCCAAGATCCAAGTGATCAAGGGTTTCAGAAGAGATCATCCTCTCTCAAAATGCCCTAGACCTCTGCCCTTCCTCTCCACCTTACCTGGGCCCCCCCGGGAAAGAACCTCAGCAAAAAAGAGCTTTCCACCAGCTGCATGCTCATCAACTGCAGATCTGCCTCTATGCATGCAACTGAACTAGCAGAAGCCATCCTCTTGCAGGACAGAGACATTGCGTTCATCACGGAGACTTGGCTCATTGAGCTCTCCTCACCATGCTAAGATATGCTTGTGCACCCAGGCTTTTCCATTATTAACAAAGACAGAAAACACCAACGAGGGGGAGGTGTAGCTATCATCCATAAGGACAACATCACCATCATGGAATGGACTCTTGCTAGTACAACATCTTTGAATGTCTTACCTCCAACATAAAGACTAAGGATGATGGAGCAATGGAGAGTGGGAGAATTGGAGCGGGGCAAGATGGCAGACGTGTCCGCGTCCGTGTGAGTAGCTGATCTGCACCTCGCTGCCATCCCACTTCCCATCTATCATCTAACAGCGATACGCCCGCTCTCTCACCTTTTTACCGAATCTGGGTCCCTGTAAGCAGCGGTTGCTAAAATAAGCGGCGGCGGTCATGGCTTTATTCTCCTCTGTGGAATACGCTTGTATTTGTCGCGTTGCTATCGCCGGCAGCTCTGTGCAGTCTGGCGTTCCTCGCCTCCCACCGCGGATCAGCTCGTATGGTAGGCCTGGAGCCGTGGACTACTTGGGGCTGTATCCGAGTTTGGGCAAAGTGCTGCGGCTCTACCGGACTGTGGCGGGGGCTGCTTGATGAGTCATACTCAAAACTGTAGGGTTAGGATGGCCCCGAAGAACCCAAACGCTAATTCAGCTCTTAAGTCAAAGCCGAAAACACGAGCTGCAACGGCGGCTACAGCTGCAATTGAGGAAAACGCAGCTCCGGATGGAGTACACGATGCTAGTATTACTGTCGCTTCAAACGGCGAGATTGATACTCAGGTTACTGAACTTGGCTCCAGTGCATATTTAGCCTCTGTATCTTCAACAAAAATAGTGAATGCTGGGAGTTGTAGGATTGGAGCTATCCCAAAAATCCCCGGTATGTTTAAAAAAAAGACTGTAATTGCTACCAATGAATGGCAATGTACTGGCATGAGCTCTCCTGTGACTGCTGTTTCTAACGCGGCTACTACATCTATTGCCAAGGATAATGGAAATGATGCTGAAATCCTTAAAGCTAAGGTGCATGGTTTAACGCAACTGTCTGGCATTATATTATTACCTGGGGCTGAAACATGACAGGATTCATCAGCTCTCGCCCCCAGTGTTACCAGCCTTCTAAAATCAACAGAAATAACAACTAATCTTCCAGGCTCTGCTTCTGCTCCTATTATAAACTACGATTTATTGAAAGTAATGGGGGACACAGAGTCAATTGATTCAGCTGGTAATTTTTACTCAATGTCAGACCTTTCTAATGCCTTGGAGTCAGAGAGCCTGGAGGGTGAAGGGGATGGTGAATGGAGAGACGACCTGAGTGTCACTAGCTTAACTAGTTCTGTACATTTAGAGGATGGGGCGAACTCAGTAAGTGGAGAGAGTGCGCTGAATCGAACATCGCCTTCTGCTAGAATGGATTGGGAAAAGGAAGAAAATACAGTTCGCAAGGTACCGCTGGCTTCTGACAGGCCCATCCTTATAAATCCTGCTGACAAAGATAGTCAAGGTTCTCCCACTTTAAACAGTTCTGATGAAGCAACCGTGGGGGGTCAGTCTTACGTACCAGAAATCACCTTGAATACTCTTTATCAGGTTATGCTCCAGCACCGTGAGGAAACAAAAGCAGAAAACTTACGCACGCAAGGAGCAGTACGAAGGATCCAAAATAATGTGAGGCGAGTGGTAAAAACTTGCAATGAAATGTCTACAAGAGTTATAGAGGCAGAAGGGAGGATATGGGCCATTGAAGATGCAATAACGCAACAAAGTTCACAGCTCTCTTCTCTGGAAACAATTCGGGAAGATGTTGCCTGGAAGTTGGTGGACTCAGAAAATAGATCCAGGCGGAATAACCTTGGTATTTTGGGTATTCCAGAAGGGAGCGAGGGCTCCAATGTCAGGCAGCTTGTCATTGAGCTCTTTAGGGAAGCCTTTCCGGAACTCACCCAGTGGCAGTGGGACATGGAGATCCAAAGAGCGCATAGGTTCCCCTTCCAACAAAAGAATTTTGGGGGCTCTTCTAACACTAAGCCATGAGCCATATTAATCTGCCTAAACAACTTCCTCGCTCGTGAGGATCTATACAATTTGGCCAGACCTGACCGTAAACAAAAGGGGAGAGGGGTGGAGTTCTTTGTCCGCCCGGACTACTGCCATGCCACAGTCTAACAGCGCTGGCAGTTCCGTCAACTTATCCCATCTTTCCAAGCTTAAAGAGCTCAGGTTTTTCTCTTAAACCCTTCAAAACTGAAAATAATTTACAAAGAGAAAACACATTTTCTAACATCGGAGAGCGCGGCGAAGGAACTAGTAGCGTCTATTTAATCTCACCCTATACTACAAAAGTATGAACTGAATACTTAAAAAAATTATTTTTTTTGCTTGCTTTCTTTGACGATCTCTTAGTTGGTTGAGTATGTGTAGGGTATGGGGTGGTATATTAAAGTAGATGGGAAGCGGATGGCGAGTTGCACTATGCTTCTCTGGCCATCACAAGCAGGGACTATTTTGTCCCTGAGCCTTTTTTGGGTGAGTTTCTGGGTGGGGGTGGAGGGGGGCAGGGGGGCACCAGAGGGAGGTTGGGGTGTTTGGGTAGTGGGGCAAGTAAGGACAGAACTGTTTACTGTTTGATATGCATGGGATGCAATGTGATTGGCAAATTCTTTCTCGCTATAAGGGTGGCACAGGTTAACAGAATTAAAGCTGCTGTTTTTGTTTTATCATTCACTATTCAATTAAAATATCAATATGGTAAACTAAGGATTTGCTCTTGGAATATCTGCGGGCTTAATAGTAAGAAAAAAGAGGGATATGTTCTCAAATAATCCTGAGTATGAGGATAGCTCTACTATGCCTACAGGAAACACACCTGATATGGAGCAATAGACACTGGCTTATTGATCTTGGTATGCAAGTAGTAGGGTGTACTCGTCAAGGGACTACCACACGGGGAGTTGCAATTCTGATGAAAAGAGGTTTAGGGGCCTGTAAGCGTAGTAAAGCGGATCAGCACAGAAGGTGGGTAATTTGTGAGATTTCTATAGAAGGCAAGCTATGGACTCTTTGTTCGATCTATGGCCCAAATCTGGATGACCCAGCTATGATAAATGTTCTTAGTCTGGAGCTATCTGGCTGGCCTGCTCCCCTAATTTTATGTGGTGATTTTAATATTCATCTCGAGGGAAACTTTGATATCAGGAGCGAACAGACATATGCTGGGTTAAAAAAAGAGCTTTTAAGCAATCAGAGGCCTAGTAAAGGAATTTGGCTTATGTGACGTTGGGTTTGCTAAAAATCCCTCCGTGCCGGGTTATACATTTTTCTCAGCGCCTCACCAGAATTCGCCCGTTTGGACTATTTCTTTGTTACTTCCCGTCATATTAGCGATAATAGGTATGAGACATTTCCCAAAATAATATCGGACCATAATCCCATTTTGATAGAGATTAAATCAGATTTGGGCATTTCACCCAAAGGGAACACATGGACGTTTGAGCGTAAGTTGTTGGCAGACCCATTATATATTGAGCATATTGGTAAATGGCTAAAGGAATTCTTGGAGTTTAATCGTGGCTCTGCCTCAACTCAAATGGTATGGGATACTATGAAAGCTGGGATACATGGGGAGACATTATTTTATTCTATTAACAAGCAAAGAACATCTCGGGATAAACTTGCTTCTTATTTCAATGAAGTGCGGGAATGGGAAACTAAGCTAGTAACAGCTATTAATTCTTCGCTAGATACTGAACACATTAAATCTAGGCTCTCAATACATAAATCTAGGTTATATGAGATTTTTGCTACAAATTTAGCAGAACAGGTTGCAGTCTCTCGAGCACAAGTGTACGAAGTTGGGGAAAATTTGGGACGTATCCTTGCTAAAAATATCAGACAAAAAGAAGCTTTCAATTTTCTGAACAATATTCAGGATGAGGCGGGTCAAATTAATTATCAACCAGATGAAATTTTAGAGGTTTTTTGAACCTTTTACAGTAAATTGTATCAAGAGGAAGTGTCAAATTATTCATCTGATCATATTCTAAACTTCTGTGGCTCTGGAAATATGTCTAAATTGACTCCTGCACAAGCTGCAGTGTTAGATTCAGATATCACTTGGGAAGAAATAGACTTGGCTATTCTTTCTCTTGCGACCGGTAAGGCTATGGGGCCGGACGGTATACCGCTTGAGTTTTATAGGGTATTCCGCCACTTGTTAAAACAAGATCTTCTTTTAACCTTTTTGGAAGCTCAGAAAGGGATGGCACCGGTATCATGGCAGCAATCGACCATCTTGGCCTTCCTCAAACAAAGATAAGTCTCCTCTGCAGCCAGCCTCTTGCAGGCCTATTTCATTAATAAATGCCGACAGCACAATTTACTCGAAAATAATAGCTTCTCGAATCTCTGGTATAATTACATCAATTGTCTCACACTGGCAACACGGGTTTATCCCTAATCGGGATACTATGGGTCATGTACGGCGAGTGATCGCTTTAATGGTATGGGCTCAAGAGACTAAGACGGCACTTGGTATTACCCTGTTGGATGCCGAGAAGGCATTCGACAGGGTAGCCTGGCCGTATCTAGTTGGATTTATTGTTTTTGAAAGCTTTTGGCCCTCAGCTAATCTCAGCTGGGAAAGCCCTGTATACTTCTCCAGTGGCATGTATTAAAATTGCAGGGAAAAAATCTGTTCCCTTTTCTATTTCACGTGGTACCCGAAAGGGCTGCCCGTCTTCACCACTTTTGTTTGCTTTGTACATTGATATTTTTTTAATAAATTGAACCAAGCTGAGGATATTCTACCTGTACAAGTTGCTCGCACTAACTATAGAGCTCTCGGGTATGCGGATGACATAGTAGTGATTACAACAGATATCCAGAAGGCTTTCCCAAGAATTGAGGATCTAGCGAATCAATTTGCTGCCTTCTCTGGTTATAAAAAGAACATTTCAAAAACACAAGTTTTATTTGTAGGTCAGAATCTGCCAGCACAGATTAAAATAGTATCCGTGGCAACATATCTTGGTATTCTAATTACAACTCCAGTGTCTGCTATTCCAGACAGTTCTAACAAAAGTCAACTCCTCGCTTGAGCGAATTGACCATTTGCATCTTTCCTTATACGGCCGGAATAATGTCCTAAAAATGATTATACTCCCTAAATTTTTAAATATGTTTCGAGCTATCCTGCTCGAATTTCCCCTTAGCTGTTTTAAACAATTAGAAAGAATGTCAGCTAGATTCCTGTGGGGGTATAAACATCAGCGCAGGTCATTCAAGAAGATGATACTTTCCAAGGCCAGGGGAGGTTGTGGTGTCCCGCATTTTCTGTATTACTATCTTGCAGCTGTAATACATGTTATTAGTCCATTGATAATTGGTGTCAATGCACGGATTCCACTCAGCCATTCACCATCAATATACGAATTTGCATTGGGTGAAGAATGTCGTGGTTGTCTGGTTAAAAATATAGAGCCTAGCTACTTAAAAGAAAATCGCTTTAAGATCCTGAAAGCAGCATACGGGGTATGGAGAATAATTAAGCGCCAACTAGGGATTCAGAGAATTCTACTGTATACACCTCTCTCAGATCCACGTATTTTTCCTCCAGTTTTTCAAGATCATGTAATGACTAGATGGCGTATCTGCTGAATTCAGTGCGTGGGCGATCTGTAGCAGAATAATCGGTTGATTCCTTTCGCAGATCTCCTAGATAAATATAATTTAATGAGGAATGATTATTTTAAGTATCTGCAGATTCATAGTTTCTTTAATATTTTAACGCCTCAGAAGCGTTCTGGCCTGCGGAGGATTCCGCTCATTGACAGCATGTTTGTAAAAAGATCGATTGGACATTACTATAATTTATTCATTTCCTCATGTTCAGACGATATAGAGGTTCATCAAAAGAGATGGGCTGAAAAGCTGGGTACTGATGTCTAACAGTTAGAGGAATCCATTGTATTATCGAATAGCATCTTGATCACTGGCAGATCATGCTCACAGCATTATATGGCCATATTTGACCTATATTATACACCTTTAAAAATTTCTAAATGAGGGACATCTGCAGGAATATCGTGTAGCAGATGGGGGGTGTTTGCAGCTGATGCATTACACATGTTTTTTCTCTGCCCTTGACTATCTTTATTCCTTTCCGCAATCCAGACATTTCTGGCAGTATTATTTTGTTCATCAGTCAATTTGACAGGGGAGTTACTTTTAATTTGGGTCACAACTGATGCATTAGCAGACGGGAAGAAAAGTCTATTATTTATATGTATGGCATTGTTACGGGCATGTATCACGCACGATTGGATCAACCCAGTTCTCCCCTCTTTTGAGACCTGTAGGGCCAGTCTTTTAGCTACATACAATATAGAAGTGGCTATATATAGAATGAAGGGCCGAAAAAAGAGAACTTTAGGCGTGAAGATTTGGGCACCGGTTCGGCTTTGGATCCAAGGGGAACTGGATTAAGCCATCGCTCTTCTTGGGTTGTAATAAATATTCAACTGTCATGATTGCTTCCCTGCTATCTCCCTTTTGCATTAGTTGTTGAGAATATAAAAGGTTATATTGGTAACTCCTCGATCAGACGGAACTGATCTATGTCTCCTATGTTGAATTGTCACTTTTTTCTGTTCTTTGTTGCCTTTTTTTCTCTCTTCTTTATCTTTTCTATGTTTTGCTCTTATCTTTTCCCTCGTTTAGCCTGAGTTTTGTTTTTCCTGATGCTGTTATATATGTTCTGTTCTTCTTGCATAAAATGGGGAAAAATCCAATAAAGAAAAAAAAAAGGATGATGGAGCAATACTCTGCCACCTTCTCTATCACCCACCAAGCAACACCTCCGCATTCGGGGAGCATTTGTCCAACCTGATTGCTCACTGCGCACTCGGGGACGCTAACAACCTAATTCTTGGTGACCTAAACCTTCGGTGGAATGAAGTGAACAACGCGTTATTTCAAATGTTATCTAATCCTCTCTGTGACAACGACTTATCCCAACACTGCTCAGAGGAAAAGCACAATAAAGGAGCAACCTTGGATGCAATTATTGCTCAACGAGATGCAATTATGTTCGACCGAATACTCCTGTGGACTGGTCGGACCATCACATGATCTTATTTCACATCAACCAAAAAATGCTTTCCCAGCCACCCATGCAAGACCCCCCCCCCCCCAAATGGGCTAGAAACCTCACCCAGATTCCCATGGTAGCCCTAGAAGAAAGGATAAGCTCACTCCTTCCCAGCGCCAACGACCACCTCACCACAACCGAACTCACCTCGCTCTATAACTCAAATTTGGTGGCTATGCTTGACCAACTAGCCCCTCTAAAGCTAAGAAAAAACCAAGTCATTCTATCCAGGTCATGGTTCAACACTGATATCAACTCCGAAAGGAGACAACTAAGAGCCACAGAATGACGGTGGAGAAATAACCCTGCTATTACCATCCAAGAACAACTCAAAACAGTTCATAGGAAGTATGCAATCACATCAAGAACAAAAAAGCCAAGTTTTTCCGCTCTGCGCTGGACAGCACCAAAATTAGACCCAAAGAGCTCTATAACATCATCAGGCAACAAACCTCCAAGCCCGCTACATCCTCAATACAGGCGTCCAAAGAATTCTTCGACAACTTTGCCAACTTCTTTAATGACAAAATCGAACTCCCACTGGACAATACCCTCACCACAAAGAGCAGCACGTCTGAGGCGTATGATATTGCCTCTTGTCCCTCTACCAAATCCTGCCTACGCTTCCACCCCATTCAGGAGATAATCAATCTTATCTCCACCTCCAAACTCCCATCTCATGTCCTAGACTCCATTACCCCCCAATTGATCAAAAAGCTGAAGCGCTCCCTAGCACCGTTCTGGCGCATGATCATAAACAGCTCCATGAAAAGTGGAGTCGTTCCAGACTACCTTAAAGTGGGACAAGTCACACCTGTGCTGAAAAAACCCGGCCTTGACATAAAGGATTTGAATATTTAGACCTGTCTCTAACCTTCCTCTTCTGTCCAAAATCCTAGAAAGATGCGTGCTCCAACAACTAACTCAACACTTGGACAACATCAACCTCCTTGACTTCCATCGGTCTGGCTTCAGAAAAGGTTGCAGCACTTCATCATTGACGATATCCACAAATCACTAGACTCTGACCAATGCTGCCTCCTCATTCGCCTAGACCTATTGGCAGCATTTGACACGGTAGATCACAAACTTCTCATTAGGGCTCTACAAGAAAGAGCCGGACTTGGCAAGGTGGTCTTCCAATGGTTCTCTTTCTTCCTGCACAATCGCACCCAAAGAATCAAAATCTAAAAGTTTGCATCCGACCTTCATCCAGTTAACAAGGGAGTCCCTCAAGGTTCAGTGCTCTCCCTGCAACTTTTCAACATTTACATGGAACCTCTTGCCAAACTACTCAAAAAAGCCAACACCCACTTCCATCTTTATGCAGACGATACTCTGGAAACCGCCTCCATCAGGGACACTCAATGAATCAATGACGTACTGAGAGATGTTCAACACTGGCTGTCATGTAACAACCTGAAACTAAACCCAGACAAAACCAAAATACTCCTCATCTCAAACAAAGAGGAGAACCCCCAAATTGCTGAATGGCTAAAAGCTGTTGATGCGCTCAATGGGAACCTCACCCTGACCGACTTTGTCAAATCACTAGGCATCACGCTAGACCCGAAACTGGAATTGACCATCCACATCAAGAACTCAGCTAAGAGCGCTTTCCTTAACTTAAAGCTACTGAACAAAATAAAAACTTTCATTCCGCCCAGTGATCTCAAACAGGCCACTCAAGCATTAGTGTTGTCAAGATTGGACTATGGGAATGCAGTCCTCTCAGAAATAGCAAAATCACATCTTGCTCCCCTCAAAACAACACTCACCGTGGCAGCCAGAATGTTCACCGGAATCAAGAAATTCGATCATATTTCTCCTGCACTCAGAGAACTTAAGTGGCTCCCTGTTGAAATGCGGGTTAGCTTCAGAACAGCCTGCCTCACACACAAAGCCCCGCACACTGGCCAACCTGAATATCTTGCGGCAAAACTCAAAAAAGCCGGTCAGGCCACGAACCTCAGAATCTCAAACTCCCTCCTACTCATCCCGCTGAAAACTGGTAAACAAAAAACTACAACACAATCCTTCACCGGGAGCGTGCCCAAAATCTGGAACTCTATTCCCCCTCACATCAGAACTATTCCCTCTTTTGTAAAATTCAAAAGTCAACTCAAAATCCTGTTCCTCGACCGCTCTCTAGAGAACCTATAGGAGCAGTCGGAGCGGGGAAGCAGACACCTCTCAATGCTTCGACTCCTTGTCCCCAAGACTGTAAACCAGAACTCCCTGCCATCGACCTGCACTGTTATTGTCTTATATGTTTCTCTGCACTGTATGTGATCTAAAGTGCTCCGATACATTCGGGTCAGGCCAGCGCAATAGAAAACTTTGTAAATAAAATGTAATAAAATAAAATAAATACTTTGGGAGAAAAGTGTTGCATCTATAATTTGCTTTGAACTGAACTATTTCTACCATCTGAAAGTCATATTTTGTAATACTGTATTATGGATTTTTTTCTTTTCATCTTGTTTTGGTTTAGATAAAGATTACTTATTTTTCTAAACTGGTGTGGTGTCCATTTTTAGGGCTCGCCTGCTGTGCGCATGCGCATAGCTGGTGAAGCTCTATAGGGGCTTAAACAGACTTTACCCAACTTGGCGATTTGGTGCTGTGCCCGTGGCTTTTAGGTCAATGCGCTTGCACATTGACCTAAAATGCGCGTGCACATCACCAAATCGCCGTCTGTTCCCTCAGCCGCACTCCTCCCACACCTTTGAAGTGAAGCTTAGCTTCACTTCAAAGGCCCCTGCTGCTTAACACCCTCTCCCCGCTCCGCCCCCTCCCCTGCCCACCATGTCGCATTTCTCCTCCCCCCCTCCCCAAAGCAATGCCCTCCGTCTGGTTTTATTTTGTGATTATGAGTCACGATGACAGGCGCCCTGCCAGGCGGTGCGAGGTGTGATGCATCTGCCTATCACCACCCGAGCATCTTATCTGAATACATTCAATCGTGTTCTTGAGCTGTGAGTGTAAAATAAAGCGCCTCGAGGGAGGCTCTGGTCGCTAGTCCTGCTTGAAGGGGGATGGGCGAACAGCTCGTGCTCTTTATGTTGCCCAGCAAGAGCCTGAAATGCTTCCCGTGTGCTTTGAGGAAGGTTTGGTGATTTGCTGCATTTATATAGCGCCTTCTACCAGATGGTCTGAACGTATGTAATCCTCGGTTGGAGAGTGGTGTGCCTCCCAGGTGATATTATTTTCTTAATTCTACATGGAGATGCATGTAAAAAAGGCGACAACCAGCCACGTTTACCCAAGTCAATTACATACTATTGTCTGTCGATAGATCGACCCGTTGTCTGTCGTTGCAGTGAAATAAATTTGGTTCCATAATACACATTTTTTGAAACAGCGGAACTTAAAACGCACTACCTTCACACATTTATGACTACAGTGTCAAAGTCCATTTTTTTACAACGGTACAGCAGAATTGACATGGGAAAAATAGTTTTCTGTCTCAGATTGCACATTGCAAGGACTGTTACACAGGGAAACATGTCTCTAAAAGTCACATGGCCTCTGTAATGTGATTTTGCCGTTATGCACATTTAACACATTGCACCCTGGTCTTGGTTTAATCGTTTTTAAAAAAAATAAAACATATATTAATGAAAAATTCAATGGGATGAACCATACATGCAGGTAGAGCAGACTAGAACGTGCTATTTATCACCATTCGCAGCAACATGTTGACCTATATGATGGGAGGTATAGCTCTTCTAGGCACACATCCACCATGACATCCACCGCCACATCCACCACCGCACCCACCACCACATCCACCGCATCCACCACCACATCCACCATCACCACCACATCCACCATCACATCCACCACCACCACATCCACCATCACATCCACCACCAAATCCACCACATCCACCACCACCACATCCACCACATCCACCACCACCACATCCACCCCACCGCATCCACCACCACCACCACCACACCCACCACCACTACATCCACCACCACATCCACTACAACCTCCACCCCATCCACCACTACCACCACCACCGCATCCACCACCACCACCGCATCCACCATCACCACATCCACTGCATCCACCACCACCACATCCACCACCACATCCACCACCACATCCACCACCACCTCCACCATGACATCCACCGCCACATCCACCACCACATCCACCACATCCACCACCGCCACATCCACCACCACATCCACCACCACCACCACATCCACCACCACCACCACATCCACCACCACCACCACATCCACCACCACTTCCACCACCACCGCATCCACCACCACCACATCCACCACCACATTCACCGCATTCACCACCACCACCACATCCACCACCACCACCACATCCACCACCACCACCACATCCACCACCACATCCACCACCGCATCCACCACCGCATCCACCACCACCACCACATACACCATCACATCCACCACCTCATCCACCACCGCATCCACCACCACCACATCCACCACACCCACCACCATCACTTCCACCACCACATCCACCACCACATCTACCACCACTTTCACCACAACCACCACATCCACCACCCCCACATCCACCACATCCACCACATCACCACCACATCCACCACCTCCACATCCACCACCACATCCACCCCCTCATCCACCACCATCACCACCACATCCACCATCAACACCACTACCACATCCACCACCACATTCACCACCACCATATCCCCCAGATCCACCACTACCACATCTATATGTGTGTGTGTGTGGCTCTGTGTGTGTGTAGGTGCACCCACCACCATCACACCCACCACCACATCCACCATCACCTCCACATCCACCATGACATCCCCCACAACCACCATCCCATCCACCCCCACCACCGCATCCACCACCACCACCGCATCCTCCACCACCACATCCACCGCATCCACCACCACTGCATCCACCACATCCACCATCACCACCACATCCACCATCACATCCACCACCACATCCACCATCACATCCACCATCACCTCCACATCCACCATGACATCCACCGCCACATCCACCACCACCACATCCACCACATCCACCACCACCGCATCCACCACCACCGCATCCACCACCACTACATCCACCACCACCTCCACTACAACCACCACCCCATCCACCACCACCACCGCATCCACCACCACCACCGCATCCACCATCAGCACATCCACTGCATCCACCACCACCACATCCACCGCATCCACCACCTCATCCACCATATTCACCACCACATCCACCATGACCTCCACATCCACCACCACATCCACCACCACATCCACCACCACATCCACCACTGCCACATCCACCACCGCCACATCCACCCCCGCCACATCCACCACCACATCCACCACCACCACCACATCCACCACTTCCACCACCACCGCACCCACCACCACCACCACATCCACCACCACATCCACCACTTCCACCACCACCTCCACCACCTCATCCACCACCACCACATCCACCACCACTACCACATCCACCACCGCATCCACCACCACCACATCCAACACCACATCCACCACCTCATCCACCACCGCATCCACCACCACCACATCCACCACACCCACCACCATCACTTCCACCACCACCTCCACCACCACTTTCACCACATCTACAACCACCACATCCACAACCACCACATCCACCACATCACCACTACATCCACCACCTCCACCACCACCACCACATCCACCACCACATCCACCCCCTCATCCACCACCATCACCACCACATCCACCATCACCACCACCACCACATCCACCACCACCATATCCCCCAGATCCACCACTACCACATCTATATGTGTGTGTGTGTGTGTGTGTGGCTCTGTGTGTGTGTAGGTGCAAATGCAATGTTCTTGGATTTTCGTCACAATAAAATACACTGAACATAATTTCAACACTGATATCACAAAAGTTATTTACAAACGTTTAAGCTATTGCCATTATAAATTACAATAACTTTTATTTAAGTATTAATTATTTACAAAATTAAAAGCCATTGTTATTTGTAATATCAAGACATCTAAGTCACGTAAATACAACACACATTGCATTACAAATGCTATAAGTGTCACATTTGCAAAAGTTAACACTATTGACATTGTAACTGACAAAGCTATTAATTTTGCTACTTTCAAAACCAACACATAAATAAAAAAAGTGTCATTTACAATACGAATAGCTCAAACTTTCCTAATGCGAGACCGAAAGCATTTCCAATGCTTGTTTGTGTTGTCACTGTATTACTGTATGTGTTCACAGATGCTTTACACTCTGCTCTAAGATAAGCCTGTTTTCTCATGCCAAGCTACCAAGGGGATGAGTAGGAGTTATTTTGGAAGTGTATCCCCCTTACCCTGACTAGAAGCAAGGGCCCCTATTTGGATAAACGTACCTACCTCAGCCAACTAGAGACCCCCATTTCTTTTTTTAGTTCAGTAAGATTTTTTTGAATTTTTAACAATGGAGAAGTACATAAATACATACGAAAAAGGGAAGAAAGGATTCATTAAAATACAAAGAAGCGAAAAAGAATAATCATAAAAAAACAATCATCAATAAAAGACGTCGCAAGAAAAAATTAGTCATTCAAAGGAAAACATAAGAAGGGGAAGGATGGGGAGGGAGAAGGGAAAGGGAAATATACATTTCATAGCATAAATACTAGATAAGTAGAGTTACCAATACGATATTAGCAATAAAACAACAATAGTTATAACTGTACATATGAATCTATAGGAGACCAGAAAGATTGAAAAGTTGAAGAATTATGATGAACACCTTGTAATGACAATTGAGCACCTCTTCTTGTAAAGATAATCCAGGACCACCAAACATGGACTGAAAGAGAAGTAGCATCCTTCCAACAAAAAGTGATGGATTTTAACGCAGCAGATACCAAAAAATTAAATAATTTTGCTTCATTATCATCAAGAGGTACATTCAAAGCAACAGATTTACATATAACCAAATTATAAGAGGGTAAATCAGAAATAGGCAAAATTTTCTGTATTACGTTCCAAACTTCAGACCAAAATTTCAAAATAGTCGGACAATCAAATAACATATGACGTAAGGAACCAGGATGCAAATTGCAATGCCAACATATATTAGATGGTAATAAGTGAGCTTTAAATAAACGCAATGGTGTCCATAAAGAATTAAATAAAATATAAGCATTAGTTTGATAAATTGACACTGGTAAACATCCAGAAATAGAATGAGACCATATTAATGACCAGGAATCGTTTGGCAGAGATAAAGATAACTCATTATTCCAAAAAGTAGAAATTGTATCAACATTGGAATCTAAGGATACGGTGAATTTCTTATAAAATACAGACACCGCTTTAGAGGATAAAGAAAAAGTATTAACATATAGCAAAAAATCCGCTGTTATTTTAGAAGGAATGCCATTTGGGAAAGAATCTAAAATAGAATTACAGAGAAATTGATATTTTGATAGATCAGATAAGTGTTAATGTTAATGTTAATTTTATGGTGATTTGTATAGCGCACGGCTGCCCCAGCCAAGGGGCGCCCGGCGCTGCGAACAGACAGTTTACAGAGAAATAGAGGTGCAGAAAATGGAGCAGTTATTGAAAGAGATGAGTTTTGACAGCCTTTCTGAAGGCTAAGAGATCCTGAATCCCACGGATAGCTTCGGGCAGACTATTCCATAACTTGGCAGCCAGGAAGCTGAAGGATCGGCCGCCCACTCTGGCCAGTCTGGTGCGGGGGATGATCGCAAGATGCTGCCCCTCTGAGCGGAGCAATCTTCGAGGGATGTACTCTGACAAAAGCGGGCGAAGCATTGGGGGAGAGGCGGTTTTAAGGATTTTAAAAGCTAGGCACAATGCCTTAAACTGGACCCTTTTGCCCACCGGGAGCCAGTGCAGTTTTTCCAAGGCTCCAGATACCGAAGAATAGCACGGGAGACCTACCAGAGCCCTGGCTGCCGCATTCTGAACTCTCTGCAATCTAGTGATTTCAGCTAGATTTGCCCCCAATAAAAGAGAGCTGGCATAGTCCAGTCTGGAAAGGATGGTCGCCTGGACAATTAATTGGCGAGTGTGGCAGTCAAAGAACTTCAGAATGGGCCTGATGTTACGCAGGATGCCAAAGCACGTGGCAGCTACTTTTTTAGTGTGGTGGGTGAACTTTAGAGCAGAGTCCACCCAGACTCCCAAATTTTTGACGCATTCCTTTGGCATAGGGGGTGGGCCTAGGACATCAGGCCACCAGTTGTCACCCCAGGACGAAGTGTTTTTCCCCAAGAGCAGTATCTCCGTTTTCCCGGCGTTTAATTGAAGAAAATTCGCCGTCATCCACTTGGTGATGTCAGTGAGTGTCTGCTTAAAGTGATGAGCCTCCAGACCACTGTTGTCATTAAGTGCCACCACCAACTGGGTATCATCTGCATAGGATACCAGTGCAAGTCCGTTTCTTCTAGCCACCTCCGCCAGAGGGCGGACATATACATTGAACAGGGTGGGGCTCAGGGAAGAGCCTTGCGGCACTCCCTGTCCAATGTTATGTTCCTCAGAGATGTAAGGGGGGGTAGAGACTCTGAAAGACCTGTTAGAGAGGAAGTCTCTAAACCATCCCAAGGCTGTCCCTGTGATTCCAATTTCCTCCAAACTCGTCAAGAGGACCTCGTGTGACACCGTATCGAAGGCAGCACTGAGGCAGATTAAATCTTGATTGGAGTTGAATAAATGGAATAAACGCATCATCCAAGAAAACATCTCCAAGATAAAAAATACCCTTATCAATCCAGGAAGACCAAAAGGAAATATTCCTATTTAATTTTATTAAGGCACTATGCCATAAGGACAAATGTACCGTGGAAAGTAAAGGGCATTCAAAATTGGAGTCCAAATCATTAAAAATTAATCTTGATGATTTAATTATGGAGGAAGAATGTACAATTTTAGATACGGGAGACATGGTTAACAAGGACATTAAAGGAAAAGGTTTTACAAGGGAAGTCTCAATATGAAACCAGATAGGGGGAGTAAGCATAGGAGAGATATTAAACCATAACGAACTCTGTTTAAGGATAAACGCCTTATGATACAAAAAGAAATCAGGTAGGGCAAAACCAACATGACATTTGGGAATTTTTAATTTTTTATAAGCAATACGGGGAGGCTTATTATTCCATAAAAATTTCGATAAAAGCTTGTCAATATCTTTATAAAATTTGAGTGGAAATTGAGTTGGGATCATTGCAAGAGAATAAAATATTTTAGGGGCAATAGTCATTTTAATAGATTCCATTCTCCCCC
This sequence comes from Lissotriton vulgaris, assembly GCF_964263255.1. Classification (NCBI taxonomy): domain Eukaryota; kingdom Metazoa; phylum Chordata; class Amphibia; order Caudata; family Salamandridae; genus Lissotriton; species Lissotriton vulgaris. The sequence continues at coordinate 754,546,164 of NC_141685.1, read as the reverse complement.
ACCAGGAAAGATGAAGGGAAGACCATTTGGAAGTTTTTTGCTTAATATACTCAAGAATGAACTCAAAATTCAATTTCAAGGTAGCATGAAGGGATGATGAAAATAATATTCCCAGGTATTTCAATTTGTTCTTTTGCCAAACGATATCTGGTGAGGGTAGCATATCAGGAGTACATAACATATTTAGTGGAAAAAAATCAGTTTTACTAACATTTAACTTATAACCTGACACAGTAGAATACTTAGAAATAATATCAAGCAAAAAAGGAACAGAGGAAACAGGATTACTGATAAATAATAACACATCATCAGCATACGCTAAAGTTTTAACAGTAATATCATTGATAGTAATTCCTTGAATGTTATCGCATTTACGAATGTAATTAAGAAATGGTTCTATACCAAGTAAAAACAAAAGAGGGGAGAGGGGACAACCCTGACGAGTTCCTCTGAAAAGAGAAAATTGGTTAGAAATCTGGCCATTAATAAATAATCGAGCTGTGGGAGCATAGTATAAAGCAGAAATCATACGGATAAAGGAGGGGCCAAAATTAAAAGATAACAAAGTTTTAAATAAAAATTGCCAATGGATTTTATCAAAAGCTTTTTCAGCATCTAATGCCATAACACCAGCAGGGCTAAGGAAAGTGGAGCTTTGCTCAATAATATGTAACAATGTTCTCGTATTATTAGCAGAATATCGATTTTTCATAAAACCAGATTGGTCAGGGTGGATAATTGAATGAAGGATAGGTGCTAACCTGGAAGCGATGATTTTAGCATATAGTTTACAATCTTGATTAATCAAGGAAATGGGACGATAATTAGCAACAAGGGTAGGGTCTTTATCAGGCTTGGGAAGTACAACAATTAAGGCTTCAGAAAAAGAACCTGAAATGGTACCTGATGAAGAAAAATGAGAAAATATCTGGCTCAAAAAAGGTAATAGATGATGTTGAAACTCTTTATAAAATTCGGCAGGGATACCATCAGGACCAGGGGATTTTTTCTTTGGAAGCGATTTAATGGCTGAGAGAATTTCCTCATTAGTAATGGGTAAATCTAACTTAATTTTATCAGAGGAAGAAATGTGAGGTATATCAGAATGTTGTAAAAAGGATTCAATTATAGAATCATCACAATAATCTGGCTTATTATATAAAGTGGAATAAAAATTCAAAAACTCATTAACAATCTCATTATGGGAAAAAGCAATTTTATCTTGACGACATTTAATGGAGGTAATCTGAGTTTTGTCTTGTTTAATACGTAAATAATTAGCCAGAAGTCTACCAGACCTATTTGTGTTATAACGAAATTTAGCATTGGATTTAGAGAGTTGTATCCCAGCTCTAGTACTGAGAATAGCATTAAATTCATACCTCAGCTTTTGTAATTTTACTTTATATTGGGGATCACTAGACGTAATAAATAAACGCTCAAAATGAGCTATTTGTTTCTCTAAAGATTTAACATGTGAATTAAATTTCTTATTTTCATGAGCCATGATAGAAATAGTGGTACCCCTAATATAGGCTTTAAATGCATCCCATCGAGTGGTAATGGAGGTAGAACCTTCCGGATTGAATGTAAAATTATCCTGAATAGCTTGAAGTAATTTGGGTTTATGAGTGTCGTTAAGGACAATGTCGGAATTCATACGCCATCTCGACTGTTTAGTAAATGAAGATGATACATTTAAAACAAAAGAAATCATAGCGTGATCTGAAATGTCAATGGTACCAATGGTAGGGTCATTTGCAAATTGAATAAGGGAAGGGGAAAGGAAAAAATAGTCTATTCTGGAATGGGAATTATGAGGATTGGAGAAAAAAGAAAATTCTTTACCAGTTGGATAGTGCAATCGCCAAATGTCAGCTAACTTAGTGGTTTGAAGAAAAGTCTTAATGGCATGAAAAGTCTTGGAAGGACGAAATCGAGATGTAGACAATCTATCCAACAAAGGATCTACAAAAACATTGAAATCACCACCAAAAATCAATGGAACGTTTCCCAACTTTAAAACTTCAGACGTAACAGTGGCCCAGAAAACAGGATCCTCTGACGTAGGACCATAAACATTAATCAAAAAGAAAATAGAGTCATGTATTTTAACTTTAGCTATAATATATCTGCCTTCAGAGTCTGATATCTTATGTAAGACCTGACAATGCAACCTTTTGGCAACGAAAATAGCGACCCCATTCTTTTTACCAGCTGCAGGTGAAGAGACAATACAGTCCACCCATTTTTTTTTCATATAACTTAAAACTTTATCATCATCATGTGTCTCTTGGATAAAACATATATCGGCCTTAGAATTACCTAAATAATCTAAAATGTTCAAACGTTTTACTGGATGTCGTAAACCTTTTACATTAAGGGAAACAATTTTAATATTATGAACAGTAGCCATTAGGATAGAAGAGAAGGAAAAGAAAGAAATGGGAACAAGAAGAAGGTAGGATAAAATAGGTTAAGAGAGTAACTCTGATTATAAAATAGGAAAGGGAGAAACAAAAAAGAGAGAATAAGGCACAAACACGCAACATAAATAAAGACAAGGAAACGCACACCCGTTCCTCAAGCATGGCCAGTTACCGTTGGAGCCCATGAAGAAATTTAGTGATAAACCTGCCACTAGAATCCAGTGAGATGAGGTCAAGAATTAGGGTCTTGCGTATCCATTGATGGAGGTGCCTGCTGTTCAAGGAAAAGAAGAAGATCTTCTGGACGCTGAAAAGATTTAGATACATTGTCTTTCCAGACTCGCATTGTAGAAGGATCAAATAGTCCATATTTGAAACCAAGGCTCCTCAGTTGTGGACGAAGAAAAGAGAATTCTTTACGAATAGCCACAGTTTCTTTAGCAAAATCCTGATGGATGAAGATTTTGGTTCCATTCACCAACAATGATGGTATTTCACGAACAGCTTTCCAAATAAGAACCAGGTGATGGTGACGCAGGACCTTAAATATCATCTGCCTTGGCTTTGAATGACGAGGATTGCGATGCGACGGAACCCTATGAGCTTTATCAATTTCAAATTTTTCTGTGAACTTAATATTCAGGAGACCAGGCAGAAGATTTTCAAGATAAAGCCGACAATTGGTCCCTTCAATTTCTTCAGGCAAGTTAAAGATGCGCAGATTATATTGCCTATTGCGATTTTCTAAGTCCAGCAGCTGAGTATGCATTGGAATAATTCTGGTCATTAAAGGTGTAAACGCATCCAACTTATTCTTGTTATCTTGGATTTTAATGGTATTATCCGACACCTTCATGGACATAGAAGCCATATCTTTACGAACATTTTTAACTTCTGAGGCAATGGAGTCGGTATTCAAACGTAAGGCTTTAATTTCCTCCAAAATCAGAGCCAAAGAAGGTTCTGAGGATTCCACCACTTTAGATTTTGTTCGAGGAGGAGAAACCTGCTGCTTCCTTTTATTAGTGGAAGGATTTTTTGAATCCATTTTGAGGAGAAAAAATATGCCTTAATATGAAGAAAAATAGAATAAGACAAAATAACCTCAAAATGTGAGGAAAAGTGTTGTAAATATGGACAAATGCGTCATAAAACACTGAAAAAACCCAGGTGCAGCAGCTAAACAGTACTGTAGGCGGAGCTAGGCCCAAGCCAGCCTCTTTCTTAAATAACTCTCCGCCCCCAGGCTCACAATCTTGGCAGTACCTCGAGGAGCAGAAGGGAGCAGAAGCATGGAAGGTGAGGAGAAACACTCCCGTCGTCCAAAATCGCCAGAAAAGGACTCACAGGTGAGGAGAGGTTACAGGAGGCAAGTGACGGTGTTTCCGCTGGGTTTCTGACAGGATTTCGTCGTCAAATTGGGCTAAAAGCTCCGATGAATCACGGAGCTCCGGTGGTGGCGGCCATCTTAGTTGACGCGCTCGCGCGTCTCCGAGACCCCCATTTCTAACAACGGGGCTCCAGTTTATTTTCAACTTTATATGACACGCACAGACAGAGCGCGCTTCAGGGTTGCATGCTGTAACATTCAGCCCTTGAGCATTCATTAAACTTTACTAACGTGGTGTACATTCTACCACTTTTGTTGAAAGGAACCTGGGAATGCACCATAAAGATACTTCTACTAAGGAGAGTTGTAACAAGGAGAAATATCGTAATTTCTCTTTGTTACTTCCTCTTACACATGTACATAGAGGATTATGCCTGTAAGGAATGTTTATGTGCAGGAAGGTGCCGCTTCCTGCATAAAAACAATCCTGCATGCAATGCAAGCACCCTTGCACCATGGTACAAGGGTGTCTGCGTTGGCATGAGGCAGCTCACTGTGTGCCAGCGCAGAAGAAAAGTACAGGAAGTAAATGCATTGCTTCCCTGCCCTATCCCAGTGACACAGTGAAGCCACTTTGTCATATGGCCCACTGAGTAAAGAGGGATGCTAAAAAGTATAGAATATAACATGTGCTCTGCAGCCAGTATGACCACTTATTATAAATAGCAATTCATGTGAATTTTTATTGTTATCACTGTTTAATGTTATCCATTGCTAACCAGGGGCCTTATTTATGAAAAGTGATGCATCGCTGCGTGAAAACAGCGATGCGTCACTTTTCACTGCGCAACTCCTTGCGACACCAATGATGTGTCATATTTAATGTATGACGCATCATGTCGCAAGGAGTTACAGATACGTCAGTATTTCTGACGTATCTGTAAGCGCAAAAGTGATGCATTGCTGGATTGTGTCACAAAAGTGACGCAACTCCAGCAATGCGTACTTTCACATGGGGAAAGCCCCATGTGAAAGGGCTTGCGTCAGTCTTACGCCTGCTGTGAGGCAGGCGCAAGATTTTGACGCAACAGCGTCCTAAAAGTGACGTAGTGAAATCTCATAGATTTCACTGCGTCACTATTATGAGGCTTTTTGCGGGGGAACGCCCCCTCTGCATACATTATACCTGACGCAGGTATAATGTGGCGCAGAGGTTTAAAAAGTGACGCATCTACCTAGATGCGTCACTTTTTAAATATGGCGCAACAAGACGCATGTTTTACGCCGCCGATGCATCACAAAAAGTGACGCATCAGCAGCGCAAAACTGACGCAAGGCCTCATAAATGAGGCTCCTGCTATTTTAAGCATGTGGGACTCCATGTTTTCAAAATGGAGGCTGTATGTGTAAATATGATTAGTCCGAACACCTGAGGTGAGTTCATATATATAGTAAAGTTCTCATTTGGGTATAAAAAATAAAGAATTTTGTAGTTTTCTTCAGTAGCACTAGGTGGTCTTGCTCTTCCCGCTGCTCAATCTACACACCGGAGATTTGTGCAATAATCACACACACCATACCACCATTTCACATAAAAGGTCATTTATTAGGACAGGGTTGCAAAAACAGTTATTCAACTTAACACAACCTGTAACATAACATCAAAACATCTTTAATACGTCATTCCATTCTTCACCGAACACTTCTCAGCAAACCCTTACCCTAATGCCCCATATCATTCTTCATTCTTTCCCTTTTCAGTCACTAAACTCCTTCCATTCCCCAATCTTTCTTTCACTTCCCCTACCAAGCATCCTCCAATGAAAACTCTTTGATCTGTTCGAAGAATCCTGCACATGGTCACCTTGGTCTGTGCTTCCTTCATCCCCCCGAGTGGTGAAAATGCCTGAATGTGACTCGCCTCCCCCCAAAATACTGCTGACACTCCTGCAATCTGTGACACTCCTGCAATCTGTCCTATTCTTGCAATAGCTGCGTAACATAATCCTCTCACCACTCTCAAACTTATTAGCGTTGTGTGTGGTCCTGACTAAAATTCAACCACAACCAGGCACGCAGCACCCATTGGACTCACCGGGCTTCAGCCCCCCTGTCGTGTGTGGCAGCCCGGGATGAGACAGGTCCCGGGCACACACAGAGCCGCACCCGAACGTTTCACAGGTCTTTAAGAGACCATTTGAGTGGTCTCTTAATTAGGCCTTGCAGTTGTTTCACCCCTTCTAAGAGCCCCTGCAGCTCCACGCTGCCTACTGATTAAAGGTTCAGCCCCCCCCCCCCTCCGAAATTTTTTCTTAAGTCCCCCCGTCAGAATACGCCCCCCCCCAACCCCCCCCCCCCACCCACCGAAATTTGGCTCTAGTTACGCCTCTGACTACACCTGTGGTTCTTAGGATTCAGGGAGAGGCTGGACCTGCTTCAATTACTTACCGGTAATTGCATTACTCTGAGTCCTACTCCCTCGCTTCCCTTACTTACAGAATAAGGCATCCCTGCCTCACCAGACACCCGTACCCACGTGATTTGTCACGTGGGGACTATATATAGCCCCCAGCCCCCTCATACCTCCTGTAATACCACACAGATCGAAACCATACCAAAAGGTTGGCCTGGACCATCAGGGAGGGAGGGAGGGATGTAAGTAAGGGAAGCGAGGGAGTAGGACTCAGAGTAATGCAATTACCGGTAAGTAATTGAAGCATTACCTCATCGTCCCTCCCTCGCTTCCCTTCCTTACAGAATGAGATGTACAAAGCCAAACAGGACAACCAAAGAAGGTATGCAAAAAACAGGTTTATTAAAAAACACAGAAGACCAGGGGAAAAACCACTATTCAGGAATCATAGTGGAAAGAACCCTGTGTCCAAACACATCAGCACAGTCAACCTCCTGGCCAATCCTGTAATGAGAGGCAAAGGTCAGCGGGGAAGCCCAGGTGGCAGCCCGGCAGATTTCCGAAATGGAAGCTCCTTGGACCTCCGCACAGGAAGCAGCCATGGAGCGAGTGGAACAACCCTGAACCCCCTAAGGAGAAAGGTGTCCCCCCTCTTTGTATGCCAAAGAAATCAGAGAACGAACCCAACGACTCAAGGAAGGAGTAGAAGGACGCAAACCCCTATTCACAGGACCAAAATTAACAAAAAGGGAATCCGAGAGACGGAAAGGAGCGACCCGCTCCAAATAGACCAGGAGAGCCCTCCTAACATCTAAAGAGTGAAGCCGCACCTCAGACTCCGAGGACGGGGAACCAAAAAAGGAAGGAAGAACCAACTCCTGATCCCTGTGGAATTGAGAGTCCACCTTAGGACGAAAGGAAAGAATAGGTCGCAACACGATCCTGTCATCAAAAACCCGAAAAAATGGGTGTTTGGAAGAAAGAGCACCCAGTTCACTCAGGCGGCGAGCAGATGAAATGGCCACCAAAAAGAAAGTCTTGAAGGACAACAGGCGCAGATCCACAGAAACCAACGGCTCAAAGGGAGATGACATCAAGGCGTCCAAGACCAGAGAAAGATCCCAGGTCGGAAAATGCCGCCGAGGGGTAGGAAGAACGTTACTCAAACCCTTAAAAAGGCGACTGACCAACCCCTCAGAATCCGAGAGATTGCCCCAAGAGCTCCTAAACGCCCTAATCGCAGCCCACTGTAAACGAAGGGAAGACACCTTCAAGCCCAAGGAAGCACCCTCCTGAAGAAACAGCATCACCTCAAACAAAGAAGAGGAAGAGGGGTCCAAACCTTTGACAAGACACCACCGACTGAAAGAACGCCAGTGCCGTAGGTAAGACTTGTTGGTCGAAGCGCGTCTAGCCGCCTGCAGAGTAGAGGTCAAACCAGCCGGAACCCCACGTCGCAGAAGACCTAGGCGTTCAACCTCCAAGCCGCCAAGCGCATCCGGCCCAGAACATCCTGTTGAAACGCCGGGAAGACCAAAGGGGGAGGAGACAGAGGCAGCAACCACTCCACCTCCGACCTCAACTCCACCAGGAGAGGAAACCAGGAGGCACGAGGCCACGCCGGAGCCACCAGAATCACAGAAGCCCCCGAGGACCGGACCCTCAGCAGGAAGCGGAGAAGAAGGGGGAAAGGAGGAAACGCATACAGAAGCCCGCGGGGCCAAGGGCAAGAGAGAGCATCCACCGCCCAGGCCGACCCCTCCCGACAGCGGGAGACAAACCGGGACACCAAGGCATTTCCCACATCCGCAAAGAGGTCCACCACCGGAACCCCCCAACGCAACGTCAGAGCCACAAACAACTCCCGACGAAGACAGAAATCCACAGACGACGGAATGGCCCTGCTGAGGGCATCCGCCCGGGAATTGGACACCCCCCGAATATGGATCACGGAGAGAGCCAACAGATGAGACTCCGCCCAAACAAACAACCGCCTCGCCACAAGGGACAGAGAAGAGGACCTCGTCCCCCCCTGCCTGTTGACGTAAGCCATGGCCGTGACGTTGTCCGTTCTGACCAGGACCACGGAACCCAGCAGAAACTGGGAGAAGGCCAACAGAGCCAGACGGACAGCCTCCAACTCCCTCCAGTTCGATGACATCCTGCTCTGAGCGGGAGACCAGAAGCCCCTGGACTGATGAACCGCCAGCCAGGCCCCCCAACCCGAGAGGCTGGCATCGGTCGTCACCACAACCGGAGCCGGAGGAGAGAGAGAGACACCCTTCAGCAAATGATCCCGAACCAGCCACCAACCCAGAGAAGACCTGATCTGAGGGGAAACCGGGATCGGAGAAGAGAGGGGAAGGCAATGGGGAGACCAATGCGCCAGAACATGAGCCAACAGAGTGTGTAAATGAAATCTGGCCCAAGGAACCAGAAACACCGTGGCAGCCATATCCCCCTGGACCTGCAGCCAACGTGCCGCCACCTGCACCGGACCGGACAGCAGAGACAGGATGTGAGACTGTATCTTGACCACCCGAGCCTCGGGCAGAGTGACCACTCCCAAATCTGTCCGAAACCTGGCCCCAATGAAGAGACGATCCTGGGAAGGAACAAGAAACGACTTGCCCAGATTGACAAGAAAGCCGTGCCCCCTCAAAACGGCCAGCACCAAGTCTGTGTGAGCGACAGTCAACTGGAAAGAGGGAGCATGAACCAGCCAGTCGTCCAGATAAGGATGTAAAAATATCCCCTGACAGTGGACCAGGGCCACCAAGGGGGCCAAGAGCTTGGTGAAGACCCGAGGGGCGGACTTCAGCCCGAATGGCAAAACCGCAAACTGGAAGTGGAAGCCGCCAACTGCAAAGCGAAGAAACCGCTGATGAGTCCGAGCCACAGGAACGTGAAGGTAGGCGTCCTGTAAATCGATAGACGTCATGAAGTCCCGGACCCCCACCAACGGAATGATGGACTGCAAAGTCACCATCTTGAAGTGAACGGTCCGAACCCAACCATTCACCCTCTTCAGGTCCAGAACCGGCCGGAATCCCCCTGACACCTTCTGGACCAGAAACAAAATGGAATAACATCCCAGACCTCGCTGCGCCAGCGGGACCGGAACAATCGCCTTCATTGACAGAAGATCCCGAACCCCCTCCAGTAGAGCCTCCCTCTTGGATGGAGACCTGGGGATAGGAGTAAGGATGGTGCCCCAGCCGGGCGGAACGGCGACAAAGTCGATAATATAGCCTCTCCTGACAATAGTCAATGCCCAGCGATCCCTTACATCCAGCTGCCAAGCGTCCAGGAAAGACAACAGCCTTCCGCCCACAGGACCCGAGGGCGAAACACAGTCGACGTCAGGACTTCCTCTTGAAGGTATCCGCCGGAAGCTTGGGACCAGGCAAGGCCGAAGATTTCCTGGGCCTGAATTGGCGTTGACGAGCAGAAAAGTTCCTGGAGGACTGGCGGGAAGACTGAAAAGACGCAGAGGAGGAAGGAGCAGGATTCCAAAAACGGCGAGAACCAGAGGAAGACGCCTTGCCCTTGTAAGGCAGAGCATGCTTACGGTCCTTGAACGCCTTAGTGACCATACTATCCAGCTGGTCACCAAAGAGCAACTTGCCATCAAAGGGAATCTTAAGGAGCGAGGACTTCTCCGAAGAATCAGCCTTCCAGTCACGCATCCACAAGTTCCGACGAGCCAAAACCAAGGAGCCAGAGGTCATGGCCGCAGAGCGAAGAACATCTGAAGAGACGTCAGCCAAGAGCTTAGCCTGCTGCTCCATGTGGACAAGCAAGCCAGAGCAGTCCGACTCCTCCTGAACAGCCGTGGCCAGCTTGCCAAAGTCAGACACCAAAGATTGCGCCGCATACGCTGAGTAGATACCAGCACGTAAAGACAAATTCCCAGCGGAAAAGGCCTTCTTCAGCGCACCATCCACCTTTTTATCCATGGCATCCGAAGGCGAACAATCCTCAGGATTAATAGAAGTGCGCCCAATAAGAGTGGCCAACATGGCATCCACCTTCACAGAGTGAGGAAGAGAGACCTCCCCTTCCTCCAGGGAATAAAGCTTCTGCAAAAAGCGAGGAACAGAGGAGCGCTCAAGGTCTCGCCATTCCCCCGAAATCAAGTCTTTGATGCGACCATGAAAGGGCATAGAGAGTACAGGAGGCTTAACATATTGGGGAAAAATGTCCTCGGACCCCATGGGAGCAGCAAAAGGAGAAAACCCCAAGTTCTCCCTGATGTGCTGGAGAATAGCAGGCACCTCCTCCCTACGCACAAACTTCCCCGAAGATGTAGAAGGCATGGCAGAGTCCGAAGAAGAAGAAGAAGAGTCCTCAGAGGGAGAGTCCACCGGACCCCCCGCAACACGAGAAGACCTGCGCCGTGGCTTAGCACCTCTCGCCTCCAAAGCACGAGACACAGCAGCCTCAATCATGGACTGCACCTCAGAAGCAGACAGAAGGGCAGAAGAATCCACCGGACCCTGGGACCTGGTCCTACGAGCCGGGACAGGCACCTCACCATCCTCATCAGAGGAGGACAAAACCCTCAAGCGCTTCGATGTCCGTTTAGCCATAGTGAAACTGACAGGGCAGAAAGCCGAGGTAAGCCCTTAAATAATGTGCAACCCAGCCCCAGCCGGGTAAACCAATAGAAACAAAGACACACGAGGCCACCAATAAAGAAGCCTCGCAGACACTGAATCCAATCACCAAAAACACAAAAATGTATAAAAACGACCTCAAAACGAGGCCCCTACCGCATAGGAGCATCGGGAACAGCCAGCCGAGAAGCCACAGCACATCCGCCAGCCGCCACCTCCATTCCGGCCATCTGAACCGGAACTACAGCCCCAGCCACTCAGGGCCGGTGACTCCGTCACCCGGAACCCGATCGCCCGGCCGCCGAGAAGTGCACCGCAACAACACCAACGCGGTGGGGAAGGCTTGCATACACCAGGTCGGCGCCGCCAGACCCAGGACGGCAATTGCAAGAGAGGGAGAAGCCCTCAAGAAAGTGAAAAGACCGCAGCTCCGCAGAACGGCCAGCGCGTGGGACGCGCGTCTCACAGTGGTGAGACAGAAAAAAACAGGAGGTATGAGGGGGCTGGGGGCTATATATAGTCCCCACGTGACAAATCACGTGGGTACGGGTGTCTGGTGAGGCAGGGATGCCTTATTCTGTAAGGAAGGGAAGCGAGGGAGGGACGATGAGGTAATGCCTCTCCTGACTCCTTTATACCTAACTTTACACCTGCTGCTTTCCCCTAACCCTACCTATCCCCTGACAAGGTCTCGTTCATGCATAAATTTCCTCGGGGAAGACTAGTTTGCGACTGTCGCTGCCCTCGGGACCCTCCAGTGGCTGCTGTTGCCTTCTGGAGTGTTCACCATACATTTAAAAGGACAACTTTTAGACTTGTGCAGTAATTGTAATACCCAATAGGTGGCGCCAGAAGCCTTCTTTATTTCCTCCTTTTATATAAATGCTAATATTGCTCGTAAGCAGAGGGTAATCGATTCGCCGGGAAATGAGCGCACGGAGTGAGATGGAGTGGGAAGACTCTTCCAGGTTCCCGTATAAAAGCAGATCTTAGATTTCCAGTAATGAGCACCCGCACCCCCCCCCCCCCTCTCCAGTGTTCAGTTCTGAGTTATGTAACTCATTTAATCAACTGCGACAAACCTGAGCACATGGTTTAGGCTGTTCACAATCTAGGTCGGTTATTTCTGCATTCATTATCTTATCCCTGAGGGCGCGAGATCCAAGGAATAGATACAAAAAGGTATAATCGGATAACAGATAATTATCTTTTGTGTTTGATGTCTGAACACTTTTCACAGCATTTTTTATGCTCAGTCCTCTCTGAATTCATACATGATTGAGTGCAGTAGCTTCCTAAATGTGCCAGAAATGCGTGGAATCACCCAGTGTTGTTTATTTCCCAATTAAAAACGTTTTTCATTTGATCGGGTTTTTTTGTTTATGGTACCAAGGGGTCTGTAGGAGTGTCTGCATCTGCGTCACATGCATCTCCTAGAAATGATGCGGTCTTTTATCCCGCTTTTAGACCCCCTAGGGCAGTGGCGGCTGGTAGTGGGAGTGCAGTGAGGAGGTGAGGCGGGCGGGGCGGGGCGGGGTGGGGTAGGGGCATGGTGGGGGTAGTAAACTCCAGCATACTGCCGACTGGAGGTAAGTACATAAATAAATTTAAAAAAGAATTACATTGAAACATTTAAGAAGCAATTTAACTATACTTTGACGCAACACCGCAAGGGAAGTTTGCTTGAAAGGGAGAGAGTAGAGATTTTCCATATCTACTAAGATGCATGCTTTGTGGTCAGACTAATTTGTGTGCAAGAAGGGACACCATTCAGCACAAAAACTATTCTTAGAGGCGTAGTCATCATTGTATGTGTGTTGCAGAACGCAGACACATGAGCAACAAGCATTTACAATGCAACGGTTTCGCCTTCGGAAAAGTTTGAGCTATTGGCATTGTAAATGGCAAACTTTTTATTTATGTGTTGGTTTTGAAAACAGATAAATAAATGGCATTCTCATTTACAATGCCAATAGCTTACTCTGTCGCAAATGCAAGAGGTATTGCATTTGCACACACACACCCACACAAGAGCACCCCACACACACACACAAGAGCCCCCCACACACACCACACAAGAGCCCCCCACACACACACACAAGAGCCCCCCACACACACACACAAGAGCCCCCCGAAACCGTTGCATTGTAAATGCTTGTTACCTGTGTTCTCAAGCGCGATTGTACCGGAAGGAAGCATAAAACAAATACCAGAGGACTGGCATATATCTGGGCTAATTGTCCCCAGGTACTACATAGAGACAAGTATAGATGTGCAAGTAGAGACAGCATTATTCGATAGTGGAGTTTGGTAGTGGCACTCTTGAAAGCAAGCCAACCAGCTACATATCAAGTGTTTAGTTCCACACGTACTAATTGCCATGAACTATGGGGTTAAGGAAAAGGTTTACAGTGACATTGATCCAAGGATGAGAAACTACCTCGAGGGTGTAGGGAATAAATCTAAGGTAGACAGCAAGTCTAGACTAAGGAGGCACTGTATCAATTCAATCACGATGCGGTGTAAATCCACGCTGCCCCCTGCAGTGCTCAACTGGCACGGTGAAGGGCTGAAAGTATGGTAATAAGGAGGGTAGACATTAGGGCTTACGGAAGAACTCAATTTCATTGGAGGGTGACACAATGCTAGAACTTTTTACATCCTCTGAACCTTCATCACATTGAGACGCTGTAGTATAAACACTCACCTATCAGTCCAAAACTAACAAATCAGATACACGCACAGCTGCAAGCCATGCATTTGGGAATATATATATATATATATATATATATATATATATATATATATATATATATATATATATATATATATATATATATATATATATATATATATATATATATATATATATATATATATATATATATATATATATATATATATATATATGTGAAGTGAACAGAAACAAAACCATTCGATTTATTGGCCTAGGAGAGGACAGGGGTGAGGAGGGGGTGGGAATGTTTAGAATGCTAGTTCCTGGGAGGTGTTGGGGGGGGGCATGTTATTCTGGCATACAATTTATAAATATACCTTCGCTACAAATACTGTTACTGCAATTTAAAATCCTGCTACCACTGCTCCTACTGTGAATACACCTTCTGTAGACTGTATAAGTTGTAACGATCAACCTGTGATTACAGTATGGTACAACTATATGAACCCTACAATTTATGATTCGCTGTCGCGCCGGATTGTTAAGCATGAAAATTATTAAAGTATGTTTTTAAAAAAGGAGGCACTGTATCCAGTTTTTCCCTGGTTTAATCTGATCTAGCTGCGTTTATTACTTAGACATCACATCAACAACAAATATTTACTCCATCATAGCAGACGCCCAAAGCATCTTCTGATTTTAGTACTAGAAAACTCAGTAAAGGAGCACGTCTCTGAAATGTGTTCGTAGAACTCGACCACGACCAAAGAAGCCCTGAAATATGAAATAATGAATCGCGGAAAGCAAGATGGTGTAGGTTTCATGGCTGAATCCCCAAAATAAGGCTGTGACTTTTAGTGTTTGAAAGTGAACTTTACAGTTCTGGGTAGGCAACTCTGAGAATTACGAACAGGTACATAAACACATGAATACCAATAGTGTAACTAAACGTACACACCAATACCCATTTGGCTGCCAGAATGCACCCCGGAATAGTAGATAAAACCTTTTGAGAAGAGGGCAGAAAAGCCTTATACTTTTGCTTTCTTGAGCCCGAGGAACACGTGTATTGATGAGATGTACAGGACAGAGCCATCAAGAGTCCAGAGTTCCATTAAAAAAAAATAGGCACAACATAGCCGAACAGATCTTGTCAAACTGCCCCTCAGTATTAACCAACAAGAGACAGTAGTACTCTTGCTTTCTCAAATCAGGTGAGCATGTACAGGGGACTTTTCAAAAAGCCATGGTTTAACACCCTACTTACACGGAGGAGTACTGGGAACCCAAGGCATGCATAGACAAAGCTGCAAAAAAACAGTCCACCACCCAAATCCCCCCCACCCCCATGTCCCTCCCGTCCACCCCCTCACCCCCCCCCCCTCTCCCCTCTTCCCGCTTGAGAAACAACCTAGAAAGCTTCCAGCGTGGTTAGAGCCCATCGCTAAACTTAATTAAAGGCCGGACGATAGGATCTCGTTTGCACTACACCATCCCTTCCGTCAACATGCTAATATAATTTTCGCGTCACAAAGCAGCAAGTTAAACACAGTGGGGCTGCTGTCAAGGTCTATTACTTTCTAATGTATTTACTGCCCAGTACTCACAGTAGGGGAGATCTCTGGGTGGTTAGGCACAGAAGGGGCCGACCAGCATGAAGGGCAAAGGAGAAATAGCCAATGTTTTACCCAACAGAGGAATCTATAGGCGACATGAGAACCGCGCATCCAATCCAAAACAGTGAATTCGGAAGCGTCCCTTGTACACGGAAATAACTGTCACCCCCTTGATGCAGAATAGACAGCAGACTTCTTTTATTTACACGCCAACTTACCAAGAAGTATTTTTCTGATAAAGAGATACTTTAACATGAGTCCTGTTCCATTAGGGACATAAAAATGTCCCCCAAATAAGCTGAACCTGCAAGAACACACAGATTGTGGAAGGGAGAAGTGTTCTCCATACGAGACGCATTATTGGTACAAAGCATGACCTTGCCCAACAGAAAGAATCAAGACCTTGACAGAGTAGACCAGCTACACGATTAACAGTTTTACAACTTCTCTTAACACAGAAGTGCCACAGTTTTACGCAAAAAAGAAAGAAGCAGGAAGTATATACACGCTGCAAGGGTGTCATTGGTGCACAGACTGCGGGGCCATTCATGCCTAATAAAAAACAAGCACCACGAGCACAGGGAGGGAGGGGGGCGGGAACGGGCACAGGACGGGGGGGGGGGGGACGGCGCACGGACTGCGGGGCCATTCATGCCTAAATAAAACCAGTAGATATACATGCACAACTCTGCTCTCACCGCGCTCTCCGGTCCGCCCCCCCCCCCCCCACCGCCGGGGGGCTCCTTGCGACGGCGGCAATCTGTTGACTTCTCCGGCAACGTCCTCCGCTTCTTCCGGGGCTCCCTCCAGGCAGGCCACGGGAGTCCCGCGTGGGCCGCCATACTTCTTGTGGGCCGCCGTCTTCCTTCTTCCCCCGGGCGGCGGGGGGGGGGGCGGGCACTTCCGGCCGGCCGCGCTAGGATTGGCCGGCCGGCTGAAGAAACCCCCGGGCGGGGATCGAGCAGGGAGGGAGGGAGGGAGTACACAGTAAGTGTTACTTGCATCATTCCGCGAATCGGACACACACTCGCCTACACACCTGTGATTAAAGCGGCTGGACAGCGAGAGTGAGGTATAGCGCCTGCACCTCGACTTTGGCCTGGGCGCCTTTCGCGGGACTGGAAATTGAAACCTGTGTCGTCAAGGGACTCACTTGAGTGCAAAAACCCGGAAAGCCGGGTCGGAGCTGTACACGCCGTGCCGACATCACCCCACCCGTACCTGCGCGCATGAGAACCGATGTAAACAAAAAACAATAATTTAAAAAACGCATTCCGACCCAACTCGAGAGGACCGAGGGCTCCCACTACATGGCATATATTAAAAACACACACGCTCCACCTTTCCTCTCTTGCTGTGTGCTCGACCCAGCGCGGCTCCCGGGGCAGATCCTGATGACGCGGCGAGGCTCCAACCAACGGCGGCGCAGCTCACGGGGACAGGCCCACTGCAGCGGCCAATCAGAGCGCGCCTCTGCCGACGAGCCTCCGAAAAGCCACCAATGCGGTCGCAGCCCCTTCGTGCCTCGGCCAAGGTGCCGAGCAGCTGCCGGTTGACCCCCGGGCGGGACGGGATACCACAATTTGTGAGGACAGGGGGGGGGGGGGCGGGGGGGAGAGGACGAGGGGGGCGGGAAAGGACACGGACGTCGGGAGGGAGGCGGGAAACGTGGGGACGGCGGGAGGAGGGACACAAGGCAGGACAGCAGCAAGCACGGCCCGGCCGGAGGAGACTCGGGGGCGTTCCCGGCGTCGCGTGACGTCGGCAAAAGCCAAAGAATCTCGGGAACGCCCCCGTGTCTGGTCCGGCATTGACGGACGCCTCTCTGTTCCAATGGCTAGCCTCCATTTATGGAGCTAGCCAATGAAGCAGAGGGGCGTGTTCAAGTCACCCATACTAGAAACTACAGATTTCTCTGGAGGAGGAGCCTAACAGCTCCGCCCCCAGCGAAACCTAAAAAGGAAGAAACAATGAGAAAAAAAGATGTTTCTCCTTGTTACCTCTCTCTCGGGTAGGCTCACCATTGAACTCACCCATGTTTACTGACTTAAGTAGATATGGCTTTGCGTCATAATAAATAAGTGGATGTACAAAAACAGCATAAGTTTGGGACCCCCTCTACTAGGTAAATTTGGCCAGGGAATAGAGGGGACAACATCAACAACAATACAAGACAATCCCCTGTTGTCTCAACATAAGTTCTGAATTAGTATTACTCCAATAATTTCAAAGAATGTTTCCTTCGGATCAACACAGGTACACTTATTTCAAGATATTTTTAGTATTTTTATTCTTTTTTTTACATATCAAAATTACTTTTTCTTATTCATTTTCAATCAACACTAAATTGCTCTTTTCCATTACATTGATTTAAAAAAAAACATTTTTCTAAAATACTCATTGTATACATGTTTTGTAGATCAAAATGTGCAAATAGACAATACTCTGAAAACCACAAACCTATCAACAAACATACACTACTCATACATTCATCTGCAAACACTTCACTTAATAACCAGGACAATCTCTTTTTTTGTGAAGTTGAGGTAGCACAGATAATATAAGTGACTCTTCATGCCAGGTCGACGCGCGTTTCGGTGGACTTGTACCACCTTCCTCAGGACCAACAGATAAAAGTTTGCCTCCTTATAGTGTGGATACAGGGTATCTGAAGTTACAAATACGGAGAATTTCTTAGGATACGCCGCAATTGCACCAAATTGTCTGATTACCAACTACATGGGGAGGCCCTAAAAGAAAGATTGATAAAACGAGGCTACCCTCATCGTCTGATACGTCAGGCATTTAAGAGAGCAAAATATTATGACCGTGACTCTCTTCTGAGTGGTACCAAACGTAAACCATCAGAAAGAATTACCTGTGTCATCAATAATTCATCTCTTAATTATAAGATTAAAAGCATCATAAATAAGAATTGGAGAATTCTGGATAATGATGAAGATGATACACAACTTCTAAAGCCAGTGATAGCGTACAGGCGCAATAAAAATCTAAGAGATCGTCTGGTATATACTAGAAATCAAACAAAACCAGGGAGAGTCCAGACATCTCTTACTGGCCTTCCGATGATACAAGGCAATCACAGATGTGGGGCATGCCATGCATGCGATGCTGCGATGACAACAGATTTTATCAACTACAATAATATGAGAGTAAACCTCAAATCCTTTACCAATTGTAGAAGCAGTAATGTTATTTACATGATTTACATGTATACAGTGAGTATTTTAGAAAAAAGTTTTTTTTAAATCAATGTAATGGAAAAGAACAATTTAGTTTTGATTGAAAATGAATAACAAAAAGTAATTTTGATATACATGTAAAAAAATGAATACAAATACTAAAAATATCTTGAAATATGTGTACCTGTGTTGATCTGTAGGAAAAATTCTTTGAAATTATTGGAGTAATACCAATTGAGAACTTATGTTGAGGTCAAGAGGGAATGTCTTGTATTGTTGTTGGATGTATAGCAACACCAAGGGCCTTATTTATGAGGCAGTGCGTCACTTTTACTCTGCCGGTGCGTCACTTTTTGTGGTGCGTTATAAAAAATGTGCCTTGTTGCACCATATTTACAAAATGACGCATCTGGGTAGATGCGTCACTTTGTAAACCCCTGCGCCACATTATACCTGCACCAGATATAATGTATACAGGGGCGTTCTGACGCAAGAAAGGGTTGTAGAAGTGACACAGTGAAATCTATAAGATTTTACTGCGCCACTTCTAGGACGCAAATGCGTCAATATCTTAAACCTGCCTCACAGCAGGCACAAGACTGATGCAGGCCCTTTCACATGGGGCTTGCCCCATGTGAAAGGACACATTGCTGGAGTTGCGTCACTTTTGTGACACACTCGAGTAATGCGTCACTTTTGCGCCAGACAGATACATCAGAAATACTGCAGTATCTGTAACTCCTTGCGACATAATGCGTCATATAGTAAATATGAAGCATCAATCATGTCACAAGGAGGGCGCACTGAGAAGTGACGCATTGCAGCTTTCACGCAGCGATGCGTCACTTCTCATAAATGAGGCCCCCAGGACCCACCCATATATCTCATTTCCAATGCAAGTTAAAGCAAGGCAGCGCATGCTTTTGTTTTTATAAAGCTGCGCCAAGTCTTGCAAATTGGACTTTGCGTTCCTTAGTAAATATCAAAATAGTTTTTGTGCCAAGGCTGTATCAAAAAAGTGGCACAACCCTGACTAAAAATCTTAGCAAATTAGGGTCCAGATGCGTATTTCAAGACCTGGCTTGGCAGTTCGGACTGGACTGTTTCTTCGAGGCACAGGGTGAAGACTGATTTGCACATAGCTGGGTTTAAACCGGGGTGGTGAAGTCAGCTAAAGAACGATGATGGATTCAACCCAGATCCGGGACTGGGGGTGAGTGTTTGAAAAGTTTCAGCACTCCGTCCATCATCTCCTTGTGTTTGCTTTATTTCAGGATTTCCCAGCTCATGGTAGAGTTGAGAATTGTGTAGGAGTCTGTTGATTGTGCTAGAAACAGAGCTCTACCTTCGGTGGCCTTTCCAGTCCCACTCTGTTGACCTGATAGGGCACGTCCCAGAGTGTAGGTAGAGATATGGATATATATATGTGACCAAGGCCTCTGGGTAGGCCGAAACTTTATGCTGGCGAGGTGCGCTTCCATTGAACAATAAACCACATGCTCACCTGCAAAATTGGGTCTGCTGCTTTTTCCCTCGACTTGGGATTCCGTGACGAGGGTTCCAGTAGTGGGATTGAAGATTGCAAGCATATATATATATATATATATATATATATATATATATATATATATATATATATATATATATATATATATATATATATATATATATATATATATATATATATATATTTTTTTTTTTTTTTTGCACGATTCATTAAAATCTTTATAATCTATCTTTTGCCAATAAGTATAAAACTGCACATATTGTACATAGTTACAGGTGATAAAAGAGAAAAAGGTGCTTGTGATTTAAAAAAACATTGACTACTCCCTGAGATATACTTTCAGATTTTACCTGGCATTAAAAGAATTGTTAAAAAAGATTCACTCTCTCCATTACTTCAATCCAGTGGTGGTGTTTAGTTAAGATGGGCTCCTGTCTTGACTCATTACTTTGATAGCCTGTTTCAGGAATTTTTAAAACCGTGCTGCCGATTGGTCCGATGTCCCATTCAGACAATAGGCAAGAGCCTCTCTGCAGGATGTTCTATGTTAAATAAATCCAAATTGGTCTCACCCAATATTTCCTGAGTGACAACAATTTTTGCAAATGCAAGTTATGTTACTTAAAGTTTCTGGGACTGCCTGGCAGAGTCTACACTAAATTGCTGCACAATCTGCTAGGCTGCATCCAATATTTGGAGCCCTATGGGCATCTGGAATAATATTATTGTGTCATCAACAAATCTCAGGTCTTACATCCTGCTCCATAGGCGGAAAGGCTGTTGCTTTTCCCAGGGCTTGCTTTAAATCTGATAAACATGAATTGATAAGTCTTGGGGCTGAAACACAGCCCTCTTTTAGCTTCTATTACTGTATACTCTTTCTGACCAGTGTTTTGTTTGAGCCGGTGGTTTCCAGTGCTCGGCACCGGCACTTAATTTTCAACACATGGGCTTGTGGCAGTCTGCCACAAGGTGCGCTGTCTGGATAATTTAGAGATGACCTCGACAACATTTAATTCATAATTTAATATACATTACAAACTACTATAACTGCTGTCCGAAACATTCTTATAGCTTTAGGGGCCTGAAATAGTCTGAATTGCATCACTTGTAGGAGGGTGGTAGTCATTAGTTGTGTTGTTACTATCATTGGCATAATGGTAGGGGCAATGTGCAACATGCAGTGGCCTCCTGACCAGAGCCCTGGCACTTATTGTGTTACAAATTAAGCCCTGTTTCCTATCTGACCCATTTCTAAGAAACTTTAATTTGGTCCCAGGTATTTGTGTAAAGGCATACATACAATAGCTGATAGCAGAGGAACTGGTATATCCTAATTGATAGATTTACCCAAAGTCTACCTCTGTCCATGTTGGCAAATTCAGATACGAAAACCATGAAAGCTGCATGTAGGAACTGTCACCAGCTCGACATTGTTTGCTCCACTAGGATGGTTAGGCATAGCAGGTTGTCTTCAATGTTGCTTCCCCTTCAGAAACTGGTGTGATATAACAACACCAGTCGCCTCTCAAGACCCCATTGTTCCAGTTCTTAGTTTACTATTTTATCAAAACACTTTCCTTCCACATCGTGGAGTGCAATTCATCGGAATGTCTCTGGGGAGCCAAAGGAACCCTTTGTATGTGTTGGTACTACCAGTGAGCCCCTCCAGATATCAGGGATAGAGTTTGCAGTCATGCAAGAGGGAGTAGCTGCATCGCCCAGTCTGCCTGAGCATACTTAAATAGGGCGCCTGGATTACCGTTGGGACAGGGGACTCCAGAGTGCGAGTGATTTTTCGGGTACTTTCCACCCACTGAGATGTAATAATGTTATCATTATTGAGAAATTGGCAGTCTGTTGACCTGATGAAGCATGCCCTCCATAAAACTATAGCCTTGGTGGAGACCCACTTTAAAATACAGGGCCTGAAATAATTTCAGGCAAGTCACAAACAGAAGGCCTCATTTGCAATATTTTGACACAAAGCACACACCAAGCCTTCCTGCTGCGCTGCCACGCGTCAGAATAAAAGGCGAGGAATACGCTGTATCTAAAAGATGCTATGCATTCCTGTCCTTTCCCCCTGTGCCGGCCCACAAAGAGAAGCCATGCTCAGAAACTCTTGCATCATTTTGCAAGGGTTCCTGCTCTGAAAGGATGATTGCTTTTGTGCAGGAAGGGGCATCTTCCTGCACTAAAACAATCATTAAGGCATTTTGCTTTTTCTATGCGTGCTGCAGGATTCAGCACACATAGAAAGAGGAAAAACAAGGAGAAATAGGAGTATTTCTCCGTGTTGCTCCTTCTTACGCTTCCTCTGGGGAGGCATAGGATTCTGATGCATTCCCAGTACTACATCTGGGAATGTGACAAGTTCCATGGATGTTGTGTGGAAACACCCCCTTCAACACAAATGGATCACCCCTATCATGCAGTTATGCATGAAAGGGAAACATATTTAAAAGGTCATGAAAACTCACGAAGGGTGCCTTTACATGGCCTTATAAATATAGGGAAACCCATTGCTCTGCTGATGCAGCAATAAAAGTGACTCACCTGCGGCGCAATGGGTATATAAATAGGCCCCAGAGGGTGCAAATTGATAACCAACTTTTGTGACTTGGTTGGCAATTTGTGATGTGTTAGACCTGGCACCTTGGCGTGGGTCTCACTTCCATTTTTGCTGTTGCCTCATGTGTTTTTGCTGGTGTTAAATGCTTTGGGCACTGAGCCACTGCTGTTCAGTGCCACAGTGCAAGTGCTCCCTATTGTAAATTGATGTATGGATTAGTGATTCCATGATTGGCTGGTTTGAATTACTTTTCAGACCCTAGTACAGTGCACTGAGAGTGCAAAGGGCTTGTAAACCAATTGCTGCTAGTGGGCTTGCAGCACTGGTTGTGCCACCCACAGAAGCAGCCTTTAAAAGTGTGTCTAAGGCCTGCCATTGCAGAGCCTGTGTGCAGTATGGTACTGCTATGCTGACTGAGCATGTGCACCCACTTGCCAGTCCCTAAACCTTCCCTTTCTTCATATCAGACACCCCTTAGGTAGGCCCAGGGGAAGGGTGCATTGTAAGTATAAGGTAGGACATGCCCTGGTGTGTGTGGCGTTGAACACACCACAGTGTTTACTCTGTTGGTAAGGGATTGTTTATTTGACACCAACTGTGTATGTACCATGTCCCATAGTGAGGTTCAGTATCCAAGGTTATCATTCAAGGGGTACTTTGGTTGGATAGACACCTGCAACACTGATATTGGATAAATCTTATGAATTAGCTATTATCAATTGCTGGTATTTCAAGTAACATTGATTGTCATGATTATTTTGTGTGGCACCATTTGCTTAACCCCTTCGCTGCTGATGACGAGCTCAGCTCGTCATCAGCCACGGGTGGCGTGTGCTGATGACGAGCTGAGCTCGTCATGTAACGTGGTATTTTGAAAAATGCCGCACAGCGCAAAAATCACTGTGTGGAAAATTAATACAGTTTGGTGAACATTATCCACGCCATCTTGCCTCTTTCGAGCCCATTCGTGCGCGTAAGCGGCAGCCATTTTGAGCACCATGGCCTCCCTGCCCCTCGCTGATAGCCAGCGCGTCTCTCTCTCTCTCTCTTAACCTCGCAAGCATCCCCCCGCACGCTGACAACCCCCCGCTCTCTCATGCCTTGGGTCATAAACCCCTCTTCAGCGCAGCTTCACCGCAGAACCCCATCCTGTTCCCAGCGCGACACCTCCCTTCATTCCTTTCATGGTCTCAGACCCTTTTGATGCAAACCCCCTTTTCCTGTGTCCCCGTTTGTCTTCCTTGTTCCCAGGCCGCCACCTGGCCCTGCGGATACCGTTTATTACCCCGTACAGTAGGAAGCTTCCCCTCCCCATCAAAAGACCCTCGAGCCGATCAAAGCCCCCACCCTATGAGATCCGATCAACCCCATGCATTCCGTGAATCGGCGGAATGCCCTGCTGCGCGACAACCATCACCTGTTGTGACCGGGGTGGGGAATTCAACTGTAAATGTATGTGGGAACGGGCCTGAAGGGGAGATTCCGAGGATGTTCTTTCAAATATCAAAATGTTGCGAGAATGTGTTACGTGCAATAAAGGTCATAAAACCTAGTATAAGAGGCCAGGCCTCAGAGATGTGGTTAGAGCACCTCGTGACGATACTTGCTGTCTGAATTGATGTGTTCTCCTCCGGAGAGAATAAAATCCTCGTTTCCTGCCTTCCAGTCTCCAGCGCCTGCTTCTTCATTGATTAACATTGGTGGGTCATAGAGGCGATACCGCCGGGCAACATAAAAGGGTCTTTGGTTACTGGTTGTCTTTGAAACCCTTTTTAACAATTGGCGGCCAACGTGGGGCCCATCAGCGACTCGTGGATCCAGTGGGAGAGGTCCTGACGACAGAGTGAACGACTGCAACGATCGGAAGGTACCCTGTCCGATAGACCCTCGTCTGACAGCCGATCATCCGAACTTCACTGGTTCCGAACAGACCTCTCTCGAGTGATCTGCGGTCCTGACTGGGAACCATCAGGAGTGCCACAAGGAGTACGAAGAGAAGAGGACGATCGGGCGCTGGATTCGGAAGACAAGAAACTGTCCATGCGGTCCGGGTAAGGTCGTGTAAACACGACGAATTGCGAAAGTGATTGATAATTGAAAGTGATTGATAATTGATGAGAAAATACTAGTATTACTTTTTGTTAATTTATTTGGAGATTCACTGTCTGCAAACGGAGAAACAACAGGCTCTCCCTTTATAAACAGCGAAGGATAGGTACGCACCCGTCGGACCTATCTTTCTCCCCCACTGAACAATTGCCCTTCCCCCATTGATTAACTGTTATAGATTGTTTTCTGGAGATTCTCTGTCTGCAAAAAGGGAAGAATAGGTCCCCTCTTTGCAGATAGTGAAAGGGTAGGTGACGCGAACCTTTGCGGGCCTACTTATTCTCCCCATTGACCATATTGATTTTTTATTTTTGACCTAACATTGATTGCTCAAGATTGGTTCATGAGGTATTCACTACGTGCAAACAACGTAGAATAGAAATATTCTGTCTAGTCTTTGCACGCAGCGATAAGATAGGTAGTGCTGACTATTATCCCATTGTGATCCGTCATGCCTGTCTTCTCCCCACTGGTTAGTAGCCTGTTTAGCCCGGACCGCTTATTAGAGATGAACCATCCGGCTCCGCTGGAAGGCACCCCTAATAAGGACATGTTCATGAAGCATGGATTAATTGCTATAGCCTATAGCCACCTGTGGCATAAATATACGAAAAAGGATCGAGAAAGTCAGTGGCCACTGGTAGGATCCTTTGAAGACGATAAAATAAACGCACTAGAAACAGCCCTTGGTAAAAACAAGACGACGCCCACTATGCTTGACAGCTTCGGCATGTGGCGAAAAGAAGCCGAACAACGTAAAAAGAGAACTGAGAGTAGGTTGGGAAAAGAGCTGCGGAAAGCAGCCCACCTAGCGGCCCAGAAACTAGAGAAAGAGATAAAAGAAAGAGAGGATACCAAACAGAAGCTAGAAATAGAAACATCAAGCCAGTGTCTGGTTAGAACACCCTCCACGCTCTACCCTGAATTACACTCGAAACAGCGAACCAACGATGATCTGCTGCTAGGTCCTCCGATCATCCACATGCCCCCTCCATATGCCCCTTCCCAACCCTTAGCCCAGCACCCACTACCCCCAGGTACAAGCGAGAGTAGCACCACGGCTTCAGCCCCCATGGCCTCTGTGCCGGCTGAACTCCTTGTATTAGATGCTACGCAAACGACAACGCTGGGCGACCCAGAAGCCCGAAGGGTTGGTCCTGCAAGAACATATAGACTAAGCAAACATGAACGAGCAGGGGTCGACAAGATAGCAAAGATACTGGTAGAGAAGAGGGAAGATGAAGAGTCCGTCACGGATGTGTTTAATTCTTATACAGGGAGTCACAGACGACACTTTACTGTACAAATGTGTTACCACGTCTTAAACGCATACGAGGACCGATATCAAGAAAAAGGTCCCCAGAGCCTAACGACTCTGTACCTGAAGGTCGATATCGGGGATGAGAGTGAGAGTGATGTGACGGACCTCCTTACGCGTACGCTTGAGGTTTTCCGCCACCTCACTGAACAAAAGCCGAAAATCGAATCCACAACATCCGTAGCAACCGAACCACAAACTGAACGATCTAACACCATGATGCCGATACGAGAGGCTGCCCCTTACTGGGTTCCTCCACGAGGTGAAGGGACTCACGATGACGCAAACAACAAAGATGCAAAGGGACGAGTAGTGTACAATTGGGTCTACCAACCATGGGACCGGCAAGAGATTCTGACCTTCCGGAAATCTCTGCCTGACCTACGTAAAAACCCCACTGCCTTCTATACTGAGTTGGGTACAGCCCTAGGATCGACGATTATGACTCTGGCTGACATCGACTTGTTTTTCGGGTTATGTCTACCAGCTGATGTGTGGAAGCAAATCCGGAAAGTCGACCACTCTGAGCTGTTTGGACATAACTGGTCACAACTCGATGGCACAGATTTCGTCAGACCAATTTTAACGACATGTTAGAGTTCTGGGACTGATTGCTCTCTGTTGCTCCCCCACTCTGAAAAACAAACACAATTACAGGCCAGTGTAAACAACCCCCGTTAGAGAAAGGACTCAAGGAAGCCAAACGTCTATTATATAACTTAGGATTTAATTACGGTAAAGAAAACACACAACCAACGGTAAATAGAATAACTAGTAGAACACTCTCTAAAACAAACTGTACTAATAGGAGAAATATAAAACATATTATGCTCACTCCGGAAGTCCTCGAAATGTAACAGTTCGATGGTCCCGCCCACCCGAAACACATAGCACGTGTGGGGCGGGGCCTGCCAGTAGCCATGGACCAAAAGAGATCGCCGGCGAGAAGGTACCGGAGACTCCACAAAGCAGGCAATGAAATGGTCTTCCCATACTACCCTTCCAGGGATGGCGTCCCCCGGGCCACGAGTAGGGAGGGGGCGGATGCAAATGACCCCCTCCCTTGTATCTCCTGGTCCGGCCATCACGAATTCCTCCATCGAACGGATGCAGGGTGGGCAGGGAGGGAGAGGCGACACGGACAAGCCTCTCCTGCCTCCGCAGGTAGGAGGCTTCCCAGCCCTGGCCCGGCGCCGATGTCCTCCAGCCGGACGACGGCCATATACCTGCGCAGCACAGGACATACAATGCCCGACTGGTATATTTGCGCAGCACAGGACATACAATGTCCGACGGGCATACTTGAATAGCACCGGACGTACAACGGTCCCCCAAGAGTCGGAGTCAGGGGTGTAGGGTGGTCATCATGTGCACCCCTGATTCGAAGGGACGGCGTGGGATGCGCCGGGAGAGGGAGGCGGCACGGACGAGCCTCCCTCACCTCCCCAGATGAAGGCTCCACTGCTGCACCCTGGCGCCCCGAACCAAAATGTCCTGCTCCAACAGCATGATGTCCTGTCTTTGTCGCCACAAGAAGTTTCTTCCACTCCTGAAAGATACGACGGAGGGCGGCTGTCGCAGGGTCTCAAAATGGCGTCTGGGCCCTCGGAAGGCGGGTCTAGGCCTCTGGAGTAACTTTGTCCAAAATTGCAACTCGGGCATTTGCCCACCTGGGCGCAAGCCCCCACCATCGACAAACATCCCCTCGACTTTGAAGATTCTACCAAAGTCCCAAGAGCCCTCAGCCCCTTCAGACTTCCGGTGGGGAACAGCTGCATTGATCACAAATGAAATAACCACGGCACAGCAACAAGATGGCGGTGCTCTCGTGTCTGCATCAGCTTCCGTCTGAACCACCCAGGAACATTATGGGCTAACGAACTCGAGTAAGTTCCGGCTGAACATCAACATGACCCGGTAAGAAAGACTCTACCCCCTCCCTCTCTTGATTGACGGTCCACACCACCAGCCCCTCTGTTAGCACAGTTTTTTGAACTGCCGAAAGGGACCCTGGTCCAACCGCCAATCGTCGGGGACATTTTTGCCCCTGATGCTACTTCCGGACTAAACCGGCCTCGCCCAAAATGGCGCCGGAATCAATAGGAACTAACAGATGCCTCGTGGTGTTCCTTAGCTAATGAACCTTGGTGTACTAAGATTTATATACGAACCTTTGCGCACTTGATGAAAAAGGAAGGAGGGTTCACTTGACGAACATTTGAAAGGGGTCCCGTAAAAAAAATGTTGATTTCAATGAACGATTTATTTTGATATTTATTGTAACTGGTACATAACGTCGCTTATGATACACACCCATGGTATGCATCTAGGAAATGTGATTACAATGAGCTTGACTGTGTTCCCATTTATGAACTGAAATACCCCTGATCCCTCATCACGCAATGAAACGTTTTTAGTTACTTGCAAATAATTAATTAGGCCTTTCTAACATGTTCTTGTGCCGCAAAATAACCCCCCCTACTGTATGTGCTTCCATCATCGACATGTCCGGCCAGAATATGATCGCACTCTCACATTTTACGTACTGAACGATTATGCAAATAAAGGTTTTCCAAACTATGAATAGGCATCACATACTTTTGTAAATGTGGGAATTGGTGGGAGGGCTTTTTCTGTGCGCAACCGTTCTGCTCTTTTTTTAAGGTTATCTGAGAAATGGTTGTTCGGCCCTGGATTGATGATCGAATCAAAGGTATGATACTCTGCCTCCAAAACATGCGACTAAGCTCAGGAACTAACGTATGAAGAAGGACCTCGACTTCTGAGAATGGGTAAAGTAAAGCGGTGTGATTGATAGAACGTTATAAAGGTATGGTGGTCGAAGGTACTAAGGGACAGGGTTGACCGAAGAACTGATATGCCTTAGAACATCACAGCTTCGGGAATGATTTAAGGATCCCGATGGCCAGATACATCTACAAAACTAGGTACCTCGCGCTAGGCACCTCTGATTCCTCTTTTTAGCGTTTCCCTACACACGATCCATAGTGCCACCCTCGAACCCCCCATGAACCACCTATCACATTGCCCGCCCCCTTGACTTCAGAAACCAAGACCCTAGGGATTATATCCCGAAGAGATAAGTACGAGTATGCGGTAAGTAAAGGACTTTCGTGCCCGTACATTTGATGTGTTCGAATGTTGTCCCCCCCCCTCCCCCTTTCCCTCCTTTTTCCCTCTGCAGGTTACATTAGAATCCCGATTAGAGTATCGTAAGGGATCTGGAGCCACGTCACGCCCGATGCATGAAAACGGACTAACGCTGCAAGACGACACAAAAAGACGCCCTACCCAATGCACGACCTTTTTGTACCTGACCTAATGCTCTTCCGTCCCAAAACTGCATGCTTTCTACATCCTAACACAGACCCGAAACGTCTAACGTTGGGTAACGCACTGAATAGCCCAAACAATACACGGTCATTCTCCATGTCACACGTGTACTGTTTGGCCTATTGTTTCTCTCTCTCTCTCTCTCTCTCTCTCTCTCTCTCTCTCTTTCTCTCTCTCTCTCTCTCTCTTTCACCCCTCCACACTTTCCCTCTTCCTAGCGACTGGCACCTAATTGGCGAACCTGGTGCACCTCCTGATTGGCCCCAAATACCACAAGTATTTGCACAAATTCGTCCTAAATAAAATTGAATCGATACCACGTTACTACCTCTCCTTTTCTGCTAAATATGGATGAAATTTAAATTGGCCAAAAGGAAAGGGACAGGTAAGACGACTAAGGTTCCCTAAATTTGACCCACAGCCAGGGAACTATTTGTCAGTGGCTTCTATGATAAAATATGTCTGTGGTAATGCGACCATCCCCATTCCAAATTGTCTCCATACCCCAAGCAGTAAGAAATGATCGAGACACCCCCGTCTTCCCAAAATGCCCCCAGTTTGGTATCAGCTGCCCTGAACGAAAATCTGAAAAACGCCCCTTGCTCCAATTCGCTGTGTTCCTAAATTGCTTTCCATAAAATCCCACCCACCCCAAGGATAAGTTTAATAATTATCGCAAGCCCCCCGAGTTTTTGTAGTAACCAGGTTGCGAGAATTTATATAGAAAGTTAGAAAGATGTGTGCAAAGTTAAAATTAGATCGAAAACCGAAAGAACTTGTTGCAGTAAACCTTGTTGAAAATAGGATGTTTTGATGTAATGAAGAGTCGTTTAGCCTATGTTCATCCCTCAGAAGGATGCCTATCAGACTATGGTGAATAGCACGTTGCACTTTTTCGTAAAATACAAAGCCCTGAAGACCAGCCTAGCCTTGCAAGACTCGTACTAGGGAAATGGGTCTCTACCAGAAGAACTGACATCTACTGTAATAGACGAATGCAATGAATGGGTACCAGACCTCGTACCTATTACAAATGAATGTAATAACCAACAAAACGCCAAAGAATTAGCCACAAAGGAAAGTTGTAAGGAATCCAGCAAACCCATCATCAATTGTTTATACGTTGGCTGCAAAATCTCAAATGTAGCGAGTGTTTACCCCAGTTGCTTGGTGTTGGGAGAGAAATAGATTTATGTAATTACCTTCTTCTGCAAAATCTCTAAAGACTGTCTTTTCAAAACTCATTTAAGGGTATCACTGTCGGAGGAGAAAGAGACCGGATGTGGGAGCACGCGGCCTGACTGCGGATCGTGGAACCTCAGCGACGGAGGCCGAGGCGAGACCACAGCAGTAAGGAGTCGCAGGATGAGGCACTGTTTCAGACAAAACTAAGGAAAGGGCTGACCTGAGCCCCTGCTCTATGATCGACGTGTGCCAAAAGGTCCCCGCTCTCTGAACCTGGTTATGGACCCGCCTGTCTCAAATTCTCCGTCCCCCTGATCTGTTCCCGACTTGGCCCTGCTCCATCCCCTCCTCCTCCGACCTACCATAAGGACTGTTCACACCCACACCTTTCCACCTGAACTTCCAAGTTCCTCCAAAATCCTACTGAGCTACCCAGAGAAGGGTATTCCCTGCGTCAAAAGGGAGGGAGCTCCGACTAAGTAGACCACGAACTATGTTAATCTCAGAACGGTGACCTAGAACTCCACCAAGGGTCGCCCCTAAAGAGAAGATGAACGAAGTATGTGGTTCTACCCGCTGCTGAACGCCTCGATGATGATGGAAGCAACAGGAAATACCCACCACAGAGACTCAAGAAACAAACAGATCCCACAACTCAAGGACAATTGCACTTTTCATCACAATCCTATGCTCTGCGTTACGGAAGAAAATGCACCTGCTCCAAAACCGTAACGCATTTCTCCTATGAGGTCTGACGAAACCAAACAAAATGTACCCCTACCCGCAGACCCCCAACGACTCAATCCACATGAACATTTCTGTTGACAGAACGAATTGTAATCCAGGTGCTTAACAGTGCCAACAGAAGACGACAAAGACACCGAGAACTCTGATATTTTTTTTACTATATCTCCTTTCTCTCCCAATCACCATTGGACTAACTATGCTCCCGCCGAATACAAAAAGGACTTACTTATATGATAACTTACCAGCTCCTATTCCGAATGACTATAAGTATCTATGATCTGTACCCAACGCCCTCGCTACGTAATTCTAGTCTGATATTGCATTACGATGACTTTTTCTGCGACCAACTTAACGATGAACCCGCCTACTAGATGATGAGATTTTTCAATATGATGTTTATAATGTGATGTTTATGTACAGTTCTTTTGCCTAAGTCCCCTCTCCCTTACTTATGACCGCTGCAATAGGTATAGATAGGAAATAGGCCAGCAAGATGTCTTGGAAATGTTAAAGGGAGGACTGTGGAAAATTAATACAGTTTGGTGAACATTATCCACGCCATCTTGCCTCTTTCGAGCCCATTCGTGCGCATAAGCGGCAGCCATTTTGAGCACCATGGCCTCCCTGCCCCTCGCTGATAGCCAGCGCGTCTCTCTCTCTCTCTTAACCTCGCAAGCATCCCCCCGCACGCTGACAACCCCCCCGCTCTCTCATGCCTTGGGTCATAAACCCCTCTTCAGCGCAGCTTCACGCAGAACCCCATCCTGTTCCCAGCGCGACACCTCCCTTCATTCCTTTCATGGTCTCAGACCCTTTTGATGCAAACCCCCTTTTCCTGTGTCCCCGTTTGTCTTCCTTGTTCCCAGGCCGCCACCTGGCCCTGCGGATACCGTTTATTACCCCGTACAGTAGGAAGCTTCCCCTCCCCATCAAAAGACCCTCGAGCCGATCAAAGCCCCCACCCTATGAGATCCGATCAACCCCATGCATTCCGTGAATCGACGGAATGCCCTGCTGCGCGACAACCATCACCTGTTGTGACCGGGGTGGGGAATTCAACTGTAAATGTATGTGGGAACGGGCCTGAAGGGGAGATTCCGAGGATGTTCTTTCAAATATCAAAATGTTGCGAGAATGTGTTACGTGCAATAAAGGTCATAAAACCTAGTATAAGAGGCCAGGCCTCAGAGATGTGGTTAGAGCACCTCGTGACGATACTTGCTGTCTGAATTGATGTGTTCTCCTCCGGAGAGAATAAAATCCTCGTTTCCTGCCTTCCAGTCTCCAGCGCCTGCTTCTTCATTGATTAACATTGGTGGGTCATAGAGGCGATACCGCCGGGCAACATAAAAGGGTCTTTGGTTACTGGTTGTCTTTGAAACCCTTTTTAACAACTGCAGCAGCGATGCGGTTAAAAAACTAATATTGATCCTATTTGTTTGATGATCCATTAAATATAAAATTATTTTTTTCATATTGCAGTTCCCCTGAAGAAGAGATCACATGATCTCGAAATGCATTGGGATTCACGACAGCACTAAACAAATTAATTTGTGAATATGTAAACTCTTTCATGTTGAATGTTAACTGAGATGTTTAAAGAATATTTTTCTTTGTATGTGTAAAACTTTATGATGTTAAGAGATGAGTGTAATACAAATAAATGAAGAAAAGATTTATGATTTAGTCAAACATTGGTTAGGAGCTGCATTATTTGTAGGATTAACACAAAAACATTTGTTTGAAACAAGTAGCCAACCTTAACGGTTAGCACCCGCAGTGCAGGCAGGGTCAGTGATTACATATCACCTACAAAGTACTTTTGATTCTCAGGAGGCTAGCGCCCTCCTCCCTACCTAGCACACACAGTGAAAAAATTAAAAAACTCTGAAACTAGGGATTACTCAAAGATAACAGAGTGCACAGTACAACCCCAAACTCATAATGTCCGAATAGTGAATTACAGCCATTTCCGTTTTCACTATTGCAAGGCTACCTGTTCTCCATAGGCCAGAATGGGCAGTTAGAATATTACATCTTATAATCCTAACTAACTCAGGGGACATGGTAGAAATTCGAGTTTAGTATGCCTGAACTCAGAATGATGAACTACATCTTTTAGTGAAGTTGGTTTTAACATTCTGTGTTTGAAAATACCACCTTTAGAAAGTAGGTATTTTCTTGTCTAACTATCCAAGCCTGCCTCTGCTAGGTTGTGTATTCCTTGTCTGGAGTTTGAGTGATAGGGCTGGGGGATTCCAGGAGACAGGGTGAGTCAGCCCAGTGGTGAATAGAGAGATCTGCATCTAGATGGGAGGGAGGAGTGGCACCTGGGACCTGAATAGGGCTGTGCCTTCCCTCTAAAATGCTGGCTCCACCTCTTGTGGTGCGTCTGATGTCTCTGCCCTGCACTGTGAAACGAGAGAAGGAGTCATGTCAACAGAGTGCTCCAGAACTGGTTTGGACTAGGAACAGGCCCCTCTGCCCTTAGAGGACAAAGGATTTAATTGTTGGGACCCTGATCCCAAGAATTTAGATCACTTTTGGAAAACAAGAAGAATTCTTTGCTGAGGAGAGGAACTGGAAGAAACTGAGGAAAGACTAAGCTGAAGTGCTGCTTGGGGGATTGGCCTGCAGGGGTTGCATGGCTGCCAAAGAAAGGAGAAAGGACTTTGTGTGCTTTATTCAACTTGTAAGGATCTCCAAGGGTTTGAGAAAAGAGCTTGCCTCCTGCTGAAGTCTCAGGGACAACAGACTTCAACCCCCAGCTCCCGAAGAGTTCTTTGGAAGTGCCTGCTG
The DNA here is from genome assembly GCF_964263255.1 of Lissotriton vulgaris. Taxonomy (NCBI): domain Eukaryota; kingdom Metazoa; phylum Chordata; class Amphibia; order Caudata; family Salamandridae; genus Lissotriton; species Lissotriton vulgaris. The sequence continues at coordinate 754,512,283 of NC_141685.1, read as the reverse complement.
CTGTTTTGAGCCTTCTGAGGGACTGTGTGTTGCAAGGAGCTGGAAGCGCGACTCAAGAGTGAGAAGCGGGTTGCCGTCGCAGCAGCTGCCATTGCATTGTGGATGCCGCCGCTGTAGCGGGCGCGTTGCATAGCAGCTCAAGAAACGTCTCACAACCACGAAGAAGCGTGTCGCCATCGCATGTGCTGCTGTCATATCGTGGATGTCGCCGCTGTAGCTGTCGCATTGCACAGCATCAAGAAAATCGCTCACAACCGCAGAGAAGCGTGCCGCCGTCGGAGCTGCTGTCGTCGCACCACGAAACAAGGGTGTCACCACTGCGATTGTCACATCAAGCGGAAGTGTCTTGCATCGTCGGAGAAGAGTGTCGCTGCCAAAGCCGCTGTCAAAGCATCACGGAACAAGGGTGTCGCCACTGCAGCTGACACATCGTGTCAAGACTTCTCGCAACTTGACGTCTTTATTTCTTTGCACCGGATCTTTGCCTCATCTCCTCCTCTGCAACACTTTCATTGTGGAAGCGTGACGCATCGTAAGGTACATTGACTCAAAGTGTCGCATTTTAAGAACTAAAGAGAACTAAGCTAAACCTACCATTTTAAGTACAGTATTGTGGATTTTTGTTGATTGTGGTCTTGTGTAAAATCTATATAAAGAATACTTATTTTTAATATACAACTTGTGTGGTGTCCATCTGTAGTGTTGTCACTTGATTACTGTATGAGTTCACAAACACACTGCTTTACACACTGCCTCTGAGATAAGCCTGTCTGCTCGTGCCAAGCTACCAAGGGGGTGAGCAGGGGTTATTTTAGGAGTGTACCATCTTACCCTGACTAGAGGCAAGGGTCCCTATTTGTCACAAGTACCTATTTGTGCCAACTAGAGACCCCCAAATCTAACATGATGCAATCTATTTATTAATAGGCAGGCCCGCAAAAGGCACATTCTAAGAAGGTTGCTAAATGAACTCTTTAATAAACATGAATTAGGCAGGTCGTTTTTTACCACCACCTGGAATTGTCTATGAACACAGAGATCTGCAAGGGACAACACTCCTTTGTCCCTGACTTCACATTCCCAAATGTAAAACTTTTTTTGACAGTAGCCCATGTCTCTTATGAACAGGTGCTGCTTTTAAAACAAAATTGCCATTTGGGAAGTCATGGGAGGGAGCATGCAGTGTCTGGTTCTTCTGAGGCCAAACACCAAGGCTCATAAAGGGTAAGCTGTCCAAATATGGAAACAGCTCATTCTTTTGTGAACCTCCCATCTTGGTGTCGGTGTCTAATCAATAGTTTGAGACTGAAATTGCTGTAAAAATTAGTGAAACATGTCATTGCAGATTATAATGAGGCGGGAACTCCCTTACCTTGCCTCCTTGTAATTGCCATTCCCAATGAGTTTTGTACAGTGGCGGCTGGTGACATTTGAAAGTGGTGGGGCGTAAATACTGCACTGTGGCGAGCGAGTGCAGCAAGCAAGGCCGAACCACCTATGGGGGGTTCGGGGGTTCTCCCACGAGAACATTTTGAAAAAAGGGTGGGCAAATGGTGTATTCTCAAGCACATTTGAGAAAGAGGTGGCTTGGCGAATACATCTCTGGGAGTAGCCAGACAAGTCTCTTTGCACAGATACATCTCTCTCCCTGCATTCACATAGGCACAGTCACCCTGCACTCATAGACCCATTACTCACCCTTCCCTGACACATTACTAAGCCAGCAATCACCCATCCACATCACTCACTCTGGGCTCACACAGGTACACTGCTCACCCTGCACTCACACAGACATCACTCACCCTGGATTCACACAGGCACACTGCTCACCCTGCACTCACACAGACATCACTCACCTTGCACTCACACAGGCACACTGCTCACCCTGCACTCACACAGACATCACTCACCCTGCACTCACAAAGACATCACTCACCCTGGACTCACACAGGCATCACTCACCCTGGACTCACACAGGCATCACTCACCCTGGACTCACACAGGCACACTGCTCACCCTGCACTCACACAGACATCACTCACCCTGCACTCACACAGGCATCACTCACCCTGGACTCACACAGGCACACTGCTCACCCAGCACTCACACACACATCACTCACCCTGCACTCACACAGACATCACTCACCCTTCACTGCACTGCACTCAATAGGTTTCCTTTATTACAGCCTGTCTAGGCCTGGCATTGCCTGGTGACAGACTACAGTAGATAATACCACGTCTGCTGGGGCCTCTGAGCAGGTGGGGGTGCTTAGCACAGACCCGAGAATGCAAGCAACCTCCCCACAGACACTGGCGTTATTGTAGTTGTAGGCTGTTAGTCACTGCATGCGAAGACGTTCAGCAATTGCCCCCAGCCGTGTTTGCGCCCCGAAGACTGACATCATTCAACCACGATCTGTTAGAGCCAGGTAAACCAAAACAAACATCGACAAATAAGTTTCCTGGCTCCCCATGAACTTGTCTCCAAAAGGTAGTAATGGGCTAAAATCTAAATGCGCTTTATTTTCATCTGGTATTCCATCAAAGAAGAACCTGTTCCCCTGACTCGCCCTCTCCCCCCTCCAACTTTCTCTCTCCTCTCTGGGTGTGCTGTGTTACTAGAAGCCCTTTGCAGATGTGTAGAAAGAGGTTAATACGTGTGTATCAAGGCAGATGTAATACTTTCAATGGGAGAGTACAGGCAATCCCCAGAGACACGTAATGCTTTTAATTGAAGAGTGCTGGCACTATTCAAAAACTAGCAGGTACTCTGGTACAGAGTACCTGCACTTCTATTTTTCCATTTCAAGCACAGGATGTATGTGTTACTCGGACCTGTAGCTTAATATAAATAACGTGCCGATTGCAGCTATAAACGTTTAACTAACCTCAGACGATGACAATCCGAGTGAACCTCTTTCCTACTAGTGATTTTTAGTAACACGCAGATCTCTCTGCAGCGGGTGTGTTATCCCGCTGAACTACCAACACCTGCAGTCCTTTATGTTCATGTCCCAGCATGGCACGTCGCTCCGTCACCCTGGCAACATTCTGTTTTATGAAGAATTTCTCTAGCTGGAAAGGAAGCTGGCTTGACCTCATGCTTGGGCATGTCATAAAATCTTTTACCATCTGCAACTCTGCAGACGATGCTTCCACTTGGCTGCTCCAACCTGCCGGCCACACTACAGAGCCCGAGGCACCAGGGCCTCGGATATTGCCATCAGATGAGGGAGAAAAGCGGTTCCGTGCCAGAAATCTATCTATAAATATACTGCTGCGAGCATGCAGGATTGAAAAGAAAATGCGGCCGATTCCCGAATCACAGTCAAAACTCCGTTTCTAGTCTTAACCTGGGTGAACAGCCTTTAATGGCGGGCTCTAATTCGCCGGCATTACGGGGTGGGGGTTGGGGGGATTGGAAATGAGGGACAACCAATATATTTTAAATAAAATCGTATAATAAACTTACCAGAGACTCCGTCCCGATTCCCGCCGTCCTCGTTTTGAAGTCCTGTCCTGCTGCAGCACGTCATCAGGAAGGCGGCGCGACAGGCAGCCTCCCTCTCCACTGCCGCAGATTGATTGGTGCGGCCGGCTGCCCCAGGTGACGTAGTTTTCTGTCGTATGCTGCTGCTGCAGCATACAGAGAACAGGGAGAGTTGAGGCCAGGGGGGGGTGGCTTGGGGGAGTGGCTTTCCCACTGTAGTTAATACTGTCTGTTTGGGCACCGGCCTCAGGCTGTCCAAACAGTCAGTATTAACAATAGTGGGCAAGCCACTCCCCCAAGCCACTCCCCCTGCCCTCGAGTAACACTCCCACTGTAAACACGGAAACTGTTCTGCTTTCTCGCCGTGCGAGAAGGCACAAACAAATGCTAGTTATCATATTATATAACTTATATAATATGATAACTAGCATTTGTTCTGCCTTCTCGCACGGCGAGAAAGCAGGGGGGGCGGCGCCCAAACGCCCCCATGTAAGAACCGCCACTGGTTTTGTACATCTAAAAATATTTCTTTGCAGCCTGTGAACCCAGTTTATTTGCAAATTGAAGGGTTTGCCTCTGCAAAAGTGTTTTATACATCAGGCCCCTACAATTTAACTACCCAGGAGCGATACACTGTGTCTACATGTTCTTATAGCAAGTATGGCTTTATGAATACCCAGAAAGCGTATACTAACAAAGTGTTGGCACCATGCAACTCCTCGCTGCCGAATGTAGGGGCATATTACCAACGTTTAGCGATATTTATCGCTAACAATCCTTAGCAACAAATTTTTTAACGCTAAGCATCGCCGGAAATTATCGCAGAGATAACTTGCTATTAGCAAGGTTTATCTCAGAAGTGATAGAAATCCTCGCGCTAACTGCCAATTGAGAGATTATCGCTGGAAAACCAACGATAATCTCTCGAAGTTTGGCGTTAGCTTGATGATAGGGGCTCACAAACTTAGCCATGATATCCACCTTCCATAGGATATCATGGCTAAGTCAGGAAAATTCCAGGTGTAAAAAAAGCAGTGCTAACCGCTGTTAGCGCTGCTTTTTTTATCACTAACAGGGTTAGCGAAATCCTTGATAATAGGAGAAATGTCGCTTAACAACATTTCTCCTATTATTTTTATCTGGAATGCCCCCTTTGCATCTCATTAGAGATGCAAGGGGAAGCGTAGAGAAAAAGGGTGTTAACATGCAAATTTGCGTGTTAGCACCCTGTTGCTGATAGGGAGATAATTTTATCTCCGCTTTCTTGGCTTCTAAAGCCAAAAAAGTGGAGATAAATCCCTTGATAATATGCCCCGTAATCTCTCTACAACTTTCATTTCACTCGAGGCCTTTACCCCCTGTGCTGGTTGGTATGGGCCCAATTATGAGTTTGTCGGTCTTCCCATCGGAATGCTGATGCGATGGTCCTAGGAAGACCAACAAGCCCGCAGTCTCTCGCCATCTGGATACGAGTAAAATCCAGGGCTAGTGGCAGTGGTGGCTGGTAGACAATGATGGTGGGGAAGTAGTGGGGCATAAACAAAAGAAAAAGAAAAAAGAAACATACCTGCTGGTCGTGCTGGTCACCAGTTGACACCTCTCCTCCACACAGGAACCAGGAAGCAAGCTCACAGGCTCCCAGCCAATCACAACGCTGCAATACAGCGTTTTGATTGGTCTGAGTGCCGTGGTTCGGTGCACTAAAACGCTTCTGGATGCAATGCAGGGGTGCCTGCACTGGTGCTAGGCGGCTCCTTCCTGGCCAGCGTAGGGAGAAAAGTGAGGATTGCGCAGTATGTCTTAAATACAGTGAATTCCTGCTCTTTCCCAGTGACGTAGTGGAGTGCAGCAAGGTGACTTGCAGCGCTGGCGCTGCACTGTGTCACAAATCTCTTAAATACGACTGTTAGTCTCTCTCTCTCTCAAATGATAGGCATTGTGTCTCTGGCACTGGTTACAGGTTTAGGGCGTAATCCCACCCTTGTGCAAACAGGAGTTCTCATAGGAATCGAATTCACAAGTTGTTTGATAATTTCCATACCCTCAACGTTTTCATGAGTTGTATGATAATTATCACACCTATGCTGTTCAGGGCAAATAAGGCAAAATTAAAAAGAGGAAAAGGCCAGATTAAAAGGCAAACGTTGTGTAATCCAGTCTGGTAAACACCGATTGTGAATGTTATGTCTTATTTCCAAGTTGAATGGAAGGTATTTACCCAACATGGTAAATACTTCACTCCGTGTTAATTGTATTTAATTGGGTTTGATTATATTTTGCATCACATCTAATAAACATATGTCCCCAGTGTATTGTTATTTATCGAGCATGATAAATAAAACCCAAACACTGAGGCACCTGTAATCGAGTGTTGTATGTGGTAAATACCTCTCCCAACTCTGCGCAGTTTGGAATCAGGTTCTTGGACTCCCAAACCAAAAACCCCACACACAGAATCTATAAAATTATTTTCAATAGTGGAAGATCTAGATACATTTCTACGTGATGCCCTAGCTAGTTTAACCAACAGAGTGGCCTCGATTTTAGAGATGTTAAATAATTACCCCGGAAAGGAAAGGGTGGACATTCATGATAGCTTCATTCAAAAGCATGGGGGGTTACCCGTGACAACCAGTAAAGGGGTAACAACTAGCCCACAGGCTGCATCTACGGTAGTCACAACGGATACTCCATAGTCTACCCAACCTGACACAAGGGGCATAATTAAAACCATGGGGGATATTATCAAGAAAGGGCCTTACATTATCGCCGCTTTAATCGGCGGGAAACTGCCGATAAAGCGGCGATAATGGGCTTGATAATATGCTCTATGGAATTCCAATCGAAGCCCATGTTACATGTATTCACATCTAACCCTTTTTCCCTGTGCCGTATTTAAGTAATACAGTGCATTTATGTCCTTTCTCCCTGCACTGGCACATTTGGCAGCCTAGTGCCAATGTAGGCACCTTGCAACATGGCCCAAGGGTGCCTCAGTTGCAGGCAGGATGTTTATTGTGGAGGAAGGGGCACCTTCCTGCACAAAAACAATCCTCTGAGGTATTTTCCTCTTTCTATGTGTAGTGCATTCTGCAGCACACATGGAAAGAGGAAAGAAAACGAGGAGAAATAAACATATTTTTCATTACTCCTAGTTTGGCTCTTCGTGAGTTTGTAAATCTGGGCAAGCGTCAAATTCAATGGGTGTTGCGAGGGAAATCCCACAGCAACGCCCATGAAAGGCCTCCCTGGCACAGAGCAAGGCAATGCAGCGATTTGCGCCATGTTGCCTTACTCATGAAGTACGAAGCCACTCAAAGCCATGCAGGGTGGCTTTGCATGGCTTCATAAATCACATGGAGAGCCCTGCTTCTCGCATGTACTACTTTGCCTAGTGCGAAAGCGACACAGGGCTCTAATACACAAATCCCAGATTCTCCATGTTAAGTCTCATTTACAATTTGAAAATTTGGAGAAATATTTACCATACCCAAAAAATACCTCACTCTGTGATAATGGTATTCACCGGTTGTGGTAAATATCCCGCCCTAGCTCTACAACTTAGAATCATGGTGCCCTCATAGCAAATTGTACTGCTTCCTGAAGGAACTAATAACCGGCAAACTTGTTTCCTATGCAGAATTTAGCCACTAGATGTCGCCCTCTCAGCAAACAACCACTCTCAGCAACTAATTGCTGACCGTCACTTCCCGGCTTCTGCCTATTTCCCAAAAATAATCATCCTCCGAGTCTATTGTGTTTGGCTCAAAAGGGAAACAACGTTTGGACCTAAATGGCTAAATACTCAACCTGAAATTGTTTCCGATATGATTTAATCCCTTCATCTCCCGTAAGGCAGATGTTTTATAGGAAAATAAAATAACAGCCTGTTGCTAATGGGCCTCTGCTCGACGGGCATTCTTCAAGAAACAAACCAGGAGCAGCTAAGGCCCTCTATACTCGAACAGGGGCTGTTAATTGGAGCCCACGTCATTTTGCGAAAAGAGGCAACATAGACGCACCATTCTGGGCTGGAAGAAGAGCTGTATTATATTAATCTTACATGACCGGAAAGGCAGAGAAGCATGTCCCGCAAATTGCATTTGATAAACAATATTGCAGAGTGGTGGTGCAGTTATAGTTAGGGTTAACAGAGGTAGGGATTTCTCGGATTCTCTCAATTTAATAACTTTGAAACCGTTTCGTGAATTTCCGTGAAATTGTGCAGTTGTTGCACCTGTTACATTGTAGAAGGATTGAACTTTTGGTCAAGGGGGTGCAAGGAAAAATAGGGGGGCACCAAAACACATGAAATCCAAAGCATTTTACATAGACTTTTGCATTTTACGTAATGTGAAAACAGGCAGTCGGATTTGAATGAAATTCAGCAGGATAAAGGTTTTAGTTTGCAATTGGCTCTTTTCCAGCCGCATCTAAAAAGGGTGAGTATTTTTAAAGTTATTAACATTTTAAGCTTAGTGATATGTTTTAGCGCTTTAGATTAATGTACTACCATGGTACATAGTGATGAAAAGTCATTATCTTGGTGGATAATGACTGTATTTACAAAAACTACAGGCAGCCATGTTTTTTTAAGTCCACTTTGCCTGTGTTCTAGTTTAGGTCCTGTAATATTGGTTTGTATTGGATTTGATATGTTTGCCCTGTGTAACACCACTTAATTCAAGATGTAATAGGTAGAGAAATATAGGGGCATATTACCAAGCAATAGCGATAATTATCGCTATTGCTTGGTTAGAGACAAAAATGTACCGCTGAGCTGCGGCGATTTTTACCGCAAATAAACCTTGGTATTACTAAGGTTTATCGCAAATGCGATAAAAATCGCCGCAATGCATGAATATCGCTGAAAAGTCAGTGATATTCATGCATTACCGAGCTAATGCTCTTAGCCATGTTATCCACCTCCCATTGGATAACATGACTAAGAACTGCTCAGGGCAGGTGTTAGCTTTTGGAGATATTCGCACTTAGCGCGAATATCTCCAAAAGTTGGTAATAGGAGATAGCGATGTTAGCGACTGTTTTCAGTCGCTAACATCTTGGCACGCCCACTTTGCATGTCATTAGTGATAAATATCACTGACATGCAAAGTGGGGCCCAAGATGGTCGCTATCTCCTACTAGCTGTCGCTAACTGGTGTTAGCGACAGCTAGGTAATAGGGAGATAATTTTATCTCCACTTTCTTGGCTTTTAAAGCCAAAAAAGCGGAGATAAACCCCCTTGATAATATGCCCCATAATTCTAAGGGAATATTTACAAGCCCCTATCACCACAATATCATCTCTTTTAAAGACGTTCCCGTGGGGATACGGTCTTTTGCTTTATTTTCAAGGCAGTAATAGGCCTTTTAAGGTGGCTTAACGCTGCCTTGTAAATAAGGCACCCTTTCACTATATACTTAGCGAGAAAGGGGCAGGTAATGGGTGTAGTGGAGGGCGTTCCACCATAAATATGGGGCAGCGCCGAAATGAAGACCAGGGAAAACATGGTCTACCCTGATGCAGCAATGAGAAATGTTTAGTTTCTCCTCATTTTTGCTGTGTCCATGTGTGCTGAGTTGTGCAGCACACAAAGAAACAGCAAAAGGCCATTGATTGTTAATGTGCAGAAAGGTGTCCCTTCCTGTACATAAAAAAATCATTAAAAGAAATTGACGTTTTGCAACTTTTATGTGTGCTGCATTAAGCAGGATACATAGAAGTTTCAAAACACCATTTCAGATTGTTTAAGTGCAGGAAGGGACCTTCCTGCACATAAACAATCTTCACCTGCAATGCAAGCACCCTTGCACTATGGCGCAAGGGTGTCTACGTTGGCGCAAGGTGGCTAAATTAGCACCAGCGCAGGGGGAAATGTGCGGCTGCACCCTATCCTTGTGAATACAGTGCAGTCCTGAGTTTCAGAAGTGGTGGAGCGCGGCGTTAAGCCAAGGAGGCTAACGTTGCACTCTGCCACTTCCTCGTAAATATGCCCCTAAGTTTCTATATATAAAAAAATTATTATGGAGTACAGAGGTACTACCAAGATATAGCAGTACCTTAAAAAAATCCATATAAAAATTGGAAAACTACTGAAATACACAATATTTCACAAATATACTGTGCTACAGTGTCCTTACAATTTTTGACATAATTATTTAAAAAAAATTAAATGCATTACTGCAGGAATACCCAAACGTTACCGTGTTACTTAAAACAATTTATATTTGGTATAAAACACTGTATTTGCTGGGTGCTATTGCACTATTGTGCAGACTGGTTAAATAAATATATGGAAAATTATACAAAACTGTCAGTACCTGTTTTGACTTTAAAAAAATGGAAATAGGCTGGGAACACCAATAAAACCTACTACTTACCTATGTTTAAATCCTTGACTCACAACAATCCAAAAGTCAACTAAAAGGATTATGGCTGCTTTTAATTTGTAGAGGCTGACATTAGCCAATTATACACTGGCTTGTTATTGGTTTGTACCACAGTATACCACTAACTTACCGCGGTATACCGTGGCACACTATATCACTAGAGGACACATTTGGGAATCTATTGCCTTACACTTGCGTTACAAATAGTGTTGCAAGGGCAGCTTAATACTTACATAACATTTACAAAACTACTCAAAGCCACCATACATCACCCTGCTTTTCTTGTTACATGTGCATAAACGCAATGCAGCACATGTCGCTGCCTTGCATTACTCTGCAAACCATAATCTTTAGTGCCCCAAAATTTCAACAACATCCTTAACCCACTACACAGAAGGGCACTACACTATACACCATGCAACTTTACACTATTCCACTGTATGCAACTGCACTGTACACCACTCCATTATACGCTATTTCATTGGACGCCACTCCTTTGTTGGCCACTTCACTATATGGTATTCCAATTTACCACACGGCACTGTACGCCACTCCACTGTACTCATCTACACTGTACGCTATTCCATTGTAGGGAACTCCACTCTACAACACTCCAACGTGTGCTATTTGACTTTCTGCCGATCCACTCTTCTACATTCCTTGAACACTAGTAGACTGTAAGGCATTCCACTGTGTGCTATTCTACTATAAATTACTCCACTGTACAGTAATCTACTTTACGCCACTTCAATGAATGCCACTGCACTCTACATGGTTCCATTGTACAACGCTCTGCTCCCCTCTCTAGAACGGCACACTGTAAAATAATATTGCACCTTATGCCACTGTAGAAGACTCTACTTCACTCTATCCACATACACTCCAGTGCCTAACTCTACAGTCCAATCTATGCCTGTAAACTCCTTTGTATAACACTCTATTACACTAAAGAACTCTTTTCAATACTGTATGATACATCCCTCCACTCTAATTTATGAGTTTACTTGACTAAACGCTACGCAACCTCACTATAATCCACTCCACCCTACTCTAATTTATGACACACCAATACACTGTATTTTACTTTACTTCACACTACTTTTATAACGCCACTAAACGCTACTCCACTCTACTGCACTATAAAAGACTTTACTGCGCTTTCTGCCACTGTCCAATCATCCTCTCAATGCATCTCCACTGTACAATACCCTACTGTACTTTATACAACACCACTCTACAACACTCTACTGCTCTGTTTCCAATCTACCCCACTACTTTTTACTACACTGCACGTGACTGTACGACACTCACCTTCATTTTACTGTATAAAAGTACCTTAATAGATAAAATTCAATGCTACAATTTGAAATACCTTCTCATTAAAAACATAAAAACCACTGACATTACATTAAAAAACCAAAGGTTACTGATAAATTATAGTTTGGAAAACTTAATTTATTCTTTACCTACAAACCATACTTAAACTACAAAAACATTAGAAATTCTGAAGTTATAGTTATAACTTTAATTTATAATTTGTACACCGCCTTCACAATATTGTGAGTCTCCGACCTATATACACACCACATTGAAATTACTTACTACAACTCATACGCTTCATACACAGTGTCTCACCTCACTCATCATGCTACATTAACTATGATAATGATAAAAAAAATGAGTGCACCTGTTAATGAACATTACACTGACCTGCACTTTGTGGTGAGCAAATGATGCCTCTTCTTTACTCCTTTTCCTCTCTCTTCTGTGGCCATCATCCAGCTGGATATTAAAATTCAGCCAGACTGTAGTTAAACTGCAGAACCTAAACGATATCCTTCCTTCTCAGCTTCCTTCTTTTCCTTGATGCATTCTCATACTCAGCATCCCTGGCAAAGATATGTTTCTTTCAAGCGCTGTGCGCCAGCATGGATTGAAGAGACCCCTTCTCCATTGCCCAAGATCAAGCGATTCCTCCCAGTAGTCCTAGTGCCACTCTGAATTAAATTATAGCCTTGAAAAGTGTCAAGTTTCTCCTAATGAGGGCCACAGTTAGGATGAAAACAGAAGAAAGAAAAAATCTTCCTTAGCATCCTTATTAAATGTAGATTGAAAGTGAAGATCAAATACGAAAAGATGATCTAAGCACCAAACTCCTCTTGGCATTATATAGCGAGCGTGGTAGAAATCCGTAGGCTGAATCCAGTACTAAATAAAACTATGATCAACAAAAATCAAGGACAAAACTTTAACCAATGGGCAGAGAGTGATCTGAAAAAATCAGGGATAGAATGCTTTACGACACATCCTACTCCTAGATAAGCATGTTTGCATATGTTTCCAACCCAAGGTGGTATCACAGGCCTGAAAATACAAAATGTGCGGGGTTGGGATGTGTTACTGGTCTGTCACTAAGACTCAGGCTTAGCTTGTACAAAGATTGCCTTCACATCCATGAATGTCTGTACTTAATTTAGTGCAAGGACTCTTAAATGTGAAAGAACAGATTATTGTCGTCCCACACAACCCCTCTCAATACATAGCTTGTAAGATGTTGGTACTCTTTGGGCTACAAAGGGGTCGTGAATGCAAAAGTAATTCAAACTTAATGTCATTCTTTATATTATCACACTAAGGCACTGCACTAAGAGAAAGACACTTTGGGGCATATTCTCAAGAATGTGTGATAACCATCACAAAAGTAACTTAACACAACTCTCAACATCGCAGTATTTAGCGGGAAAATGATGCCATGTTAACCAAGTATTCACAACAGGGCGGTACCATGCAATAGTCTCCAGATAACGTGTCAAATGGCCGCGTTAAAACCAATGCCACACCGCAAAAATGCAAAACAAAAACACAAAATAAGCTGCGATGAGGCCAATCACGATACAAAAATCAGCGAAAACCAGTGACAGGCCTGCAATTCACACCTGTCAGGCGGGAAAAATCACCATAAAAGTAAAAAAAAACAAAAAAAAATGCCAAACAACAGCGAAGCACAATGGATGTTGCTGGAGCAAGTACGGAGGAGAACCAGAACCCCACAAGCCCTCGGAGGACCTGCCTGGGACCCCAGGCTCAGGGAAGGCCAAGGAGAAGAAGAGTAGGAAGAAGCGATTCAGTACGCAGGAAAACAGGACCCTGATAACGGAGGTGGTAGAACACCATCAACAACTGTTCGTCACCTCCACTGTGTCATTGGCAACCAAAAATGGACTATGGCAGTCCATTGTGGACAAGGTGAATGCAGTGGGAGTGCTGAAGAGAACAATGGAAGAAGTCAAGAGGCGCTGGAATGACGTCAAGCGCAAAACCAAGCTGAAGCTCGCCAACAACCGGTAGGCAGCAATGCATACTGGAGGTGGAAGTCCTGTGCCACAGGAGGAGCTGGACGATATGGAGGAAATGGGGTCCACAGTCATCAGTGGGGAAACGGTGGCTGGAACCAGGGGACCGGACACTGCTCAACATGACCGGACGCAACAGCAGCAGGGTGAGTAACGACCAGTGACTGGGGGAACGGGGGGAGATGGGCACAATGGCACACATGCACAATTGAGCTGAGCACATCTGCAGACAAACCATGCCCAAGACCCCAACTCCCACAAAGAGACCAATGTACCCAAGTATGCTACATCTCAGCACTGTATAAGCACAGAAGTCAAAGGCATATCGCAGGAAAGGGATAAGGGCCAGCAATATCTGAGCAGCAGGGGCCACTCCCCCAAAATGCAGCACACACTCATAACATGCAGAGCACATCGCCACTGACAACAACGTGGCCCAAACCGCAACACGTCCACAACAGAACACAGGACTCAAGTGGTGCCGACTGGGGGTAGATACTGGCCAATCACAATTGGCAATGCAGGAAAATGTGAGCTGATAATGAAGAAGTACGAACATACACACATCTGTTGTCGAAATATCCACTGTCCCCCATCAAATAGGCAGCACCTCCCAAACTGCCACGATGTACACAGTTAGCAGTCTGTATGTAAACATGTACAATGTGACAAAAACACACATTGTTAAACTGCATCTCTCCTTCACATTGCAGAGGGAGAATCAAAACCTCCTGCAGAGCAGACAGCCTCTCATATCTGATGACGAAGATGACCACCACTGTTTCAACTCCGATGCCCTCCAAGAGTTCATTGACAGCCTCCGCAGCCCACCTCAAGGAGCAGGGCAGCCCAGCTGCAACGAGGATACCCCACCACCTGGACAGACCACAAAGCAGGCAGCACCCACCACCACAGCTGCCTCCCAGGACCTCCACAAAGAACACATGGCTGTCCAACGCCGTATGTTGGGATGCCAGGAGCAGCTAGCTGAACAGGTGCAGGTGGGCTTCGACCGCATGGCAGTCAAACTAGATGCTATACATGGGTGTCTAAGTCCCATCAGGGACCACTCATGGTCCCTAACGGACACCCACAGTCCGCTCCATGCTCTCCAATGGACCATGGCTGACATCGCTGGAGCCCCGACTCAGAAACTAGAACAACTGTCCAGTCAAAGCGGCTCTAGTGATGTCACCTGGGAGTTGGGACACATGCGGAGGTTAATGGAGACCATGGAGCGGGCCAATGCGGAAAGAGCTGCTGCCACGGCTGCACACCAGCGAGTGGTAGCCCGGGTTCCTCAATGACCTCAACACCATCCTCATGGCATTATTGCCACAAGGCCTGGCGCTGATGCATGCTGCTGCTACCACTACATCCACATCTTTTCCCCCTGAAGTGTCAGTGCCACACAGTGAGGCAGACATTCCACCTCCGGCCCCTGAGGTGTCACTGCCACACAGTGCTGGAGAAAGGCCAGCACCACCCACACGTGAGGCACATAGAACAGCAGAGGACGAAGATGCAGATGAAACCGCCTTCGTGGTAAGGATGCAGGCGCATTCATCTCCATCATATGGCCAGTTTCTACTTGGTTCTGCCCTCTGCATCATCATTTTCCACTGTCCCGGATGCACCTTGCAACATTTACCTTGGACCTCGACATGGACTGCCATATAGTGTTTGATCACCACTGACAAAGCAATCAGACTGCGGACTGAACACTTCTTCTTCTTTTGGACTTGTCATTCCCTGAAGGACTCTGGCTGGCCCTCCACGAGCCAACATTGTAAAGTGGGGTTTGCATGGCCCTGTACTGCTCCAGATGCAACACTCCACTGAATGTGCATTAAACATCCCGAAGCACACCGATGTGTTGTGTCTATGGTCTTTCAAGTGTGGAAGTAGGGATGAATGTAGGGTCAGTGAATTACTCTTACGTCCATGTGGCTCATGTCATTGGATTTGGGTCACAGGGTGACACATTGCCAAATGTTACCCGGGTGGTGCTGACGCAGCAACAGGGACACACACATTTGTTACTTTCTTGTCCAGCCCTGTATGAAACAACACCCAGAGCCCCAGGGTCATTGTTCAAACCCTTACGCTGGACTGGCATACGCCAGGCCAGCCCACTCCACTTACGCTCACAGGGGGGACGGCAAGGCTACATGTCCCAGGTCTTCCCTGTAGTGATCTGCTGATCACAGGTCTAGTTGTCAGCATGCCACAGTCACTCCCTCATGGCTGGTATACACCCACACCACACCCACCCAGCACACACGTCACATGACATGTGACCCTGCCAATAAAAAGGGTAAGGCGCATGTGCTCAATGCCATTTCCAACCTCTCTCGGGGTGTATCCATGTGGTGTGCATGTAGGCATGGGGGCCCAGGGGCCTGCAACATCACATTCCGCCGGCCCGGAGGTGACATGATGGTGTCCGCACCTTGATACCCAATCATAGAGGGTCCATGACTTTCGGGGCACAGACTTGGTGGCACCGGATACACTGCAGCTGACACAGGCACACCACAATGGGACGGTGCCTTTCGGTGCACTGAGGTAGGGGCACCTTAAGTGGTTGACCGGGTGTGTAGCCTGCAATGAGGCCCTGTCCTGGCGGTCCGGACTGCTCAGGTTTTGTGTGCCCTGCTGGACCGCAGTGTAGGCCTGAGCCAGCGGACTACGGGGGGCTACCGCCACGTGCCGCCGCCTCCTGGATCACAGAGTTAGTGGCACCTATAAGGCTGAGCGGGTGTGCAGCCTGTGATGTTGCCGGGTGCACTGGTATGTCCTCTGCCATGGCAAAATCAAGACCCAGAATCAAAAGTGACACCTGGTGGACTGTGGAGTGGGGCTGCATGATGTGGAGGGTGCCATGTCCTCGGGCCCGGGCATGTGGCTTGCAGCGGCACGTGGTGGCCCCGCTTTTCTACACGTAGGTGGCAGAAGGTGAGCAGTGAGGCCTGGGTGCGCAGGGGCGGGCATGCACCGCTGGGCGGCGGGAGGGCCTGGGGTGCAGCTGCCTGGGTGCGCAGAGGCAGGCATGCACCGCTGGGCAGCAGGAGGGGCTGGGGTGCAGCTGCCTGGGTGTGCAGGGGCGGGAATGCCCCACTGGGTGGTGGGATGGGCTGGGTTGCAGCTATCTGGGTGGGCAAGGGCGGGCATGTACCGCTGGGCAGCAGGAGGGGTTGGGGTGCAGCTGCCTGGGTGCCAGGGGCGGACAGGCAATGATGTTGTGTGCAATTGTATGTACTGTGCCATTCATGCATCTGGACTCTGTTTCAGTTGACGGGTCTGTCTCAGATGTGGGACCTGGTGAACTGCACTACATACCGGCATGTGGTTGATGACACACCGGTGGCAGAAGGTGAGCAGTGTGGCATGGGTGCGCAGTGTCGGCACTCTCTCTCCCTGTCCATCTCTTCTGTTCTCTGTGTCTCTCTCCCCCTCTCTGTCCATCTATCTTTCTCTCCCCCTCTCTGTCAATCCAACTCTCTCTCCCCCTCTCTGTTCGTTTACCTCTCCCTCCCCCTCTCTGTCCGTCTTTCTCTCTCTCTCCCTCTCTGTCTGTCTTTCTCTCTCTTCCCCGCACTGTCCGTCTTTCTCTCGCTCCCTCTCTTTCTCTCTCTCTGTATCTCCCTCTCTCCTTTGCTCTCTCTCTCTGTCCTTTGATGTGCGCAAGACACAACTTCTCATTATGATTTTTGTCTTGCAGGCTGTGACCTATGGATTGTCCAGGGGGGAACCGCCATGTGTCTTCATTTCTGTTCTGTGTTTATTTGAATACATTTTCATTTGTTAATTTGAAAGTGAATGTGTGATGCTCATTTTCGTGATGACACATGCATGTCACCAGATGTGATTGTGTGAAATCAGGCGGATTATTTGGTACAAGATTCTGTGTAGTTGATGTGGCATGTCTTTGAGCTGGGGAGGGGGTCCGGGGAGGGGGGTCCTGGGGGTGGTGGTGGTGCACGTTGTGGTCCTCTGGGGGCTCCCAGCTGCATGATCAGTGGCTCCATGGCATTTGTTGCCCTTCAGGTGTAGCTCTGGGCTGGGTTCCCTTTTGTGGTACAGGCTGTGGTCTGACTTTACACCAGGTCAGAGCAGGTGTTAATTTCCTGCTGCTAACGCGCCTTATCGCATGTCTTGTGGTCGTATCACTGATCTAGCTGGTCATTGAGAATGTTGCGTAGTGGTGTTGTCGCGACTTTTGGAAGGGGAATGTCTACTCTGCATCTCATTAGCGATAGCTGCGGGGGTCATCTGTGGTGATGGTTTTTGTGGCTTCTATCGCAGGTAAACTGGTGCTATGGGCTGTTAGAACCAGCTTGTGAATGGGGTGATAAATTTACTGCAACATTGGCTGCGTTAAAGTGCTGTTAACTCGGCGATAACTCCTTGAGAATAAGCCCCACTATATTTAAAAGCGCTTTATTTCACAATTCTAATCGTGCTGCTTAGCACCTGTAAAATAACCACTAAGAGTATTATTAAACAGCACTAATGCATGTTGCTAACAAAGAAAATAATATGAATATCTCTAACATAGTGGAAATTTATCATGGCAACCTAACACCCTAAAGCCTACTACTATGCACGATACTAAACGGGCATGGAGTAGCTTTTTGCATCTACAGTTTTTTAGGAGTACTGAGAAGACTCTATACCTGTTTACATCAAGAAGCTGTAGGTATCATTAGTCTGGAGAAGGTGTTCCCTCAACGATAAAACAAACATCATCTAGACTCAGCTCCCCTCCTCTTGGGCTTGGGCTTGGCCTGGTGTTAGCTCTCAGCATAAGATTGGATGCTGTGGAAGTACGACAGTTTGGCGGTCGCTGTCAGTATACTCTGATAGTATCTTGTGCGATAACCAGGGACAAAAGTCCTTTTCAATCGAATGGCCACTTGATGAGTCTTTACTACTGTTGATCGCTGTTGTATCCTATGAGGAGAATTTCTAAGGAATTTCTAACTTAACCTGTGTCCAACAAAATGCTAGTCTTAGATGCTTTTGTGTAAAAAATATAGTAAACATATGTCAATTAAGACTTCATAGTTTATGTTATTATTGTTAAATGACTTTGAAATATCAAGAATGCTTGTCCCAGACTGATGTCACATCAGGTGTTCTTTTCGTTGTCAATTCTGTATTACTTGGCCCCTTCATAGGTTCTTAGAAAGCTAGGGACAGACTACTTCAAATGTCGATATGCCGATGACCAGGCAGAACATGGAGTCTCGTCATGTCCAAAATGGAGTCTGTTCCTAATGGCTTTGCGTTAAAACATATTATCCCCAACTCAATATGAAATTGTGAATTTTCACAATCCAGAACGAGCAGAGATGAACTTGTAAGTTCAATACTCTAAATTTATATAGTATGATCTATGGTGTGGGCACACAGGAAAGCAAATAAGAAATTCTTTTAGGTACAAGAATCCTCACACACCAAGGTGCCATGCTTCAGCATAGGACTCTGCCCTACGCTAGGCGGTTGTGTAATTTTAAGGGCTTGTGTGTCAGTGATAATAGTGGGTGTGGTGTCAGATGGATTAAAACATTCAAATCGACTATAGCTCTCCATATACATGTAGGCCTTTATTTATGGGAAATGGGGGTCTACGGCAAGATTAAAAGGACAAAGACCAGTTTAACCTGAGACTTTCTGTGGTCCCTCTCCTATGGTCGACATGGTTCACCCTCTATTGCCTCATATGGTCAATTAGTGTTTCCCCAGGACCATTTGTTTGAACCCTACTATATACAATTGTTATCAAAACCTATACTGATGTGATTATTCTGATGCACACAGTACTATATGTTTCATACCTCATGAGTCTTTCCTAGTTTGATGACTCACATGTTCCAAGTGATCTATCCCATATTTCAGACCTATCGGCCCCTTTTCGATATTCACTCCAACGTAGCCTTTCAGACCCTTGTCTTTCACCTAGCTGGCAATAACAGCTTGCTCATAGTTCCCCCTGATTCCCCATGTCCCCTGAAATCTGTGTTGTAAAACAAGGGTGTGAAGGCTATGCTGGAGTTTGTATAGTCCATATCCAAAAGAGGCTGATAGGTATCAAATAAGGGGTGCAGACATCAGCGTTCCTGTGCCTTGTTCCGAGTTTGGAGAATGTGGCACCTGGTTGGCACAGCAGCTCAAAGATCTGATTGCTGAAGGGCCTATTGAGTAGACCTGGTAGAACTTTCAATTACGCCAGAGTAATGAAATTAATATTGGTAATTCAGTGTTATTCTTTGACTTGGAATCACCAACAATGTGATTATTCCCAGTCGCATTAACTAATAGTAATATGGGGCAAGAAATCCTGCTGTGAGAGCACATTTAGAGATTGCGACTGGCTGCTCACACTGACCCATTTTAGGAATGGGCTCAAGACCTGCCTCTGTGACTGTGACTGGCAGCAAGCATCTGGATACCCTCTTTGGTGACAAGCTGTGCTCTACAAGTATGACTTGATTGTTTTTGATTTATGTTCTGTTGCATTTAGTGCTATTTTCTTACCTCAAAATGAACACTTGCCTCCACTTTGGATGTGAGTGTGTGTTTTGCACTAAGAAACTGGTGATAAATGCTGGGAGTAATTTGGGAAAATCCTACCCCAAGTGCACATTTAACAAATGTGAGTGGCTGCTCACGTTCGATATTCATGTTCTGTTGCATTTGCCACTATTTTAGTGCAAAATGCATCCTTTTGTCCACTTCAGGGCATTTTGCACTAAAAAAATAGCGCTAAATGTAAAATTACTCTGCTGAGTAATTCTTCTGCATATTCATGCTGAATATTGGGTAATTCTGATTGATTAGGCTACATGGAATTTCGTGAGTTACACCCACATCTACTACTGAGCACACAATTGCGAGGTTAGCTGGGTCTCATGCTATGCATCCACCTATGTGAAGTGAGACTGGCAGTGGCTTTGACATCGTAGCTTGTTACCCTCTGTTTACCCTTATGATAGTTTCTGGCTGCCTGAAGGGGCAACTAGACTTTAGAGAGACAAGGCTCATACAGCGTGGCTGTCGAAGCCGACCCTCTTTGGTGGGAGCAAAAGACGCACAACTGGGCCTGTGGTATGAGAACATTGAAGCATCACTGTTGGACCTGGCATTCTGTGTAAGTTCATCCCTAAATGTTTTGCCTTCTCTCCTCCTGTTTTATGAATGCGTTTTTGTTGGCATTTAGCACTTTGTGTTCTTTACTACTGCTAACCAGTGCTAGAATACTTGTGGTCTTTACTTTAAACCTAGTAAATTTGGCTTACATCCGGTCGTCACATTTAATTTATGTGAGAAGTTGGCCTGCTATATGATGTCCACTAATTAAAGTGGGCACCTTACACCAGTCCAAACAACCCTTATGGTGATTTAAGAGGTCAAAGAGAACCTTAGAAAGCTATCCAAGTGGTAGCTGTGGAAAGCAGCCATCAGGCTTAGTGTTGAAGGAATGTTAAGCAGCTTGTTTTACCAGAATACAACCGTAATGTATTGGTTAAATGAGAGGAGAACCACAAAATAGTTATAAAAATATATATTTATTATTATAATACACCTTAAATACCTCACAGTATCTGCTACGCACGACAAACACAAAGCGCACAATACTGTAGCACAGAAACAAATGTAAGTAGCACGAATACACAGTGGGCTCCAGGGGAGACCTAACCATATATTAAAATAGTGGTATAAGAACCATGACTTGAGTCAAGACACTGTCTAGAAGTTGTAGAATCACTGGCCTCAAGGAACCACCCAAGGTGAGTAGACCCCATGGAGAACAGGTGCAGTGTAAGAACATGAACGCATGCTACTTACAATTCAATGGGAAAGTTGTGGTTGCAGTTTTTGTGTTTAAGGACCCTTCCCAGTGGATTACGAAGATACCCTTTAGAACATATAAGGTTGGAAAGCCACCCCACCCTTGGATACCGAAGTGCCAGACTTACCAATACCAGGGAAGCCGGGATCATAGGGTCAAAGTGGTGTCAGAAACTGCCGTCTTTCTGAATGGGAGTCTTCAAAGAAAGGCCACTGCTGGAAAGAAGAAAGGAGTCAGGTGGAACCCACAGGTGGATTCTCGAAGTAAGGAACCTAAAAGCAGAGGGGACAGAGTCTGGGTCACTCAGGAGTGACTAGGGGCTCAGTAGACGAATGCCCACCGATGTCAGGTGCTTCAGGTGTGAAGATGGAGACCTTGACTCTGCAGCCATGGGGACCAATACAAAAGGGGCCCCCTGAGAAAGATTTGGGGCAGACGTCAGGGGAAAATTACACTACTGCAAAGGAAAGAGTCCACCCAAATGAATCAAAAAATGGCCCACAAAGAGTCCACTGATTTAAATGCACAACATAGAGCTCACCAATAGGCGACCAACTGGCCACAGGGTGGATTAAACTTCAAGTGTAAATGTACAAAATCTTTATGTTCTTATTCATATTTTCTTTGCACACATTTTATCCAAGGTACTTGATAACATAATACATAAGTTCATTAATTCATAAAACAAGATCAATAAATACACATAATATAAAGACCCCACATCAACCTCTCATTATACATCTTCCATCTTCTCATCCAATCACACACAAACATCCACTTCAACATCAATGCTGGATTACTTTATGTCTCCCTATACACAAAACCTACTGCGAAAAATACGCTCCTTGAGTATGGAAGTTTCCATCCGCGCAGTCAGCGTGACTCCATTCCCTTTAGTCAATTTCTCAGACTAAGGAGAAATTGCTCTCTCTTGAGTGATTTTCTCCTACAGTCTGATATCTTGAAGGAGAAGTTGTCCCGGAGGGGATACCCTCGTCGTTTGATCAGGGACTCGTTTAAGAGAGCGAGATATTTTAACAGGGATAGCATGTTCCTTGAGCGAGATCGCACTAACTCTGACTGCTTAGTGTGCATCACTAAACACTCGGCGATGAATAACAAACTCCGACAAGTAGTCAACTCCCTGTGGTACATCCGTAATGCGAATGACTCTGAAAAACAGATACCAAAACCTATCTTCGCCTTTCACCTCCGCTTTTCGGTTGCACCAGCCGTGAGTTCGGCTGGCCCTGGGTGGAATGGTGTTTTTTCTATTAATTTGGGCTGCCAGAAATGCCGCTAACAGATACTGTCGACCGAGTGAGGTCGTTGCTTAGACAAAGCAGGAGTGTCTCTCTAATGCGTGGGGCACTCACAGGTGTGGAGCGGCAGGCGAGGGGACACAGGGCCACAGCAGATGCAGCTGTTATTTAATTTCAATGATGGGTGCGCCATGAACATTGCGATTGGCAAGAAACAACGGAAATGAAGACGCCCCATCGCGGGTCCTTCATTGGCCAAGGATACACCTATTAAATGGCAGGACTGTTCAAAAGACTGTGGCTAATCATCGACGGCTTTTCCGCACTGATGAAGGCAGAAGCCAGAAACGCGTCTGCGGATATGACAAAGCCCCCTAATGCCCCGAGTGTGCACCGAAGTTGCCGTGTGTTTGTTGATCTTTTAAGCGGTTCCACCTCCGCTTTTCGGTTGCACCTGCCGTGAGTTCGGCTGGCCCTGGGTGGAATGGTGTTTTATATATATATATATATATATATATATATATATATATATATATATATATATATATATATATCCTCCGCTTGGCTCCCTTTCCCCTCGTAAGGCGCTGCTTTTCCCGATCGCGTTTCTCCTGCGGCAGAGCCAGCCGCTGACAATTCAAATAGGGTTTCCCCGATTCCGGGGATGCGTGGAGTCGCAGAAAAGAAAGGACTATCAATCGCTTAGTTGCTTTGTGGTGATGTTTATTTTGCTTTACAAATCCATGGGGGGTCAAACAGAAAACAACCGACGCGTTTCGGCAGCGTCTGCTGCCTTGGTCACGGTCAGTTTGGTGCTTGGGACTCGCAGTCTTAAAGGGACAACGTATATTTTAAAACACACCTTTTTTTGGCCAAGTCCACCCACTTACGCTAAGCATTTTGGGACATGTGGTTTTTTGGCCATCCCTATTGGTTTCTCTAATTTACAACCAAAGTTTATGGCAAAATTAAGGGAGTGTGCCGTTGTGCCCATGAATAATACAGTTGATTTTGTCAAACTTTAAATTATAAAACAAGGCAATCAATTAGCATTCACCATTCATGATGGAATATAGTGCAATCAATGATCGAAACTGGGAATACTGCCCTCCAGTGGGCTATTCACGAATTGCCCATTCAGTTTCTATGTCCAAGTACAGCCCTCCAGTGGGCAAACTTATTGAAAGTTACCAACAAACCAAAACAATCAATAAACTGTGAGCTATTTACAAGGGTGAGAAAAATTGTGAGGTTGTGGTGAGTGAGGGGACAAATTATATTCAAGTGAATCATGGTGGCAGGATGACATTGTATGGAAGGTTTAAAAGTTCATAGTTTTAGAATTTCTGCAATCATATTTACAAATGTATGTACAATTCCTCTGACTGGTTCAGCCCGAAAGGTGTCATTGTCCTGAAGCTCAAAATATGTTTGGATTCTTTTTGTCGAAGGGATTTCTCATGATGACCACCCCTTACTGACAAATTCATGGTTTCAATGCCCCAAAAGCTAAGTTGTTTCCAATCACCATTGCGACTCAGTTCCATGTGCTTTGCAATTGCGTTGGCCCTGTCCTTGTGGACAGTGGCCCGAACATGTTCCAGTATTCGTTTTTTGAGCTCGCAGATTGTGCTACCTATGTACCTCATCTTGCAAGGACACTCAATCATATACACAGTGTATTTACTGTTGCATGTAATGCATTCCTTGATTTTCCAGCTTTTGTTGTTCGGCATGGTTATTGTTGTGGTTGGTTTTGCAATTTCGCAGACCTTGCAATTATAACATTTTACAAACCCTTTGGTTTGTAACCATGGCTTTCCTTTCCTGTTTGATTGAAAATGACTGTGGATCAACTGGTCCTGGAGATTTCTGGCCCTTCTGTATGTTAGGATGGGATGGTTTCCCATTCTTTTGCCTATCACTGGGTCCAATTGTAGGAGCTTCCAATTTCTTTTGAGTATTTGATTTACCTGCTTGGATTCACTGCTGTAGTCTGTAATGAATCTGATTGGTTCTTCCTCAGTTGTTGATTGGGATTCCTTTGGTGTTAGGCAGTCTTCTCTTCTAGTTAGGTTGGCCCTTTCCCAACATTTCCGTGTGGATTGTTGATTGTACTGTCTTTTATGGAAGCGTTGCATAGCGTTTTTGCTCTGTTTTTGCCACTCTTGTTCCTCACTACATATCCTTCTCAGGCGTAAAAATTCCCCATACGGAATACTTGATATGAGTGATTTTTGATGAAAGCTCGTGGCCTCCAAAGTTGCATTTGTTGCGGTGTCTTTGCGATGAAGGGTGGTTTCTATCCGGTTGTTTTTCACATATACCTCAGTATCCAGGAAAACAGCTTTGTCCTTATTGATGTTGTGGGTGAATTTTATGCCCGGTGTGCTAGTGTTTAGTATCTGGAAGTATTCTAGGAATTTCTCCTCTCCCCCATTCCATACAATGAACAAATCGTCTATGAATCTCTTCCAGACCTTGATATGTTGTGTGAATGGGTGAAGGCTCTCATCCCATGCAATTTTTTCCTCCCACCATCCCATGGCGGTGCAGGCATAGTTCGTTCTGAATGAAAAGCCCATAGCGGCCCCATTTTTCTGTTTGTACACTGTCTCGCCAAACATGAAAATGTTATTTATAGTAGGTACTGGATCATTTCCAAAAGCATGTTATTGTGATGTTGGTAATGAATGTTGCGTTCCATAAAGATGTGTTTACAGGCCCTGATGCCCATATCATTGTCAATATTTGTGTACAATGAAACTACATCCATTGTGATCATGATGTAGTCTGGTTGCCATTCAATTTGGTTTAGGTGACACAGGAAGTCGGTGGTATCCTTTATATATGATTTCAGGCGTTTCACATGGGGATTCAGGTAGAAATCAATGAAATTGGATAAAGGTTCCAATAAGGAGCCGTTTTACGCCTGAGAAGGATATGTAGTGAGGAACAAGAGTGGCAAAAACAGAGCAAAAACGCTATGCAACGCTTCCATAAAAGACAGTACAATCAACAATCCACACGGAAATGTTGGGAAAGGGCCAACCTAACTAGAAGAGAAGACTGCCTAAAACCAAAGGAATCCCAATCAACAACTGAGGAAGAACCAATCAGATTCATTACAGACTACAGCAGTGAATCCAAGCAGGTAAATCAAATACTCAAAAGAAATTGGAAGCTCCTACAATTGGACCCAGTGATAGGCAAAAGAATGGGAAACCATCCCATCCTAACATACAGAAGGGCCAGAAATCTCCAGGACCAGTTGATCCACAGTCATTTTCAATCAAACAGGAAAGGAAAGCCATGGTTACAAACCAAAGGGTTTGTAAAATGTTATAATTGCAAGGTCTGCGAAATTGCAAAACCAACCACAACAATAACCATGCCGAACAACAAAAGCTGGAAAATCAAGGAATGCATTACATGCAACAGTAAATACACTATGTATATGATTGAGTGTCCTTGCAAGATGAGGTACATAGGTAGCACAATCAGCGAGCTCAAAAAACGAATACTGGAACATGTTCGGGCCACTGTCCACAAGGACAGGGACAACGCAATTGCAAAGCATATGGAACTGAGTCACAATGGTGATTGGAAACAACTTCGCTTTTGGGGCATTGAAACCATGAATTTGTGGGGGCGCTAGAGGGCGCACTGCGGAATGGCCGCACTGTCGTGAGGCTCCCGCTGCCCGGAGCTATTATCCGCCTAGGTATCCTGATTACCATCGCTGCGCCCTGAACTGACCCCACGGTTCGGTTGGGATATCGGCTGGCCACCCACGGTCCAACTCCTGAGCCATTCAAAGGTTGCTGGCCGAAGTTACGAGGGTCCCAAGTTTCTCCGACTCGCGCTCTGGAAGTCTGATGCCCTCTTGCCCGGCGTCACTGTTCGTGCCAGTCCGGGGCTCTGCACGTGGGGTGTAGGCCTAGCTCCGCCCTTCTCCGCCAGGCCCGATCGCTGGCCGGGCTAGACGCTTGGCTCTCCCTTGATGTCGGACTTATCTCTCGGCTCTCCCATCTGCCTGTCCAGATACCATCGGCAACGGATTTAATACTTGGATTCTGAGGGTTTGCCCCCTTGGGCTGGGAACGACGACGGCCTTTACTCATCGGTGGGAGTGGCGGGGCGTGCTGGCCTGCTCGTGCCCCCACGATTCGAGCTGCTTTCTGCTTGGCCGGGTCCCTTGTCCGACCTGTATCCTGACTCCCATTTGCCTCGTCCCCCTTCTGTACCACCGTTATGGGGAAGCCGGACACTAAACAGTCCAAACTGTCCTTTGACTCTGGAGGGGCCAGGCGTGGGGCGCGTTCGCTCCAGGAAGCTGGGACTTCGCGGTCCCCCCCCCCCGAATGTCGCTGAGAGTGTCCCGCACCCACCTCCACCGGACTTCGCCCAAATGATGCAGGAGATGAGGCAGGGGTTCGCCACTATAGTGGACAAAGTGGACAAGATATCGTCGCGCATGGATGCGGTCGTTCAGAAATTGGACGTGCATGAGGAGCGCTTGACGGCGGCAGAACAGCGCATTTCGGACCATGATGACACGGCGGCCACCCATACCACCCAACTGGCGAGAATGGACAATATCTTGCGTGTCATTGCCGCCAAGAACGAGGAGTTGGAGGCGAGGAGTAGGCGCAACAACGTACGCATTGTAGGTGTACCGGAGTCCACGAATGTGGGCAAAATGGAGACTTATGTGGAGAGGCTACTGGTGGGCGCCATTGGGACGGAAGTTTTCTCGTCCCAGTTCATCGTCGAGAGAGCGCATCGGACGTTGGGACCTCGTCCGGCCTCTGGGGCTGCACCGCGTCCCATCATTGCGCGCCTCTTGAATTATCGTGATCGAGACGCTGCTCTTCAGGCTGCCCGCATTAACAGGGCTCTCTCCTTCGAAGGGGTGTCTTTCACCATGTACCCCGACTTCACACCGATGGTACAGGACCAGCGTCGGAAGTTCTTGGGGGTGAAAAGGAAGCTTCGGGACCTTCAAGTGGACTACGCCTTGCTTTATCCGGCTAAACTTAGAGTGACGCATCAGGCTAAACAACATTTTTTCACCAACCCACAGCATGCTGAGGACTTTGCGAAGCGCCTCCAGCGCGAGCGCGCTGCTGCGGATCGTGGTGACGATCGAGATCCGGAGGGTGAACATTCGGCTGCTGAGGAGGAGGTCGCCTGATTCTGGTGACTTTGGACTTTGTCTATCTTCTTCCCGGTTTTTGTAGTATTGTGGACATGTAACTTTTGTATTGAGACCTGCTGGCTTCCTTCTCAGTATTTGCGGCCTAGCTATTGTCCGTTTTTGATTTTTTTGCTGATGCGTGGGTTGTGTCTGTATTGTGATGAGTGAGTGCGTTTTGCTGTTTCTGTGGGGTTGGGATGGCACCGCAGGATGGTGTTATGGGATGTCGCGCTCTGGGCACCCACCCCCCCGCGCTGCGCCTGGGGTCGCCTGATACTCGTTGGCGCGGACACTGGCGTGGCGTGAGGGAGTGGCGTCGTGCACCTCTGGAAGGTTCCCCGGAGGGTGTGCCCCATGTTTACCTTTTGTTTGGATTCTAGTCCTATGTTGGTTGACTGGTTGTGTGTTGAGGGATGGGGGGGGGGGGTGTATGTGGCCTGATAGTTGGGGTGGTGTCAGGTGGGTGGATGGGGGGGGGTTGAAGCTGTCCATGTCTGTTTGCCTGGGACTTTTGGTTCGCTTTGGTAGCTGCTACTGTTGTTTGAGTGCACGGATATGTCGTGGCGCCCGCTGTCCGGGCTGTTCCACTTTCCTATCTTACGGGACGGGTTCTAGGATCCGTGCTCCCGTCCATTTTGGGCCCGAGTGCGCCGGCCGCCATTTTAGGCTGCCACGTGCCGGGGCGCACTCTGTGAGCGTAGCACGTGTGCGAGATGTGGGCCGTGTGAAATGGCTTGGCGGCGCGTGGCGCGTAGTCTGTCCTGAGTGCTTGCTGCGTGGATGGGTCGGTTGGGGGGGAGTTGTTGTGTTCTTGTTTGGTTGTTTTGGAGATGACTGGGAAATGTATGGAGTGTATGTGGAGGTCTGCCCGTGCCCTGGGGTGTGGACCTATCGTTGGCTGTTGCTGGTAGTTGGATGCCCTGTATTTGGTTATAGGGTCCTGTGGGGCCCTTACTTTATGTGATGTCGACTGCTGTTGTAGATCAGATATCGATTTTGTCCTGGAATGTACGGGGCCTTAATGATGCCAGGAAGTGTCGCAGTGTGACACAGTATTTGGACAGGCATGCTATTCATGTTGCTTTTCTCCAGGAGACGCATCTGCGCCCCGCTCCCTCCCCCACTTTCGGCGGAAGGTGGGCTGCAGCCAGGGGGTTTGCTTCATACTCTTCTTATGCTCGTGGGGTTGTCATCCTTGTTAAGAGGTCGCTTGCATTTCAGGAACTTGGATCTATGGGGGACCCTGAGGGGCGCTATGTGCTGCTGTGGGGACGGATTGGGCAGGACACTATACTGTTTGTTAATTGCTATGCTCCCAATGTTGATACGCCAATCTTTTTTGTCACTCTGTGGGGTCATGTTCTTGCTGTGGATGCTACTCACATTGTGTGGGGGGGTGATTTTAATTTTGCATTTCAGGCCCAGTTGGACAGATCGGAGGGTAGCCCTCAGTACAATGTACAGGCTAGGGATGTGCTGCGGGGGATAGTGGAGGAGGCTGGGATGGTTGACAGCTGGAGGTACACCCACCCTGCCACTAGGGAGGGCACTCATTACACCACACATGCTCGTTCATGGGCAAGACTGGACTATGTATTTCTCTCTAGAGGGTTGGTGGCTGGCCTAAGGGGGGCCACACATTTGGCTCGGACGTATTCAGATCACTGTCCGGTGAAGGTTGATTTGTCCGTCCCCGGGTTACACAGGCCGCGCCCGCCTTGGCGTTTGTTTCCGACTGCTTTGCTTGACCCGGTGTTCAAGGAGGAACTCGGTGCGGAGGTGGAGGCGTTCTTCCCTAGAAACAAGGGCTCTGTGGAAAGCATTGAGGTCATTTGGGAGGCATTCAAGGTTACGATCCGGGGTGTCACTATTTCTAAAAGTTGTGGAGTACTCCGTCTGATTGTTCGGACCCTCGAGAGGTTGGAGGCTGACTTGCGAGACTTGGAGCGCAGGATGCAGGTGACATCGGACCCCGCTCTTTTGGCACAGTTCCGCACTAAGCTCTCCGAGTATGAGGAGGAGGCTGCTCGAGAGGCTAAGCACAGGGGGAAATACTGGACGGCGAGGCGATACTGCGAAGGGGAGCGGCCCGGTAAGGTCCTCGCTGCCCTTACTAGACATCCTAGGCATGGGTCGGACGTGTTGGAATTGGTGTCTCCGGATGGCGCTCGCTGTCGAGACACTTCGGAGATTCAGCGCACTTTTATTGATCACTACGCACACCTTTACACGACACAGCAGACGGGTGAGACTCGATACGGTGGCTTCCTCGATGAGTTGGCGCTTTGTTGGCTATCGGATGGTCATCGGGAGTTCTTAGGCAGGCCCCTGGAGGTGGAGGAGGTCAGGAATGCCATCATGTCTCTTTTTAATGGGAAGGCCGCCGGGCTGGATGGCCTTCCTGCTGAATTTTATAAGTGTTATATTGACATCATGGCCCCTGTGCTCCGTGAGGTGTTTGAGGAGTCTCTGGAGGAGGGACGCCTACCGGGCTCCATGCGGGAGGTCGCCATCACGTCGCTGCTCAAGCCGGGTATGGATCCACTGGATGTGGGCTCCTACAGGCCCCTCTCATTGCTCAACTGCGATGTTAAAATTCTCGCGAAGGTCTTGGCGGTGAGATTAGCCGAACTCATGCCCGTTATCGTGTTGCCTGATCAGTCGGGATTTGTGCCCGGCCGCGCCACCTCTCACAATCTTCGCACTTTGTTTTCGCTTGTGTCGACCATCGATCCCACTGTCCCGGTTGCCGCTATCTTTCTTGATGCCACTAAGGCGTTTGACTCTGTCGAGTGGGGCTACCTTATTGATGTTCTTTGTCGGATGGGTTTCCCCAGGATTTTCATCTCTTGGGTTAAGCTTTTATATACTGATCCGATGGCGAGGGTAGTAGTGAATGGGGTGCTGTCCCCCTCGTTCCCTCTCACGAGAGGGACCCGACAGGGTTGCCCCCTCTCACCCCTCTTGTTTGCTATCGCCATTGAGCCGCTAGCCTGTAGGATACGTCAGTTTCATCAGCAGAGCGCCTTTAATTGTCTTCAGCGACAGGTCGGCATTTCTTTATACGCCGATGATGTCACACTCTATGTCAAGGACCCTGAGAACAACCTTAATTCGCTCCTGCGGGAGCTGGTCGCTTTTGGAGGTGTCTCCGGGGTTCATTTCAACTGGCGGAAATCTCAATTTTTCCCCCTCACAGCTGCGGTGGCCAGGTTTCCCCTTGACTACCCTCTTGAATGGTGTGACTCGGAGTTGCGATATCTCGGTATTGTTGTATCCTTGGATAGGGGAGACGCGGTTCGGCTCAACTATGGTGTGGCCATTACTAAACTGGCGGATGATGTCACCAGGTGGATGTCTTTACCTCTCTCCATGGCCGGCAGGGCGTCTCTTATCAAGATGGTGGTTCTGCCCCGCTTTCTTTATCTCTTTCAAAACCTCCCATATCATCCTGGTGCTTATTTCTTTCGTAGACTTCGTTCTGAGCTTCTGCGATTGTTCTGGGGGGGCAAGCAGCCACGGGTGGCCTGGGCTACCCTTACGTTGCCTTATGCTGATGGCGGTTTCGACGTCCCTGATTTTGAACTCTATTATCTCAGCGCTCAGGCGCATTATGCCTATCATTGGATGCGCCCCACGCCATTCATGCCCCAGATTGCTGCTGAGCATTGGGTCGCCCACCCGCTCCCACTGGAGGGGATGGTTTTGGGCAAGGTGTCAGATGTGGAAACGCCCCGCACGACGGTGACATGCACGGTGGATGCTTGGAAGCGGATGGCTCGTTTGCTAGACGTTTCCTTTCTCTACTCGCCGGCCTTGCCTCTGGCTTATCATCCGGATCTGTCGCTGTTGTTGGAGACGGGGTTTCAGCGAATGTGCAAGCGGCTAGGTATCCTCACGTGGGGCGACTTGTTTCATGAAGGTGCCTTCCGTACGCAGGCTCATTTCTTTGGTTCGGCTGCTTGCTCCCCTCTAGACCTGTTCTACTTTGTCCGCCTGCGGCAGGGCATGCGTGCTCTGCTACCGGACTACCCTTCGGAGCCTGGGGTAACCCTCCCCCTCCATGTGCTGCTGGTTTTAGATGGGCGACACCTGGTGTCGAAGTTATACGGGGCTATTCGCCGACAGCGATCGGTCCCGACCAATCGGGTGCGCGAGCAGTGGGTTGCCGAATTGGGTGCTCCTATTACAGACGAGCAGTGGAAATATTGTTGCGGGCTCACGGCCAATGTCTCTTCTAGTTGTCGCCTTAAGATTATCCATTACAAGTTTGTTCAGAGGTACTACTATACCCCGGCAAGGAAACTGCGGTTTCATTTGGCGGAGGATGACAGGTGTGCTAGGTGTCGAGCGGAAGGCGCTGACTTTTTGCATTTGGCTTGGAGCTGTGCGGGGGTTTTGGAATATTGGACTCAGGTTCATGAAGCCCTGCAGGTTATGGCGGAGGATGGGGTGGCGTTTGACCCCTTAGTGATGTTACTTGGCTTCTCTAAGGACGTACCTGCCTCTCACCGTAGATTTGTTGACGTGGCCCTGTTGTTGGCTAAGCGTAGGGTTGCTTGTTGCTGGGGTCGTGGTAGGACGCCGCGCTTTCAAGACTGGGTGACTGACCTCATTTACTGTCAGGATCAGTATAATATCTATTCTGACTTGATGCCTGTTCGATGCAGACCAAGGGATTTTTGGAGTCCGCTCGTGAGGGGATAGGCTGATGACAACGTGATGGGCTGGGATTTTACACGATACCTGCTGTTTTTCTGATATCGGGGGGGGGGGGCTGACTGTCTCCTTTTCCTGCGAGCTATTGGGGGGTGGGAGTCTCCCTTCGGACAGGTATTTTATCGGGAATCCAGATTGTATCCCTATGCGGCACCCATCTATCCAGTGCTCCTCATACTTGTGTCCCCTCTGGCTCACGTGTTCTCCGCTAATGTACTGTATTCATATTGCATTGTCTTATTGGCTCGCCTGCCCATGCTGGATCATTGTATTTTAATATCCCCTGCACATTTCGTTGTTGCTCCTCGTATTGACTGATGCCCTGCCCTGTACTTCCTCGTGTCTCCTTCTTTATTTCTTTTTTGTATGCTTTCTAGGCACTGACGTACCACTGTAATGGCCGAATGTGACTGTATGTTTTGAATGTACACTTCCCTTGTACCCGCTTGTCTCCAAATAAAGGTTTAAAAAAAAAAAAAAAAACCATGAATTTGTCAGTAAGGGGTGGTCATCATGAGAAATCCCTTCGACAAAAAGAATCCAAACATATTTTGAGCTTCAGGACAATGACACCTTTCGGGCTGAACCAGTCAGAGGAATTGTACATACATTTGTAAATATGATTGCAGAAATTCTAAAACTATGAACTTTTAAACCTTCCATACAATGTCATCCTGCCACCATGATTCACTTGAATATAATTTGTCCCCTCACTCACCACTACCTCACAATTTTTCTCACCCTTGTAAATAGCTCACAGTTTATTGATTGTTTTAGTTTGTTGGTAACTTTCAATAAGTTTGCCCACTGGAGGGCTGTACTTGGACATAGAAACTGAATGGGCAATTCGTGAATAGCCCACTGGAGGGCAGTATTCCCAGTTTCGATCATTGATTGCACTATATTCCATCATGAATGGTGAATGCTAATTGATTGCCTTGTTTTATAATTTAAAGTTTGACAAAATCAACTGTATTATTCATGGGCACAACGGCACACTCCCTTAATTTTGCCATAAACCTTGGTTGTAAATTAGAGAAACCAACAGGGATGGCCAAAAAACCACATGTCCCAAAATGCTTAGCGTAAGTGGGTGGACTTGGCCAAAAAGAGGTGTGTTTTAAAATATACGTTGTCCCTTTAAGACTGTGAGTCCCAAGCACCAAACTGACCGTGACCAAGGCAGCGGACGCTGCCGAAACGCGTCGGTTGTTTTCTGTTTGACCCCCCATGGATTTGTAAAGCAAAATAAACATCACCACAAAGCAACTAAGCGATTGATAGTCCTTTCTTTTCTGTGACTCCACGCATCCCCGGAATCTGGGAAACCCTGTTTGAATATATATATATATATATATATATATATATATATATATATATATATATATATATATATATATATATATATATATATATATATATATATATATATATATATATATATATATATATATATATATATATATATATATATATATCTTCGCTCCAACTTGCCCTTGCTTGAACAGCACACAAACACGTAGGTAGGTGGCAAACCTTTATTTCTTGGGTACAACTTGTCTGTTGCAGGCAGCTTTAATCCGACAGTCAGTTACGCGATGAGCCTGACGCGTTTCAACATTTTCTTCCTCAGAGGCATTCGCTTGGCTGATTGTGTGCACCTGGTACTGTTATTCACACCACGTTGATGTCACGCCCCTAATGCAGTGGGAGCATTGTGGGAGAAGTAGTCCAGGTTAATTTCATATCCTATGGTGGCACTAATGTCTGTCAATGTTTTCCAGCCCTCAGATGGGCCCTGCTAGCAATGTCCAGTTTAAATCCCTCCTTTGTGTTCCGCAATGCAGCTCGATATTTATCAGCCACGCGGCTCCCGGTTATGGGGTGGTGCAGGTTCGGCGGCAGGACCACCGCCCAAATATCTTCGCTCCAACTTGCCCTTGCTTGAACAGCACACAAACACGTAGGTAGGTGGCAAACCTTTATTTCTTGGGTACAACTTGTCTGTTGCAGGCAGCTTTAATCCGACAGTCAGTTACGCGATGAGCCTGACGCGTTTCAAAATTTTCTTCCTCAGAGGCATTCGCTTGGCTGATTGTGTGCACCTGGTACTGTTATTCACACCACGTTGATGTCACGCCCCTAATGCAGTGGGAGCATTGTGGGAGAAGTAGTCCAGGTTAATTTCATATCCTATGGTGGCACTAATGTCTGTCAATGTTTTCCAGCCCTCAGATGGGCCCTGCTAGCAATGTCCAGTTTAAATCCCTCCTTTGTGTTCCGCAATGCAGCTCGATATTTATCAGCCACGCGGCTCCCGGTTATGGGGTGGTGCAGGTTCGGCGGCAGGACCACCGCCCAAATATCTTCGCTCCAACTTGCCCTTGCTTGAACAGCACACAAACACGTAGGTAGGTGGCAAACCTTTATTTCTTGGGTACAACTTGTCTGTTGCAGGCAGCTTTAATCCGACAGTCAGTTACGCGATGAGCCTGACGCGTTTCAAAATTTTCTTCCTCAGAGGCATTCGCTTGGCTGATTGTGTGCACCTGGTACTGTTATTCACACCACGTTGATGTCACGCCCCTAATGCAGTGGGAGCATTGTGGGAGAAGTAGTCCAGGTTAATTTCATATCCTATGGTGGCACTAATGTCTGTCAATGTTTTCCAGCCCTCAGATGGGCCCTGCTAGCAATGTCCAGTTTAAATCCCTCCTTTGTGTTCCGCAATGCAGCTCGATATTTATCAGCCACGCGGCTCCCGGTTATGGGGTGGTGCAGGTTCGGCGGCAAGACCACCGCCCAAATATCTTCGCTCCAACTTGCCCTTGCTTGAACAGCACACAAACACGTAGGTAGGTGGCAAACCTTTATTTCTTGGGTACAACTTGTCTGTTGCAGGCAGCTTTAATCCGACAGTCAGTTACGCGATGAGCCTGACGCGTTTCAAAATTTTCTTCCTCAGAGGCATTCGCTTGGCTGATTGTGTGCACCTGGTACTGTTATTCACACCACGTTGATGTCACGCCCCTAATGCAGTGGGAGCATTGTGGCAGAAGTAGTCCAGGTTAATTTCATATCCTATGGTGGCACTAATGTCTGTCAATGTTTTCCAGCCCTCAGATGGGCCTTTTCGCACGCAATTGAAGGTGCATCCATTCAGGAAAGGAAAGGGATATGGAACTAACATCCCCAACATGCACCTCACTGACTTTGAACTGTCCATGAGGAAGTGCAAACGAAACGCGTCGGACTCTAAAAGGTCAGGTGTTCATGATTAACTCTGCCTACGCATTTCCATACCAATAAAAGGCTGATGGGTAAAAGCTTCTCACTTTCGTGTGCCGCTCATTGTTGGACAACACCCGTGGAGCTTCATGTATAGGCGGCCGTCCTGCCGCCGAGCTGGCACCACCCCCTAGGAGGGGGCCACTGAGTTCGTTGGGAAGAGGAGCTCGTGAGGTGGGAGAGTGAGCATGGATTTAGGACGTGCTGCAGCAGAGGGGCTCATTCGGAGCCTTTTCGCACGCAATTGAAGGTGCATCCATTCAGGAAAGGAAAGGGATATGGAACTAACATCCCCAACATGCACCTCACTGACTTTGAACTGTCCATGAGGAAGTGCAAACGAAACGCGTCGGACTCTAAAAGGTCAGGTGTTCATGATTAACTCTGCCTACGCATTTCCATACCAATAAAAGGCTGATGGGTAAAAGCTTCTCACTTTCGTGTGCCGCTCATTGTTGGACAACACCCGTGGAGCTTCATGTATAGGCGGCCGTCCTGCCGCCGAGCTGGCACCACCCCCTAGGAGGGGGCCACTGAGTTCGTTGGGAAGAGGAGCTCGTGAGGTGGGAGAGTGAGCATGGATTTAGGACGTGCTGCAGCAGAGGGGCTCATTCGGAGCCTTTTCGCACGCAATTGAAGGTGCATCCATTCAGGAAAGGAAAGGGATATGGAACTAACATCCCCAACATGCACCTCACTGACTTTGAACTGTCCATGAGGAAGTGCAAACGAAACGCGTCGGACTCTAAAAGGTCAGGTGTTCATGATTAACTCTGCCTACGCATTTCCATACCAATAAAAGGCTGATGGGTAAAAGCTTCTCACTTTCGTGTGCCGCTCATTGTTGGACAACACCCGTGGAGCTTCATGTATAGGCGGCCGTCCTGCCGCCGAGCTGGCACCACCCCCTAGGAGGGGGCCACTGAGTTCGTTGGGAAGAGGAGCTCGTGAGGTGGGAGAGTGAGCATGGATTTAGGACGTGCTGCAGCAGAGGGGCTCATTCGGAGCCTTTTCGCACGCAATTGAAGGTGCATCCATTCAGGAAAGGAAAGGGATATGGAACTAACATCCCCAACATGCACCTCACTGACTTTGAACTGTCCATGAGGAAGTGCAAACGAAACGCGTCGGACTCTAAAAGGTCAGGTGTTCATGATTAACTCTGCCTACGCATTTCCATACCAATAAAAGGCTGATGGGTAAAAGCTTCTCACTTTCGTGTGCCGCTCATTGTTGGACAACACCCGTGGAGCTTCATGTATAGGCGGCCGTCCTGCCGCCGAGCTGGCACCACCCCCTAGGAGGGGGCCACTGAGTTCGTTGGGAAGAGGATCTCGTGAGGTGGGAGAGTGAGCATGGATTTAGGACGTGCTGCAGCAGAGGGGCTCATTCGGAGCCTTTTCGCACGCAATTGAAGGTGCATCCATTCAGGAAAGGAAAGGGATATGGAACTAACATCCCCAACATGCACCTCACTGACTTTGAACTGTCCATGAGGAAGTGCAAACGAAACGCGTCGGACTCTAAAAGGTCAGGTGTTCATGATTAACTCTGCCTACGCATTTCCATACCAATAAAAGGCTGATGGGTAAAAGCTTCTCACTTTCGTGTGCCGCTCATTGTTGGACAACACCCGTGGAGCTTCATGTATAGGCGGCCGTCCTGCCGCCGAGCTGGCACCACCCCTTAGGAGGGGGCCACTGAGTTCGTTGGGAAGAGGAGCTCGTGAGGTGGGAGAGTGAGCATGGATTTAGGACGTGCTGCAGCAGAGGGGCTCATTCGGAGCCTTTTCGCACGCAATTGAAGGTGCATCCATTCAGGAAAGGAAAGGGATATGGAACTAACATCCCCAACATGCACCTCACTGACTTTGAACTGTCCATGAGGAAGTGCAAACGAAACGCGTCGGACTCTAAAAGGTCAGGTGTTCATGATTAACTCTGCCTACGCATTTCCATACCAATAAAAGGCTGATGGGTAAAAGCTTCTCACTTTCGTGTGCCGCTCATTGTTGGACAACACCCGTGGAGCTTCATGTATAGGCGGCCGTCCTGCCGCCGAGCTGGCACCACCCCCTAGGAGGGGGCCACTGAGTTCGTTGGGAAGAGGAGCTCGTGAGGTGGGAGAGTGAGCATGGATTTAGGACGTGCTGCAGCAGAGGGGCTCATTCGGAGCCTTTTCGCACGCAATTGAAGGTGCATCCATTCAGGAAAGGAAAGGGATATGGAACTAACATCCCCAACATGCACCTCACTGACTTTGAACTGTCCATGAGGAAGTGCAAACGAAACGCGTCGGACTCTAAAAGGTCAGGTGTTCATGATTAACTCTGCCTACGCATTTCCATACCAATAAAAGGCTGATGGGTAAAAGCTTCTCACTTTCGTGTGCCGCTCATTGTTGGACAACACCCGTGGAGCTTCATGTATAGGCGGCCGTCCTGCCGCCGAGCTGGCACCACCCCCTAGGAGGGGGCCACTGAGTTCGTTGGGAAGAGGAGCTCGTGAGGTGGGAGAGTGAGCATGGATTTAGGACGTGCTGCAGCAGAGGGGCTCATTCGGAGCCTTTTCGCACGCAATTGAAGGTGCATCCATTCAGGAAAGGAAAGGGATATGGAACTAACATCCCCAACATGCACCTCACTGACTTTGAACTGTCCATGAGGAAGTGCAAACGAAACGCGTCGGACTCTAAAAGGTCAGGTGTTCATGATTAACTCTGCCTACGCATTTCCATACCAATAAAAGGCTGATGGGTAAAAGCTTCTCACTTTCGTGTGCCGCTCATTGTTGGACAACACCCGTGGAGCTTCATGTATAGGCGGCCATCCTGCCGCCGAGCTGGCACCACCCCCTAGGAGGGGGCCACTGAGTTCGTTGGGAAGAGGAGCTCGTGAGGTGGGAGAGTGAGCATGGATTTAGGACGTGCTGCAGCAGAGGGGCTCATTCGGAGCCTTTTCGCACGCAATTGAAGGTGCATCCATTCAGGAAAGGAAAGGGATATGGAACTAACATCCCCAACATGCACCTCACTGACTTTGAACTGTCCATGAGGAAGTGCAAACGAAACGCGTCGGACTCTAAAAGGTCAGGTGTTCATGATTAACTCTGCCTACGCATTTCCATACCAATAAAAGGCTGATGGGTAAAAGCTTCTCACTTTCGTGTGCCGCTCATTGTTGGACAACACCCGTGGAGCTTCATGTATAGGCGGCCGTCCTGCCGCCGAGCTGGCACCACCCCCTAGGAGGGGGCCACTGAGTTCGTTGGGAAGAGGAGCTCGTGAGGTGGGAGAGTGAGCATGGATTTAGGACGTGCTGAAGCAGAGGGGCTCATTCGGAGCCTTTTCGCACGCAATTGAACGTGCATCCATTCAGGAAAGGAAAGGGATATGGAACTAACATCCCCAACATGCACCTCACTGACTTTGAACTGTCCATGAGGAAGTGCAAACGAAACGCGTCGGACTCTAAAAGGTCAGGTGTTCATGATTAACTCTGCCTACGCATTTCCATACCAATAAAAGGCTGATGGGTAAAAGCTTCTCACTTTCGTGTGCCGCTCATTGTTGGACAACACCCGTGGAGCTTCATGTATAGGCGGCCGTCCTGCCGCCGAGCTGGCACCACCCCCTAGGAGGGGGCCACTGAGTTCGTTGGGAAGAGGAGCTCGTGAGGTGGGAGAGTGAGCATGGATTTAGGACGTGCTGCAGCAGAGGGGCTCATTCGGAGCCTTTTCGCACGCAATTGAAGGTGCATCCATTCAGGAAAGGAAAGGGATATGGAACTAACATCCCCAACATGCACCTCACTGACTTTGAACTGTCCATGAGGAAGTGCAAACGAAACGCGTCGGACTCTAAAAGGTCAGGTGTTCATGATTAACTCTGCCTACGCATTTCCATACCAATAAAAGGCTGATGGGTAAAAGCTTCTCACTTTCGTGTGCCGCTCATTGTTGGACAACACCCGTGGAGCTTCATGTATAGGCGGCCGTCCTGCCGCCGAGCTGGCACCACCCCCTTGGAGGGGGCCACTGAGTTCGTTGGGAAGAGGAGCTCGTGAGGTGGGAGAGTGAGCATGGATTTAGGACGTGCTGCAGCAGAGGGGCTCATTCGGAGCCTTTTCGCACGCAATTGAAGGTGCATCCATTCAGGAAAGGAAAGGGATATGGAACTAACATCCCCAACATGCACCTCACTGACTTTGAACTGTCCATGAGGAAGTGCAAACGAAACGCGCCGGACTCTAAAAGGTCAGGTGTTCATGATTAACTCTGCCTACGCATTTCCATACCAATAAAAGGCTGATGGGTAAAAGCTTCTCACTTTCGTGTGCCGCTCATTGTTGGACAACACCCGTGGAGCTTCATATATATATATATATATATATCTGCACGATAATCCTCATAACCTCCTCGAGGGCGAAATGAAGAAGCGGACCCAAACAGCTTCAGGCAAGTCGATTTCTTCATTTAATTTCGACCCTTCACGTTGACATTTCGAGCATCAAGTGCCCTTGTTCACACACCAGTCATCGTGTCAGCCTATGCCTTTTAAACACAACTGTGTGTAACACCTCCCTTAGTGAAACATGTGATCACACTCATAGACATAGACAACATACTGTTACACTTTCGATGTTGATGAAATCACAATACTCGCCCAAAGGAATTTCCTTATTACCTTAAGCTGTAAAAGCTGTGATTGCTTGATATTATAGTTACATTTTGTAGTTCATATACATTTTATGCTGCCTGAATGCAATATTGTTTGTAATTAAAAGTGGCCAGTGCATTAAATATTTTTTTCATAATGTTCAATATCTAAAACATTTATAAATAAATAAATACACTTAAAAATGCATGTTCAATGTTCACCCTATAACTGCTTCAATGCATGTTTGGGTTTTGAATTTCATTCATAAATACAATCTTGTAAACATTATAAAGTGCCAAATGCCTATTCACCAATTTATATATTTACTCAACAAATATGCAAAACTACTGCCTTTGTGCAAATCATAGCATTTTGTGATAAATTCCGCATTATTGTTTTGCTTGTGATCAAGGCTTATATATTTTCAGCCTTGAATCTTAACTGTTGTTACAAACTTGTGTTTATCTGGCCGCATTTACGCACCTACTTAAACAAACTTGAACTATCCACAATATTTTTATCTTCTTATATTCAGCTTTGCCCGAGATTGTGCACAGTATTTATTTAGAAATGAGTGCTGGTTTATCTTATTTGTTTGTTGTTATTTCTTTTTATACTGTTTTTTTGTATTTATAAAGTGCTTTTCAGTGCCTAACAGTGCTTTATTATATTCAAATATTAAAACCATAATCCATCACTAATAAGAAAAGTGCTCATATTTATAGTGCTATGTATACAAATAGTCTATATTATTAGGATATTTACCAATGTTGGTGTACTACGTGAGATTTGTATAACTTGAACTTGATATATATACACACGCCAATCTCATATCTTTGTAATTATGCCAAATCATGGCTCTTAATCTAGCTTGTTGTATACATATATACATATTCAAGGTATGTAGTAGGTGTGAGGTTAAGAATATTAAATCTATACTTACCGATATGTACTTATTTTCTCAATATTTTAGTCCTTAATATTTTGCCCATGATATTTTGTATCACAATATTTCTGTTGTCGATATATTGACACACAATCCTGTGATTTGCCTGGAAGACTGTCTGCAGATGTATAATAATTCAGCTTTGTCTACATAGTAGCCGGGTAAGCAATAGTCTGCGAGCCCATTTGAGGTTAATCACCAATCTACTACCTCTATTTCCATGCAGTTCATCAGGATCATATCCTGTTCTAGTGGAGCTGTCTCACTGAGGAAAGAAGCCCAATTTTATGGGATCCAGGCCACCATCAGGAATTCAAAGTTGGTGTGATTTTAAGTAATGAGTGAAGCTTGCTGAACTTCCTCTGTCTCCAATAAAGGCTCCAGATACAAGGCAGGCTTCAGGCAGTGTATAGAGGATGTTTTAAGATGTTCGGTGTGTTCTACTTCAGAATAGATATGATGGCCTCCACTTTTGCTCTGAGATATCTCCTATGATAGGATTCTGTTACTGTTTCGACACTTTCTGCCAGTAACCATTGCTCCGGTGAGCACTCCCTGCATTTGGGCTCCATAGCCTTTCCACTTCGTGTCACCTTCTTCTTGTGTATGCCCTTCACGGCCACCTCCTCCATCGTTCAGTGGCCATTCGCCTGGTGATTAAGCCCTCTGCGTCCTTTCCACAGGCCCTCCCTGGTCTCGCTCCCTACACAGACCCTCCCTGCTCTCACTCCCTACACAGGCCCCCCTAGTCTCACTCCCTACACAGCCCCCCCCTGGTCTCACTTCCTAAACAGGCTCTCCCTGGTCTCACTCCCTACACAGCCACCCTGGTCTCACTCCCTACAAAGGCCCTCCCTGGTCTCACACCCTACTCAGCCCCCCCCGGTCTCACTCCCTACACAGGCCCTCCCTGGTCTCACTCCCTAAACAGGCCCTCCCTGGTCTCACTCCCTACACAGGTCACCCTGGTCTTACTCCCTACACAGGCCCTCCCCGTCCTCACTCCCTACACAGACCCTCCCTGCTCTCACTCCCTACACAGGCCCCCATTGTCTCACTCCCTACACAGCCCCCGGTCTCATTCCCTACACAGCCCCTGGTCTCACTCCCTAAACAGGCCCTCCCTGGTCTTACTCCCTTCACAGGCCCTCCCTGGTCTCACTCCCTACACAGGCCCTCCCTGGTCTCACTCCCTACAAAGCCCCCCCTGGTCTCACTCCCTACACAGGCCCTTCCCCGTCCTCACTTCCTACACAGCCCCCCGATCTCACTCCCTACACCGGCCCCCCTTGGTCTCACTCCCTACACAGGCCCCCCTGGTCTCACTCCCTACACAGACCCTCCCTGCTCTCACTCCCTACACAGGCCCCCATTGTCTCACTCCCTACACAGCCCCCGGTCTCACACCCTACTCAGACCCCCCGCTCTCACTCCCCATACAGGCCCTCCCTGGTCTCACTCCCTACACAGGCCCCACTGGTCCTACTCCCTTCAAAGGCCCTTCCTGGTCTCACTCTCTACAAAGCACCCCCGGGTCTCACTCCCTACACAGGCCCTCCTGGTCTCAATAAAACACAGGCCGCCCTGGTCTCACTCCCTACACAAGCCCTCCCTGGTCTCACTCCCTACACAGGTCACCCTGGTCTTACTCCCTACACAGCCCC
Source organism: Lissotriton vulgaris (assembly GCF_964263255.1). Taxonomy (NCBI): domain Eukaryota; kingdom Metazoa; phylum Chordata; class Amphibia; order Caudata; family Salamandridae; genus Lissotriton; species Lissotriton vulgaris. The sequence continues at coordinate 754,469,452 of NC_141685.1, read as the reverse complement.
CCCGGGCTCACTCACTCCATATACAGCTCCTCCTGGTCTCACTCCCTACACAGGCCGCCCTGGTCTCACTCCCTACACAAGCCCTCCCTGGTCTCACTCCCTACACAGGTCACCGTGGTCTTACTCCCTACACAGCCCCCCTGGGCTCACTCACTCCATATACAGCTCCTCCTGGTCTCACTCCCTACACAGGCCTCCGGTCTCACTCCCTACACAGGCCCGATGGTGACACTCCAAACACAGGCCCCCCGTTCTCACTCCCTACACAGGCCCCCTTGGTCTCACTCCATACACAGGCCCTCCCTGGTCTCACTCCCTACACAGGCCCACCCTGGTCTCGCTCCGTTCACAGCCCCCCCCCACGGTCTCACTCCCTACACAGGCCCTCCCTAGTCTCACTCACTACATAGGCCCCCCTGTCTCACTCCCTATACAGGTCGCCCAGTCTCACTCCCTACACAGGCCCACCCTGGTCTCACTCCCTACACAGGCCCCTCGGTCTCACTCCCTACACAGGACCCCTGGTCTTACTCCCTACACAGACCCCCGCCCCCGGGCTTACTCACTCCATACACAGCCCTCCCTGGTCTCACTCCCTTCATAGCCACGCCCCCCTAGTCTCACTCACTACACAGACCTCCCCCGGTCTCACTCCCTGGTCTCACAGCCCCCGGTCTCATTCCCTACACAGCCCCCCCAGTCTCACTCCCTAAACAGGCCCTCCCTGGTCTCACTCCCTACACAGTCATCCTGGTCTCACTCCCTACACAGGCCCTCCCTGGGCTCACACCCTACACAGGCCCCACTGGTCCTACTCCCTTCACAGGCCCTCCCTGGTCTCACTCCCTACAAAGGCCCTCCCTGGTCTCACTCCCTACACAGGCCACCCTGGTCCTACTCCCTTCACAGACCCTGCCTGGTCTCACTCCCTACACAGGCCCTCCCTGGTCTCACTCCCTACACAGGCCCTCCCTGGTCTCACTCCCTACACAGGCCCCACTGGTCCTACTCCCTTCACAGGCCCTCCCTGGTCTCACTCCCTACACAGGCCCTCCCTGGTCTCACTCCCTACACAGGCCACCCTGGTCTCACTCCCTACACAGGCACTACTGGTCCTACTCCCTTCACAGGCCCTCCCTGGTTTCACACCCTACTCAGCCCCTCCCGGTCTAACTCCCTACACAGGCCCTACTGGTCCTACTCCCTTCACAGGCCCTCCCTGGTTTCACACCCTACTCAGCCCCTCCCGGTCTCACTCCCTACACAGGCCCTCCCTGGTCTCACACCCTACTCAGCCCCTCCAAGTCTCACTCCCTACACAGGCCCTCCCTGGTCTCACTCCCTACACAGGCCCCACTGGTCCTACTCCCTTCACAGGCACTCCCTGGTCTCACTCCCTACACAGGCCCTCCCTGGTCTCACTCCCTAAACAGGCCACCCTGGTCTCACTCCCTACACAGGCCCTACTGGTCCTACTCCGTTCACAGGCCCTCCCTGGTCTCACTCCCTACAAACCACCCCCTGGCCTCACTCACTACACAGCCCCGTCTCACTCCCTACACAGACCCTCCCTGCTCTCACTCCCTACTCATGCCCCCCTTGTCTCACTCCCTACACAAGCCCCCCCCCTGGTCTCACTTCCTACATAGCCCCCCCAGCCTCACTCCATACACAGGCTCCCCCTGGTCTCACTCACTACACAGGCCCCCGATGGTCTCACTCCCTACACAGGCCTCCGGTCTCACTCCCTACACAGGCCCCCCCGTTATCACTCCCTACGCAGGCCCCCCTAGTCTCACACCCTACACCGGCCCTCCCTGTTCTCACTCCCTACACAGCCCACCCGGCCTCACTCCATACACAGGCCCTCCCTGGTCTCACTCCCTACACAGCCCCCCCGGCCTCACTCCATACACATGCCCTCCCTGGTCTCACTCCCTACACAGGCCCCCCTGGTGACACTCCAAACACAGGCCCCCCGTTCTCACTACCTACACAGGCCCCCTTGGTCTCACTCCATACACAGGCCCTCCCTGGTCTCACTCCCTACACAGGCCCACCCTGGTCTCGCTCCGTTCACAGGCCCCCCCCCCCCCACGGTCTCACTCCCTACACAGGCCCTCCCTAGTCTCAATCACTACATAGGCCCCCCTGTCTCACTCCCTATACAGGTCGCCCAGTCTCACTCCCTACACAGGCCCACCCTGGTCTCACTCCCTACACAGGCCCCTCGGTCTCACTCCCTACACAGGACCCCTGGTCTTACTTCCTACACAGACCCCCGCCCCCGGGCTTACTCACTCCATACACAGCCCTCCCTGGTCTCACTCCCTTCACAGCTACGCCCCCTAGTCTCACTCACTACACAGACCTCCCCTGGTCTTACTCCCTGGTCTCACAGCCCCCGGTCTCATTCCCTACACAGCCCCCCCAGTCTCACTCCTTAAACAGGCCCTCCCTGGTCTCACTCCCTACACAGCCATCCTGGTCTCACTCCCTACACGGGACCTCCCTGGTCTCACACCCTACACAGGCCCCACTGGTCCTACTCCCTTCACAGGCCCTCCCTGGTCTCACTCCCTACACAGGCCCTCCCTGGTCTCACTCCCTACACAGGCCACCCTGGTCCTACTCCCTTCACAGGCCCTCCCTGGTCTCACTCCCTACACAGGCCCTCCCTGGTCTCACTCCCTACACAGCCACCCTGGTCTCACTCCCTACAAAGGCCCTCCCTGGTCTCACACCCTACTCAGCCCCCCCCCCGGTCTCACTCCCTACACAGGCCCTCCCTGGTCTCACTCCCTAAACAGGCCCTCCCTGGTCTCACTCCCTACACAGGTCACCCTGGTCTTACTCCCTACACAGGCCCTCCCCGTCCTCACTCCCTACACAGACCCTCCCTGCTCTCACTCCCTACACAGGCCCCCATTGTCTCACTCCCTACACAGCCCCCGGTCTCATTCCCTACACAGCCCCTGGTCTCACTCCCTAAACAGGCCCTCCCTGGTCTTACTCCCTTCACAGGCCCTCCCTGGTCTCACTCCCTACACAGGCCCTCCCTGGTCTCACTCCCGACAAAGCCCCCCCTGGTCTCACTCCCTACACAGGCCCTTCCCCGTCCTCACTTCCTACACAGCCCCCCGATCTCACTCCCTACACCGGCCCCCCTTGGTCTCACTCCCTACACAGGCCCCCCTGGTCTCACTCCCTACACAGACCCTCCCTGCTCTCACTCCCTACACAGGCCCCCATTGTCTCACTCCCTACACAGCCCCCGGTCTCACACCCTACTCAGACCCCCCGCTCTCACTCCCCATACAGGCCCTCCCTGGTCTCACTCCCTACACAGGCCCTACTGGTCCTACTCTCTTCACAGGCCCTTCCTGGTCTCACTCTCTACAAAGCACCCCCTGGTCTCACTCCCTACACAGCCCACCCGGCCTCACTCCATACACAGGCCCTCCCTGGTTTCACACCCTACTCAGCCCCTCCCGGTCTCACTCCCTACACAGGCCCTCCCTGGTCTCACACCCTACTCAGCCCCTCCAAGTCTCACTCCCTACACAGGCCCTCCCTGGTCTCACTCCCTACACAGGCCCCACTGGTCCTACTCCCTTCACAGGCCCTCCCTGGTCTCACTCCTACACAGGCCCTCCCTGGTCTCACTCCCTAAACAGGCCACCCTGGTCTCACTCCCTACACAGGCCCTACTGGTCCTACTCCCTTCACAGGCCCTCCCTGGTCTCACTCCCTACAAACCACCCCCTGGCCTCACTCCCTACACAGCCCCGTCTCACTCCCTACACAGACCCTCCCTGCTCTCACTCCCTACTCATGCCCCCCCTTGTCTCACTCCCTACACAAGCCCCCCCCCCCCTGGTCTCACTTCCTACATAGCCCCCCCAGCCTCACTCCATACACAGGCCACCCTGGTCTCACTCCCTACACAGTCCCCACTGGTCCTACTCCTTTCACAGGCCCTCCCTGGTCTCACACCCTACACCGGCCCTCCCTGGTCTCACTCCCTACACAGCCCACCCGGCCTCACTCCATACACAGGCCCTCCCTGGTCTCACTCCCTACACAGCCCCCCGGCCTCACTCCATACACAGGCCCTCCCTGGTCTCACTCCCTACACAGGCCCACCCTAGTCTCACTCCGTTCACAGCTCCCTACACAGGCCCTCCCTAGTCTCACTCCCTACACAGGCCCTCCCTGGTCTCACTCCCTACACAGGCCCCACTGGTCCTACTCCCTTCACAGGCCCTCCCTGGTCTCACTCCCTACACAGGCCCTCCCTGGTCTCACTCCCTAAACAGGCCACCCTGGTCTCACTCCCTACACAGGCCATACTGGTCCTACTCCCTTCACAGGCCCTCTCTGGTTTCACACCCTACTCAGCCCCTCCCGGTCTAACTCCCTACACAGGCCCTACTGGTCCTACTCCCTTCACAGGCCCTCCCTGGTTTCACACCCTACTCAGCCCCTCCCGGTCTCACTCCCTACACAGCCCTCCCTCGTCTCACACCCTACTCAGCCCCTCCAAGTCTCACTCCCTACACAGGCCCTCCCTGGTCTCACTCCCTGCACAGGCCCCACTGGTCCTACTCGCTTCACAGGCACTCCCTGGTCTCACTCCCTACACAGGCCCTCCCTGGTCTCACTCCCTAAACAGGCCACCCTGGTCTCACTCCCTACACAGGCCCTACTGGTCCTACTCCCTTCACAGGCCCTCCCTGGTCTAACTCCCTACAAACCACCCCCTGGCCTCACTCCCTACACAGCCCCGTCTCACTCCCTACACAGACCCTCCCTGCTCTCACTCCCTACTCATGCCCCCCTTGTCTCACTCCCTACACAAGCCCCCCCCTTGGTTTCACTTCCTACATAGCCCCCCCAGCCCCACTCCATACACAGGCTCCCCCTGGTCTCACTCACTACACTTGCCCCCGGTGGTCTCACTCCCTACACAGGCCTCCGGTCTCACTCCCTACACAGGCCCCCCCGTTCTCACTCCCTACGCAGGCCGCCCTAGTCTCACACCCTACACCAGCCCTCCCTGGTCTCACTCCCTACACAGCCCACCAGGCCTCACTCCATACACAGGCCCTCCCTGGTCTCACTCCCTACACAGCCCCCCCGGCCTCACTCCATACAAAGGCCCTCCCTGGTCTCACTCCCTACACAGCCCCCCCGGCCTCACTCCATACACAGGCCCTCCCTGGTCTCACTCCCTACACAGCCCCCTGGCCTCACTCCATACACAGGCCCTCCCTGGTCTCACTCCCTACACCCCCCCCGGCCTCACTCCATACACAGGCCCTCCCTGGTCTCACTCCCTACACAGCCCCCCCGGCCTCACTCCATACACAGGCCCTCCCTGGTCTCACTCCATACACAGGCCCTCCCTGGTCTCACTCCCTACACAGGCCCACCCTAGTCTCACTCCGTTCACAGCTCCCTACACAGGCCCTCCCTAGTCTTACTCACTACATAGGCCCCCCGGTCTCACTCCCTACACAAGTCCCCCAGTCTCACTCCCTACACAGGTAACCCTGGTCTCACTCCCTACACAGGCCCCTCGGTCCCACTCCCTACACAAATCCCCGCTCCCGGGCTCACTCACTCCATACACACCTGGTCCTGGTCTCACTCCCTACAAAGGCTCCCCGGGCTTCACTCCCTACACAGGCCCTCCCCCCCGGTCTCACTCCCTGGTCTCACAGCCCCCGGTCTCATTCCCCACAGAGCCCCCCCCCCCCCAGTCTCACTCCCTAAACAAGTCCTCCCTGGTCTCACTCCCTACACAGCCACCCTGGTCTCACTCCCTACACAGGCCCTCCCTGGTCTCACACCCTACTCAGCCCCTCCCGGTCTCACTCCCTACAAAGGCCCTCCCTGGTCTCACTCCCTACTCAGGCCACCCTGGTCTCACTCCCTACACAGGCCACCCTGGTATCACTCCCTACACAGGTCACCCTGGTCTCACTCCCTACACAGGCCCCACTGGTCCTACTCCCTTCACAGGTCCTCCCTGGTCTCACTCCCTACATAGGCCCTCCCTGGTCTCACTCCCTACACAGGCCACCCTTGTCTAACTCCCTACACAGGCCACCCTGGTCTCACTCCCTACACAGGCCCCACTGGTCCTACTCCCTTCACAGGCCCTCCCTGGTCTCACTCCCTACATAGGCCCTCCCTGGTCTCACTCCCTACACAGGCCGCCCTGGTCTCACTCCCTACACAGGCCACCCTGGTCTCACTCCCTACACAGTCCCCACTGGTCCTACTCCTTTCACAGGCCCTCCCTGGTCTCACTCCCTACACAGGCCCTCCCTGGTCTCACTCCCTACACAGTCCACCTGGCCTCACTCCATACACAGGCCCTCCCTGGTCTCACTCCCTACACAGGCCCTCCCTGGTCTGACATCCTACTCAGCCCCTCCCGATCTCACTCCCTACACAGCCCCCCCCCCGTCTCACTCCCTGGTCTCACTCCCTACACAGGCCCCCCTCTTGACTCCCTCCCTAGATTTGGGGCAATACCTACTAATGCGTGAATTGGTTTTATTTTTAACAGACTCTCTGATGCACTTTTAATCTGTCAGAAGTAAAAAAGACTTTGTGAGCACTCTGCAGTGACAGATGAACCCACAGAGATATCTGGTCATTTAATTGCCACGTATCTCTTGTGGAGTCTTTGTAACCAACATTACTTTGCTTTCTTTGGAAAATATAAAGTCACACACTAAGGGGTATATTTACTAAGTTTCAGCTTTGTGTTTGCAAACAAAAGTGATGCAAAACGACGCTAAATCTTTTGTTACTAATTTTCTTTCCAGCACTAAAATTGTTCATCTGGAAAATCACTCAAAAGTAGTGCAAATCAACGCATAGCACTACTTTGCCTTACTTAGCACCAAGGGAGGCGTACCATGGGTGGTGCATGGGCGTTCTCATGCAACCACCCAAGGTTTATGATGCTAATCCTTATCACTTAAAAAAGTAAACAGTCTATATATAGCATGCGAATATAGTGCCTATTTCAAATATGCAGTATGAAGGAGAAATTCTTTTATTTCTCCTTTCCTTTCCGACTAGGGAGCACTGTACAGCACACATACAAAGTGAGAAAAGGTTTAAAGTTAGTCTAAGTTTTGTATTCTATACAGTACAAAACCTATGCTAGGCTCACAAAGACATCCTCCAACTACGGTGCAAAGGTGTGTCCATGGTCCATGTTGCAAGGCAGCATATTTATGTGACTGAGCTAGGGAATGGGAGGAAGGGACATATTTCTGTAAATACAACCCTCTCCTGCTCTCTCCTTCTAACACAGGGCAGAGCTGCATTTGCGGCTGCTGCACTGCACTTGGTGAGAATCTAGTAAATCTGCCCCTTAGAGTGAGTCTCTTCAACCATAGTATGGAGGTGTCCCTAAAGTAGTGGAAGGTTTGGAGTAATAGGTGTTGTTTTGCCCATGTCATTGTTTTACATCTAGTCCTTCAGAAGGGTGAAAGGTGTAGGGATGATGTAAAGTGTTAATGGAGAATTGGGCTTTGATGATGAATCCCTCATTGAAACTCTGTAAATGCATCATTGTTAATATCAAGCAGTAGTTTGTGTGTGGGTGAGAATGGCCAATAGAGACGCTTTATTATTCCACAGAACCCCTCCTGGGCATATACCATAGCCCGGAATAAGGACTGCAAACATCATAATAATCCCACTGAAGACCCTAAACAACGTGTTGCCAGTATCATTAAGCAGCCTATTCCAAACATAGGACTATTCTAGATTAATGCTCTTCAAACTTTGGGGTGCGCACCCCTGGGGATTTGTGGTGTTATAATAAGGGGTACCACGATTCCCACAGTTAAGGAAACCTCGCCTGGTGTGTTTTCTTTCCTAATGTGGATTGTGAGTAAGGTCAACTGCCTCTAAAAAAAGGCCCAAAAGAAACTATCACACACATGAAAGTGAAAATTGTATCCCCATCATTGTATTGGTTAACATTGTTTCAGGACTCTTTTTAAGAGTAATTGTGCTCATTCTTGGGGAACGTCTCTACTGCTCTCTGGAGAGTGCTTAACAGCTGAATCCAAATGCTGGGTTGAGAAGAGATGGAATAGCAGTAATAAAAGTGGGTCACTGGCATGTGAGCAGGGCAATGGTAGATATGTGGGCACTGGCAAGTGAAAAAGGCAGTGGCAGTTCGGTGGGCAGTAACAGGAGAGAAAGAAGAGGTGATGTAATGACGTTGATGTCAAAGTGAGAGTGCCCAGTGACCAAACTGGTCAGGCACTAGGACCGGCCCGAGTGAGGGACGAGGGCGGGCGGAAAGAGAGGAGCTGGGGAGACCAAGTGGGCAGGAAGGGCAGTGAGCTGTTGGGATTTGAAGTTGAAGGACATACAATAAAGAAGGTCGCTGATAATACCACACTGTGTCTGCCTGAGTTCTTGGGGCTAGACACTACAACTTGCGATGAAGGTAAAGGAAACCCTGAACGTGTGGACAGCCACAGCAGCAACCGGCGACCGACTGGTCCGGAGCTCGCCCCACGTCTGGAGGCTCGAGCGCGCTGCGAGAAAACGCCCACCGAGTGCCCACCTCGGCGGCGGACGAAGGATAATAAAAGCGCCTACCGAGTGCCCACCTCGGCAGCGGAAGCGCGTTGAAGAAAACGCCCACCGAGTGCCCACCTCAGCGGCAGAAGCGCGCTATCAGGAACGCCTACCGAGTGCCCACCTCGGCGGCAGAAGTGAAAGAAACATTACCTGATCGTGACTCAATCGGTGGACCACGTCTGCGGTGAGTGAAATCGCCGACTAACTGCCCCCCCCCCCCCCCCCCCCGGTGAAGAAACGAAGAGAAACGGACGAAATCTCCCTAGAAACGGGATTCCCGGGTGGCCATTTTGGAGTCAGACAGCATTGACCAATCCCCTGCGAGGGATCGTCGGCGGCCATTTTGAAGTCAGGCAAAGAGCCTGAAACAACAAAAAAGCATTGCCGAGTGCAACAAAGACAGCAAACAAGCACTGGCGAGTGCAACAAATAACAAACAAGCACTGGCGAGTGCAACAAAAACAGCAAACAAGCACTGGCGAGTGCAAGAAATAACAAACAAGCACTGGCGAGTGCGACAGAAACAGCAAACAAGCACTGGCAAGTGCAACAAATATCAAACAAGCACTGGTGAGTACAACAAAAACAGCAAACAAGCACTGGCGAGTGCAACAAAAAGAGCAAACAAGCACTGGTGAGTGCAACAAAAACAGCAAACAAAGCGTGAATTTGGACTGCAAAAGCCACCAGGAACCACAAGCGTACAATGCCTGACTCAGGCCCCGAAAGCATAATGAGAGCATCTCTCCTACCCCGCCCCGAGCCCCTTGTCCTTGAATCCGGCAGGAGCATGGGCCCGCGATGGCAAGAATGGATAGAGGATTTTGAGGACTTCATGAACGCATCCAAGGTGTCAGACCTCGGAGAGAAGCTGCTTTTTCTCAAGAACCTGATTGGCAGAGAAGGTGGACGACTCATAAAAGAACTACCAGAAGACTCCTCTGATTCTTACACCAAAGTACGTGAAGCACTAGACAGCAAGTTCCTACACAAAAGGAACATCGACTTTGAGCGGTACACTTTCAACTTGGCCACGCAAGAGAGAGGGGAACAAATGGGGGCATTCGTAACACGTCTGAGACGATTGGCGAAACACTGCGACTTTGACAAATTCTCAACTGAGGACGCCCTGCGACTAAGAGTGATAGAAGGTTGTCTCTCCGAGCCACTGAGACGCAAGTTACTCAAGAGAAGCTACCCGTTGGAACAGATCGTAGAGATGACGAGAGTGGATGAACAAGCTGACGAACACACGAAGAAAATGGAAACCGGGAAAAGTGAGAGACGGGAACAAGTTTTCGGGATGCATTCGTGACAAGAGCACAGAAGGTCTCCACCACGAACTCATTCCTCCAGATCAAAGAGACATCACCACCAGTCAAACAAAGGACACAAAAACACGAGTTTCACGAAGGGACGATCAGACAGACAACTCAAATGCTACCGATGCGGATACGACTTCCCGCATGCAGATGCATGCCCAGCACTAGGACAACAATGCCGAAAATGTGGCAGAGACAACCATTTTGAAAGCATGTGTGGGGCAGTATCGAAGAGTGACCACGGGAAAAGACACCGACGACACCCACCTTCAAACAGTCGTCATCATGTCAGAGCAGTCCAGGATAGACGAGACTCCTCCTCTGGGTCGTCACAATCTAGCTGCCGCTCCTGCAGGACATGTCAATCTAGGCGATCGTCATCAGGAGAATCTCGATCCCCATCGCCCACCCCCGAGTTCAAAAGGAATACCTTTACCGTGTAGCTGACCTTGATTAGCTGAAAGAATACCAGCGTTTAGACATCAGGGTTGGCTCCCACCCCGCCCAATTAGTGCTAGATAGTGGAGCAACGCTAAACTACTTACCAGTAACAGAGTACAAACGCATGAATCCACCGCCAAAGCTAGTTGATGCCCACGTACAAGTGTACACGTGGTTGGCCAAGGAGCCACTTACATGTCTTGGGAAGTTCGAGACCGAACTGTCATATGAAGATTGAACAATACCAGCCTACATCCTTGTCATCGAGGGGCCTGATGCCGACTGCCTCCTGAGCTTAGCCACTGCTGAGCGATTGAAATTGGTGGACATCCTATTCAGAGTCACTGACAAACCAGCACTCATCAAGAAGTTCCCCAAGCTCTTTCAAGGCCTGAGAAAAATGAAGAACTGCCAAATAAAATTGCACATAGATGAACAAATCACACCTGTGGCGCAACACCACCGAAAAATCCCGTTCCACCTGCAAGAAGCCATGGAGAAGGAACTCCAAGACATGCCGGAAGCCGACATCATCAAGAGAACAGATGGACCAACTCCATGGGTCTCCCCGGTCGTGGTGGTCCCAAAGAAAGGAGAAACTGACCGAGTCCGTCTGTGTGTAGACATGAGGGCGCCCAACACGGCAATAGAGAGAGAGAGACGTCCAGGCCCTCACATCAGTGACATGATCACTTCCCTCAATGGAGCCAAGATCTTTTCAAAACTGGACCTCAACAAAGGATACTACCAACTAGAACTGCACAAAAGGTCGAGATACATCACAACATTCTCGACACACCTTGGACTATTCAGATATAAAAGACTAAGCTTCGGGTGTCATCAGCAGCTGAGATATTCCAAGAGGCCATCAGGAGAACAATACACCAGATCCCACAGGTCTTAAACTACAGCGATGACAGCCTTGTCTATGGAGCAATGACTGAGGAACACAACAAAGCACTAGATCAAGTCTGTCAAGCACTAATGGACGCAAACCTGACACTCAACAAAGATAAGTGCGAACTTCATAAACCAACGCTAACATTTTTCAGACACTTATTCTCTGGAAGTGGCATGAAACCAGACCCAGAAAAAGTAGCAGCACTAAACGATACACCAAGCCCGGAGGACGTAGGCGATTTGCGATCGTTCCTAGGCATGGCCAGTTACTGCTCCAGATATATACCTGACTACGCCACGCTAAGCTACCCGCTAAGGATGCTCACGAAACAAGGACAGCCCTTTCAGTGGTCCACTCAGTGTGAAGGGGCATTTCGAGAGATCAAGAGTACTGTAGAATCAGCAAAGAACCTAGCATACTTCAATCCAAAAAAGAAGACGGAGATAACAGTAGATGCCAGTCCTGTAGGATTAGGAGCCATCCTTGCGCAATATGATAGAGAAGGAGACCTAAGGCACATAGTAGCATATGCCAGCAGAAGTCTGAACGACACAGAGAGAGCATATTCACAGCCAGAAAAAGAAAGCCTGGCTGTTGTCTGGGCGTGTAAACACTTCCACATCTTAATTTTTGGAAAACACTTCACATTGATAACTGACCATCAAGCTTTGATCACAATATTTGGAAACCCGCGAGCAAAAATGCCACCGAGAATAGAGCGATGGGGCCTACGGCTCCAAGAGTACACATATACCATAATCCACAAGCCAGGAAAAGATGCAAACCCTGCAGACTACATGTCCCAACACCCCATCAGATCCAACAAATCAGAACAATCAATCGCGGATGAATACATTCACTTTGTAGTGAACCAAGCGAGGCCTCCGACTGTTCCATTAGAGGCCATTTGCGAAGCGACGCAAACGGATGCCACTCTGCAAGAGGTGAAACGGCTGATCCAAACTAACAGCTGGAGACACATGCCAAGCAATGGACAAAACAACCAAGAGACGGCGGCATTTAAACATGTCCACGAAGAACTGTTGATAGCAGCAAATGGTCTCATCCTACGAGACACCAAAATAGTGATCCCACGACAACTCAGACAAGGGGGTCATCAACCTAGCACATGAGGGCCACCGGGGCATAGTAGCCACAAAAAGAGCACTCCGTGAAAGAGTCTGGTTCCCAACACTAGACCTGATGGTGGAGACGACCTTGAAGGACTGTCCGCAATGTCAACTGGCAAGTCGTCCAGATCCCCCTGCACCACTACAAATGTCTCCACTGCCGGAGGGCGTCTGGCAACACATTGCCATTGACTTCTTTGGGCCAATCAAATCGGGCCAATACGTCCTGGCCATCATGGACGAGTACTCCAGATTCCCCATCGCATAACTGTGCACATCCACGAGAGCATCGTATGTCATACCGATCCTAGAGGAGGTCTTTGCCGCATGGGGCATTCCCCTAGTGATGAAGTCAGACAATGGGCCTCCATTCAACAGCCATGACTTTGCTGACTTTGCCCAGCACCTCAACTTCACACACCGCAAGATCACACCACTATGGCCACAGGCCAATGGAATGATCGAACGCTTCATGGCCACGATCAAGAAGACCATCCAGCAAGCAGAACTCACCAGAAAGAGCCTTCAGACAGCACTCGACGAGGTATTGTGGGCATACCGAAATACACCTCATTCCACCACAGGCAAATGTCCTGCCACTCTCATGCTAGGACGCCCAGTGCGCACCCGAATACCAATGATAAATATGGCAGCGCACAAACTGTATTCCGACTCTGATCATGAAGAGATCGCAGCCAGAGACAAGATAAAGAAGGAAAGAATGAAGGACTATGCCGATGTGCGGCGTCATGCTACTACCCCTCAAATACAAGAGGGAGACTGGGTGCTGGCACGACAAGAACAGCACCGAAAGACTGATTGCCAATACCATGAGGTTCCACTCAAAGTGATACAACAAAAAGGAACCATGATCACTGCAGAAACCGATGGGAAAAGACTTACTAGGAATGTGACGTACTTCAAAAAGTGCGGACCGAAGGTCAAAGAGCTACTGACCGAGCCGAAACTGGAGCCGGGAGACCCAGAGACACTGCCAACTCACAGTCAGTTATTGATGGAGACTGCCGATGAGAATGAGCGTGACAGTCCCAACCTCCAGTCACGCCCCAGACGTGTGATCACGAAACCGTCTCGCTTTATCGAAGAATTCTAAAGAAAAATAATTTGCTGTTTGCTGTGGTGTATATTGTTTTGTTTTCTTTTATTCACAGAGGGGGGAGATGTAATGACGTTGATGTCAAAGTGAGAGTGCCCAGTGACCAAGCTGGTCAGGCACTAGGACCGGCCCGAGTGAGGGACGAGGGCGGGCGGAAAGGGAGGAGCTGGGGAGACCAAGTGGGCAGGAAGGGCAGTAAGCTGTTGGGATTTGAAGAAGAAGGACATACAACAAAGAAGGCCCCTGATAATACCACACTGTGTCTGCCTGAGTTCTTGGGGCTAGACACTACAGGTAGGATAAAACATTTTCTAGCTAACACGTCTAGAATTTTCAATTTTATTAGGAACTTGGATGAAAGAATTGCTTTATCATTCTTCGCTGTTTATTAACACAATTTTGCTGCAGCCAATCAGATTTAAACTTTAAAAAAGATTATATTTCCCAACATTCCTTCAATTACTAACTCTGTATCACTCAGCCTGTGTCTGGGCTGATATAATGTAGCCCCACCTTTTGAGTCCTCTTTCTTTCCCTAAAGGATGGAACTGTCTCTCTGAAACTTCCATAGAACTGTCAGCAAAAACTTAACAGGATAAACAATAGTTGTGTTCACTTGGTCCGGGGATGGAACTATCTGCCGGCATCATCTGGATGGAGAATGTGAATGCAGCTCAACCTACTCACTGTCATCTATTCTTGTTTCTGGTCTGTACCTATAAAAAAGAAAGTATGCATAATTTCTACACCACAACACAATGAATCACAGTTAACATTGCTAGTAATAAGCTAGGGTGGGTTACAAATTTCATGCAAAATATGGACAAATTGTTTGCGAAATCCTCAGGGTGGGATAATCCTCGCTTCCAAGTCCATAACAAAATTGAAAATTATAGGCGTGTTAGCGTGTGAAAATGTATTCTATCTCAGGGCCAGAGGTTTTGGATTATGCTTGTTCAAAGCTGATCCAACGCCACTGAGACAACATATACACATGGACTTGCATTAAAAGGCCTTGAAGGTAGACTCAGATGACCAATCTGCCGCTCTCATTATGTCCTGAAATTGGTAACCTAACATAATATTTGGAAGGCATTGCTCCCCTCACTGAATGAGCACCGAATTTATTGGTGTCAACAACACTGGCCTCTCCTATGATCCATTTCACCCACCTCACTAGTGTGTCTGAAGATACCAGTTGAAAGGGTGCTGAAGGGAGATTAAAAGATGTCCCCTAATTGACAGACAGAGTTCTCTTCTACGATCCTCATATTCCTTCATACATTGCACAGTGCAGTTTAGTTTTGTTCGAAAAATTTGGATAAGCAATCTTTCTTGAACACATTTTCGTCCTCCTAGTTGAAGTAAAAGAGACCCCATTGGGGGAAAACAATGTACCTGTTAGATGCAGTGCTTTCCCATCCGAGACTCTCCTGCAGGACACTAGACAAAGGAGCATTATCAAATTAGCTGAAAGTTGTTTCTGAAAAAAGTCAGAGTTGATGGGCCATTTTTGCAAAAATGTGAGAACAATATTCACATCCCACTGGTGGGAATAGTTTAGACGTGGAGGATTAGCTAGGCGAATACCTCTCATGATTCTACTTACCAGAGGATGATCTCCTACGGGTTTACCATTAACCAATGAATGTCCTGCAGAAATAGCCAAACAATAGTTATTTACTGAGAAATAAGCTAGGCCAGAAGAAGCCAGTTGAGCTAGGAAGTTGATGACATAGGTAATGGAGGCCCCTGGGGATCCCAGACATTTATTGTACCAACCCAACCATTTTTGCCAAGCAAGGCGTGTGGTTTATGAGTAATGTCAGACCAAGGATGGAGGATAAAGGATTCAGATTGTTCTAAAATGCCTGGCAGGTTCCAGGGGCCGCTGAAATGCATCACACCATGAGAAGTAGATGGTCATGCATCATGCATGGAAAATTTGGCATTGACAGTCACAAGACATCTCCAGAAGGACAGGGAAGCAGGGTTGAGATCGCCATAGGGCAGCGATCAGAATCAGCTTCACTTGCTGGCTGCACGCTTGGTCAAAGACCTTGAGAATATGGAGGAAGGTGGAAATGGCATAATGCAATGGGCCATTCTAGTCCTGAAGAAAAGCGTCCGAAGCCAGGGCCATCAGATCTGGACTCCAGGAGAAGAATTTTAGCAGTAGAGTGGATAGACGAGAAGCGAACAGGTTAATTTTGCCCAGACCCCATCGATCCTGAAGCAGTGGAAGATGATTGGGTGCAATTTCCACTTGCTGGAGTCCTGACATGTTCCAATCTGCCACTATGTTGTCACAACCCAGTAGTTTTTCCTCAGTCACTGAGATGCGATGAAGGGGACAATAATGGCAAAACTGCTTGGGAATCCCCACAAGGATCTTAATCTGGTTCCACAGTCTATTTATGTATTAGACTGCTGAGAGGCTTTAAATTCTCAGCATGGGGTCGAGCAACCATTAAAGGTATACCTTCATCCCTAGAGTCAGGATGACTATCTCAGAGTATGACAACCCTAGTGGGAGATGTTGCATCTTCAGGCGCTGGAGAGACCTTTGGTGCAAAGGAGCGGGGACGATCATTTGTATAGAAAACGCTAACAGGCCTACAATCCTGGCTAGCACCCTCAGGGAGACCTTGTGCAGAGTGGAACAGATTTCTTTTTGAACCGCTTTCAATTTCTGGCGAGTGAGCAAGAGGAGTGTTGACACGGAGTTGATCTGAAAACCGGGGAATTCTATGCATTGAGTGGGAGAAAGGATGGATTTTTTCTCATTCACCAGAAAACCAAGGTCCTGAAGTAACGGAATAGTCCAGTTCATTTGAGTCAAGGGGGTAGGGTGAGTGAATCTGCTGTGCTTGTTCATTAGTAACATGCTGCAAGGACAGATGTATTTTGCTTCAGTCACCTTTCATCCTGTATGTATAATGGGATGCTATTTCAAAGGAGTTGAAGCAACATGAGGCAAAGTTATTTAAAATGTGGCAACTCTGGGGGGCATGGCCAAGATGACAGCAGCATAAGACATTACAAGTGTTCCTCTGCTACCCAGATTTCTAATATCGGGGAATCAGCAGGATATGGGGGCCTTAATTGACTCATCTCTGGACGGAAGGAAACAGCTATTTCTCCCTTCGATGCCTGTGAGACCTTAAGCAATGCAATGTAGAGAAGCAACCCCAGCAGGAGAAGTGAGCCAACACAGCACTGACTCAACAAGATGCAGTGGCCTGAGCAGAGGCTTTACTACCATGCTACTGAACTCCTCCATGGCTGGTTCCCCAGTGCTGCAAACAGCACTTCCGGGTAACACCGCCGCCCAAGACCTGTGGAGGCCCACTACATGGCTGCGCAGCACTCTGCAGCTTCGTCACCACCTGGGACAAAAGCAAGGCACCTGGCCCAGAGGCGTCATGCCAACAAGCGCCAAAACCATCTGTTTTCCCTGCCCAGCTTCTGCAGCAGCTTTGAAAACATACCTCCTTCTCCCCCCAGCCAGCAATCTCTACATAGAGTCCATGGACCACACAAACAAACCCACACATCCTTGATATTGCATTGCAGGTGCCGCCCCAGTAATGTGGGCCTTGCTAGAATTCCTATTTGACTCCCTCAAAGCAGACCTTCAGTCTGTGAAGCATGATCTGTCGCAGGAGCTGAGGAATGTGCTGCCAAAACCTGAGCTTACTGGGCGACACAGTGTCCACTTTGTACGACAACGAACTAGCCAGAGGTGAAGAATTTTAAATGCTACAGCAAGACGTTCCACGCCTACATGAGCGACAAGCAGACCTCCAGGCCCAAACGAAAGATCTGGAGAACAGATCACGTTGCAACAACATCAGACTGCGAGGCATTCTGACAAACCATATCCTAGGTGTGAGGAATACACCACACTGCAGCTGGACAGTGCCCACTGAGTAGGTCGCCCCAGAGGCAACAAAACATTGACTCTGGATATCCTTGGCTGTGTTTACAACTTCCAGCTTAAAAATTAAATTCTCACCAGAGCCAGAGACATTCATCCTCTCCACTTTAGAGGTCACAAACTATCACTCTTCCTGGATCCCTCATCACTCGCTCTACAACATTGCATGGACTTTAAAAGATCACAGAATTCCTGTGCTCTAAGGAGAACTACTATGGGTAGGGCTCCTCTTTCTGGATTATCTTCTGCTGAAAGGGCCAACTTTACCAGCCCAAAACACTCACAGAGGCACATTGCATTTTGAATCTGCAGATGGAGCCACCTGTGCTCCTCATAGGAGACCCCTGGAGCATCACTTCCATGGGCATCATACTGGCAACGACAAGTCAAAGCTCTAATACACGGCACCTGAGTCCAGGGATGATTACACAGGAACGAAAAGTGGTCCTAGAAAAACTGTCCTCAGAGACCAGGAGTGGCATGCCTAGACCAGCATATTTGCCCAAAAATGTCTCACCTCTAGGCAGCACAGACAAATAAGGTCCCATCCCCTAAAGCAAGTCTGGTACAGAGTGGCACTCGATAAACTACAAAAAATATCAGAGGGTCTGAAGAGAAAGAAGAGAATGCCAAATATGAACTAACAGGAAACTAAATCACCATGCCTAGTGTATAATCTAAGGTCACCCCTACACCAAAACCCACAAAGTGGTCAGGTAAGGATGCCCATCAGTCACCACATGGAACTGCCCTTCATCATTTGGGTTTCCTTTAAGACCACCATTGAAGGTGCCACTTGTCTTTCACGGGGAGTGCCCAGATCATAGGATGGCTCTCACCGGATCAGACAGATCTACCGTGGTCCTACTTCTCACTTAAGAGGATGTTAAAGTATTAAGGGGGGACTGATGTCGCAGTGCACAAAATAAAGTGTGATAAATAAGAAAAAGTGTGTATTAAAATTGGATGAGGGGGTACTGGAAATGAATTTTATTCTGGTGCTACCCACTCTACCAATATTAAAAAGTAGTCAGTGACAATCACAATATTTTCGGATTGTCTAGATGTGCTGTGAGGTCAACATGTTTCAGCAATTAGCGACACATTATGTCATTGCCTTCATCAGGACCATTTATACTGATAACTACTGCAAACCAAGTGATAATGAAACAAAAACTGTGCTCAAAACCATATCTAGTAAAACTGATACAGAGATCACCTGGATCCACTAGGTGTCCGCATCCTTTTCTCCACCTTTCCAAGTCATGAGAGGTTTCTAGGAATAGTGAAAACATGGGAATTAGAATAGATATTCTGCAACTAAACAAAGCGTTCACACACTTATGATGGTATACCAGGTCCGAACTCGATAATCCTAGTAATTAGTGTTAAAAACAAATACACCTACAGCAACCTATTATTGCATGCTGATATCTCATCAATGGATTGATTTGATTGAAAAATGTAAAAGGAGAAAAAGCATCTTACCCAACTTGGAAGATGCACAGACCTCACCCCACCTGGCCACGGCTCAGGGAGAAAGGGGGAAGCACCGCTCTATAGAAGAAGGAGGCAAAGGCATAGCTAGCTGAAAATGCAACTCCTTCATACTTGTTTAGACAAAAATTAATCCGTGCCACTCATTAACAAATACTGCTTCGTTTGACTTAAAAAATGTGACTGATAATCAAAAACGCTTGGGCTTTCGTTTGTTCGAGTCAGAATGTCCGCCACGCCAAGGGCGCAGAGCCCAGCATGAATATATCCACAGCGCGAGACAAGCGCGGCCTCTGTCTTACCGCCTAGCGATTAAAATCCCAAAGTAACCATGCGCTCTCGGTAAGCGCCCTACCTTTTCCGTTGGTACTTCTGTAATCGGCGTCCGAGCCGATCGGGGAGGTGCAGAGACCGGCATCGGCTGTGGTATTTGACGCTGCGCGTCATTCGCCGATTACCGGTCATGTGATCCCCGAGGTGTTCAGCCATAGTATCTGATTTGCCGAGAGAACAGCCAATCAGAACATAAGAAATACGTTGTTGGAAAAATCACCAGCTGGAGGATTTTTTATATAAGGAGCACAAGTAGTGCTCGATCGTGAGAAATTAAAAAAATTGAGGTTTTTTTAAATTGAAAAAAGAAAACTTTAGCACATAGTTTTACAAAAAACAGCACGCTTTCTTCATTCGCTGTTACTATTAGAAGGTGCATATTGTGAACCAAGGAGCACTGAGCACACATAAATAAAGAGAGAGAAGACAGGGGGAAGCATCTTCTTGAAAATCGAACAGTTCATATAGAAGTAGTCCATTCATTCTTCAACTGTACATATAGGATGGAATTAGGGACTAACATACAGATTCTGCTCACATACCAGAGCAGTGTGAATATCACACATAGAGACCAAATCACTTATTATAATGACAAACCCTCACCCATTCTCAGCAATTATTGTTATACTAAGGGTGAAATTTTACTACAGTAGTAGCAGAAATGTAATGTTTCAAAGTAGAATGTATAGGGTAGCCCAGGGTATGTCATCATTTAAACCCACACGATTTGTGCCCATTTTGAAAACCCACTTTTGTTCTTTGAGTAGGAGAAACTTGGACACGTCAGTGATATGTGCGGGGATGTGAGGTTGTTCTATAACTGTCCATTGAAACGCCGTGGATGGATAGCGTGCCTCCAGAAAGTGATTAGTTAATTTTGTGGCTTGTCTCTTGCACCTAATGGTGCTCTTATGCTCTACCACCTAGGAAGGCCACCACCACATTCCGGTATGAGTTATGCTCAACAGACTTGGAATACATTCTGAGATAATTAATGGACCTGTTTTTGGTAATATTGTTTTTGCGCTACGAGGCCTCCGGGTAGTAACGCGCTTTACAAAACCCAATTTCATTTCATTTCATTTCATTTGTTTAGGGGTTATAATTGAATTTCACTCTTGCCATTCTCAACACTTGCAATATATGGTACACTCTCTCTAGGGCCTCGGAGACTTGTATACTGCGTCCTGCCCTACCCGGTCACAGAGCACTTCTTTTAGGGGTTAACACAATATCAACACCACCTCAGGACATCATTACAGAGGTTATGCCAACCAGCCTGAATGTCAGAGGCTTGAACAATCTGGTCAAGCAGACCACTGTTTTGTCTCTAGGAAATGATAGGTCCTGATGGTTTCTCCGCCATTATTGATTGCCTGGAGTGACAAAGAGGGAAGGGTAGCTATATTGCTGTCCCTGGGCTTCAAGGGTTAGGTAGTGGATTACCTAGTCATAATCAGAGTGTGCATGCTGCCATATTGCATAGGATAGGGCACCTCCAAGTGACAATAGCCCCATATATCCTCCTAATGATCTGCAGGAACACTTTATCAAAGAGGCTGTAGCACAGGTTCTGCATTCCCTGAATGCAGCCGCTCTGATGGGAAATGACCGCTAACTTATTATGAACATTGACGTGGACTGGTAAGGCCAGCGATTTGGCCATACCAAAGCCTTCTCAGCCAAGGGCTTCCAGTGGCGTGAGTGAGGCCTAGAGGACGTTTGGAGGAAGTCATACCCTAAAGTGCAGGTGGAGATGGCAAGATGGCGACAGCTTCAACTCAAATGGCTAGGCAGAGTGGCGGCTATAAAGATGACCATTCTCCCCAAGAATTTATTCATATATCCAGTCCTACCACTGTCACCCCCCAAAAATTCCCTAGAGTCCTTATAACTTGAGGTCAACAAGTTCATATGAGATGGAAGGAGGCTTTGCATGCAAAAATAGCTTTTCTACCATACCTTGCAGGATCCCCAGCATCACATGAAACTATCATGCAGCACAACTTCGCTTCATGTTCTGAAGGGGTAGAGCAACCATGAAAAGCACTGGTGCTTCAAGGGCCAAGTTGTGACTGGTACACATATTTGGAGGGTTCCATGGCTATCTCGAAAACATAGGGCATAGGGTCTTTACTCATCCCATGTCACCAACTCGTGTGAGTGGCGATTCAAAGGGCACTGACCTTGTTTCCTTCTCCAATCCCCCCTAGCCTGCCCAAATTTCACACCGTGCTTACAGGCTGAGCGTTTCCACTGAAGGCAGGAGGGGGGCTGTAAATGGATAAGTAGCCCCTACCACACCAATGAAATAATTCCATTTGAGCAGGCGGAGACGATCTATGGGCTTGAGGAATCAGATCGAATACACTACCTACAAGTTAGACACTGGGTAACAACCCCACACATTGAACTGTAAGCAGAGAGGCCTTTAACACCTCTCCCTATAGACCCCAATAGGTTCACAGACTATACAATATGGCTCCATAAGCTCTGGTTCATACTAGAAATGGAAAAACTGACACTCAACTGAGCTTAAACTGGACATCTATCAGGGTCTTTGGGCCCCATTTATTGATTTCCTTTCTGGTGAATTCAACAGGCCGACCTGTCCTAAATATGTTAAGCTGCTGCATTTGCTCCCACATACAACAGAGCTTGCCCATGCATGCCAGTAATCCCCGAGATGAAGCAGAGTTCTCTTCAAACTCCGACTTAGGCCGACTGACAGACTGCAAGTGATCAACGTGTATTTTCCATTTTACAAAAGAGTGAAGAGGAAGGGCTAGGGAGGAGGGAGGTTTTTTGGGATAGCATGAGGGATTATTAGCCAGTTGTGTTAAACCATTATGCTACTGGCCCATGGGTTGTAGACCACAGAGCTGTGTCACATGATTATGTTCTAATAGCTGTTTAAACCTGATAAACACATTTGATCCATAAAGATGGCAGCTCTTCACGTGAAGTAAACTAGGTGTTTTGATCCATCCATCCACTTGCTTTAAAAACTCTGTTTGTTGTCCATTTCATCTTTCCTGAAGTCCCAATACTGATGAATATAAATCGTTCAATTTTCTGGTCCCTAATTCTTGAAAATAAAATCTGGAAATGCACTAAATACAATTTTTCGAATGAAGTCTTAATATCTTGGAATTAATAGATCTCAGACATTATAAAGGGAGTTCACCACTGATGCCTTCTTGAGGGTTTTGAAATGACAGAGGACATCTTTGGGGGCCACCTACTAAACTAAAGATCCTAAAAGGGATGTCCGCATCCTATGGGGAACTTGGTGACTGAGAGGTTGGGTAATTAGAACTCTTTCACATTATTCAGTGCAATTTGGCTTACACATAATACAAGCACTGTGGGCCTCATTTCCTGCTTTTTGACGCAGGGCAGCCCTGTATGTCACTTTGCTGCACTGCTCTGTATCAAATGAAGAGGGCAGGAGTGCGCGTTATCTATGAGATACGGCACATTCCTGTGCTCTTCCACTGTGCTGGCCACGAATTGTTGGCTAGCTCTAAAAAAGGCACCCTGCACCATGGTGCGAGGATATCTGTGTTGTTGGCATGATCGTTTCTGTGCAGGAAGGGGCACCATCCTGCACAGAAACACTTGTCATGCCTCCCCTATGGAGGTGCACACCTTTGACGCATTCCCAGATTTACAACACAGCGTAAATCTGTGTAAAATACCATGGGCGTTGAGTGGGAACACCCACCGCAATGACCATGGGACGCCTCCAAGACGTAGTGTGAGGCAACGCAGTGACTAGCACTGCATTGTCTTATACAATATCTACGAGGCCATGGAAAGCTACGGAGGGTGACTTTTCGTGGCCTCGTAGATATGGCTAAGCCCTATGCGCCTCAGGAACATAAAAAAAAAGTGATGATCCAGTGGTGCACAGGGCTTGTAAATAAGCCCCTATATTTCCTGCAATCCACTGAACTGGGAGACCAGTGGGCAGGGTATTCACGTTTTCAACCTTCCTGCTACCATGTTACGCAGCCAGAAAGTACATTTCCTAGGAAACTGAAAACAATGGAGACACATGCCCACTTCCGTAGATTTGTAGTGTCGGGCTAAGGAACCTTATACAAATACTGAAGCTATGGAGAAAAGGAAGAGGCAAAGGAAAGAGAGAGGCAGACAGAGATATAGAGCGAAAAAGAGAGTGAGAGGCTTTAAAGTTTATTCTTTGTTCCTTCATTGGCAGAATTCAGTATTGATTCTAATTCCCTACAGGAGTCTGATGGTTCTTCGTTATTTATGAATAGACATTAGTAGGCCCGCTTTGTAACCATTCCAACTCTAGGATTGAGAGAGTTAAGACTAGATTATGATTGCAGGTATTGGACCCTTTCCTTATCTCCTTTTGATTTGGTGCACCTCTAAGCCGTGGCTCCTTTTTGTGCTTTACAATCCCAGTATCCTCCAGAGGATCCAATTTGCCTACTTTCATGTTCTGGGAAATGTCCTTCTTAATCCCACGGCACCCCTGTGGGTTGCTTGTCATCTACTGCGACCTACTAATTCACATACTCACAAATGCCTTTGTGAATTGTTTTCTTCGATTTTAGGGTACTTTTCTCTGTGTTTAGTTGGCCCTCTGAGTGCCCTGTAGGTTGCTTCTCAATGTCTGTGCTCAATTTCCTTTCAGTGTTCAGTCTGGATTATCTGCCCTGTTTGACTTCTCTATTTTATGGCAACTGTTTGTCACTTTTTTAGTAATGTTGCTTGAAGTTTTATGTTATGCCTACTTAAGCTCTTTGACCTATCATTATTGTCACAACCAGAAACTAATCTAGGTCCTAGTTGTGTATAGCACACGGGTGCTACAATTGTATTTTTGACCTCATAGAGTAAGTAAGACAGTGCTGCTTAGTAAAGACCTGCCTTTTGCTTGTCTACTTATGAAGGTCACTGCAGAAAAAGAAAGATTAATGTTGAAGCGGACACCGCTAATTCCCACTCGCAGACATCCACAACAGCTTTGACAACCAACCCGGAAACCAACCCCCCCTACCATCTGCTGATCATCTTCCCCCCTTGAACACCCTTAACGACTGGAACCCAATCTCCACTGAGGACACCATCCGACTGATGAACTCCATCCACTCAGGATCCCCCACAGACCCATGCCCTCACCACATCTTCAACAAAGCAGACTCCGTCATAGCACCGCACCTCCGAGACGTCATCAACTGCTCCTTCAACTCCGCCACCTTCCCGGTAAGCTGGAAACACGCTGAACTCACCGCCCTTCTGAAGAAACCAACAGCGGACCCCACCGAACTCAAAAATTACCGCCCCATCTCGCTTCTTCCATTCCCGGCCAAAGTCATCGAGAAAGCTGTCAACAACCAGCTCGCCGCCTTCCTCGAAGCCAACAAATCCCTCGACCCCTCACAATCTGGATTCCTAGCAAAACACAGCACTGAGACCGCCCTCATCGCAGCAACAGACGACATTCGAACTCTACTGGACAATGGAGACACAGTCGCCCTCATCCTCCTCGACCTCTCTGCAGCTTTCGACACAGTCTGCCACAGCACCCTTTTACAACGCCTCAATAACATCGGAATCCAAGGAAAAGCTCTTGAATGGATCACCTCGTTCCTCACCGGAAGAACCCAAAGAGTCCGCCTACCACCATTCAAGTCCGAGGCCTCTGAAGTCATCTGCGGCGTTCCACAAGGTTCCTCACTCAGCCCCACCCTCTTCAACGTATACATGAGCCCCCTCGCGGCCATCGCACGCCAACACAACCTCAACATCATCTCTTACGCGGACGACACTCAACTGATCCTTTCTCTCACCAACGACCCCAGCACCGCCAAAACTAACCTACACGAAGGAATGAAAGAAGTTGCCGAGTGGATGAAACAAAGCCGTCTGAAACTGAACTCAGACAAAACTGAAGTCCTCATCTTAGGTACATCCCCCTCTGCATGGGACGACTCCTGGTGGCCGGAAGCCCTCGGAAAAGCACCCATCCCGACAGACCACGCACGGAACCTAGGCGTCATCCTGGATTCTTCACTCTCAATGAACAGACAAGTCAGCGCCGTATCCTCTTCATGCTTCAACATTCTTCGCATGCTCAGAAAAACATTTCGCTGGATCCCCTCCGACACAAGGAAAACAGTCACCCACGCTCTGGTCACGAGCCGACTGAACTACGGAAACACCCTCTACGCAGGTACTACCGCAAAACTCCAGAAGAAACTCCAACGAATCCAAAACGCCTCAGCCAGGCTCATATTAGACATCCCACGCAACGAACACATCTCTGGGCACCTCAAAGACCTCCACTGGCTACCCGTCAATAAGAGGATCACTTTCCGACTGCTCACCCACGCACACAAATCACTCTACGACATCGGACCAGATTGCCTCAACTCACGACTGTCCTTCTACACCCCCTCCCGCCAACTACGCTCTTCCAGCCAAGCGCTCGCCACTGTACCTCGCATCAACAAGACCACCATGGGAGGCAGATCCTTTTCGTACCTGGCTGCCAAAACATGGAACTCACTCCCCGCTTACCTTTGCCTCACCCAGAACCACCTAGCATTCAGGAAGCAACTTAAAACGTGGATATTTGACAAGTAATCCTCCTCCCCTCCTAAGCGCCTTGAAACCCTCTGGGTATGTAGTGCGCTATACAAATTTCTTGACTTGACTTGACTTGACTTGTCAAGCAGATTCAGTCTATGTCACTTGCATAAAATTAGGCATGAAGAGCACCTTAGTCTCTAGAAAGCCCTTTTCTGGAGCTACATAGAAGGTATGTTGGGCTTCCTCTACAAAGGGACACAACTATGGTAGACTTACTTTACCCTACAAAGGCAACATTGGCCGTGTTTGGAAAGTCCTTTAGAATAAAACAAAAACAAAGGAGCAGGAAGGCTACTAATAAGGGTAATTGTTCAACTATTGTAATAAATGCCCCAGCCCTCTGTTTTAGGCAGCATATGTATTGGTTATGGTGCTTCTTAACCCATGGAGCTCTAAGGAATGAGATGGTTTTGCTTTCAGCACCATTGGAGCATGGTTGTGCTGAGGATGAGATCATCTCAGGCCCTTTTTCTCAGGCGATGATGTCAGTTTTGTATGAGCTGATTATCAGATGGGTCATGAACATACATTTCATAGTTGTCCGGGGGCAGTGGCTTAGTCCAGTATATGTGTGGAAAGTAAAATTGAAGGGAGGCTTAATGAGGTCTAGGAAGGGCTGGAAATGTGTGATTAGATGGTGAAACCTTCATTTAACCATAAGAAGTGTGGAAAGGAGGTGCCGTGAAAGGGATAAGTGAGAGGATGCTAGTTCGGTCCTATATAGAGGATGGTTCTCTAAATACCAAGTTTCTTTATCCTCGGTAGTGGGGAATCATAAGTGGACTGCATAAAAAGGGTGAGATAATTTGAGATGTAGGTGAGTGACTACTCCATTCCTTTTGATTATGGTCTCCATCGCAAATTGCAATGAGGGCTAATTTGGTTCTTCTTGTCGGGTAGAAGCAAGTTTGGTTGTTAAAGAACTGTTTTATTCTAGGAAATTAGAGATCTGAATGAAGGTAGTTGCTGTAAATGTTCTTACAATACACCGCTGGAGGTCAGCTAGTAGTTGGCTGGGCCTGCATGTCCTATAGCCTCCCTCTTCATGATTTTGATCAATAATTTGTAGGTCCTGAGGTGACCTTTAAGGTATAACTTGTCTCTTGGCCATTAGGATTTCTACGATTGACACTTGCAGAGTACAATGAGGTGTTGAGAAGTATCAACCCGCAATTCAATAGCTCATTGTACACAGGCTTTATTTCTTGTAAGTGATTGGTTGACAATGTTGTAGCTAAGTTGGAGTGAATTGCAATACAATTGACCTTGCTCTAAGGTATCTAAGTGGTCTTGATGGACATTGTTGTTGTTGAAGTGTTTGTTATGGGCAAGGTGATGATGATGGATGGTTGTCCCCAGATGAAAGATAGATTTCTTGTTAACGTGATGAGCCCTGGCAGAGAGAAGATTGTTTGTAGGGTGTTCCCAGCTGGGTGTACAGGGCTAGTGACAACAATGGGAGATATTAAGTGATTCTGGTTATTTCGGGATGGATTCTGCTGGGTGTGAGGTGGTTGTTTAAACCAGATGTTCAGTTGTTTTAGGATATAGAGGTTGTTATGTTTACAGCGATGGTCATCGTGGTTTCCTGGAAGGCATAATCAAATTATATTTTTGGGGATGAAGCCTGTATATCAGCAAGAAAGAGCTTGTCAAAGAAGGGTGGTTGAGCAACAAATAAAAAAGGATTTGCATTCACCAGCTATGAAACTATGGAAACTTGTGATATTTAGGGAATGACAACTAGTTATCTTACAGTCTTCTTGGGGACATTTCTGTTGAGAATTTATTGGGACAGAAAATGTCCTGTTCTGACTGCCCTAGCTGTAATGATGTCTTCTGGATACCTGGTGCTCGATTTTGTTGTCATGTGCAAACATGGATCATGTATGTGCACCATGACATAGCCCTGTCTCACGGATTATGGTATTTTTGAACAGGGATGGGCATCCAAAGCTATACCCTCATAGTGGTGAAAAACTACTGCCTTTTCCAGGAGTTAAACAGCCTAAACGTGGCGGTGGCAGCATACCTTGTAGTGATCTGGAAGAGTGGACAGGTCATTTTACCTGTGTCACTGAAGAGAGGCCTACAGCATCACTCATTTACAGTTATGCTGCTATGTGCTTAACTCACCCTTGACCTACGTCTGTTTGGTGAATAGTTCCGTGCAATGCATGTATGTTACATACATATTCTTGGGGTATATGTGCCTGTGAATTGTACACTACATTGGAGATGTAGTGCTGTACTGTGTGTGTATGTGTGTCTTATTTGCTTGTGCTGGATGTTGGTGTGCCTTGAATGGTAAGATACATGTAAGACTCTGGGCTTCCTTTTGCTAGATTCAACAGAGAATGGGAGCTCGCACAGCGTATATATTCCTGGCGGTAACGTGAAGTGAAGAGTTGTAGTGTGCAACCAGAGTGGGACACTGTCTGGCCAAGCAGTGTGGAGTTAACAATGAAATTCAAGGGTCCCCCTACTGGGAGGGGAACGCTCCAGTGCACAACAAAAAAGGACCGTAGTCTTATTCCATAAACAAATTAATCAAAAAGTCTATGTGCATAGTTTCATGATTTTTAATTTTCTCGATATGAATATTTTCTTGTGGTCATATTCGTCTTTGTATATCAAAACAAACTAGTGTTATGGCACACTTGGTAAATCCACATTTATAATCCTCAACAAAGATCCCGATGCATTTCGGGCCTGAGCCCTTTCTCAAGGGAATACTCTAAAATGAAAAATGGAATGAAGCCAGAATCAGTAATTGGGCTAAAGGGAAACCGTGACAAATCTGTCTCACACATGCAAAAACCAGAGGTGAAAAATGTCAAAGAATAGGTGCAGGAAGACTCAGAAAGGTGAAAAATCGGCAAGTTAAATATGGGTGAAAAAACGGAAGTCTGAGGTGATAAAAAAAGACGAGACCGTGTCCCAAGTAAAGTGAGAACCCTGAGCGTGTATAAGCCAAATGGTGACAGAAACGTAAAAACACGCGTGTACATAGTCTATTACCCAGTCTCGAGTAAAGATGATAACATCGTGCGCGTTAAGCCAAAAGCGAGAGGGAACTCCCCAAAGGTTACTTACTCGGTGAGTATGAAAGAGGTGTCTCGCGGTGAACCGGCGAGACAGAGGTGCAGCTTGTGGGTGTACGCGTGTGTGTTAAGTATCCAGGTAGTGAACATAGAAGAAGGTAGGTGGTACGCGAGTGGTGAAAATGAAAAACGGACCATGCAGAGAGATGAAAGAATGAAGAAATCGGCCACCATGATGGAAAAGTAAAAAGAGGTCACAATAGTCGGACATAAAGAACAAAGTAAACACATGGATTGCAAAAAAGGTTCAGAGAGTAGAAAAGATGAGACACAATTATAAATCAAAAATCAAGAAAGACTAGCTAGGTTTTTTACAGGGAAGACTCAATGGAGTACGTATGTCAAGGAAAACCAGTAGGTTTTTAGAAAGCCCTCACCCACCAACCTAGTTGGTGGCATGCTTCATCATCGGGCCCACCACAGTGGCACCTAACGTGCCCCGGGTGTGCTTCGACGCCAGATTACTGCGGAGCTGGTATATTTACTGAGTGTGCAGTGTGGTGAGTGTGAAGGTGAAGATTAAAAAGCCATACAAAAATCCCAGCACCCGAGGGTAAAAAAACACTATTTTAATAAACTGGGTCTCTGTTGGCATATTAAAAGGCAGACGGACACGGTGGAGTATGGATTATGACCTCCAGTGTCCTGTGTGGTCTACATGTTTCAGCCTGGCCTTTCTTAATTTAAAACAGGCTTTCCTCAGGACCAAGTGAGTATGTGTGGAGTTGAAAAGGTTAATTTACAGTGAGTGTTTTTTGTTTTTATGTGTAGCACTCCCTAAGGTGCTATATGGGTGAGAAGGGGATTCCCTCTCGCTTTGACAGTATTTTGCTGTTCAAAGCCTCCTTGGGTCGCCTGGCAGAGAAAAAGACCGAAACTGTCGTCCTGGTTCCTCCTTGGACCTGTCGTCCTTCTGCGGCGCCCGGTTGTGAGCACACTCAGTAAATATACCAGCTCCGCAGTAATCTGGCGTCGAAGCACACCCGGGGCACGTTAGGTGCCACTGTGGTGGGCCCGATGATGAAGCATGCCACCAACTAGGTTGGTGGGTGAGGGCTTTCTAAAAACCTACTGGTTTTCCTTGACATACGTACTCCATTGAGTCTTCCCTGTAAAAAACCTAGCTAGTCTTTCTTGATTTTTGATATATAAAAGCGGGGATTCAGACTAGCTTACCTAGTCCTCCCTCTCTCCTTTGATTCAGTGACACAATTATAAATAACATCAAAATTTGATGCGATCATTCAGCCCGTTGGGCGCCATCGTGGCAAGAAATCGGATCCAGAAGTTTTCTCGCTTCAGTAAATTGGTCTTCCTTTTGCTAGACTCAGGGCTAACTGAAAGAACATGATGCGATCGAGGAATCCCTGGACATATTTGTGGATTGCTGCATTGATGTGAGAAAGGCAGGACATTCTGGTGGAAGGGAGAATCCTGCTCTTCAGTACACTTCAAAGGGTGTTCCTTGAGTCAGAGAGAGGTCACTAGAAAGGGGCATGGGCACATCCCAGGAAGGAGATGGGGCTGATGGGTGAATCATAAAGAGTAGACTTTACAATTTAAAGTACATACTGTACATCAATGTTGCCACAAAGGTAATAATGCAACTCACATGTATCCCTGAGAGGACTAGTAGTACACTTACACATCCAATTGGCACACCAAATGCAGCGTCTCCCACTTATTATAATGGGACATGTGCAGGAGGTTGCACACATCACTCCTGCAATGGATTCTCTGAACTCCCCCCTCCCAGCCCTTCAAATGTCGCTTGAAATCCGGCACTCCAAGACAGGAAAGGCCCCATATATCACGGGGTCTAGAGGAAGGTGGCAGCAGTTCCCTGAAGGTGCTGGGTTGTACGTGCCCAAAAGTAACATCCCCAACCCACTCCTTGAAAGAGGGCACACACCGTCTGCCCCAGTGAACAGCAACCCGCCGTTTTGCAAACAGAAGGAGAAGCGCATGCAGTTTACATAACTTGGGTGGAGTGTCCTTTACATATCCCAAAGGATCAAGTACGGGAGAACGAGCTAGCGACATTCCCAGCATGCTATTCGCTGATTCAAAAACCTTAACCTAAAGTGCGGAAATCCTGGGGCAGTACCATGCCATGTGCAAGAATGTGGCTGAGGCATGGTCACATCTCCAACAATCACTCTCAGCTCGAAGACCCATACGATGAAGGCTCACCGGAGTTCTGTATCTATGCAAGTACTTAAAATGGATCAGCCTTAATTTATAGTTCGGGGAGAGCTCCGATAGCTGCCCACAGCAATATTCCCATTGAGCCTCAGTCAGTGGTGGATCTAGCTCATCATTCCAATGTGCGAGAGAAGGTGGTGTCACTATCGGGGCAGTGTCTTGCATGTGGCTGTATAGGCGCGTGACAAGCTTGCGTGGGGAGGGAAATTTCAGCATGTTGTCTAGGGCATGCAGTGTCGGCGGCGCCTTCGGGAACTCAACCCAGAGTGAATGGCACGCCGTGTGTATCCACTGATATAAAACAATTTTAGTTAATGGTACCACCTGGCCTTCGGGTGCAACAGGGGGGGGTCTGAACTCATCCTCAGGGTACATGTCCTCAAACATCTGAAGATTCATTTTCAGAGCAAGAGACTTACTTAGACTGTCTTGTATGCAAGGCATCATTGGGTTTTGTGGGAGGGGGATGGAGGGGTCATATAGCAACAGAATATTCGCCCTCCGGCGCAGCTCATCCCATGACCAGCACAGTGTCCCAGCAGAGTCTATGTCGCCTCGCGGGTGGCGTGACTTTTGATACAGTGCGACCTTGAGTGGGATGGGGGCCATAATATCTGTCTCGACCGCTACATGTGGCTAGAAGGGGGTCGGATGCACCCAGTAATGTCAAAATTGAGCTTGTGGTACAAAAGGGGGTGGTGATGGACGGAGCATCTGAATCAATCAAACACTCTCACCCAGTCAAAAGATCGGGGTTTAATCCATCACCGTTCTTTAGCCCACTCTGTCACCCCAGTTCAGACATGGCTATATGCAAATCAATCTGACCCTGTACCTCATGGGAAGCTTGTGCACATAATGCATACAGTCGCATATCCGGGGCTCCCAAATCCTCGTGCCGCAGAGGGAGAGTCAGTAAGTCCCAAGAGGCTCTGACCTGTTTTCCGGCCCATACCAGAGTGATCAAATGGGATTTGAGGTTATCAAAAAACTGTCTGGTAAGAGGGACCGGGATGTTAACAAATAAGTACAAAAATGTTGGCAAGATAACCATTTTGGCCAGTGATATCCTGCCAGCTAGTGATAGGGGCAGTGTAGCCCACACCATTACTTTATTCTCCAGCCATGTCATTGCACAACCGTAATTTAGGCATTACACCTACTGCGTGTCTCGGCTTATCCAGATCCCCAAATACTTGACTCCATCAGCCTCCCAGTGTAAGGGGAATTCCGACACTACCTGGGGAGTACTCTCTGTCAACGGGAAAACTACTGATTTGTCCCAGTGTATGAAAACGCCCGAGAGCCCATCAAAGCGTCTAAACTCTCTCAGCAACGGGTCTAGATTGTCTTTGGGGTTCATAATGTAAAGTGTGACATTGTCCGCATACAAGGAGATGAGCAGACTACGAGAGCTAAAGCCTATACCCCGTATGGTGTGGTGTTGCCGGACAAGAGCAGCCAGGGGTTCCATCGCAATGGCAAAAAGTAAAGGGGACAATCGGCATCCCTGTCGAGTGCCTCACAAGATTAAAAAAGGGTCTGATAGCAGACCATTTACCTGAACACGCGCCATAGGTGAGGAGTACAGCAGTTTGATGTGATTCAGAAAAAGTGGACTAAACCCCATGCATCCGAGGATGGAAAAGAGGTAAGACCACTCCAGCGTGTCAAACGCCTTGGTGGCGTCGAGGAACACCACTGCGGCCTTCTACCTGGGATGGAGATAATGCATCACCGAAAAGATGGTACGTAAATTATGGGAGGGCGACCTCCACGGAATAAATCCGGATTGGTCCGGCAACGCCATCATTGGCAGAAGTGGCTGTAACCTATGAGCAATCAGTTTAGCCAATATCTTTACATCCACATCATTCATGGAGAGCGGATGGTAGGAGGCCAGTTCCTCCTCTGGTTTCCCAGGTTTAAGGAGCGTAAGAATAGTTGCCTCTTGCATAGTCTGAGGTAGCACCCCCTCTTTCAGTGCCTCCTCCTTAACCGCCAGCAGCCTAGGAGCCAGTTCCTCAGCATATGCCTTGTAAAAGCCATCAGGGCCAGGAGCCTTACCTAGTCGCAGGCTTTTAATGACCTGAACCACGTCCTCCACTGTAAATGGGAGGTCCATATACACCCTATGGGTGTTGTTGAACCAGACCAACTCCAGTGTGTCAAGGAACGACTGCAGTTCTTCAGAATTGGCCCCCTGAGTAGTCTTGTACAGCCGGGAAAAGAATGTAAAAAAAACTCGCCAGACACTCCCTTTTGACCTCTAACAACGTCGCCCTGTTCTTTACGTATCTCATGGACAAAGGATGCCGATCTAGATGGTCTGATCATACCTGCAAGGGTTCAGCCCGGCATGTCCCCTCCACCATATTAGCGAGCCTCTGCATATTTGTCTAGGAATTTCGCTTTGTGCTGCACCTCCTCCGCGTAATCTAGTAATAGCGATTTTAGTTCCTGCGCAGTATGGGGATCATTTGTGGAATAAAAAGTGCTCTCCAGGGATTTAATCTTAGTCTCCAAGCAGTCTTCAACACCCCCGCCGACCTCGCAGTACACTGGCCTCTAATCACCACTTTGAAAGCCTCCCAGAGAGAAGCGTCAGTGTCAACAGAGCCCTCATTGTTGGTAAAATAATCCTGTATGTCTCCCCGTATCTCCTCCTTGAAGGCCTCATCTAACAGTGCGTGTGGTGGGAGTCTCCAAATAAATGCACGGGCTAATGATTTCGGGAGTGACAGCTGTAAGAGACATGGTGAGCGATCAGACAAGGTCCGTGGTAAGTGTGAAACGTCCACGGTCTAGGCCGCGGATTTTCTGGTGACTAACCAAAAATCCAAACGTGACCATGCACTGTGATGGTCCGATATACATGTGCCTTCCTTCACCAGTGGGTGTCTGTTGCGCCAAATATCTACTAGGTTCCCATCTGCAACTATGGACTGCAAAGCTGCGCTTGCAGCCGGGTGTAAGGTCCGAGCCAATCCCCTCCTATTCATGGCATCATCAAAGATATCATTATAATTCCCGCCCCACAGTACAGTGTCATAACCTGTCATCTTAATTCTGGACCACACATCATAAATGAACTCAGGGGAATCTATATTTGGACCTTAGATCGCAGCGATCACCAGGGGAGTACCTCCCAGTACCCCACATACGATAACAAACCTCCCTCCGGGGTCCCTGTGAACCTCCCTCTCACGCCAATCCAACCACTGTCGAATCAGAACAGCCAACCCTCGTGCAAAGTTAGAGTAAATGGACGAGTACATGTGCCCCCACCTACTATTTTGCAGTCTTTGGGACCGCTCCGCATTGAGATGTGTCTCTTGCACCTAATTGCATCTTGCAACAGACAAACATCAATATTCTTTCTGGTTAAATAAGCATGCACAAGCCTGGACTTACGACAATCATTCAGCCCTCTGATGTTCCACATTACCAAACTTAAAGGTTGTGCATGTGTGTGCCCAGAAAAGACCCAGCAGTGGGGAGTAGGAATTCAAGCAGCACAGAGATCAAAATACAAAGTGTGCACTGTGACCAACATCCATTACACATGCTGGCATCGAACAAGCTAACAGACCCCACCCCCAACCCGCCACCCACTCCAACCCCCCAATCAGGTTGCAGAGTAACACCCCCTAACAAGTCAAAACATAACAGTCTCTTGAAAATGCAAGGGAATTCGTGGGGGAGTAGTGGCACAAGCAATTACCCCTGATTGAACAGGGTGGCTAGGGGTACTGCAGTGAGCGGTATAAGCCCTCCCCGACGCCCCAGGCAAATCCATTCCCAGACAGAAATTGAGCATTAGGACCCACATTCACATCTAGAAAATTACTACACAGTTAAGCAGAACGGTGGAGAGGCACCTAGGACAGGAAATAAAGTATTACATCAGTCAATCATTATTGCTGAGTTGTCCAGTCGGTGACGCCACTGCTCGACGAGACTCTTTGCCTTTTCTTACACTGACATGCTTAGCAAATTTTAGAGAAGATTTCGCACCCGTAAAATAGTGTGCAGTACCATCATATGAAAACTTTAATTTGGCGGGGTAGAGCAAAGAATAGGGAATCTGCGCCTGAAGCAGAATCCGTTTGACCTTTAAGAATTCACGTCTCGGCGCTTGGACAGCTGGTGTAAATCCGGGTAAAACGATATGTTGTTACCTTGGTATGATAATTGGCCTTTCTCCCTTGCCAGTCGTAAGATGGTGTCCCAGTTCTGACCTAAGAACCTATGTGCTCTCTCCACCACGAACACAAGGGACGGTTGAGGGTCAAACAGCGCATGCAGCAGATCCACCACTTTCCATCTTGGCAATTGCAGTGGTCTCCGGAATACCTGTAATGCGCAGGTTATTTCTCCGGGACTGCGCCTCCAATGGCACGGATTACTCCCAATAGCTTGTCCATATGTAACAGTTGTTCCTTGGTTTCAACCTGAAATTCGTGAAATTCAGTTTGTCGATTTTCCAAGTCATCCAGTTGAGTTTTGTGGACAGTGGCTTGGGCCTTTACAGAGACCAGCTGTGTGGTCAGGACATCCAGCTTAGAGTCAATATTCCTCAGACTGGAGCGTATTTCCAACATGAGGGTGCGCAGATCTTCACCCTGGTCCTTGGATTGCGCCTCTTGTTGCTCATCCGTTTGTGGTTCAGAGGTCGATTCACTCTGACACGTGGATCCTTTATCAAAGGTGAGCTTTGGTTGCATAGCGTCTTGCTTACCCATGACAAAGCAGCCGGCGGTCGTCAGAGGCCGAAACCAAAGCGGAGACCCCCGCTCCAAGAGTGCTCCAACCGCTCCAAGCCGTCAGCCCTCCACACCCAGGTAGTGCAGTACGGGGCGCGCAGATCAGCTCCACACTCTGCAGGCACCTCACAGTACTTCAGTGTAGCACCACTCCTGTGACCACACGATCCACTCCAGCAAATCGCAGCACAAGGTACAGAGGGAGAACTCACTCCCAGGCCGCCCCAGCGGACAGGAGGGATCTCACCTAGACACAGGCCCAGCACAGGTAGTGGACAGTAAGCTCAATCAAGGCAGCAGGTAGGTGGCCACAGGACCACGGGCCCTCCACAGTGTCCCGGGGGGGTCCACGCCAACGCGCAGCCACAATAACCCGCAGGGTCTCCACCCGCACCTGCAGTATGCCACTTCCAAGCAAGGCGACCAGGCAGCAGGGTAGAAACACAGCAGGTGCTCCAGGGATCACAGTTCCATTACACCTTCCCGCACTCTTCAGGATAAAAGGAAAGGAGCTGCCAGCAGAATGCAGGACCTTCTCAGCGGCAGCTCCCTCTAGCATCAGGCCTGTCTTCATGCACCACAAAATGGCTCCTCTCTCCCAAAAGGCTTGTTCCTCACACCACCGGCAGAGCGTCAGACGCGGCACATAAGACTCACTTACCACTCCGAGTGTTCCCGCTCCGCCAATGGATCACCCAGGCACAGCGAGCAAGGATCCGCCTTCAGGGGGAGAGCGGGGCACTACTGCATTTTATAAGTGCAGCCCCGGCCGTCCGATCACAAAGCCCACAAGATGTTTGGAAATAGACTAGAAGAAGGGGAGCTCGAGGCTCCCAAAATTGTCAACTGTCGAGCAGCTAGTCGGGCTCTGCAAGTCTTCTGCCTGTGACCAGGACAGAAGGCCAAGGCCTGCCTGTCTCCCAGCTGATAAGAGGGTACATCACCCGGGGATTTCAAGACCACCTGCTCCAGGAGACTGGAGCACCAGTGCCTGCCAGCTTGTCATTACAAATGTGCCCTGTAAGGGAGTTGAGAGCATTGGAGGGAGTGAGGTGGGCGATCCTTGCAACTGAAACCTTGTAGCGAGGTGTGAGGAGATGGCTGCTTCAACGATCGGTCCCCCTTGTGCCACAGGAGGACCACCATGAAGTTAGCCTTGAACTTTGCAGCAGCTATTGGGTCATTGCCTGTGTGCAGGTTAGAGGTCGGTGACCCTATATGCCAGGTGTGGCTGCAGTGAAAATTCCTGCTGTGCCAATCGGCCCATGCACGTTGTGAAGTAGGCAACACTATATGTAGGCTTTCCTGTTTTCAGTTTCTATTTTTGGTAAATTCTGGTGGTGTTTTTTCAGTGTTTTCCAGTGATTTCGATACCTCAAAAAAACAGTGCTTTTCAGTGATCACTCATTTCGCGCCATAAAAAACAGCTGAAACAGTGTTTTACCGGTGTTTATGGAACGGTTGGCTTTTGTTATTGCTTGCTTTCTTCATTGATGCATGGTATATAGACAGTGTATATACAGTGTACATCAGGTCCAAAAACATTTTTGCAAGTCAAAGTTATTGTAGTACACCATACAATAATTCTTCAGTGGGTCTTTGGTCATTCGCGCTTTCTCTTTCCTTCCCAATATCGCGAAGTTGTGTTTTTGTGTATTTTTTGACGGGTACGCCTACTCTGCATATCATTAGCGTTAGTTGTCGCTCTCATCCGTGGCAATGTTTTTTGCCGCAGCTATCGCTGGAAAACTGGCAATGTTGGCAGTTTGCACCAGCATGGGAATGGGGCGATGAATCCATCGCCACTTTCGCCGCGCTAAAGTCCCAATAAATCGGCGATAAGTCCTTTTCGAATATGCCCCTAAGCTGCTTCCAGGAGCTGAGCAGAAGTACAAGGAGGTAGAGGGTACAGAGTCTAAATGTACAACAGAGGGTCACAAGTGAGTAAATATCCTTTACATATTTACATAGCTCCCAGAGGCGCAACTAGGGTCCAAATCATCAGAGTGTAGCTGCAGGGGCTCTAAGAAGGGGTGAAAGATCAACAAAACCTTGTTAAGTAAATGGTGTTTTTAAAGACCTGTGAAGTACTCGGGGTGCGGGTGTGGCAGACCACAACAGCTCCTCTACCCCATGTGAGCCAGGCAGGGGGCCTGGTGTTGCTCTGGCCCTTGGGCCATTCACACCCTGGCTCCCCATGTGCCGACCGGCCCAGAAGCCGTGTTTTCCCCTGACACCTCCGCGCCAGGCCACCACAGGCAGGCCAATGGGGGTGTGGATCCAAGGGATGTTGGGCCTTCATTCCACCTCGTACCTCAAATTGAGAGTGGTAATACCAGGAATTGAGTTAGGGGAGCATGTGTAGTGAGAGATCCATTGGCTTCCCATGAGAGCTGTTATCACACTTAAAAATAATTGCCAAAGAGTGTATCACTGCGTACCTTTATGCCTAGTGAACATGTTAATACTAAAATTGGTGGGATCGATTTTGTTTTAATTGTAAACGTCTTTTAATTTCCTACCTCTCCACCTTCTGTCGTTTTTTTTGCAGTTACTGTACACACTTTGCTTTTTTTGTTTGTGCTTGTGCTTCTTTGTTTTGCTTTTTTATTTTATTTATTGCTTTTTAAATTGCACATTTGCTTTATTTGTTCTTTCTTATTTTTAAATTAACTTGTACCTTTCAATATACTCTTTCTTTTCTGGCTCCCGTTTTCTTTTTCCCATTTTGAAATGCTTTTAACTGCACACTGTCTTTCTCCATGCCTCTTTCCACGCCATGGTGAGGCATTGTTCTGTAAACGTGCCCGCACCTGTCCCAGTAGATAGTGCCTGCCTGAATGCTTGTGAAGAAATTATCTTTGGAATAACACTATCTAATGATATTTAGCTGGTCACAATGCACGCATAATGTCAGGGCTACCGATTTGATTCTGGTTCTTTTTTTTGCCTCTCATGAAGGAAAAAAAAAACCAAAGTCATGGCATTACGGTGACATACAGCCTCGCCTGCAGCAGGGCTCGCTCCAGCGCCCATGCACTTCTAAGACCAATTTGTTTAGCTGAACACCGTCTCTTTGGCGTGGCTGCAAATGTTAACTCTCCTCTCCTATCAAAAACACAGCAGGGCGGACCATCTGCTCTGCACGGCCTCCCCCTGCGCCCATATTCAACTTGACGACCTCAGAAGGATCAAAAGGACGCCGGAATTCCACCCTCTGACCTGCATGTCACACACAGGTGTTAGCAGCGAGTATCCAGGCCATTTTTCATGAATAGGCCAGCACTTGAATTGATATGTACATTCTGCACCATAGTTTTTACTAATTGCGGCCACTTAGGGATCCAGTGTTGAACAATGGGATTTTAAACATTGCCAGCTTGGGCAGGCCACTGCTGATAAAATCTGAAGGCTGCAGAGAATGAACTGTTAATGGCCGCCTTCTTGGAATCCTAAATATGTTCCATGTTGAATGAATGCGCTTACCTCGGAGAGTTTGATGGCCAAAGGTATGAGACAGAGGAGGAAGCACCCCAATAACATAGCCAGGGAAATCAAGCAGACCACCAGCAACCCGTCCATGCTTACTGGATTCTAGCGCCTGGAGCGTGCAGTGCTCTGCCACCCACCACAGGCTGCGATCAGTGAATAGTTGATGAGACAAGTGGCGAGCAGGGGAGTAGTTACGGTCAGGTGCAGTTTAAGGACTCAGGCGAGTGCTTAAACGCCACCGGCATGGTTAGCGCCTCCTTCTCTTCAGGTTCCTATCAGACATCAAGTAAGGCCTGGTGTTTCCCTGGGCGGGAATATGTAGAGGTTCACCCCATTCCCTTGTACCCCTGGAGGGCCTGTTAGTCTACGTCCCCTGTTTTGTAATATTCTCCTGCCACTCACGCTACCACAGTTTCCATTAGCTGCCTCAGGCAGCGCCAGCCAGAATGTTTCTGAAGTAATTTTTTTGTTCTATTTTGCGACATACATTCAATCAATCAGTCATTGGCTATTCCTCTACGAGATAGAACGATTAAGATCCTTTTTTCTTTTTCCATTAATTTGATGCGGTGCTATACGCGCCATAACTGTCGTGTTTGTCCAGTCACTGTTCCCGAGGATGCCGGGCCCCTCCCCGGGCTGTCAGGGAGCTCGCTGCTGCAGCGTCCCCCCTCGCAAGCCTTTCTCTGGCTGTCAGTGAGCCGGGATAGCTGAAATACTGCTCTTCTCACCTTTTTCCTAGTTACAGTGTATGTGAGCTCAAATGTGTAGCGCCCACCTTGTCTTGCCCTCTCTGGTGCTGGCCTCTTTTGCTAGCCCAGTACTTATGCTAATGAAGGGATTCTGAGCAGCAACCAGGTCGCAGCGGCAACGCTTTCTCGAAGAATCTGTGGCATCCATCCCTGCAGCCTGTTTGGCTGCTTCGCATCAGAGAGAGTCTAAAACGCCCTGCGTCGTCCTCTCAGCAGGCATCCCAGCACCCGAGGGTGCATACTGACCCGTCCCGTTGTGAAGATACGACAGGCTGCAGACAGGCTGGCCACTCTCCTCCCAGAATACACTGCAGTCCCTATTTACAAACAACAACGCCAGCTGGGGCAAAAGATACCTCTAAAAATTCAGTAATGCAAATTGACTCACTCCATCGTGTCCATTTCACCACAGACGCGCCTGGTATGCCCGTGGCCCTATGCTGATCACTGTGTGGCGCGACTGTCATGGCTTGACATGTGTTGACCATGTTGCGTGGGGTTACAGCTAAGCCTCTGCCTCCACCCCACATGTATGCATGCCTGGCTGTGTGTCTGTCCTTTAGAGTGTTGCTGCCGCCGCCCACCAGACTTCCCTGA